>NC_064920.1:1087841427-1088478927 GCF_023897955.1 Schistocerca gregaria | reverse complement strand
AGTGTGTCATACTTGCTGCAGATTATGTATGATGTAGGATGCTCTACATACGCGGGTTGCAGAGGAAGGCAGACAGAAGAGGGGAATGGCGTACTGCTGCAGGGTAACCTCAGGGTTGAACACTCAAAAGAGAGAGAGAAAAACCGCGTGCTTAACAGATCATTTAGAAAAGCATACAGCTTACTGGCAGTAACTCAAACTTTGTAGAAATTCCCAATTTTAAAAATAATTTAAAAAGTTTCCCTTTTTAATGAAATTGTTTGGTTCTTGGATTGTATCGCGCGCAACGCTGCTCAAAACTTGATTACATTACCATGTGGACTGGCAACCATCATTAACCACTAAAATGTTCGCCTGACACAATGTAGCATTAGCCAGAAGACACAACAGCATGTTACAACATCAGTCCAAATAGATTTAAACAATAATTGATCAAACACACAAGGCGATCTGCGGCATGTAACCTGGAGAGTACATCAAAACAAGTTGCTCCAGTTTCCATGGAACCAAAAGTGCAACCACTGCAACTGTGCGAGTGCAGACTTGTCAAAAAACCAGCTCATTGTACCTGACCGAAGCACTACCTCTGTTGCCACATGGTAAACACATTAACGAGGGGCGTTCAGAAAGTAGTGTAACACATTTCGTTCTTAAAGCACGTTGGTTTTATTCAGGATTCCAGTAAACCATATTATTTCCCACTATTTTGGCTACAAAACCATAATTTTCAACGTAATCTCCAATGCGATGGGTTTACACTACCTTACTGGGAAGGCCATTATTCCCGCATAATACCACTCTAGTGGTCACATACGGAGCCACTGTCTTGTTGCATAAATAACCTCCCCATCACCCACATACTGACCGCCAGAGTGTGTCCTTCATAGGGCCAAACAGATGGAAGTCGAAAGATGCGAGATCTGGGCTGGAGGGTGGATGAGGAAGAACAGTCCAGTCAAGTCCTGCGAGCTCCTCTCGGATGCGCAGATTTCTGTGGGGCCTTGCGTTGTCATGGAGAAGAAATAGTTCGTTTGCATTTTTGCGGCAACAAACATGTTGCAGTAATTTCTTCAGTTTCATAAGGGTATCACAGTACACTTTCGAGTTGGTCGTTGCACCAAGAGGGAGGACATCAAAGAGAATAATCCCTTCACAGTCTCAGAAAGCCGCCGCCATGACTTTACGGGCTGAGGGTGCTACTTTCAATATTTTCTTCGAAGGAAGCCGGCCGTTATGGCCGAGCGGTTATAGGCGCTTCAGTATGGACCCGCGCGACCGCTACGGTCGCAGGTTCAAATCCTGCCTCGGTTATGGATATGTGTGATGTCCTTAAGTTAGTTATGTTTAAGTAGTTCTAAGTCTACGGGGCTGATGACCTCAGATGTTAAGGCGCCTAGTGATCAGAGCCATTTGAACCATTCTCGAAAGAGAGGTATTGTGGCGCCATTCAATGGATTGAGGTTTTGTTTCCAGTTCTAAGCGATCGCCTGTGACGATATTCGGCAAAAGTTGTCACGATTATCTTCATAACGCTAACAAATTCTGCTTAGATGGTCCTTCGTTGCTCTATATGCTCTTGTTTGACTCAGCAGGCACACACCTTTGAGTACTCCAATTGGTTGACGTGTGTGTCAGCACTACCAACAGAGACGTCCAGTTGAGCAGCGATGCATTTGATTGTGACCCGTCAACCACCTCGAATGAGAATATCCGCACATTCCAACAATACGAGAGTCCAGCCGGCATACGGGATATGGGACAGGTTTGTGCGAGCTTGTTCCGATGATGACAGAAGCCGCTCCCAACGACTCACCTTACGTTTGTTTACTGCCAGGTCTCCGTAGACATTCTACAAGCGCCTATGAATATCTGCGACGCTCTTGTTTTCTGACAGTAGAAACTCACTGACCAGTTCTCTATTTGGAACCCACCTCCGTTACAGACACCAGCTCGATTGCTATACATAGCGTCGCCACCCACCAGAGGTTCATGAAACTACAGGAGCCGAAGCGGAAATATTCAACGACGTCACACAACGAATTTTTTCTACCAAAACTGGCTGAGAAAGAAGATGTGCTTCATTATTTATTAAATACTCCTCACACTTGCCAGTAATTGCAGTCTACACAACATAAATGAGCCACACGTTCCAAACACCAAGCCTGCAACTTGACCAGTAGAACATAGGGTTGCCTCCACTGCGGGCGTACGTCGGCGCCAGCGAGCAGTAGTGAGAAACAACATATTCTACTCACAGTGAAGTCAACCTGTCCACTCCCTGAATATCGCCGTTTCCACCAGAAGGAGCTAACACCACCTCTGTCTTGCGATCCAATGCATCAGAGTGGTGCCAACTTTGTTACCAAGAACAGAATGTGACATCCTTGGCACAAGACGATGTCCTAAGCACATGGTCACCCCTTCCACATCTATTCTCTGCAAGCCATCTTAATATGGGTGACTGGACAAATACAGGTGCCCGCCTTTTGGGATCCCTTCGGCTTCTGCAACTTCCAGAGACACACTGAACCATGCCCAGCCCCGCATCCACCATCTGGATGGCTTAACTGTCACAGAAGCTACGCTTCAGGAACACCTGTTCAACCTCTGCACTCTACTAAATTCGTGAAGGACTGAAGTGCTGCTTAGACAAATGCCATTTTTTCCAGCAGCATATGGAGTACGTCAGGCACTTACTAAACTAAGAATGGATAAAGCCCAGGGATGGCGACGCATTTGCTATTGACTCCATTCCCTGCCATCGAACTCACCAAAGCTGCAAACCTTCTTGTAAAAGATGAATTATTTTTCAAAGTGCCTTCACAAGAGACCCATACCATGCAACCACTAACCCAGTTGCAGATAAAAGATGCTCAGTACAGGTAGACAGCTGCTTGTCAGCGTGCCTTCACTCATTTAAAAAGTGCTCGGACCACAGTCGTACGCTGTTTTCACCATTACATCCACTACTTCTGGCCACAGATGCCTCTGAATATGGCGTTGGTGCAGTGCTGACACATAGGAATGATGACGGCACTGAACACCCTCTACCCTATGCATCTAAGACGCTGACACACGTGCAAAGGCTATAAGCAGCAGCCTCAGATGAAACTGGACTCTTTAGTAGCAGCAACAGCTGTCGGGACGATTTTGGCACACTATGGGCGAATGCAGCAAGCAGATTCCTTGACAGCTGCAGATGTGCGCATGTGTTCAAGATGGCGCTGTATTGTTTTTGCCTAGCGCGAAGGTGGCAACACTGCGGCATCGAGATATTTCAGTGTGTTGTAATCATGTTACTGTGTTTGTACCGAACAAAAATAAGCATATATTGCTCATAGGTTCTCTTTCTTATTTGAAAAGTTAAGATCATGTCAGGTACGTAATGGAACTAAGGACCTGCAATCCTTGCACAGTCAGCGCCCAGAAGATAAGTGTTGACCACGCGGTGCTTCGCTATAAGCTCGAAAGCACTGGATAATATTTTAGTCCTACAGCTAAACTTCCTTCATGTCCCACCAGGGTCACACGTGTTCTCCACCACGCCAATTGAAGTGGCGTTGCCCAGGATCACACTCTGTGTTAACTGCAGTATGGCCATCCAAGGAGAGGTGCTGTCACTCGTATGATACATGAAAACACGAATCCTATGAGCGTTTGCGGAAGTGGTATATGACTTTGAGCGCCGGCCGGTGTGGCCGTGCGGTTCTAGGCGCTTCAGTCTGGAACCGCGTGACCGCTACGGTCGCAGGATCGAATCCTGCCTCGGGCATGGATGTGTGTGATGTCCTTAGGTTCGTTAGGTTTAATTAGTTCTAAGTTCTAGGGGACTGATGATCACAGATATTAAGTCCCATAGTGCTCAGAGCCATTTTTGACTTTGAGCAGGTGTGTGATTCTTTACTACACCCACCCTCACTGAAGAGCCAAAGAAACTGGTACACCTGCCTAATATGGTATATGGCCTCAGCGAGCACACAGAAGTGCCTCAACACAACGTGCCACGGACTCGACTAATGTCTGAAGTAGAGCTGGAGGGAATTGCCAACATGAATTCTGGAGGGATGTCCATAAATCAGTAAAAGTACGACTGCTTGGAGATCTCTTCTGAACAGCACCCTGCAGGGCATCCCAGATATGTTGAATAATGTTCATGGCTGAGGAGTTTGGTGGCCAGCGGAAGTGTTTAACCTCAGAGGAGTGTCTCTGACGCCACTTTGTAGCAATTCTGGACGTGTGGGATGTCGTATTGTCCTGATGGAATTGTCGAAGTCCGTCGGAATGCACAGTTGTAGGCACTTCAGTCCAGAACCAAGCGGCTGCTACGGTCACAGGTCCGAATCCTGCCTCGGGCATGGATGTGTGTGATGTCCTTAGGTTAGTTAGGTTTAAGTAGTTCAAAGTTTAGGGGACTGATGACCTCAACTGTTAAGTTCCATAGTGCTTAGAGCCATTTGAACCATTTTTTGAACCGTCGGAACGCACAGTGGACATGAATGGATACAGGTGGTCAGACAGGATGATTACCTACGTGTCACCTGTCAGTCACACCTAGACGTATCATAGGTGCCATATCATTCCAACTGCACACGCCCCACATCACTACAGAGCCTCCACCAGCTTGAACAGTCCCCTGGTGACATGCAGGTCCATGGATTCATGAGGTTGTCTCCATACCCATCCGTTCGATACAATTTGAAACGAGACTCGTCCGACCAGGCAACATGTTTCCAGTCATCAACAGTCCAATATCGGTGTTGACGGGCCCAGACGAGGCTTAAAGCTTTGCGTCGTTCAGTCGTCAAGAGTACACAAGAGGGATTTCGGCTCCGAAAACCCAAATCGATGATGTTTCGTTGAATGGTTCGCACGCTGACACTTGTCGATGGCGTAGCACTGAAATTTGCAGAAATTCGCGGAAGGGTTTCACTTTTATCACTCCGAACGATTCTCTTCAGTCATCGTTGGTACCATTCTTTCAGGATCTCTATCCTTCAGCAGCTACGTCGGAGATTTCATGTTTTACTGGATTCCTGATATTCACGGTACACTCATGAAATGGTTGTACTGGAAATTCGCGATTTCATCCCTATCTCGGAGATGCTGTGTCGCATCTCTCGTACTCATACCACGTTCAAACTCATTCACATCTTGATAACCTGCCATTGTAGCAGCAGTGACCAATGTAGCAACTGTGCTAGACACTTGTTGTCTTATATGGGCGCTACAGACCCCAGCGCTGTGTTTTTCCTGTTTACGTATCTCTGTATTTGAATACGCATGGGTATACCAGTTTCTTTAACACTTCAGTGTATATCGCTTGGATTTTGTGGAAGGCAGCACTGGTTGTCTGCTGTCTGCTGCTACAAAATTCATGGGCAAAATGTAATTAGTGAGTTGCCGTCAGCACTTGTTTGACTAATAAACTCAACGTTACTGTGTACAATGTATCAAGAGTTATTTGCAGCTATTTACTATGCTGTAGCGTTCTTTAAACTAAGAATATTATATTATTTTAGATGCGATTTATGTCCTATTTAAAGAGTTTATCGGTACCAACTTGGCTAACTTACGTTGGTACAGTTGTTTATGCCATAATTATTCTGGGTCGGTTCTTTTGTTCCTGTCTATTTGAGCTGCATTAGTAATTTATGGATATTATATGTGCTGGTTATGTGGCCCGAAAAAAGCATGTTCTTTCTCGGGATGTATTATAGACATCAATTTCAAATTTGCTCGAAATGTTTATTGATACTTCCTCTACAAAATGGAATTTTTTCGACCGGAAATGTCTAAGATCAAAGGCGGAAGTGGCGTCGGAACGAAACAAAATTTCGATGTAGACGTCCACGCGCGGTATGCCACAGGTCAGCCCGCTCGTCTGAAGTCAAAATTGAGCTGACGTTAGCGAAGTTTATGATATTCCTTAGGAGTTGTACCTCGCTTAAGTTTGTCATCGATTTTTCGACTTCGTCGGCCAAGTAAAAATATTTTTAGTTGATGAATCGGAATAAAAGTGGTACAACTCCTAGACAATTTAGTTAGCTTCATCGGAAACAAAGAATCATGTCAAACGGTTCAAGTAGATTTGAAGAAAAACGCGTTTGAACTTTTGACTACAAATAAATGCAATATTATGCAACTTACGTTCAGTGTGTTATTCCGGGTCTATAAACTAGCCCTTCCTCTTCCACATAGAGGGCGTTCTGCTAGATCTGGGCCATCCTGCGCTCCTCCAGAGCCCGTCGCACGGCCGGTGACAAGCAGTTCTCGGCCGCTTGAATCCGGTGGTCGTCCGAATGCTTGGCGAACTGCGTCGAATAGAGTCCCAGAGTGACGTCCATCGTTGTCATGGCCTTCAGAATTGCTGAATACCCTTCGTTGAAGCTGCTCACTGCCAGGAAAGTCGCAATCTCCACAGTCTTCGCACCAGAATGCAAGCTGGGGGGCTAACTTCCAAACACACGCGTTCAGACTTTCATTTGAATTTTGTGTGTTTCCTCCCAAGCACTAGTACAATAACTCGTCCTCCGAAAGGGCCTCGTAGATCGGATGAATCACTTTTTGAACTTCTTTGGAGAGCGGATGGTCGGGTTGACATCCGTCCAGATGTCCGGTAGCTTCTGCAATGCGCCACTTGCACCATCTAGTTTCCCCAGCCGGACAAGTTGTAGGTGGTCATCCGTCGAACACTGGTGGAAGTACGTTGCCCAAATTGCCTTCTTCATTTGTTCCATCGAACTGGAATGCCGTCGGATTGCCACGCCGTAGTACGTCTTAAGCTCTTTGATCACTTTATTAGCTTTAGTCATGGACAAGCACATATAATAATTTTTCGCGGCTACAAAGTTGAAATCCCCGAAAAAAACTGGTGCCTTTAATAGGCCGATTTCAGGCAGGTGCATTTTTTTGTTTAACCGCGAATAACGGACATTTACGTTCAGTATTCGGAAAACCGTTTCAGGGGTGGATTTCAAACACTTTTATGGATCCAAAAATACAGTTTTAAAAAAATCGATTTTTTGGCCCAAAAGATAGTAAACCTGTCCTTAAGTTCTGTGGCCGTTGTTGTTTAAATTTTCTTTCTACTTTCTTTCGTTGTTCCAGACAACGTTATTCCAACTTAAATCCCAACTATGTACGTCACTGTATTCTCTCTCCGCTAACAACTGCATTCTACCTAATTCCATAGTTGATTCTAGTCAGAGGTGCCAGTGATAGCGTTCTTGTGTGCGTGAGATGGGCTTGCTTGGTTGAACGTTTGTGTGTTTTCTTTGCTGAAGAAGGATCGGGCTTGGCCTTCCAAACTGGCATATGAAATAGAATGGCAGCAGATGATTGTTTGTTACAAGCAATAATGTATCTACCTGACAAGGTGCAGAACAGGTCAGGGAACCGTGGTTGAAAGTGTTCATGGGTGTGTTAGACGCACACGTTGCTCGCTATTTTACTCCAACATTGCCTGAAATGGTGGCATTTGTCAGAAGCGTCGGATACTAACAATTGTGCTCTGAATGTTTGATCCGCATGACCTTTTCACTGCGCTCTGCCTGCTGACGGCTGTCACTGCCTGGAGAAAAAAGGTGGCTACAAAAACACTATTTTTTACTCTTCGTTTACTGTAATATCTAGTTGGGTGCGCAGTTTAACGTGGAATTGTATCACTGAAGTCTGCATGGTAAGTGTTGCTATTTGTGAAATTTGCTAACAGCTTTGGGGCAGAGTGCAAGTTTGAACGTGAAATTTGCAATATAAATTCATTTAACGACGCGTTTTATGGGGGTAACGTTTACAGTGACACAGCTAGTAGCTGTACAGAAGTGACCTTTTATTGTTTCGAGTTCGAAAATAGAGAGACACTCGCCGAGGAAGGTGCTTACTTGTCACTTCCCTGGAGTGTTCACTAGTTGTGCCTATAACTAGACAGTTGTTAATGCTCGTCCCTGGTAAATTTATGGACCATCGTTGCCGATTGAAACAGTTGGTATTTCTAGGAGAAGGGAAAGATGAGATCATTGTGTCAAAGTCCTCAAAAAAAAAGTTGGGCGGTAAGAGTTCTGTACTGCTATTAGCAACGCTGCCCAAGGATTCTGACCGAGTGAAGTGGCTAAGGCAGTAACCAGCACACTGGCTAAGGCAGTAACCAGCACACTGGCTAAGACAGTAACCAGCACACTGGCTAAGGCAGTAGCCAGCGCACTGGCTAAGGCAGTAACCAGCACACTGGCTAAGGCAGTAACCAGCACACTGGCTAAGGCAGTAACCAGCACACTGGCTAAGGCAGTAACCAGCACACTGAACTCGCAGTAGGAGGACGATGGTTCAAATCTGCCTCTGGCCGGTCAGATTTACGTTTCCCGTGACTTCTCAACAACCCTTGTGGCGTCGCAACTAGTGCGAGCGCACAGTTTTCTATCAAATATTTACTGTGAAATGTAGACAGACTGTAAAGTAGCCATCAGATTAGCATATGTGCTGTAGCGGGCAGATTACCGGTGTCCGTTCGTCTGACGTCACGACCATATGGCATGTCTGTACCGTGAGAATGTAAGACCTGTGCGCTAACTAGCCGCGTGTATAACGTGGAACTTTCATCTTTAATAACTTCTAACTGAGGAACCTGAGGAAATTAAAAGTTAATATACTAGTTTCTGTTATGAATAAAAATAAGTCATCCAAATTTGAGCTTTGAAACCTGCATATTTTGGAAATTAGAAAAATCTTACAGAAAACGCAAATTTCTACAATTTTCGAGTCTAAATAAATACCATTATGTATAGATCACCTTCAGTGACCATCCAACTATGAAACAAAATCACCTTCCGTGCTTTTGTATTTATTTTGAGAATTTTACTTTTAGAAATTCACCTATAACTTTGTTAAAACCATAAATGTTTTGAATTTTTGTGAACAGTTATTTTATATGAGTAGGTGAGAGTGAATGAGTGTGCCTGAGTGAATGAAAGAGGGACATTCGCCATTCTTTGCAAGTGTATAAAATCTAGGTTGGAACTCGCAAGTGTTCAGACGATGTAACCGTGGGAACAGAGTCGCCAGTGGTTCCCCATCTTAGTGAATGTCGGATGTCCAAGAGTGTATGGTAATGTACAAGCAGCCAGAACGGAGTATTTAAATAATTTCTGGAAATAAAGTAAAGTCTAGTTTTCCTTTCGGTTTGTTAAATTATACAGTAAATTTTGTGTAACAAGAAATCATGACGTAAATGATTCAGAAGTCATGACTGGTGCGTGCTAGATTTTGGCGCGAGGCGCACCCAAAGAGTTAATTCTGATTGGCTGTGTGATGTGTGAGCCAATGAGATGCGAGGACGGTTAGCAGACTAGGAGAGTGAGTCGCGAGTGGATGGGAGTCGCGAAGGAACTGTGATCGAGAAGAGACATGCTTGATGCGTCCTCGCGAATAATGTGTAAAATGAAGTCATAAAACGGCTTCATCGGTTCGGTACTGTGCGATTTGAGACTGGAAGAGTCCAGTAACGCGTAGTGTGAGTTTGAGCGAGTTGTGACTTTTCGTTCCGCGAAAGACGCGAGTAACTTTAATAATTAAAAGCGTGGCGGTACTTCGTAAACTTTTACTAAGTGCTTATGGCGAGCATTAACGTTAAAAAACGAACTATTATTGAACATCGACTGCAAACGTGTATGTTAGAAAATCGTCTGTGTTGCAGTTAAGTAAATTCCGTAACCTTGAAAGCTAATTCTGGCGGGGTTTGAGTGTGGATAGAATTGTGAACTGAACTTTCTTCAAACGTAGATTAGCGGGCTGATGATCAGGCTTAAAGACAATAAAGAGCTTAAATAAAATTACCAACTTCGCGTTCTCGTTTGAGTAAACAATTACTACCATTCCAATAACTCAATTTATTTAGGAAGATTGCTCATAGATTGTATTTCAGCAAACATGTATCGCGGCCTCCGGTGAGCGGCTATTAAATTGCAGTTTCTTCAACACTGCTTTTCTGCAATTTTTCCAGTAGCTGCTATCAGGAGAGGCGAGTGCAGCAACTACCTAAGAAACGAGGTAGGTGGATTTTCTTTCAGGGAAAGGAAACTGCGCGATAAGAGCCTGACCCGTCGCACCCTCCGGGCAAATACTGGGATCGTTTCTTTGAGAGGGTAATACCGATTTCCTTCCCCATCCTTGAAACGATTTTTAATGACATCATCGCCTGCTGGATGTTGAATACCGATCTTCCTTCCTTCCTTTAGGCTTGCAAACGGCGTTACACCATGTAGGGCACGGATCTACGCCATGTATTTCTGGAACACTTTAACTAATTCTGAAATAATGTAATGCAAATTGTTATCCTGATATTGTCAGAACATTACTCATCAGCGCACATTCCACTGCAGAGTGACAATATCGTTCTGGATTATTGATACATTCTGAAGTTAGCCCTGCTTTCAAGCAGACGCTGGTGACTTAAAAAATATCAAGCAATCACATCGGCACAGTTACAGATTTCAGAAAGTGCCATGTAGGTAAAGGCGACCACTCACTTATAGCGGATCGATGCGTGGAGCGCAGTAACATGACAGAAAACAGCATTCACACTATACTCCGTTCATATAAGAATAAACCTCATGTAAGCATTACACTACGTATTCTTTCGCGTTCTGTCTCGAGTAGAGTAAAGTACGATAATGAGGACACGTTTTATGCTGTGCGTTAGGCATACATCGACTCAGCGATAATACGAGGCAACAGCTTCACCGGCGCATTTAACTTGGACAGCACTGGCCAGGCACCTGGTCCAAGTAACCTGCATTAATGTGAAGAGTTGCAGTAAATACGTAGAAAGAGACGAGCAGAGAACAGTATAGCTTTGAATGTAGTTTAATTTTTAAAGAGAAGGAAACAATATATGGTAAAACTCAGGCGATACGCTTCTTAAGTGATTCGATGGAGAACATAACATGCTCTCGATCTTAGCTAACATAGTGTTGTAATTAAAAATCAAGAATGATGAAAATTCCTGACTAACAAAGGTAATTTTTCTGCATGAGCTGTGTGTGGTGTAAAAGCGCACCGCTGGGATTTTACTGTGTACTTAAATATTGAAGCCACTGAAGGTATTACACTCAGTCGCCTGGTAATCTCTTATTCCGTATCTGACTCCGAGGAATATAATTCAGTACTGCTAAGTTGATAACGAGGTGATCAGCAACAGAATCCCAAGCCACCAAAAAATCCACAGTTCCACCGCCTCTGCCGCGCGGGATTAGCCGAACGGTCTGGGCGCTGCAGCCATGGACTGTGCGACTTGTCCCGGCGGAAGTTCGACTCCTCCCTCGGGCATGGTTGTGTGTGTTTGTCCTTAGGATAAATTAGGTTAATTAGTGTGTACGTTTAGGGACTGATGACCTTAGCAGTTAAGTCCCATAAGATTTCACACACATTTGAACATTTCTTCCACCGCCTCTTTTATGACGTGCTGTTCTGCATTTCGCCATCGCTCGTCAGTGACGTGCCACAAAGCTTTGTTACGTAAGTTTCAGTAGGTGTAGCAGCTTTAATGTCTTATTTCTCGAGACAATTCCCTTAACATGGCTCCAGATCAACTCTATTGTGTTCACATTCCAGTGTTAAGGTGACAACTGTAAAAATGCAGCATTTGTACACTGTGAAAATTAATGTTTTTCACGACATCTTGGGTTGTCGGGTGTTCTGCCGGATATCAGCGTCGTACTTGCACGATATTTCGGCCGCTTAGCTCGTAACCTTCATCAGGTGCGACCTGAGACTGCTCCTCGAGTTTTTTAATATAGGATGGGGCCCCTCCACGCCCACACCAACGTGCTGACCAAACCAAAAGTTCTACTGTCACCTCCGTAAGCATGTTAGTTTTGAATCAGGCGTCACAGGATGCAGGCTGTGATGTTGTCCATGCGTCTGGGTAAGACTACTCATTTACATGGTCCATCAGGAGATAGAAGTGGTCGAAAGCGATCGAAGGGTAGCGGTTGTAAGGGCAGAGGGAAAAAAGTGCCAAGGCCAGCGCCAAGGGAAAAAAACCTCTGCGACAGTAGGACGGGTAGTAAGGGCAGTAGCGGCTTGCTAGCTGCGATAGAGCATGCAAGGTGAGGTCGGTTAGCGTGAGGTATCGTGCATCGTTACCTATGTGTTGCGTGTCCGTTAGCTGGGTCAGTCCGGGTGCTGCGGCTGGGCTCGCTTGTAGTCTCCTAGGCCGGCCGCAGTGGCTTCCTCCCTGCAACATGAGAGTTCGGCACGGCAACGCATGCGTTGCTGTTATGCCCTCTGCTGCGCCTTGTCGTCGGGGACTTGGTGCAGCTTCATCAGGCTGGTGCAGAACGGCAGCGTGGCTACCATTCAGCGTCCTCCTCTACTGCACGCCGCAGCCCTTTTCCAATGCAGCTCCAAGGAGCTCCGTTTGTTCGAAGAGCTGCGTCTGTTCAGCGTCCGAGAAAGTGTTGCCGTTCGCTCGCAACTCGGCGATAAAGACTGCCCTTTCGGCTTCTCGATCCCTTGCGGGACCCGCTCCCAGAGCGGTCGGCGTTGCCACCGGTTCAGCTGGGGCTTCTCGAGTGGACCTGGTCCAGTATTTATGCCTGTGGCCTTCCCCCTCCACCAACGGCTGCAGGCGCTTCCTCTGTGGTCCGCGCCCATTCCCTGCGACCTGCTGGAGCGTTGCTGCTCCGTTTTCCATCCGCTGCGGTTCTAGGTGTTCCCTCTGCGGACAGGCACCCACCAAACCCGCTCCTGAGGGTTTCATCTACGGTCTGGGGTGCCAAGCGTTCCGCCTGCGGTCCGCGCCCGCTCACCACGACCTGTTGGAGCGTTGCCGCTCCGTTTTTCGTCCGCTGCGGCTCTGGATGTTCCCTCTGCGGTCCGCGCCCACCAGTCCCGCTTCTGGGTGTTCCATCTTCGGTCTGGTGCGCCTGGCAGTCCAATAGGGGCTCTTTTTCCATCTCCATGTCTCTGGTTCTTCTGTTTGTGTAGTGTTGCAGCTGGCCCCATTGCTCCTTGAACAATTCCAGATCCCAGGCTCTGCTTAACTGGTACCCTGTCTCACGGTTCATAAGATCGTCAGCCATTTTTATTTCTATCGATTCTCTTACAACACTGTCCCAAAATCTGGGTGTTTGTGCTAGAATCTTGGTTTCCTCATACTTCATGGCATGATCTAGTTCTAGACAGTGATCAGCTATGGTTGACTTAGTCACCTGTCGTAATCTAGTGTGCCTCTGATGTTCTTTGCACCTGATCTCCACAGCTCTTGTCGTCTGGCCAATGTAGGACATGCCACATTGACAAGGTATATTGTAAATCCCTGGTTTTTGTAACCCCAGGTCGTCTTTGACGCTCCCCAGCAGTCCCCCGATCTTGTTGGATGGACAGAAAACACACTTGATATTGTGTTTACGGAGTATCCTACTGATTCTGGCAGAAATAGAGCCAGCATAGGGCAGATATGCCACCTTCTTTGCTTCATCTTGGTCTTCTTCAGGAACCTGTGGTATAGTGGCTGGAAGGAGTGCCCTCTCAATTTGTCTGTACGTGTATCCATTCTTGGAGAAAACTGTTTTGAGACGTTCTATCTCTATAGGTAGATTCTATTGGTGTGACAGGACACGTGCTCTGTGGACCAAAGTCTTCAGAACCCCATTCTTCTGTGTAGGGTGGTGATAGCTGCTGGCCTGCAGATATAAATCAGTGTGTGCTGGTTTTCGGTACACACTGTGACCAATTGATCCATCTGCTTTCCTCTGGACTAGTACATCCAGAAATGGCAGCTGGCCATTCTTCTCCAGTTCCATGGTGAACTCGATAATAGGGTGGCATGAGTTAAGATGTTCAAGAAACTTATTGAGCCTGTCCATCCCATGTGGCCAGATCATGAAGGTGTCATCCACATACCTAAAGAAGCATGTGGGTTTAAATGTGAATGTCTCCAATGCGCTCTCCTCAAAACTCTCCATAAACATGTTGGCAACCACAGGGGACAGAGTGCTGCCCATAGCTACACCTTCAGTTTGCTCGTAATATTGGTTTCTATACAGGAAATACGTGGATATCAGTGTATGACTGAACAGGTCCAACAGGGCACCGTCAAATTTCTCTGCAATCAGTTCTAGTGAGTTCTTCAGTGGGACCCTGGTGAACAGCGATACCACATCAAAACTAACCATGATGTCCGAATCTGTGATGTGCAGTTGCTTGAGGCGTTGCAGGAAATCTTCTGAGTTGCGGATGTGGTGAATACGTTTCCCCACATACGGAGACAGGAGACCTTTCAAGTACTTGGCTGGTGTGTACGTAGGTGCCCCGGTGTGTACGTAGGTGCCCCAACATTACTGACAATTAGACGTAGGGGCACTCCCTCCTTGTGTATTTTAGGCGGACAATACAGTCTAGGTGGCACTGGCGCTTTTTCCCGTAGTTATCTGATGATCTTATCGGGCATCCCTGTTTCCTTCAAGAGAGCACTAGTCTTCTTGACCACCTAGTCCGTGCGGACACACTCTAGAATTCTGTATGCAGGATCCTCCAGGAGTTGGCGTACTTTCTCATCATAATCCACCTGTTGCAAGATGACAGTGGAGTTCCCTTTGTCTGCTGGCAGTACCACAATGCTGTTGTCTTCTCGGAGTTTCTTGAGTGCAAGCCTCTCCTCGGTTGTGTTAATATATTTCTTATTCTAAAGCATCTTGCGGACCCCCCTGGCATTGCTCGCAGATTCCTGGGATTCCGCGGACCACCTGTTGGGAACCACTGCCCTAAGTAATCTCTTCTATGAGAGTTACTGTCAGTATTATACAGTAATTTTGTAAGTGTACAATTTTTCTAAGGGGACGTTTCAATTTGTCCTAGCAAAAAACACAACAGCTAACCCTTATACTGAACATGGAATGGCTGATATATGCAGCAGTAAGCATTGTCTCACAATAACACTTACTACTAGCAAAACTGCAATATAATGAACAAATGCAGAAGGGCATATGAAACTACTAACAATCTCTGACTGGCAGTAGCATGAACTACTACCATTTTAATTAAGTGTCACAAAAAGTATCATGATCTGTAACAGTGCTGATTACTATGGGCTTCAAAAATTTACACATGAAGTTACTCTATGCAAATGGCAGTACAGTTATTATTTGTCAGAAAAGTTTTGGTGCAGAATAAATGATTTTACTAATTCCTACACTTGTTCAGAAGGAGCCTTCACTTTTATTTATTATAGAAGTTGAGTAGCTCATGGGGTCCCTTAAACTGGAATGGTTTGAAGAACCATAATCAACTGTAAATGGTAACACACAAAATTAAGAAAAGGGGAAAGACACTTGGTCAAAAAATACGTCTTAGCACTGTGGGACTTAACATCTGAGGTCATCAGTCCCCTAGAACTTAGAATTACTTAAACCTAACTAACCTAAGAACATCACACACATCCATGCCCGAAGCAGGATTCGAGCCTGCGACCATAGCAACAGTGCAGTTCTGGACTGAAGCGTCTAGAACCGCTCGGTCACAGAAGCCGGCATTTTGTCAAAACTTTAAGTATAATGAATAACGCGAAATTAGTTCAACAGTTAACAATAGGGCCTTCCAACTAGTCTAACTAGTCTCTCATTGGACTCAAAGTCAAACTGGCTTTGTAAATGACTAAAAAATTTGAAAAACTACATTAAAATAACAAACAATTACAAGTTTACTAACCACTTCAAACTGAAATAATACTGCTGTTTTTTCATAACTTTACCTGAAGACAGCTATACGCACTTTATATTTTTGTACTTGATTATTTTAATGGCAGTCTCTAATTTAATGAAAAGCTTTCCTTATGAACACTCTCTAGGAAACTTTTAGGATGTAAAATTATGTGGAGTAAATCATTTACTACTGTACAGATGTTCATATGTGTGTGAAATCTTATGGGACTTAACTGCTAAGGTCATCAGTCCCTAAGCTTACACACTACTTAACCTAAATTCTCCTAAGGACAAACACACACACCCATGCCCGAGGGAGGAGTCGAACCTCCGCCGGGACCAGCCGCACAGTCCATGACTGCAGCGCCTTAGACCGTTCGGCTAAACACGCGCGGCTACTGTACAGAAAATTAACTAAATTTCATACTCGACAAGTTAATGAAAACTGCAAAATGTTTTACTCCCAAAATTTTCGGTTTAATAAAAACAGGATACTTGGAATTAATTCATTAGGAAATGACCCTGCCTAGGAATGTGACAGGGGATAATCATGGGTGTGCACAGGTTAGTTAAAAGTTCCACAAATAATTATTGTTAGATACATAATACCTGATCCAATGGATGTGCATATTTATATAATAGTTCTACCGAAGGTGTTGGCGCTTATGGCAAATTATAGTGTCTATAAAATTGATGGTAAAGCAACCATGGTTCTTGATATTAGCCACCCCTATTAAAACTCTTCTTGGAGTCGTAAATTTAACTAAACAGGGCCAATAATGCAATCATGGCAGGTAGGCCACTTTACATTCCGTCCGAGGCTAATTTACATGCTCGCAAGCTCTTTTTGTTTGAGTTTATACATCCAGATTGACCACTATAGCTGAACAAGGCTGCCGTGACCACTCAGTATCACAGTCAGAACTCGAATTTCCATTCGCCACAAAGGAATCAAGCGCCTTGCGCGTCATGTCCACTTTTTCCAGTCCCGCCAAATTACTTCCGTAGTGGCGGGGCTTTACTACATGTTTTACTTTTAGATACACAACTTACAGACCAGTAAAATATACAGAACTTTTACAAATTATTACATTCACAGAGTAATACATATAAAACAAAAGGTACAGTTACAAAATAATTTCGTAAAACGCCGTAGTAATTGATATAATTATTATATGCTTACACAACCAAAGATCTTGACTATACAAATACGCTAATGTACAGTGTCAATAGAGAACTTCTACGGAATATACATAAATCTAGCGATTATTGGTGTTATAAATACCCCGTGGTTCATGGATGTTTCCTGTTAAGGACACGTCAGTGAAACATCTATGACACCTAAACAGTGTTGGGCATAGAAAAAAGTAGCAAAATGCAACTATAGTTGGGCATAAAAAATTCATTACAAACACATGAACTCAACATTTACGTTACATAAATATCAATAGAGAACAAGGAATAATTTTGGCATATCTTTCACATAAGCATCATATTATTCACACCTCCCAAAATAATTATTATTTATAGAGAAACATCTGCATTATAAAGGAAATTGGGTAACACTGGATACGAAGGATAAGGGCACATACGAGCACATCATACTATACTAAAAGAGAAATTTAAATTGAATATCTCTACATACGTATAGCATATACTGTTTTCGACTATCACAATTGTTAAAAGGACGCCTTACATATATGTATTACTTGGTTAAGACATCATTAAATCTTTATAGGTACCAAGTACCTGAGTTTTTGTAAATAAAGATATTTGTGGCTGCTTTGCTATAGAGCAGTTCATTAATCAAGACATAATAGCACACAGAGAATTTAGAATAAACATAGACGCTCTTCAGTGTCTATGTTTTAAACTTCGCTGTCCATTTTTCAAGGAAAAAAACCAACACACACAAAATTACGTATTTTAGTACACATAGAAACTTTCACTGCCGGTGTTTTAAATTTGGCAGTCCATTATAAAGACAAAAATAATGATACAGTAAAAATCGTCGGATGCTCTTTACAGCTGTTCGCAAATGATGCGGTTGTCTGTAAAAGAGTAGCAACACCACAAGGTGGTAACGGTATTCACAATGACCTCCAGAGAACTGATGAATGGTTCAGGCTCTGGTAGTTGAACCACAACATAAATAAATGTAATATATTTTGCGCATACACAGGAAAAGAAATCCACTACTGTATAGCTACACTAATGATGACAAACCGCTGAATGCAGTATCTGCCGTAAAATATCTAGGAGTAACTATCCAGAGTGACAGCAAGTGAAATGACCACATAAAAAAAATAGTGGAAAGAGCAGTTGCCAGACTCAGATTCATCCGAACGATCCTAAGAAAATGTAACTCATCCGCGATGGAAGTGGCTTATAAGGTACTTGTTCGACCGACTCTTGTATATTGTTCATCTATCTGGGATCCCTACAAGGTAGGACTGGTAGAAGAAACAGAGAAGATCCAATGAAGAGCTGCACGTTTCGTCACGGGATCGTTTAGCCGGCGCGAGAGCGTTACGGGGATGCTCAACAAACTCCATTGGCACACGTTACAAGAGAGGCGTTCTGCATCACGGAGAGATTTACTATTGAAATTTCTAGAGAGTAGCCTTCGGGAAGAGTCGCACAACATATTACTTCCCCCACGTAAGTCTCGCGGAATGACCTCGAGGAGGTCGTATTCGAGAGGACAACGTACAAACCCGCGTCCGGCAATCCTGGTTTAGGTTTTCCGTGATTTCCCTGGAAAAAAAAAGCTGTGATAGCTCCTTTCACAGGGCACGGTCGACTTCCTTCCCTATACTTCCCTAATCCGATGGGACCGATGACCTCGCTGTTTGGTTCATTCCCCCCAAATCAACCAATCAACCTCGAGGAGAAACTTCGAAAAATTAGAATCAATACAGAGGCTCACCGACAATCATTCTTCCGAAGCGCCCTTCGCGAGTGGAACAGGGTTGGAGGGCTCAGTGGTACAAAAAGTACCCCCGCCAGACACCTTTAAGTAGCTTCCGGAGTATGATGTAGATGTATATGTTTAGTTAACGGAATGGAACTCTGTCTTCTGCGTGATGTTTAGTTACCATTTGGGCCGGCCGCGGTGGTCTCGCGGTTCTAGGCGCGCAGTCCGGAACCGTGCGACCTCTACGGTCGCAGGTTCGAATCCTGCCTCGGGCATGGATGTGTGTGATGTCCTTAGGTTAGTTAGGTTTAAGTAGTTCTAAGTTCTAGGGGACTAATGACCACAGCAGTTGAGTCCCATAGTGCTCAGAGCCATTTGAACCATTCTTTTATACCATTTGGGAATTCTGCTGCTATTCTAATTAAGCAAATACGCAAGCTTAACTGCATCTGGTTGGCTCAAATGGCTCTGAGCACTATGGGACTCAACATGTTAGGTCATCAGTCTCCTAGAACTTAGAACTACTTAAACCTAACTAACCTAAGGACATCACACAACACCCAGCCATCACGAGGCAGAGAAAATCCCTGACCCCGCCGGGAATCGAACCCGGGAACCCGGGCGTGGGAAGCGAGAACGCTACCACACGACCACGAGATGCGGGCCTGCATCTGGAAAATATTCTTATTTCATTTCATCATTTAACAGTACTATCCATCAAAATTTTATTTTTATCCTTTAACTGCCATAAAACCTGCTAATCTTCATGTTTTCGGGTGTGCTGATCACTAAAATGTTAATGAAACGAAAAATTATCCTCGTTTCGAGTTATGATAACTTTACGTTATTGCCTACATAAGCTTACGCATATATATACCTCGGAATCATCCCTCGGTGGCGCACCCACTCTGCCAGGCCTTTGTAGTGTTCTGCTGCTGATCCCTTGATTAATATCGAGCAGCACACGATTAACATTGACGCATTCCAGTTTTCTGATATCTCCTTTCCGTGTCCGAAATTTCCTGGTGGGAAGCGTTCTCCGTACTCGTCGTTACAGCACCGCAGTCGTCAGGAAAGGAGTCCAAATGTAGCCGGCCGCTGTGGCCGAGCGGTTCTAGGCGCTTCTTCAGTCCGGAACGGCGCTGCTGCTACGGTCGCAGGTTCGAATCCTGCCTCGGGCATGGATGTGTCTCATGTCCTTAGTTTAGTTAGGTTTGAGTAGGCGACTGATGACCTCAGATGTTAAGCCCCATAGTGCTCAGAGCCATTTTCCAAGTGGAACTCTAGGAGATGTAACTTTAAGAAGATTGTTACATCCCAGTTGAATGCAGTAGTGCAGAAGATATGCCACAAGATCCTTATAGCTTTCTGCCTTCTCATTTCCCAGAAAGATTGTTCGCCCTTGAACAAAGGCATCCCAAGCTAACTTTTCATCATCTGTCAGAATCTTGTTGAAATGTTCATCTTTGTGCAGTTTGTGTATCTGGGGACCCAGGAAAATTCCCTCTTATTTTCGCCTCACTAAGAGGCTGAAATTTCTCGCGCAAATAGACAAATGTTTTCCCATATTTGCCACGGCTTTAACGAAGTTTTTCATTAGGCTCAGTATGATATGAAGAAGAGGGAGAATTCTTGGGCTCGACAAGTGCTTCGTGCACAACATTGTCAGATCCTGGCTGATCTGACTGACACTTTGCCCAATCTTACTTTTTATAATGAAGTGCTTTGGCTCAGCTATCGCGGAGACACAGGAAGCAACAGAATTTGGGGTAGCCATGTTGTAGCCCAAGTAACATGCCTATGAGACTTTCAGATCCCCGGAAATCTGCCATTTAAACTTGTCATAGTTCAATCGCAATAACAATTGCTTCATGTTATCATATTGTTATTTCGTGAAAGGTGCAACTCACTCGGAATTAATGGCAACATGTTGCCATTAAACAGTAGCAAACACTTGAAATTTATTTTGGAGTAGTCGATGAACAACCTCCACCGATCACGTTTATAGTCAATGCCCATAGGTACCATTAGTCGCTGTACATCACTACAAAATAGCAAGTTCTTTTCACTTTCGAAAAACTCAATGAGTGGCGTATGGGGGTTACGAAACTCAGTCACATTTACTGTCTAATCAATACAATTCAACTGTTCTCCTCTTGACGCCAACAGTTCAGCTTTGCTCTTCGGCAATTCCCAATATCTCACTAGATCCTTAAGTTCCCACTGTGTTATTTTGTGAATCTCTGTACACTCATCGTTGCACAAAAAATCGGGATGTTTCGAAGAACTGGGTTTCTATTTCGAAGCCTATATGATAAGGGCCTGACAATGAATGCTAATAAAATGTGATTATAAATAAATGCACCCACCGTTAGCTTCGAAACGAGAGCTGATTCGATTTTTTCATTATCATTTTCGTTATCAGCGTCGTCTATATGATAAAAACCACTTATCCCATTTACATTTACACTGTTCGTCAGCGTAATTTATTGCCGGACCACCATTTGTTAATAATTTCCATATTTGATTGTCTTTGATTGACTGAATAAATCAGTTATTGATATCTCAGAACATGTCCTACCAACCGATCCCTTCTTCTAGTCAAGTTGTGCCACAAACACCTCTTCTCCCCAATCCTATCCAATATCTCCTCATCAGTTATGTGATATACCCATCTAATCTTCAGCATTATTCTGTAGCACCACATTTCGAAAGCTTCTACTCTCTTCTGGCCTAAACAATTTATCATCCATGTTTCACTTCCATATACGCCTACACTCCGTACAAATACTTTCAGGAGCGACACCCTGACACTTAATTCTAAGCTCGATGTTAACAAATTTCTCTTCTTCAGAAACGCTTTCCTTGCCATTGCCAGTCTACATTTTGCATCCTCTCTACTTCGAACATCATCAGTTACTTTGCTCCCCAAATAGCAAAACTCCTTTACTACATTAAGTGTCTCATTTCCCAATCTAATCCCTCAGCATCATCCGACTTAACTCGAATACATTCCATTATCTTCGTTTTACGTTTGTTGATGTTCATCTTATAGCCTCCTTTCAAAACACTGTCCATTCCGTGCAACTGCTCTTCTAAGTCCTTTGCTGTCTCTGACAGAATTACAATGTCATCGGTGAACCTCAAAGTTTTTACTTCTTCTCCATGGATTTTAATACCTACTCCGAATTTTTCTTTTGTTTTCTTCACTGCTTGCTCATTATACAGATTGAATAACATCGGGGAGAGGCTACACCCCTGTATCACTCCCTTCCCAACCACTGCTTCCCTTTCATGGCACTCGACCCTTATAACTGCCATCTGGTTTCTGTGCAAGTTGTACACAGCCTTTCGCTCCCTGTGTTTCACCCCTGCCACCTATCACTATATCGAGCCACAATTCGAAATAAACCTATGCACTGCCCAAGTACCCCACATGTTCTCTCGCCCAAGATGTGGACTAGAACGGAATCCCACGGCACCGACAAAATTAGCAATAAACTTAACATCGAAATTAGGATTCATGAAGTAGGTGAAGAAAAGGAGTTCTGATATCTTGGAAGCAAAATAACACATGATGTACGAATGAAGGGCGACATAAATGGCAGGCTAACACGGACAAAGAGAACATTACTTGTCAAAAAAAAATTACAAGTATGAAACATTGGCCTTAATTTTAAGTATAAATTTTTTAAGGACGAATTTTTAGAATGATATTGTGTGGAAGAGAATCAAAGAATTTGGGGAAATCAGGAAAGAAGAGTATCGAAGCGCTTGAAATTTGGTGCTATACAAGAATTTTGACAATTAGTTGGACTAACAAGATAAGAAATATGGAGGTTTTCCACAGAACTGAAGAAGGAAGGAACATATGGAAAATACTGACAAGAAGAAGGGATAGCGTGATAGAACATCTGCAAAGTCATCAGGGAACGACTTCCAGGGTACCAGAAGCAGCTGTAGAGTGTAAGCTTCAGGCAAAGGCAGAGATTGGAATATATCTAGTAAATAATTGAGGATATTGTTGTTGTAGTCTTCAGTCCTGAGACTGGTTTGATGCAGCTCTCCATGCTACTCTATCCTGCGCAAGCTTCTTCATCTCCCAGTAACTACTGCAACCTACATCCTTCTGAATCTGCTTAGTGTATACATCTCTTGGTCTCCATCTACGATTTTTACCCCCCACGCTGCCCTCCAATACTAAATTGGTGATCCGGTGATACCTCAGAACATGTCCTACCAACCGATCCCTTCTTCTAATCACGTTGTACCACACATTTCCCTTCTGCCCAATCCTCTTCAATACCTCCTCATTAGTTATGTGATCTACCCACCTAATCTTCAGCACCATATTTCAAACGCTTCTATTCTCTTCTTGTCCAAAAGGTTTATCATCCATCTTTCACTTCCATACATGGCTACACTCCATACAAATACTTTCAGAAACGACTTCCTGACACTTTAATCTATACTCGCTGTTAACAAATTTCTCTTCTTCAGAAACGCTTTCCTTGCCATTGCCAGTCTACACTTTGCATCCTCTCAACTTCGAATATCATCAGTTATTTTGCTCCCCAAATAGCAAACCTCCTTTACTACTTTAAGTGTCTCATTTCCTAATCTAATTCGCTCTGCATCACCTGACTTAATTCGACTACATTCCATTATCCTCGTTTTGCTTTTGTTGATGTTCATCTTATATCCTCCTTTCAAGACACTATTCATTCCGTCCGACTGCTCTTCCAAGTCCTCTGCTGTCTCTGACAGAATTACAATGTCATCGGCAAACCTCAAACTTTATATTTCTTCTCCATGGATTTTAATACTTACTCCAAATTTTTCTTCTGTTTCCTTCACTGCTTGCTCAATATACAGATTGAATAACATCGTGGAGAGGCTATAACCCTGTCTCACTCCCTTCCTAACGCTTTTATAACTGCCATCTGGTTTCTGTACAAATTGTAAATAGCCTTTCGCTCCCTGTATTTTGCCCCCGCCGCCTTCAGAAATTGAAAGAGAGTATTCCAGTCAACAATGTCAAAAGCTTTCTCTGAGTCGACAAATGCTAGAAACGTGGGTTTGCCTTTCCTTAATCTAGCTTCTAAGATAAGTCGTAGGGTCAGTATTGCCATATGTGTTCCAATACATCTACGGAATCCAAACTGATCTTCCTCGAGGTCAGCTTCTACTAGTTTTTTCATTCGTCTGTAAAGAATTCGCATTAGTATTTTGCAGCCGTGACTTATTAAACTGATAGTTTGGTAATTTTCGCATCTGTGAACACGTAATTTCTTTGGGATTGGAATTATTATATTTTTCTTGAAGTCTGAGGGTATTTCGCCTGCCTCATATATCTTGCTCACCAGATGGTAGAGTTTTGCCTGGACTGGCTCTCCTAAGGCTGTCAGTTGTTCTAATGGAATGTTGTCTACTCCCGGGGCCTTGTTTCGACTCAGGTCTTTCAGTGCTCTGTCAGACTCTTCACGCAGTATCATATCTCCCATCTAATCTTCATCTACATCCTCTTCCATTTCCATAATATTGTCCTCAAGTACATCGCCCTTGTATAGGCCCTCTATATACTCCTTCCACCTTTCTGCCTTCCCTTCTTTGCTTAGAACTGGGTTTCCAACTGAGCTATTGATATTTATAAAAGTGGTTCTCTTTTCTCCAAAGGTCTCTATAATTTTCCTGTAGGCAGTATCTATCTTACCCTAGTGAGATAAGGCTCTACATCCGTACATTTGTCATCTAGCCATGCCTGCTTAGCCATTTTGCACTTCCTGTCGATCTCATTTTTTAGACATTTGTATTCGTTTTTGCCTGCTTCATTTACTGCATTTTTTTTATTTTCTCCTTTCATCAGTTAAGTTCAGTATTTCTTCTGTTTTCCAAGGATTTCTAGCAGCCCTCGTCTTTTTCCCTACTTAATCTCTGCTGCCTTCACTACTTCGTCCCTCAAAGCTACCCATTCTTCTTCTACTGTATTCCTTTCCCCCATTCCTGTCAACTGTTTCCTTATGCTCTCCTTGAAACTCTGTACAACCTCTGGTTTAGTCAGTTTACCCAGGTTTCTTTTCCTTAAATTCCCAAAAAAATGATTCAAATGGCTCTGAGCACTATGGGACTTAACATCTGTGGTCATCAGTCCCCTAGAAATTAGAACTACTTAAACCTAACTAACCTAAGAACATCACACACATCCATGCCCGAGGCAGGATTCGAACCTGAGACCGTAGCAGTCACGGGGTTCCGGACTGAGCGCCTTAACCGCGAGACCACCGCGGCCGGCTGCCACAATAATGGGTTCACTATCTGTTTGTAGTAGCTTACCTGCACTCCTAATTTTTTATTCATTATTAAACCTACTCCTGCATTACCCCTATTTGATTTTGTATTTATAACCCTGCATTCGCCTGATCAAAAGTCTTATTCCTCCTACCACCGAACTTCACTAATTCCCACTATATCTAACTTTAACCTATCCATTTCCCTTTTTAAATTTTCTAACCTACCTGCCCGATTAAGGGATCTGACATTCCACGCTCCGATCTGTAGAATGCCAGTTTTCTTCCTCCTGATAACGACGTCCTCCTGAGTAGTCCCCGCCCGGAGATCCGAATGGGGGATTATTTTACCTCCGGAATATTTTACCCAAGAGGATGCCATCATCATTTAACCATACAGTAAAGCTGCATGCCCTCGGGAAAAACTACGGCTGTAGTTTCCCCTTGCTTTCAGCTGAGGATAAAGGGTGTAAATGCAACTCTGAAATTAAGAGGTTGCCATAAGGTAGGGATTTTTGACGACCGAATCTAACCAGACTGATGGCTGATGGAAGATTAATGGTACAAAAAGCCCTTCTACCTTTTTTACGATTCCATACTGTAGATCAGGATTCCAATAGGCCTTTCTTTTTCTAAGTTGAAGTACGCAATTGCAATCCTGTCAAATAAAGACGTGGTTGGAGACCGTGACTGTATAAATTGTTGATGGTGTACAGCAACCATCCGGAAATTGGCTTTAGTTTACTTTAGTCAAGAAGCACCGTTACAGGTTTCGAATTCTTCACAATGCATCAAACTGTTTTTTTAATGCTTTATACCTTCGTTTCATGTGAGTTGCGCTAGAGTAAACAATAATCCACCATTACAAACGTGTAACCGAAATGACTGCACAACATATTTGTGTCGGAATGCATTTTTACGTGGCGTTTCCCTCTGGCGCATTTGTTTTTGCAGTTTTCTTGCAACGAAATACAATCTCAAGGGTGTTTGTATTTTCACAGTCACAAACGTTGCACTGCATTGTAAACCAGTTTGGAGCAATCACAAAGGAATTTTCAGTGTCTGTGTTTAATGTCGTTCATATAATGTAAAACACTTTTTTCACTGCAGTATAATAATAATTTATGCTTTTTTTACAAAAAATGCCATATCGCTGTATCTTTGACACTCATGTATGTTTATGTTGCATATTTGTCTTCGTGTGTTGCAAATGAAAACGTGTGGTGCACATAGAAAATTTGTCTGTGACGGAACTATACTGCTTTTCAACTCAGTGGAACGTTTGTAATTGTGAAAATACAAACTTCGTTGAGAATATATTTCATTGCAAGAAAACTCCGGAACAAATACGCCAGATGGACATTTCACGTAAGTTGGATTCCAAAACAGATGTGTAGCGCAACCATTTTCGTTACACGCTTGTAGCTGTGAATTGTCGTTTATACTAGGGCAACTCACAGGGAACCAATGTAAAATTTGTTTTGACGAAAGCATGAAAGCATGAAAGCATTAAAAAAACCGTCTTATGATGAACTGAAAAATTTCGAAACCGGTAACGGTATTTTTTGAATAATGTTACCTAAGATCAATTTATTGTTGGCTACTGTATACCTCCTGAAGAGGGGCAGCAGCCTTTTCAGTAGTTGCAGGGGCAACAGTCTGGATGATTGACTGATCTGGCCTTGCAACATTAACCAAAACGGCGTTGCTGTGCTGGTACTGCGAACGGCTGAAAGCAAGGGGAAACTACAGCCGTAATTTTTCCCGAGGACATGCAGCTTTACTGTATGATTAAATGATGATGGCATCCTCTTGGGTAAAATATTCCGGAGGTAAAATAGTCCCCCATTCGGATCTCCGGGCGGGGACTACTCAGGAGGATGTCGTTATCAGGAGAAAGAAAACTGGCGTTCTACGGATCGGAGCGTGGAATGTCAGATCCCTTAATCGGGCAGGTAGGTTAGAAAATTTAAAAAGGGAAATGGATAGGTTAAAGTTAGATATAGTGGGAATTAGTGAAGTTCGGTGGCAGGAGGAACAAGACTTCTGGTCAGGTGATTACAGGGTTATAAACACAAAATCAAATAGGGGTAATGCAGGAGTAGGTTTAATAATGAATAGGAAAATAGGAATGCGGGTAAGCTACTACAAACAGCATAGTGAACGCATTATTGTGGCCAAGATAGATACGAAGCCCACACCTACTACAGTAGTACAAGTTTATATGCCAACTAGCTCTGCAGATGACGAAGAAATTGAAGAAATGTACGATGAAATAAAAGAAATTATTCAGATAGTGAAGGGAGACGAAAATTTAATAGTAATGGGTGACTGGAATTCGAGTGTAGGAAAAGGGAGAGAAGGAAACATAGTAGGTGGATATGGATTGGGGCTAAGAAATGAAAGAGGAAGCCGCCTAGTAGAATTTTGTACAGAGCACAACTTAGTCATAGGTAACACTTGGTTTAAGAATCATGAAAGAAGGTTGTATACGTGGAAGAACCCTGGAGATACTAAAAGGTATCAGATAGATTATATAATGGTAAGACAGAGATTTAGGAACCAGGTTTTAAGTTGTAAGACATTTCCAGGGGCAGATGTGGACTCTGACCACAATCTATTGGTTATGACCTGTAGATTAAAACTGAAGAAACTGCAAAAATGTGGGAAATTAAGGAGATGGGACATGGATAAACTGAAAGAACCAGAGGTTGTACAGAGTTTCAGGGAGAGCATAAGGGAACAATTGACAGGAATAGGGGAAAGAAATACAGTAGAAGAAGAATGGGTAGCTCTGAGGGATGAAGTAGTGAAGGCAGCAGAGGATAAAGTAGGTAAAAAGACGAGGGCTGCTAGAAATCCTTGGGTAACAGAAGAAATATTGAATTTAATTGATGAAAGGAGAAAATATAAAAATGCAGTAAATGAAGCAGGCAAAAAGGAATACAAACGTCTCAAAAATGAGATCGACAGGAAGTGCAAAATGGCTAAACAGGGATGGCTAGAGGACAAATGTAAGGATGTAGAGGCTTATCTCACTAGGGTAAGATAGATACTGCCTACAGGAAAATTAAAGAGACCTTTGGAGAGAAGAGAACCACGTGTATGAATATCAAGAGCTCAGATGGCAACCCAGTTCTAAGCAAAGAAGGGAAGGCAGAAAGGTGGAAGGAGTATATAGAAGGTTTATACAAGGGTGATGTACTTGAGGACAATATTATGGAAATGGAAGAGGATGTAGATGAAGACGAAATGGGAGATAAGATACTGCGTGAAGAGTTTGACAGAGCACTGAAAGACCTGAGTCGAAACAAGGCCCCCGGAGTAGACAACATTCCATTAGAACTACTGACGGCCTTGGGAGAGCCAGTCATGACAAAACTCTACCAGCTGGTGAGCAAGATGTATGAGACAGGCGAAATACCCTCAGACTTCAAGAAGAATATAATAATTCCAATCCCAAAGAAAGCAGGTGCTAACAGATGTGAAAATTACCGAACAATAAGTTTAATAAGTCACAGCTGCAAAATACTAACGCGAATTCTTTACAGACGAATGGAAAAACTGGTAGATGCGGACCTCGGGGAGGATCAGTTTGGATTCCGTCGAAATGTTGGAACACGTGAGGCAATACTGACCTTACGACTTATCTTAGAAGAAAGATTAAGAAAAGGGAAACCTACGTTTCTAGCATTTGTAGACTTAGAGAAAGCTTTTGACAATGTTGACTGGAATACTCTTTTTCAAATTCTAAAGGTGGCAGGGGTAAAATACAGGGAGCGAAAGGCTATTTACAATTTGTACAGAAACCAGATGGCAGTTATAAGGGTCGAGTGCCATGAAAGGGAAGCAGTGGTTGGGAAGGGAGTGATACAGGGTTGTAGCCTCTCCCCGATGTTATTCAATCTGTATATTGAGCAAGCAGTAAAGGAAACAAAAGAAAAATTTGGAGTAGGTATTAAAATTCATGGAGACGAAGTAAAAACTTTGAGGTTCGCCGATGACATTGTAATTCTGTCAGAGACGGCAAAGGACTTGGAAGAGCAGTTGAACGGAATGGACAGTGTCTTGAAAGGAGGATATAAGATGAACATCAACAAAAGCAAAACGAGGATAATGGAATGTAGTCAAATTAAATCGGGTGATGCTGAGGGAATTAGATTAGGAAATGAGACACTTAAAGTAGTAAAGGAGTTTTGCTATTTAGGAAGTAAAATAACTGATGATGGTCGAAGTAGAGAGGATATAAAATGTAGACTGGCAATGGCAAGGAAAACGTTTCTGAAGAAGAGAAATTTGTTAACATCGAATATAGATTTAAGTGTCAGGAAGTCATTTCTGAAAATATTTGTTTGGAGTGTAGCCATGTATGGAAGTGAAACATGGACGATAACTAGTTTGGACAAGAAGAGAATAGAAGCTTTCGAAATGTGGTGCTACAGAAGAATACTGAAGATAAGGTGGATAGATCACGTAACTAATGAGGAGGTATTGAATAGGATTGGGGAGAAGAGAAGTTTGTGGCACAACTTGACTAGAAGAAGGGATCGGTTGGTAGGACATGTTTTGAGGCATCAAGGGATCACAAATTTAGCATTGGAGGGTAAAAATCGTAGAGGGAGACCGAGAGATGAGTACACTAAGCAGATTCAGAAGGATGTATGTTGCAGTAGGTACTGGGAGATGAAGAAGCTTGCACAGGATAGAGTAGCATGGAGAGCTGCATCAAACCAGTCTCAGGACTGAAGACCACAACAACAACAACAACAACAACTGTATACCGTCAACAATTTATAATAAGTTTTGTTTAAATAATTTTATTAGAAGGACCATGTTAGGCAATCGTACAGAAATCGCATTTGGTCTCCTACATGGTACCTCTTAGTTATTTACACGTTGCGTAGCTCATTTGACTGATTTTTATCGAAATGTTGTGGAGCTAGTTAGCCTGTGTGTACATGATTTTTTTGTGCGTATTGCTCCATGCGGGCCATTTTGAGAATACCAAGAAGCGCAGTGACTAAGGTCAAAAAACATGAACTTTGTCTTATTCATTACTTATCTTACAAATGAAACACAGATTACACAACAAAATAAAAAAAATTATTATAGTACACTCGTACTAGTGTTTAATTAAGCATTTGTCTGCGGGATAGGAGTTTTCCACAAGACTAGATTTAACGTGTGTTTTGGTGCCTGACAGACATTTTTTATTATTGGCCGAATATTGAAAGGTTTTTGTGGTTGAATATTGAACTCATTTCTGAATCTTTGACAATTTTAACGTATTCCACGACACGTTACCGTACGTGAAACTGATTTCTTGTTTCTCGAGTGATGTTGCTACACATTTTGTTGAAACAGTCAAAAGCTCTCTGAAAACTATGAATCTCAAACATAGTGTTATTTTATACTTATTACTCTGAGCTACAACATTCTACACGTGTCACTAATGGTCCCTTGTAATGTATCCAAGCGGAGATTGAACTTGTTACTTCACCTGAATAAACACATCCTTTTATCTACGCATCTGGTGATAATTCATGTACAAACCTTTACCCATCCGAAACGAAGCTCAAAACGACAACCGCAATATCGGAGAAAAATTGAACAGAATTCTTCACTGTTCAATGAAGCTTTCTTTTTACGTTGTAAGCTGCCCCCTAATTCCTTCTTCCCTCTATTGTCCACGCTAAACAATACCGAGTCCAAGTAATTAATAAGCAAAGTCTTATATGAAGATTTGAGAGGAGCAAAGATTACAATAAACTTTCAAGTTTACTTAGTTTGTCATGTTGAGATGGCTCCAGTTCTTGTCTAGGGATCTGATTCTTGAAGTTAAAAATCTAATATCAGGCACTCACGGTTTGCTTGAACTAAGTAAATTGAAATATTGTTGTTGCAGAATTTTTCTCGTAAAAATATTTTACACTGATTTTCTCACAGTTTAATATGTCATACAGTAGTCTGATTTTTCACATTAATAAAGCCGATATTACATTGTTCGCACATATTATACAAGAATCAGAGGCAAGATGACAACTCTCCCACTCTGCGGAAACAATATTCCAAAGGGTTTACAATTTTTCTTAACAAATGAATTCCTTCTAGTTTTCGTTACATTATTAATTTCTATTATTATTTTATAAATGAATCCAGAAATGAACTTTGTAAACAGTACAGGATTGCGTAATCAATAATGGAAATCGTAGGTGTGCAAATAATTCGTAATTTCAAATGTTTCTAAAAAAAATAATTTTGACTATTCATTCAGAATTAGTACTTACCAATTATTACATTGAAACTAAAATATTTTATAAAGTAATTCCTCTACATAAATTTTAGTTTGAAATATAACACATTGTGTATACAATTATATGGAAGTTTTCAGTAAAGCAACTGAGATTACACTGACCTTTCCAAAATTCGAAAAGTAATGTTGGTATCGACAACTACTGTTGAGGAAAAGTAATACTACAGGAGGATGTCCCGTTACAAGGTACAACTTTCATCTAAAGCATTACGACCATGACGAATGAAATCGTAGTGATAGGAATTTAAATTTTCAAAATGTTTTATTGCGTTAAATAACGTACAAATATAAGTTATAAACATAAGAAAAATGACTGTGTATTTCTTTAGAATGTCAGCACACAAGCTGTATAACATTAGGGAGATCCTTAATTCCATTTTAAATCAAATAAAATGCGCAGCTACTGAATGTCGACGTATATCCACAGCACGCGTCCGTGAAATTGGTCAATTAAAGTGTAAAATATCGGAACCGATCACAGATCTCTTCAATACAGAGGATTACGTAACTAGCTGAATGAAACAGATACCGTTATTTGGACAGCGCTACACAAATTATATTGAGAAGAATAGCAAATCTATTCAGAGCGCAAACGCTCGTGAGGCTTTCATAGAACCCGGGGGAATGAACGCTAAGCAAAAAATTTAATTGGTTATCCAGCGAGAATTAAGAATTAAATCGAAACTATGTCACCAATTACAAAATGCAGTGAAACGGCATGCGCTTTGAGAATGGCAGTACCACACAAAGCTTTCCCTTACTGTACATTCACAACAGGAATGTGTTAAGCACACGTGAATTAATACGCTCTCATATCCAAATGACAAGAAATTGAGTTGTATAATAAGGAATTGCGTGAAACTACGTCTCTTCTAGTGCTCTGCAAACCTTCAGGACGGTATAGATAAAGTAACATAACGTACTAACAATTAACTGGAAATTAATGAAAGTGCTGGAGTATATTGCCAGACCTCTCCCAGTCGTACACGGAAAACTGGCCGCCACGTGAGGTGAGGTCAGCGTGACTATAGCGCCAAAAGGGGCTGGCCCCGAAACAACACGAGACAGTTGACGGCAAATGAAACCACAGCGCATGTAAATAAGGGAGCAGTTACGGTATAGTGTGGTTTTCTTCTTCACTATATCATTGCCCGAAGACATATGAATGGCTTCACAGGGGGAAGAATCATCGTAATAAGGGCGAAGTGTGCAGAGTGTAGTCCAAGAGTTTGGTACTGTGATGTATCGAGATACCACACAAGGAGAGTTTGCGACAGTTGGAACCAGACGTACCGTGGACGACATCTGCCTGCAGCAGGAGTATCGCTGCGCAAGCCAATCACGCTGCCCTCGAGAGTCACCCCCCCCCCCCCCCCCTCCCCCCACCGCCGACTGGAGCAGCAGCGCCATCAGAAGGAAAGAAGCGCGCTTTAGTAACCGTGCTCAAGCGGAAGTTGGTAGCTGCAAGTTGTAAGTCAATCCGAGTCTTACTAGGGAGTTCCTGATGAACGTTCTCCGTGTCTTCAAGTCTTGATGTCGTCAAGTAAGACAGAAACAGTGGCCGACAAATAGACAGTGTTTTGTCTTCAGTAGAAATAGAATATCGGATAGAATTATCGTGTATGGACACAGGCCGCTTGCCTAGAGATTTAACTAACAAGAGGGAGGCCACGACGTTGGGATCACAGATTTACTTCAAATTTTGTACACCTTTAGTCGGTCATTAAAAAGACATGATGTGTAACTAGTAAGGTGCACTACTTTGGCAAATTCCGAAAAAATCTGATGTATCTGTGTGTAGGTGGCGGACGTTAGAGCTCACGCCGGTCACGTGGTCAGCGTCCGAGCGTTCTAAGACGCACATGTACGAAGTGGCCGTTCTACTCCCGCTGATACCTAACTTCTAATCTATATTTGTTTCATCACTGTCCATATTATTTAATTTATATGACATTTGAGAGGTAACAAAATTTAAAAAACCACATGTATCCCAAGTAGTTTTAGTGAGTTTCACATTATTCGACTGCATACTATTTTAAATTAAATTTAATTATCACAACAAACAGAGTTGTAACTATCGACAAGTAAATGAGGAAACGCATAGCGTTTTCCTGAAAATGTATGTCTGTCGCGCTTTGCGAAATCCCTCATGCACGCAGTCAGGTAACGTACCCGGAACTGCTCTGCACCTCGACGCTTCGAGCTGCAGACACAGTGGCAGGCCCCATTTCACAGTCAACCTGCGTAGCGATGAGACGTTGCTAATGTAGCAATAAACGAATAGCGTAGGTGCAAATTTTTTGAATATCACAAAATTTACACTTATGCTGCAAAGAATGAAGCTTTCAGCGGGAGTCGAAGCGTCGCGTCATATACATTTGTCTTACAAAGCTCGTATCGTTAAGAGCACTGTCGTACCAGCTCTGGAGCGACCGACAGTATTTCGGGGTCGTCGTGTGTCTGGCAGCCAATCGGAGGCGGGCCAGCAGTGCAGTAGGGACACAGCAGCTGTGAAGTCGGGGACGGAGCGCCGGTGAGGGGCGGACAGCCAGTGCCCGCCGACCTCTGGCGACACACACGAACGCTCCGACGGAGGGAGACTGGAGCGGGACGACCGTTGGTTGGTCGTTCGGTTGGTCGTCTCATCGGCCGACGTATATTTGGCCCTTTCACCGTTTCCGGGCCTGGGCCTCATTAAATGGCCTTCTCGATCGCCAGATCTCACTCCGTGTGACTTTTTTCTGTAGGGACACACTAAAGATCTGGTATATGCACCGCCTCTAGCACGTCATGTAGCAGAGCTCCAGGAGAGAATGCGGGGACCGACTGCCACAGTCGACGATGCCACGCTGGGACGGGTATGGCAAGAATTCAATTACCATATTGACGTCTGCCGGGTCACTCATGGTTCACATGCCGAATGTTTGTAAAAAAGAAAAAAGTTTCTCTTCAAAATGAAATATGTATGATATACATTGAAAGTGTTCACGGACTTCATGTGCATCCTGCATATATTATTGTAAACTTGTAATTAATTAAGTTATCTACACTCCTGGAAATGGAAAAAAGAACACATTGACACCGGTGTGTCAGACCCACCATACTTGCTCCGGACACTGCGAGAGGGCTGTACAAGCAATGATCACACGCACGGCACAGCGGACACACCAGGAACCGCGGTGTCGGCCGTCGAATGGCGCTAGCTGCGCAGCATTTGTGCACCGCCGCCGTCAGTGTCAGCCAGTTTGCCGTCGCATACGGAGCTCCATCGCAGTCTTTAACACTGGTAGCATGCCGCGACAGCGTGGACGTGAACCGTATGTGCAGTTGACGGACTTTGAGCGAGGGCGTATAGTGGGCATGCGGGAGGCCGGGTGGACGTACCGCCGAATTGCTCAACACGTGGGGCGTGAGGTCTCCACAGTACATCGATGTTGTCGCCAGTGGTCGGCGGAAGGTGCACGTGCCCGTCGACCTGGGACCGGACCGCAGCGACGCACGGATGCACGCCAAGACCGTAGGATCCTACGCAGTGCCGTAGGGGACCGCACCGCCACTTCCCAGCAAATTAGGGACACTGTTGCTCCTGGGGTATCGGCGAGGACCATTCGCAACCGTCTCCATGAAGCTGGGCTACGGTCCCGCACACTGTTAGGCCGTCTTCCGCTCACGCCCCAACATCGTGCAGCCCGCCTCCAGTGGTGTCGCGACAGGCGTGAATGGAGGGACGAATGGAGACGTGTCGTCTTCAGCGATGAGAGTCGCTTCTGCCTTGGTGCCAATGATGGTCGTATGCGTGTATTGCGCCGTGCAGATGAGCGCCACAATCAGGACTGCATACGACCGAGGCACACAGAGCCAACACCCGGTATCATGGTGTGGGGAGCGATCTCCTACACTGGCCGTACACCTCTGGTGATCGTCGAGGGGACACTGAATAGTGCACGGTACATCCAAACCGTCATCTACCATTCCTAGACCGGCAAGGGAACTTGCTGTTCCAACAGGACAATGCACGTCCGCATGTATCCCGTGCCAACCAACGTGCTCTAGAGGGTGTAAGTCAACTACCCTGGCCAGCAAGATCTCCGGATCTGTCCCCCATTGAGCCTGTTTGGGACTGGATGAAGCGTCGTCTCACGCGGTCTGCACGTCCAGCACGAACGCTGGTCCAACTGAGGCGCCAGGTGGAAATGGCATGGCAAGCCGTTCCACAGGACTACATCCAGCATCTCTACGATCGTCTCCATGGGAGAATAGCAGCCTGCATTGCTGCGAAAGGTGGATATACACTGTACTAGTGCCGACATTGTGCATGCTCTGTTGCTTGTGTCTATGTGCCTGTGGTTCTGTCAGTGTGATCATGTGATGTATCTGACCCCAGGAATGTGTCAATAAAGTTTTTCGTTCCTGGGACAATGAATTCACGGTGTTCTTATTTCAATTTCCAGGAGTGTATATGAATATATACCTTAATTAGTAACAGATTTACAATAATTGACTTGAATACCGACCTCAACACACTTTTGACTGACTGCATTTCATTTTTATTGTGATGTGGAAATTTTAACGAACTGCTATCACTAAGGAGGTTCTGTTTTATTGGTGATGGATGTGCGAGGATTTATCATCCATGAAATGCCTATCATGTTTTATATATATATATATATATATATATATATATATTCTATCACTTCACTTACTTTTTGTCTCTTACTTCTATCTCTCGCATGTCCCCACGAAGGTACGCAAATATTTAATGATTCGTAGTTTACACAAACAATATTTTAGAATTAATTTGCAAAAAAATGGTTCAAATGGCTTTGAGCACTATGGGACTCAACTGCTGTGGTCATCAGTCCCCTAGAACTTAGAACTACTTAAACCTAACTAACCAAAGGACATCACACACATCCATGCCCGAGGCAGGATTCGAACCTGCGACCGTAGCACATGGAGATATAGTTTACTACTTCAAAGTTCGAATTATCTCACGTTACAGGCGTTACAGAAAAAAAAATTTCGGACCTGAACTTACCTCCATACCTAACTGTAACTATCCAAACAACGTGTGTGTGTATGTTGCGGGGGGGTGGGGGGGGTGGGGTAGGTGTGTGTGTGTGTGTGTGTGTGTGTGTGTGTGTGTGTGTGTGTGTGTGTGTGTGTGTGGGTGTCGTGAGTGTGTGTGTGTGGAGAACAGTAAAGAACAGTGAGTCGTTTGAAACACACACACACACACACACACACACACACACACACACACACACACACACACACACACAAGACGTCTGCGTGCTCGCGGAGCCCTACACGATATTAGACTGATGTACCAGTTTCTTTGTTAATAAGTGTTATAAACAAAAGCAACTGATATCACTAAATTAATTTAGTTCAAATTGCAAACAACAATTTCGTTACGATTTTTGTTACATCAAGCAGGATTCGTCGTGTAGTCATACCAAGATGGTGACAGCGTAGGCAACCCTTCCGGCAGCAAAGCTTGTCGGGCTAACAGCAACGAGGTGACGCCCGCGAAACTGAAATCCCAGGGCTGTCCTGAAAGAAGTTCCGATCAGTCGCAAAATGGAAATCACAGTAAATATCAGATGCGTTTTATTTGCTACAGTTCGCTACACCTTCCAGCTTCTTCTCTATATAGTCGCCGCTCCGGTTTGGACAATTTTCCAATACCCTCGTCGTAGATGACAGACGCCTGTGCTTTTCGCCAATTCTCTACGGTTGTCTGCAACTCGTTGTCTGAGTCAAAATGCTGTCCTTATAGCCTGTGTTTGATGTGAGAAGAGGCGAAAATCAGAGGCAGCCATGCCCCGGCTGTATGGTGGGTGATGAAACATCGAAAACGCTGCAGAAGCGTCTTTGTTACCCCTGTAGTCTGCGACCGAGATTTGTCACGAATAAGAACTCGATAGATGCATTATGTGGTGTTGTATGAAATCAGACGAAATCTCTCTGCAGGCGCTTCACACTTGTCGGGAGAAACTACTCTGCAGGCCTCTTTACGTGCTCACTGCGGGCTCAAAACTGAAAACATCGACCTGACGCCTTTTAGAGACACTGTCCAACACACTTGCGCAAAGCTTCATCGGATTTTCACTCTAGTTTCCATTTCGTGAATGAGCGGAACTTAGTTTCTGGACAACACTCATACTGTAAGGCAATTATGTCCCGCAAGATAAGCTAAAAGTAAGGACCAAAGAAATTTTTCGCATTACATGTCACTCCCAAGTAAAATAACTCGATGACACGTAGACCATGCACAAAAAGAACTTCTACAGGGTAGCAAAGTGTAACAGAAAAAATTCTAACCAGACGAACGGAAATGAGACTTTTATTCAAACACTATAATTACACTGACGTCATAGCGATTCATGATTATCTCCTCGACAGTGTAGAAGGCGGGAAATGTTTGTAAGTGTAGACCAGATGCGCGTTCACTTCAAAGAAATAGTAATGGGACCAGCTGATATAATTATTCCAAATAAATTGAGAAACGACGGAGCTGCTCCTCATTGGTTCACAAAACGGGTCAGAATACTGTTGCAGAAACAACGAAAAAAACATGCCAAATTTAAACAGACTCAAAATCTCCAAGATAGGCGATCTTTTAAAGAAGCTTGAGTTCGAACTTCAATGTGAGATGCTTATAATAGTTACCACAATGAAATTTTGTCTCGAAATCTGGAAGAAAATCCAAAGTGATTCTGCTCTCATATTAAGTATGCTAGCGGCAAGGCACAATACCCTCTCTGCGCGATAGCTATGGAGATACTATCGAAGATAGTGCTGCCAAAGCAGAGTTAGCAAAAACAGCCTTCCGAAATTCTTTCACCAAAGAAGACCAAATAAATATTCCAGAAGTCGATTCAAGAACAGCTGCCAACGTAGAAGTAGATATCATCGAAATCGTGAAGAAAATTAAATCACTTAACAAAAGCAAATCTACGGTCCGAACTGTATACCAGTTAGGTTTCTTTCAGACTAAGCTGATACAATAGCTACATACTTAACAATCACATACAATCGGTCGCTCAACTAAATCTCCGTACCCAAAGACTGGAAAGTTGCACAGGTCGCACCAATATTCAAGAAAGGTAGTAGGAGTAAACCACTAAATTACAGGCCCATATCGTTTACGTCGATGTGCGGTAGCATTCTGGAACACATATTGTGTTCTAACATCATGAATTACCTCGAAGAAAACGGTCTATTAACACACGGTCAACATGGATTTAGAAAACATTGTTCTTGTGAAACACAACTACAGTAGCTCTTTACTAGCACGAAGTGTTGTGTGCTATAGACAAGGGATTTCAAACTGATTCCCTATTTCTAGATTTCCGAAAGACTTTCGACACTATACCACCCAGCGGTTTCTAGTGAAATTGCGTGGCTACGGAATATCATCTCTGTTGTGTGACTAGATTCGTGATTTCTTGTCAGAGAGGTCACAGTTCGGTTCGTAGTGATTGACGGAAAGTTATCAAGTAAAACAGAAATGATTTCTGCCCCCCCCCCCCCCCAAGGTAGTGTTATAGTCCCTTTGCTGTTTCTTATATATATAAAAGATTTGGGAGACAATCTGAACAGCCGCCTTAGGTTGTTCGCGGATGACGTGCCGTCTACCGACTGACGGAGTACATCGAAAAAGTAAGTTTTGTATTATCGCGAAATAGAGGAGAGAGTTTCCCTGAAATGACACAGGATTTTCGGTGACATCAGTAAAACAAAGGCGTTTTTCCGTTGCGATGGAATCTTTTCACGAAATTTCAGTCACCAACTTTCTCCTTCGAATGCGAAAATATTTTGTTGACACCGACATACATAGGGAGAAACCATCATCATAACAGAATAAGGGAAATCAGAGCTCGCACGCTACACGAGATTGGAGTAATGCAGAATTGTGAAGGTGGTACGATGATACCCTCTGCCAGGCATTTAATTGTGGTTTGCAGATTATTCATATTAATAGCCTATGTGATCGCTATGGACGGCAACGCATGCTCTGCAAAATGCTCCAGTGCTGGCCACAAGGTTGGTTTGGGATTCTTCTGGAAGGGCGTTCCACTCCTCCACCAGCACGGTGATGACTGCTGGATGGACGACCCTTGATGGTTGTGTTGGAAAACCACAAGTTATATGGCGAGAGGTGGGAGCACGTAACGTACCCAGGAACATTGCCGAACATGATGGTTTTGGTGGACCAGCTGCTATGTTGTGGGGAGGCGTAATGTTGCATAGGCATACTGACACCCAAATCATTACTCCGATTTAAGCCGCATGGAGCACGTGTCGGATGCGTTGGGGAGGCATGCTGCATGCAGCGCTTTCACACGCAGCAGTAGTTGTAAGCCGAGCTGGAGAGGAATGGATCCCCATGCCACAAGAACTCCTTATCCACCTTCTGGCCAGCATGGGAGCATTCTGCAGAGCGTAGACTACCGCCAGTGATAATCACACATCGTATTAAGATCCACGTACCTCCTTTTGTAAAGGCCATGAATCGCAGTCATTTCAGTGCAATAACTGTCTTTGAACAACAGTGTCGTTTCTGATGTTCCCACTGAGTATTTCTTTCAGTTAGCTTCTGTACTGCACTGGCAGTCCTTTCCGCCTATGCTCCATGTTTCATCGAGATATTATCCTTGGCAGTAACATATCACGCAAATATTACTTCTGTCCTTAAGGTTTACATATCAGTGTATTCACCTAGCGGTCGAGTCTCCGTATCTTTCTGAAAGTGATTTGATTATCGATAGTCAAAGCCAGTCATAGCGAGGCTGGCGACCCTTATTTAGGCTGATTTTACACGTGTGGCAGTGCAGAGAATTAATTAGGGTCCGCCGAGCGGTCTGAGGCGCTGCAGTCATGGACTGTGTGGCTGGTCCCGGCGAATGTTCGAGTTCTCCCTCGAGCATTGGTGTGTGTGTTTGTCCTTAGGATAATATAGGTTAAATAGTGTGTAAGCTTAGGGACTGATGACATTACCAGTTAAGTCCCATAAGATTTCACACACATTTGAACATTTTAATTAGGGTCCGCCAATAAACGTATCCGATTTAATCAACGGTGTGGTAGCACATCGTCGTGTGTGCGATGATTCTGTCCCCTGTAGCGAGTATGATTTCGTGCAACGTCATAGAAGCTCCAAGGAATGGACGGAAGAAATGTTTCAATCTACTTTTCTCTTGGAAACAATTTACTCTCTCTCTCTCTCTCTCTCTCTCTCTCTCTCTCTCTCTCTCTCTCTCTCTCTCTCTCTCTGTGTGTGTGTGTGTGTGTGTGTGTGTGTGTGTGTGTGTGTGTGTGTGTGTTACTCATCATGTAAATCTCTATTACTAGCTGAAGTAGTCTGCACTTCTGGATTGTTTCTGCATAAAAAGTCCATATCGCAATGCTATAATCGAAACAGATAATACACAGTAGCAGAAATGTGGAAGGTTCGTTTTGAAATACCTATCTTCTTAACAAACAAACAAAAAAATGAACAGAGGCGGAACCGGTGACTTGGTTCAGGACATGAAGGCTGAGCTGCGGCCCTCCGTACGGACAAAAGTTAAAATTTGCGTGTCGAAACAGCCTCTATATAATTATGATGAAGTATTAGAATCGAAGAAGTATTTAAGTAAGTAGTTACTCAGTGTGCATACAAGCACAGAACCAGTTACAACCGGTGTGATGACATCGCTGCTAATGTCAGATTTGTTAATTGGTCGATTTATATTCAACGTCGCCCAAGGGGAACCCCCATCCTACCCATGCACTTCTATGTGGTGTATTCTAGGTCATCTTCCTCCCCACATACCTCCCAACACACTTCAGCTACTCCTAGTACGACCACAGAACTATTTGGAACTCAATTGATCCAATGATAAGCCTTTCAGTATCATGTAATAGCTGACGCATTTGGGTGAGGTTACCCCTCCCCCTCCCTCCCTCCCCCCTCCCCTCCAGGTCTGCCCAGATACTTTGGCTAAGGCCCTTATGAGCACAGAACTCGGTATATCCAGTTTCATCCAATGACAAGGACTTCTGGGGGGGGGGGGGGGGGGGAACCCCATACATTCCCTCTCCCCTTTACTCACGCACCCGATTCCCATGCACCCACAGTAAGGCTCAAAAAGGCAGGAAACAAACGGACCAGAAGGAACCAGGCTGACCCACTCCCCATTTATATTAAGAATCCATTTTTGTACAGGTCACCCTCATTTGACATGTGGTCTTCATACTAAAAAATGATGAACTTCAGCAGGGATTGCCTGTACCAAAAGGCAGGAGGAGAAGGATTAGTGTGTTAGATCCAAAACTGAGGAACTGACTGTTCATTATTATTATTACGAGGGTCACTCCAAAAGAAATGCACACTGTTTTTGTGAAAGTACAGTTTTCATTCTGCATGTGACAGTTTTACAGTGTGTAGATACATCCTTCATGTTTGTTTAAAAACTTAGTTCAAACTGTTCCCGTGATTTGCGCCGTCACAGCATGTCTTCAAGATGGCTGCTACACTTGACGTTCGTCAGAAACAAGAAGCTCTCACAGAATTCCTGTGCTGTGAAAACGAGACAGTGGGAAACATCCACAAGAGGTTGGAAAAGGTGTGTGGATATGTTGCTGTCGATCGCAATACAGTTAGTCGGTGGGCAAGCAGGTTACGTGATGAAAGCGGGCTCGGCAATATTGAGGATTGTCCTCGCAGCGGCAGGCCTCGTAGTGCACACACTCCACAAAGTGTGCAGACAGTTAACGAATTGGTGACTGCTGACAGATGCATCACAATGAACGAATTGTCACGCTACGTTGGGATAGGGGAAGGAGGTGTTTGCAGAATACTGAAACTGTTGGCCAAGTGGGTCCCAGGATGTTGACAGTGGCTCACAAAGAAACAAGAGAAACGGTATGCAGCGAACTTTTGGAACAGTACGAGAATGGTGGAGATGAATTTCTTGGAAGAACTGTCACAGGTGATGAAACATGGCTCCATCACTTTTCACCAGAGATGAAGAGGCAATCAATGGAGTGGCATCATGCAAATTCACCCACGAAAAAAAATTCAAAACCACACCTTCTGCTGGAAAAGTTATGGCTACGGTGTTGTTCGATTCCGAAGGACTCTTGGTTGTGGCCATCATGCCAAGTGTAACCAGCATAAATTCTGATGCGTATGTGACGACACTGAAGAAACTTCAAGCTCGACTGAGTCGTGTTCGACCACATCGGCAAAACCAGGATGTTTTGCTGTTGCACGACAATCCACGGCCACATGTCAGTCAAAAAACCGTGGAAACGATCACAAAAGTCGGACGGACAACACTGAAAGACCCGCCTTACAGGAGGTACTGCTCCATCGTACTACACTGTACGTCTTTGAAAAGCCTGAGTAATTAATGAGTCTGTCGTTGATTCATAGCACCTTCTGTCATTGGACAATATAAATACGAGACAACAGAGCCACTTTGGCGACAAATAAAGTAAACAAAACCTGCATCATGACTTCCTAGTAATCAGGCTCGTCCTCTATGTCTCCTTGTAGGCAAAAAAGAATATACATGTATATAAACAGCACAGTACATGTAACCTTGTACACATGTTAGTTGTAAATAAGCTGCCAAACAATAGCACTAGAAGGAGCGGTAGATAAGTTTACTTCCAAATCTCCTTAAGCTGGCTTCTCCGGTCCCAGGTCCCCTGCCTCAAATTGTTCAGTGGAGCATTCTCTAAGTCCTGTTACATTTTTGCACGCTCTTACGGAAACAGTGTGTTTAATTAATGAAGAATGATATGAGACAATTAAATCAGCAAGTACGGAAAAAATATTCTAAACACTCTTGCAGTGCATCAAGGAAACGGTAATCTCGTTAAAACATTTAGATAATACAACTGAGTATAATACGCACTAAGTGTTAAAAATGTGAGATTTATTCAGCATAGCAAGTTTCTGGGCTACATTATCAGAATAAAGTTCATAAATTTAATACACCACTAGAAAATGTCAAAATATTAACTCCAAGAACTGGATAGCGGACTAATGTAGCCCTGAAACATGTGCTAAATAAATCATACAGTTTCGACAACTGGTGCGAAATATTCTCAGTACTGATACCTGATACATTTGTGCGGAGACTTCAGAGCAGAGAATTCAGATGATACTCTGTAATGTATGTAAGGAGATTCACTAGCACCTCCCTCCTGGCCAAGTATAACTGTGCGGACAAACTGCCCTCAGGTCCGCCCTAACTAACTGAAAACAAACAAGTGTTCTTTGGCAGCTGAAGAGCCCAGCAAGTTTTGCTGTTACGTTTTATTGCCAGCACCGGCAGTAAAGCGCTGCTCAGACATCCTTCCAAGAGACGTGTGTGTGTGCAAAACACAAAACCAGAGATACATTGCGCAGTTTCTTTTGAAAATGTTGGCGGAATTATTATAGGTTGTTAAGAGAAACAGGAACTATTGAGAAGGCCGGCCGCGGTGGTCTCGCGATTTTAGGCGCGCAGTCAGGAACGGTGCGACTGCTACGTTCGCAGGATCGAATCCTGCCTCGAGCATGGATGTGTGTGATGTCCTTAGGTTAGTGAGGTTTAAGTAGTTCTAAGTTCTAGGGGACTGATGACCACAACAGTTGAGTCCCATAGTGCTCAGAGCCATTTGAACCATTTTTTGAACTATTGACAAGGGATTTCATATCGATTCCGTATTCCTCGATTTCCGGAAGGCTTTTGACACTGTACCACACAAGCGGCTCGTACTACAATTGCGTGCTTATGGAATATCGTCTCTGTTATGTGTCTGGATTTGCAATTTCCTGTCAGAGAGGTCACAGTTCGTAGTAACTGACGGAAAGGCACCGAGTAAAACAGAAGTGATTTCTGCCGTTGCCCAAGGTAGTGTTATAGGCCCTTTGCTCTTCCTCATCTATATAAACGATTTTGGAGACAATCTGAGCAGCCGTTTTCGGTTGTTTTCAGATGACTCTGTCGTTTATCGACAAATAAAGTATCAGAAGATCAAAACAAACTGCAAAACGATTTAGAAAAGATATCTGAATGGTGCGAAAAGTGGCTGTTGACCCTAAACAACTAAAATTGTGAGATCATCCTCATGAATACTAAAAGGAACTCATGAAACTTCGGTTACACAATAAATCAGTCTAATCTAAAAGCCGTAAATTCAACTAAATATATGAGTATTACAATTACGAACAACTTAAATTGGAAGAAACACATAGAAAATGTTGTGGGGAAGGCTAACCAAAGGCTGAGTTTTATTGGCAGGACACTTAGAAAATGTAACAGAAGTACTAAGGAGACTGCCTACACTACGCTTGTCCGTCCTCTTTTAGAATACTGTAGCGCGGTGTGGGATCCTTCCCAGATGGGACTGACGGAGTACATCGATTAAGTTCAAAGAAAGGCAGCACGTTTTGTATTATCGCGAAATATGGAAGAGGGTGTCGCAGAAATGATACGGGATTTGTGCTGGAAATCATTAAAAGATAGGCGTTTTTCGTTGCGACTGAATCTTCTCACGAAATTCCAATCACCAACTTCCTCCTCCGAATGCGAAAATATTTTGTTGACGCCGACCTACATAGGACGGAACGATCACCACGATAAAATAAGGGAAATCAGAGCTCGTACGGAAAGATGTAGGTGTTCATTCTTTCCGTGCCCTATACGAGATTGGAATAATAGAGAATTGTGAAGGTGGTTCGATGAACACTCTGCCAGGCACTTAAAAGTGATTTGCACAGTATCCATGTAGATGTAGACACGACTAGAATAATGGAACAAGAAGATTCAAGAACGTGCCTTAAAGTCCACAAAATACTAGCCATTTCTGAATCTACCCTTTACAGTGCGTGGGAGTTTAATGTGGCCTTAGTTACGAAACTTACCGGCACGCTTCTAGCTACAACACATGCTTTCTTTGGACCAGTTGAAACATGAAATGCATCGACTCAAGAACCGTCTTCACGCACTGGATGGTCTCATAAGGACCGCAGTGCAACAGCAGGAGCAGCTTGAGTTGCAACATCTCAACCATCGCGCGGACAACGTTCCAAGCAGTATCCAAGGATCTTACTGTGCAACGCGGTATTTACTGCCACCCAGCAGAAGTTCTGGATTCCAAAGATTTGCACATTCGAACACACGACCCTTGTTTTGGCTACTGCCTTCGTTTTATTTCACGATGAATTTGTCTTTTTATGTTTCAGACCCCTTTTTCTTTTGCTCTCTGTTCCTCCTGAGTCTAAACCCTCGCACACGTTAGCAGATATGCAGGCCGTGCAGAACTTCTACAGCAGTTTAGTTATCTCGAGAATGTAGGCCTATATATTCCAAGTGTCTAATTTTGCGGCATGTCCGTTACTCTTTGCTCCAATTCAAGAAACCTGTGCCTATTCGATCTGCCTTCTATTGCCCATGTAGAACATCCATTAATTCCTGTGGTGTTTGAAGTTAAATTTCTGTAGCGTTTTTGGTGAAAGGCAAAACACGTCCGTTTACATCGACAGAAAATAAGACCCTAACCATAATCTACAACGCGCTATGGAACAGACTGTCCGTAACAGGAAGCAAAAGCCTGACTGGGGAGCGTAACTCAATTACAGTACAGACCTACCTTATGGTGCTGTGCCTTCGAAGTCGATGCACACACCCATGACCGGTTAAAACCACCTGCCCTACAGGGCACCTTCTAACACGCTGTGCTCCAATATATTAGCTCCGATGATGAATTAGTCAAATATAGCAGAACTGTGTGAGAGGATGTACACCCTTAAATGAAAAGCAAAAGATTCTGGTACATCTACATCTATATAGATATTCCGTAGTTCACTGTACGGTGCGTGGTGGAAGGTACCCCGTACCACTACCTGTCATTTCCTTTCCTGTTCCACTCGCAAACAGAGCGAGAGAAAAACGACTATCTCTATGCCTCCATATGAGCCCTAATTTTCCGTATCTTATCTCCGTTGTCCTTAAGCGTAATATATGTCGGCGGCAACAGAATTGTTCGGCAGTTGGCTTCAAATGGCACTTCTTTAAATTTTCTCAACAGTTTTCCTCGAAAAGAACGTCGCCTACACTTCAGGGATTCCCATCTGAGTTCCCAAAGCATCTCCGCAAAACTTACGTGTTGTTCGAACATACCGGTAACAAATCTAGCAGCACGCCTGTGAGTTGCTTCGCCGGCCGCTGTGGACGTGCGGTTCTACGCGCTTCAGGCCGTAACCGCGCTGCGGCTGCGGTCGCAGGTTCTAATCCTGCCTCGGGAATGGATGTATGCGATGTCATTAGGTTAGTTAGGTTTAAGTAGTTCTAAGTCTAGCGTACTTATGTCCTCAGATGTTAAGTCCCATAGTGATTAGAGCCATTTGAACCATTTGAGTTGCTTCGATGCCTTCCTTCAGTCCGACGTGCTCAAATGGTTCAAATGGCTCTAATCACTATGGGACTTAACATCTGAGGTCATAAGTCCGCTAGACTTAGAACTACTTAAACCTAACTAATCTGACGACATCGCACACATCCCTGCCCGAGGCAGGATTCGAACATGTGACTGCACCAGCAGCGCGGTTCCGGAATGAAGAGCCTAGAACCGCTCGGCCACAGCGGCCAGCAGTCCGACCTGCTACGGATCCTAAACACACACCAGTAGTGAAGAGTAATTCGCACCAGCGTCCTATATACCGTCTCCGTCACAGGTGAACCATTCTTTCCTAAAATTCTCCCAGATCTTAATACGAGGGGTGGAACTTAAATAGTGGCAACTATTTGTTTACAGCTCGTACAAAATATGCTGTTCATTTTTGGAACACAACCTACGACTAGCTTACAGACAGAAGTGATGACACTTTCTGCAGGACCTCACCATCGTTTTGCAGGAGAGTGCTCGAGCACGTACAGTGCAAGCTGTTACTGATTTGTTTGACTGATGGATCTGCACTCCCCTCAGTTAAGCCCTGGTGGGTTCAATTCGATTTCTAAACTGAAGGAAACACCCTCACGGCATTTGCTTCAGAACTGCTACGAAGTCGTGGGGCAATAGACCGCGCCGCTCGAACTGTCAACACAACTGGCACTGCTAAAGGTATCCTAAGACCTCCAGATCGCTGGCAACGGGTTATACACAATTCTGGTGACTACTCTGAACGTCAGTAAAACTTTGAAACACGTATCTATTTTGTACGAACTGTAAATAAATAGTTGCCACTATTCAAGTTCCAACCCTCGTATGTTCTTGAGGCCCAGTGTTCTCCAGTTTGGCATGTGAATAGTCTTTATGTCAATTGTGTAGATTTACAAGAGCCTTTTCACAATTCACGGAGATCACACGATCACAACTACTTTCGACCAATATGACTACCGCCAAGCACGAAACAGTTATTCGCATTTACAATGCTTTGTGCAGGATATGTTTGATAATCTCTGCCACAGTGGACTTAAAAAGAGTAATTTACGATCTGCAGGAAATAATCAAAATGTTATTCTCCAAGACACACACACAAATCTAAATCCACCGTCGTGATAAAGAGGTCATCAGCGACAATATAACCACAGCCGCGGGACAGTCAGCAGCTAGATAGATCATATCGTCCCACTTGTCGATATGATGGTTCAAATGGCTCTGAGCACTATGGAACTCTACTGCTGTGGTCATCAGTCCCCTAGAACTTAGAACTACTTAAACCTAACTAACCTAAGGACATCACACACATCCATGCCCGAGGCAGGATTCGAACCTGCGACCGTAGCAGTAGCACGGTTCCGGACTGCGCGCCTAGAACCGCGAGACCACCGCGGCCGGTCTTGTCGATATGAGCTGGAGTTAAAGCATTGCTTATTATATGACATCGTCTAAGTCTCTGTACGTTGTCACATATCAAAATATACTTTACCAATTAAATTCATTGCCTATGCGACTGTGCCAATTTCAGAGATTACATCATTTAGTGTCTCGTTGTTCACTTGTACTGGTCCATATAACTAGCGGAAGTAGTCGCTAAACATCTGCGCAATGTCACGTTGGGACACAACTTGCTGGCCAGTTTCAGAGATTATTTCCCTGACCAATCTCCTTCGTCGTCGTTGGCGTTCACGTACTACGTGGTGCATTAAGGGGCCTTCGGCAGCAGCTGTGTTCGACAATCTCACCCGGACATGTTGCCAAACACACGTGGGACACAATCGGACGACAAATCGAGCGTCATCCACAACCATCATTAACTGCCCCTGTATTGATCGACCAAGTGAACAAACACAAAACATCCCACAAACTGACATCTGGCACGTGTGCGACAGACTGCAAATACATCAGCATGATTATATTCCATAATCTGGCACTTACACGGGTTATTAGTGTATCACCATTTCACATTTTTATCGCGCTTGCAGTAACCTGTGATCTTGCAACTGTGGTCACTTAAATCTGTTACCTAGGCAAATATATTCCCTAAATTTCATTACTCTACATTAATTATTTCTCCGTGTTGGAACTTTTCCCCGTCAATGTGTTACACAAACGACTCTGCAGTCGGGGCATCCGCATTATATACAGTACTGGCCATTAAAATTGCTACACCACGAAGATCACGTCCTACAGACGCGACATTTAACCGACAGAAGATGCTCTGATATGCAAATGATTAGCTTTTCAGAGCATTCACACAAAGTTGGGGCCGGTGGCGACACCTACGACGTGCTGACACGAGGAAAGTTTCCAAACGATTTCTCATGCACAAACAGCAGTTGACCGGCGTTGCCTGGTGAAACGTTTTTGTGATGCCTCGTGTAAGGAGGAGAAATGCGAACCATCACGTTTCCGACTTTGATAAAGTTCGGGTTGTAGCCTACCGCGATTGCGGTGTATCGTATCGCGACACTGCTGCTCGCGTTGGTCGAAATCTAATGACTGTTAGCAGAATATGGAATCGGTAGGTTCAGGAGGGTAATATGGAACGCCGTGCTGCAGCCCAACGGCCTCGTATCTCTAGCAGTCGAGATGACAGGCATCTTATCCGCATGGTTGTAACGGATCGTGCAGCCACGTCACGATCCCTGAGGCAACAGACGGGGACGTTTGCAAAACAACAACCATCTGCGCAAACAGTTCGACGATGTTTGCAACAGCATGGACTATCAGCTCGGAGACCATGGGTGCGGTTACCCTTGATGCTGCATCACAGACACCAGCGCCTGCGATGGTGTACTCAACGACGAACCTGGGTGCACGAATGGCAAAACGTCATTTTTCGGCTGAATCCAGGTTGTGTTTACAGCATCATGATGGTCGCATCCGTGTTTGGCGACATCGCGGTGAATGCACATTGGAAGCGTGTATTCGTCATCGCCATACTGGCGTATCATCTGGCGTGATGGTATGGGCTGCCATTGGTTACACGTCTCCGTCACCTCTTGTTCGCATTGACGGCACTTTGAACAGTGGACGTTACATTTCAGATGTGTTACGACCGGTGGCTCTATCCTTCATTCGATCGCTGCGAAACCCTACATTTCAGCAGGATAATGCACGACTGCATGTTGCAGGTCCTGTACGGGCCTTTCTGGATACAGAAAATGTTCGACTGCTGCCGTGGCCAGCACCTTTCTTCAGATCTCTCACCAACTGAAAACGTTTGGTCAATGGTGGCCGAGCAACTTGCTCGTCACAATACGCCACTCACTACTCTTGCTTAACTGTGGTATCGTATTGAAGCTGCTGTACCTGTACACGCCATCCAATCTCCGTTTGACTCAATGCCCATGCGTATCAAGGTCGTTGTTCTGAGTACTGATTTCTCAGGATCTATGCACCCAAATTGCGTGATAATGTAATGACATGACAGTTCTAGTATAATATATTGGTCCAATGAATACCCGTCAACATCTGCATTCCTTATTGGTGTAGCAATTTTAATAGCCAGTAGTGTAGAAAGAACTCCGCAAACAGCAGTATCTTGACACAACTTTTATTAGGGTACTACCAGTTTCGTGTCTTATATCTAAATCATCAAATGCACATAAAAATTAAAACCTAATGTACAACATTGCGAAGAATATAGAATGCACAACCTTCATAGTTAAAATCAGTAAGTGCTTAGTATGGACAATTAGTTAATATAAAGCTGAACAACGGAAAGTATCCTTGATGCACCAGCAAGTCAGGTCATCACAAGGTCACCCATATAGGGCTCAGCAGCCACCGGCTGTTCTGCGCAGTTAGTTTGCATCCATGAAGTGACAACATATCGGGATTTTCAAACAACAGTAGCTAGTAAAACATGGAACCCTTAGATAAGTTTAGGGCGGCTAGTTTCCGCTACAGATTCTCTAGCCGAGGTATTCTGTTCGTTTTTTAACAGGGAAGTCATGGGCTGCAAAACATCATCGAAAGGTGAGTAGAGATTTTATTCTGTGGACGAAAATAAACACAGCACGTCGCTACTTGACGTCGTCGAAACTGATTACAATCACGTCAGTCATCAAATGACTGTACGTTACTTTATAAATGCACGAAAATGCAGAAAGCATCTAGAAGAGCAAAAAAAAAGGTTGTTTCCATCATGCATGTAGAGTGTTCCAGAGCATATTAATTGTCGCTTGTTTCTGCATAATGAGAGAAGAATTCTTTTGACAGAATTATGTTTCTGATTAATATCATTTCTGGACACTCTTTTTATCCGTCCAACACAGTACAAATTGATGGCGTTAATTAATTACTGTTGATTAACAGCAATATGCTGCACTGCTCGCTATTGTGTGAACTCCACACTTACAGTATGAAAACGAGCTTTGATGAAACCAGTAGCAAAGGGTCAATGAGACAACGAAATAAACAAAAAATGTAGAATATTTAAAGCCTGAAATGTGATAACATTAAGTTGTGGTACAAAAGAGCAGACACGAGTACAGACGTTACAGTTACGTAATTTTGAGTGCAGCTTTAGTTCTGCAAGTGTTTATCCTACACAATGTTTTCGATGCAGGATATACAGAATTCTGTCTTCAGTGGTTCTTCAATAATCACTCATTCAATTATATTTTACTAACCTAGGATATATTCTGCCTTCTGGGCCTGCAATAAAAGTATTATTTGGGCCACGTCCGTTTCGCTTTATTTTAAAGCAACTTCAGTGGCCGTGTAACAATTTGGTTTTTCTTACAAATCTTTCTGTCAAGATCGTAAGCAATTCTCGTGTTTTACATAACAATTAATAAATAGTTTTAAATTACAGTCATTACTCACAATTTTTTGCTTCCTACCGCATTCCTAATGCTCTTTCGTACACAGGTCCTCGAATTTTAGTACATGCACTTCACAGACACTAGATATACACTGGTGTCCAAAATCAAAGAAACAAACGGAAATTTTGCAAGGTTGTGTTCATTTTGCCACAAAACAGTATAAACAAGTGATAGTAAAGTAGAAACAATGTAAAGAATGCAGAACGTAAATAACTGCAACATGCATAGGCAAAAATGTTCTTCGTTTTATCCGTCTTAGAGGGTTTACAGATACATCCCGACAACTGGTAAATGTGGCTCAGTATGTGGTACGACCACCTGTGGCAGCAACACAGGTCTGACGACGACGGGGCATGCTGTGAATGACGTCATCAGTCACATGCTGAGGCAATAATGCCCATTCTTCCTACAGCGCCACCCGCAAGTCTTGGAGAGTGGTTGGTGGATGCTGACGTGATGCAAGCCGTCTCCCTAGAGCATCCCAGACATGCTCTATGGGACTGAAATAAGGTGAGTGAACAGACTACGCCATGCGTGCAATATCTTCCGTTTCCAAGAAATCATCACCGAGCGGGGTGGCGCAGTGGTTAGACACTGGACTCGCATTCGGGAGGACGACGGTTCAATCCCGCGTACAGCCATCCTGATTTAGGTTTTCCGTGATTTCCCTAAATCATTCCAGGCAAATGCCGTGATGGTTCCTCTGAAAGGGCACGGCCGACTTCCTACCCTAATCCGATGAGACCGATGACCACGCTGTCTGGTCACCTTCCCCGAACAACCAACCAGCCAAGAAAACATCAACCACTCGTGCTCTATGAGGTCGAGCATTATCGTCCATCAACAAAACGTATGGGCCCACAGCACCTCGCAACAACTGCACATGAGGTCCCAAGGGCTCGTCACGAAACCTGACAACAGTTAAACCTCGCCGTTTCAACCTTACAATTTCATGAAGAGGTGTTCGAGTGGTCAACATAATCCCTTCCCACACCGTTAGGGATCCTCCTGATATCGGTCTCTTTCCACAATCTCTGGGTTCTGGAATCGTGAGAACAACATTGGCCCACTGTTCGCCCGTCTAGGCGGCATATTGATGACTCAACTTTAGACATTCCCTTGTGTGAAGACACGCCAGAGATAAACGGACAGGAGGTCTCCAACAATAAAGGCCACTCTGCTGAAGCTTTCTGTTCACCGTTTGCCTCGATACAACATGTCCAGTGGATGCTGCTGGGTCAGATGCCAATTGCTGTGCAGTACTAAGGCGGTATTGTCGTTCCTTAGAATCAAGTAACGGTCCTCTCTTCTGAAGTCATACGTGTTCGGCCCTTCATGGTCTTCGGGATACAAAAATTGTTCAAATGGCTCTGAACACTAAGGGACTTACTTCTGAGGTCATCAGTCCCCTAGAACTTACAACTACTTAAACCTAACTAACCTAAGGACATCACACACACCCATGCCCGAGGCAGGATTCGAACCTGCGACCGTAGCGGTTCCGCGGTTCCAGACTGTAGCGCATAGAACCGCTCGGCCACCCCGGCCGGCGGACCTCGGGATACAGTTCCGGTCTCTATAAACTTTCACATCTTTCCCTATCCTTCAAAAATTGTCCAAATGGCTCTGAGCACTATGGGACTTAAAATCTGAGTTCATCAGTCCCTTGGAACTTAGAACTACTTAAAGGTAACTAACCTGAGGACAACACACACATCCATGCCCGAGGCAGGATTCGAACCTGCGATCATAGCAGTCGCGCGGTTCCGGACCGAAGCGCCTAGAAGCGCTCGGACACAGCGACCGGCTCTCTGGCCTCTCTGCACCGTCTAAAAATTTGTTTATATTCCTAATTACTGGTTAAATCGCACTGTAATACCTATCTTCACGGCAGACTGAAATGCGTCAACACTATGTCCCATCTCCTTAAGCCAGTTCCGTCATTCACGACTTGAAATAGGAGGCTGGTAGACAGATGTTCATTGCAGGTTCAGAAACAGTGATTTCTTTCGTCATCTGGCATTTTTGCATGTTTCTTCGTTTATTTGGCAATGATTCTCGCATAATTTTCATTGTCCGAATATTCATTTTGCGACTTACCGGTACATATCGCTTTCTAGTAAGTATTCTCTGAGTCGAGATTCAGCATAGACACAGTTAGGCGATTTATGGCTTTATTTGAAGGGTTTATTTCAATAGTGGTACAAGTCCGTTTTCGTTCATTGTGAGATACAGACTCCTAAAGTTAAATGAGCGCAGAAAGATTTGCAGTTGAGATTCCATAAATATTCAAGCATATGGTTTCTTGCTGGAGATGAACCTTTCTTTCTGTCTGTTTGGATCATTAATTTCAGAAGCATTATAGACAGAAAAGTGGATGTAATGGACTTGTACCACTATTGAAATAAGCTTTTCATTTGATACTGTTACTCAATATAGTCGTAGGTATGATTTGCGCCCGTTAGCTAAGACAGCTGAAAAAATATGGTCAAGTAGTATTTTTAATAATAATAATAATAATAACAAATTGCAATGTCATGAAATAATAATAATAATAATAATAAAATAACAAGAATGATTTTAATATACCGATAAACTGATGTAAACAACACCATCAACTTTAAGCTGAACAAGCCGATAATTTATTCAGGTAATCGTTTCAATGAAACTGTAGAGATATGGTCCTGCAATAATTTGATTTAAATAATAAATAAATTAACAAAATATGCAATTGCAGTTAAGCTTGCGTGAACACATATTCTGAATAGCAGGTGATTACCCAGTTATCATTCAGTCTTCGTTCCACGCTTTGAACTAGGCACAAAGAGTCCCAGAATGGCAAGTAAACAACGTTAAAGTTCTGCAGTGCACATTCTGTGATGATGGCAAACTGCTGAAATTACCTCTAACTCACTGAATCACAGTGCCACTTAGCGCAGAGTTTAAGTAACAGCGAATTTTAGGATTTTCGCGTGGGCGCTTGCCGCCCAAAAACCAACATTTTGCCTCACTATAACAAACAGTACTCGTTAAAACCGCTGAAGCAATAGACTTGCCCTGCTCAGTTGATGCGTCTTTTTATCCTCAGTCTAGTGATGGTTTCAAATCTTCTGATCAGTTTATCATTTCTATGTTACTAGCGTTTTTAATAATGGCCAAATTGATAATCTAGACTGATCAGTTTATCATTTCTATGCTAATAGCGTTTTTAATAATGGCCAAATTGATAATCTAGACGTATGTAATAAGGTTACATACAGAAATTTATGAGAAATGCCAGACTGCATTCGTTTGTTGTGTAACTGTGGAAAATATTAAAAAGATGCTGAATAGCGACAATTCTGCGTGATGTCAGGAGAGCTGTTGGGAACCTGTAAAGTGTTTTCGATACTACATTCATGAAGGATAATTGCAGAATGTGGTGCCACACAACGTGACACTACATAAAACTGGCGCTAATAGCATGGGCACATAGGGAACACACAAACACACACGACACACGTCTGGAAATCCACGGTATTGGTGAGAAAAACGTCCCGAAACACATGTGCTACAGGTCCCTTTCAGGGGCATTAAGGGGTTGGTATCTAGTTCCTGGTTCACACCAGGTGAAAACCCGGCGAGAATCACTGCTCAGACTATACCTGGACTCGTCTGTGAACATAACTTGGGACCACTGTTCCAATGACTGTGTACTGTGTTCCTGACACCAGGCTTTACGGGCTCAGCTGCGGTCAGGGGTCCATGGAATGCACCTTGCAGGTCTCTGGGCGAATAAACCATGTCTGTTCAGTCGTCTGTAGACTGTGTGTCTGGAGACAACTGTTCCAGTGGCTACGGTAAGGTCCCAAGCAAGGCTACCTGCAGTCGTGGCCTGCGGGCGCTGATGGTGAGATATCGGTCTCCTTGTGGTGTTGTCCACTGTGGACGTCCGGTACTGTAGCGCCTGGACATATTTCCTGTCTGCTGTAATCGTTGCCATAATCTTGAGATCCCACTTTGTGGCACACGGAGGAGCCATGCTACGACCTACTTTGTTTGACCAGCCTCCAGTTGCTCTCGTATTCTACCTTCATAACGTCATCAATATGTGTTCTTTGCGCCATTTTCAACATGCAGTCACCATTAGCACGTCTGAAAACGTGTGCATACTTAATCGCTGCACCATCCTCTTACATGCACCAACACACCTCTGCGTATGTGGACTGCTCCCAGCACTATTGTGTGACAACTACAGGTCAAATGTGCCGGCCGTGGTGGTCTCGGGGTTCTAGGCGCGCAGTCCGGAACCGTGCGACTGCTACGGTCGCAGGTTCGAATCCTGCCTCGGGCATGGATGTGTGTGATGTCCTTAGGTTACTTAGGTTTAAGTAGTTCTAAGTTCTAGGCGACTAATGACCATAGTGCTCAGAGCCATTTGAACCATTTGAACCAAATGCACCACATGGTCATACCCAGAGGTGATTTAAAACCGCAAACCGCCCACCAGAGCGTTGTTACACCATGTATCAGTATTATCCTTGATTTATGAGCATGAATGTTGTGAAACATGAGTAGAGTTTAATCATTTTTCTCAATGTTTACAAGTCGTTCTTCCTCTGCACCAGCCCCAGCTTTTGCTTCATTCAGCTGCATATAGGTTCCCAGTTAACATCTGTCCAGTCAGCTCAGTTGTAAGGTGTCAGGCAAATCCAACACCTTCCATGAAAACCCTGACATGATAAGCAAATCCAATAGTATGTCACATAGCTCCGAATAAATCGTGACATTAAATTAACCAAAGTAATACGTGTAACGAGTGAGCAAATGGAATACCACAGACTAACACAACAATGCCTAAATGCATGCCGTACCTTCCCACCATTAGGCAGACGCAGTTCCGAGGGGAGAAACGAGGACAGAAGCCGAGAGTAGAACCGTGTTAAGCTAGAAGGCCCTACGATAAGGGACGGACTGGACACCCACGTTGCCAGCTAACCAATAGGGCACACTACCACCCGCACGTTTTAGCGTGAGACTTTTTCACGTCTCAGGTACGTCAAGGACCACCCCCCAGCCCATGTTAAAAGATATAGCCCTCCAGAAGAACAGTATAGATCTTACGATAACGCTAAAAGGACCACACCAGTTGCAGGTTTTAGCGTGAGACTTTTTAGCGTCTCCATTACGCTGCAAACTTTAAAAACATTGCCCCACCACGAAAAGTATAACGTTTCTCATTGGATAGACAGATTTTTTGTAGGCGGAGCTTAAGGTTAAAACTGAGACCCTGATTGGTCAGATGAAAACACAGCCAGATAGTTTTTTTAAACCAACTTCGGTAAATTGTAGTAAGGAGAAGTTAGGAGAGAGTTACTTCCGAGACGGCGAGGTGAGCGGAGCTATGCTGCAAGCCGCTGCCTAAACGCTGCCTAAACACCGACAAGGTAATGAACGCACGCGATGCCGCAATTTTGAGTGCATAAGGCCTTTACTCAGAACTGCAGAAGTCTCATCTGTTACACCCCTTTTTTGCCTAATACTAGTGTCGATCGTTAATGAAAACTCATGGTGTTCACATTTGCCACTTGAAGAACAGATCTGAAACGCCATGATTTTTCTTTTATATAGTTATTGAAAAGCCACACCAGCCACTGTAATTTACGACAAGTTAGATAAGTAATTAAAGATAATTGAGGGTCACTGTAGACCATTTTGAATTTAAACCTAGATTATAGATGTGATATGGCATAGGTCATCCTTCGATCCATTGTAGAACTTGGAAACCCATTCAGGGAATATTCGTTCACATTTTTGTTGAACGCAGTTGGTTTTTACCATCCTGTATTAAAACACTTCCTTTTATCAATAGTGCAATTTATAAACAATGTTTTGTGAGTATAATAAAATTTCTAATGGTAAACGTAACTGCTTTTTCGACGTTATTTTACCAGCTAACTAAAAACAGGAAAGCCTTGAACCCCTTCCACTAAATTTAGTTAGTATTAAGATTCCTTTACAGGGAGTGCAGTGGAGCTGACGCTGAGATCATTTAGTATTTGGTCATATCATCGCTAGTCTCACTGAACTCTTCTGAATTCTACATGTCATGTGTGGTCTGGCGTCTCCTTACCAGCAACATGTCCCAGGTTCAAATTAGTGAATTCCCTAAAAAACACGCTCAGAGCGTAGTTGCGCGAAAGTGCTAGGGAGACACGATATAGTACAAACAGACACCACCATGAATGTTTAGAAAATGGCGACCCTGCCAGGATGGTAAAATACCATGATTGAAGGTCGACCACATGCCTAACTAGAGCAGAAAAATATCCTGCTGAAAAATTTTCGTAGTAAAAAAATTTTTTTCCTAAAGTTATACATAGTCGAAAACAGTAGCTGCAGCGATAGATAGTAAAGGTATTCAAGAAAAAGTAAGAATTCTGGCAGAGACAATAGCAGAATTAAGTTATGAGTTTTAATATAGTTAGAATTAAGTTTTCTCTCCAATGCAAGTGCGCAGGTGGTGGATACATCGTTGACAAGTTGGTTCTGACCCAACAAGTAAGTGAGTAGATTGTCAGTCTTAGTAGTGTCAAGTCGTGTGAACAAATAGTTTATGAAACGAATGAGATCGTATGAGCGCATGTTGACGCGACGTAGGGCGCGTGAATTGCTTTTAAAACAGAAAATAAGGGATTCAGAAAGATTAGCGATGGCAGATCGAGACCTTGACTGAATTGAGGTAGAGACCCAGCATGAAAATGGACAGAGAATAGAGGAAAGTACAACAGACGATGCAGTATCGCGAGAAATAGGACAGATAACGCACCATAACGCGGATAATGTACGCCAAGGCACAGAAAACCTAGGTCAGCATACGGACAGAGGAGCAGGAAAGTAGTGAGACAGTCGATGAGGATTCTAACTTGCGTCTTGAACACGTAGAACCCATAGTACAAGTAATCAGAGCTCCCTCACCACAGAGTACAAGGAACGCGAGCAGAAACGTGTCACAGCACAGGTCAATGCAATCGGTTGCGAACCAACACTTGGGCGAAAACACAGAGCGTAGGACGTCGGAACAAAACGCAATAGGACCCACCAATCTGGCAGAATTATTACAACAAATTACTGAAACCATGACAAGGCAAAGTAAAGAAATTGCGAATCAAATTAAAATTCAAAATGCAGAAACGACGAAACATATTGCTGAAACCACGAGACAAACCTAAGTCATATTGAAGACGAGGAAAAAGAATCTCGAGAAGTGATAGGAAACTTAATAACAGGTCACAATCAATTGAGAACAGACATTGAGAAGGAACAAGCGGACGTACAAACATTGCGTAATGACATTCAGGAAGAGATCAAAACATTACGTAACAACACCCACGGAGAAGTCAAGAAACTAGAGAAACAGATAAACGTAATTACTAGACAAGCAGCAGGCACAGCGCGTGAAATTGTTGAAAACAGTGTGTTACACAAACGTATCACAAAAGCAGCGCTTAAAAGATATGATAACCGCATAGTCAAAATAGAAGCCCAAACGAAGTGACAATTTCAGAAATTGAGAACAGAGTTGTTGCAAACCATTGAAGAGCGTAGTGAACAGGATCGAACAAGCACAGAGTCCGCAACCACATCCGTATCTGTAACAGAACCGGAAAAACAAGCAATTAACGAAGATATTACGCATTTGCGATTCCAATCGCAGGCGGAAAGTAGCATATGTGAAATCAGACAGCCTGCACCGCGGGTACGCGAAAGTTACAGTGGACAATATACCATGGATCTACCACAACAGGAAAGAACGACGAGAGAAATGATCAGAAACAAAAGCGGCGAAGAATTGCGAATTTCATATGGAACTATGACGAAGTACGACAACGATCATTTCCTCACAGTCAGAAAATTTCAACGCTTTCGAGAAGGAAACTCATTACATCCACGAACTTTTATTGATCAATTCCGAGTAGGATTACCAGAACACTGGACGCTAGCACACAAATTAGACTTTATATGTGCACACATGTCAGGAACAGTCGCAGAAACCATGCAGAATGTTGCAGCGACATGCCGATCGTACGAAGATTTCAGAGAGAACTTTCTCTCACGATATTGGTCCAGCGAAGCACAGATCAGAGTGAAGTACGAACTATTACAGAAGGCATATTTTGAAAATTCAGGAGAGAAGAGTCCCGTGAAATTTTTCGAATTAATGGCAAACAAAAATCAATGCTTATATGGACCATACAGTGACGGAGAGTTGATTAAATTATGCTCGATGAAGCTACCATTGAAATACCAGCAATCATTAATAGGTGGCGGAGGCAATGACGTCGAAGCATTTAAAGGTGTTCTAAGGGAACTAGAGTTCATATTTTCGGAAGATGACGCAAAAAAAAGACGAAGCGCACGTGAAAACGAAAGCAAAAAGAAGTGGAATCCACACGACACAGTACGAAGAAATAATAATTACGAACCACGTGATAACTTCGCACCAAGAAACGACAATGGATTTCAACAAAGAACCGGTTATGGATTTAGAAGAGAATATGGCAATAACTACAATTCACCCAGGAGCGGCAACAACTATTACAGAGAGAATAACGAAAACCAGAACAGGTACTGGAGAACCAATAGACCGACAATTTATCAACAAAGAAACCACTATCAACAAGCTGAACAACAAAAGCGAATACAGATAGAGGAGGCTGAGGTACGACCACCAAAACCCGATGAACGTTCGATTTGACAGCTAAGTGCCAATGCCAAAGAGAATGACACACCGACCCAGGACAATTGCAGCACCTTGAACAGTGAAGTAAAAATCTTATCACGAGAAGAGAAGAAGGAAGAAACAAATCCGCAGGGACCAAATGAAAACGAAGGCAAGAAAATAACAATATCGTGTTGGGACGAAATTAATTGGGAGAATACTGACGAAGAAGATGAATTACCAGAGGCATGCACAACGAATGTAGGAGGAAAGGACGAAGTAATGAATATTGTAGAGCTATTTGAGATGGAAAGCAGGGGAAGCGAATTCAATGAGGATAATGCGCAGTCGACAGAAGTTGAAAATAAGTTACAAGTAGGCACACAACCCAACGTATATAATGAAGGAAGTTATGAAGCGATAATTAGTGCATTTAGATGCGATTATGTGGAAGTAACGACGAAGAAGGAGAAGATAGACGAGGATGAGGAAAAAGTAGAGGATGTAGAAGAAAGCGTAAATGAAGGAAGAAATAGAGAAGAGGAAATAAAAGAGAGAGAAGTAGCGCAGTCGAAGCTTATCCTACAGAAAGTTCGAATTCACAAGGGAAATTCCTAAAAAGACTCATGTATGATTCAGTGGAGGATTCGTTGATGCAAGAAGAAGAAGAATAGAACCAATCCGTTCATATTCAACCAATTGTGAAGGCCATGGTAAAGTATATCCCAGTCAATATTGTAATTGATAGCGGAAATGAACTGACTGCGATCTCAGAAAATTTATTCATGCAGTGTAATGCCAATGAGGAATTGCCAGTTCTAAAAACACGTTAGATTAAAGTAAGAGGTCCTATTAGAAACAATGCTGCGGAAGTTACGAGACAAACAAGGTTAACTCTTTCATGCCAAGATCAAAAGATCGAAGCCAACTTCGTGATTATACCTAAACTAACAGTAGATTTGATTATAGGTGCAGATTTTTTAAATGAGAGACGAGCGATAATAGATATGGGGAAAGGTAGCGTAAAATTCGGGAATGTCACACTTCTATTTGAGCAAAAGCTAAAATTAGAAGAAATACCAGTTATAAACAAACAATTAAGAATGACGCGAGATAAAGAGGATGAAGAATTAAAATGGTATGCACAAAAGAAGGAATCGCCTCAACTCATGTTAGAAGTCCATAAAGAAATCGACGAAAAATTGCAAGAAGTTCAAGGTATTTCGGAACACAGTAAAAGAGAATTAGAGGGTATTTTACGAGATAAAGCAGAGGTATTTTTACCTAAGACTGGCAGTATTAAACACTTTCAGTACAAGCATGAAGTAAAACAGCACAAACCATTTAGAGTGCCACCCTATGCAATCCCATTAAGCTACAGGAATAAAGTATTCCAGGAGATATCTAAAATATTAGATGACGATATTATTGAACCAGCTACCTCCACATATAACAGCCCGCTCCATATTGTACAAAAACGAGATGTGAGCATCATATTAGTGCTTGATTCTAGACAAATCAACACACTCATAACCACTGAGACAGATCGCCCAGAAAAATTAGAGGAATTGATACATAACTTCCACGGTGCTAAGATATTTTCATCAATTGATTTTCGTAGTAGTTTCTGGCAAATAGGATTGGCCCCAGAATGTAGAAAATTTACAGCATTTATCGTATTCGGTAGATGTTACCAGTTTAAACAATTGTCATTTGGTTTCAACATATCATCAGCAGCGTTTATTAGCGGATTTAATACTATACACAGTCCTGAAATTTTGCAAAAAATTACTTGTTATGTTGATGATGTGATTATAGCAGACCCCTCTTGGGAACATCATGACGACACATTAAATCAGTTTTCACAGATCATGAAGGAGCATGGGGTCACAGTAAATATAACAAAATCCAAATTTGGAAGGCGAGAGGTCAAATTTCTAGGACACATAATTTCCGAGAAAGGAGTAATGCCCGACCCAGAAAAAGTAACGGCAATCAAAGAATTCTGTACTCCATACAATAAGAAAACTCTCAGAGGATTTCTAGGTCTCACCGGATTCTATAAAAAAATTTATTTGGATCGACTCTCTTACAACACCACGCTTATGTGCATTGACTGGAAAAAACATGCCTGGGTGCACGAATGGCAGAACCTCACTTTTCCAGATGAATCCAGGTTGTGTTTGCAGCATCATGATGGTCACATCCGTGTTTGGCGACATCGCGGTGAACGCACATTGGAAGCGTGTATTCGTCATCGCCATACTGGCGTATCACCCGGCGTGATGGTATGGGGTGCCATTGGTTGCACGTCTCGGTCACCTCTTGTTCGCACTGACGGCACTTTGAACAGTGGACGTAACATTTCAGATGTGTTACGACCCGTGGCTATATCCTTCATTCGATCCCTACGAAATCCTACATTTCAGCAGGATAATGCACGACCTCATGTTGCAGGTGCTGCACGGGCCTTTAAGGATACAGAAAATGATCGACTGCTGCCCTGGCCAGCACATTCTCCAGATCTCTCACCAATTGAAAACGTCTGGTCAATGGTGGCCGAGCAACTAGCTCGTCACAATACGCGACTCACTACTCTTGATGAACTGTGGTATCGTGTTGAAGCTGCATGAGCAGCTGTACCTGTACACGCCATCAAAGCTCTGTTTGACTTGATGCCCAGGCGTATCAAGGCCGTTATTAGGTTGTTCTGGGTACTGATTTCTCAGGGTCTATGCCCCCAAATTGCGTGAAAATGTAATCACATGTCAGTTCTAGTATAATATACTTGTCCAATGAATACCCGTTTATCACCTGCATTTCTTCTTGGTCTAGCAATTTTAATGGCCATTAGTGTAAATTAACGATTTAATGGTCTCATTCTGTTCCACCTTATTTTTGCACTGACGCACATGACCCTAAGTCATTTTGGCTGCACTCTGAGGCAATTAAACGTCTTCGTTCCTCTTCTATGTGTGCAGTACTTTTGTTGCATTGCCCAAATAGCACCGTAGTAGTCATTTCTCCAAACTATACCACGTAGTTAATAAATGCAACCGACTGTCGTATCTCAATTTTCCTTTTCATACCTCAACTGCATGTTGTGCTCTTGCCGGTAATACAACGTGTTCGAACCCGCCAATTTAGTGTTAATGGTGTGATCAGTTTTTTTTACGCATATCGTGTTATTGAGTTCATGTTCCTTGTTCAGTGCACCATAAGATCAAAGTATGGTAAGTGAGATATCCACATAATTTCTGTTATTAAAGTCGTCAGTGATTTACCTGCAAACCATACCCTACTGCACACTTTTGATAACATTAAAGGCCTGTTATCATAACGGTTTACATAAGTAGTTCACATTGTAGTTCCTCCTTTAATTCTCCGCACGAACGACAAAATGACAGGTGTCGAGATAAGTGACAGAGGGATAGGAAAGTAATCGAAGTCGTTAAACAGGGGAAAGACTAATGGACGTGACAGGATACCAACCCGATACCACACAGAGTTCGCAAAAGAACTTCTTTTAGCAGCAGCGTGCCGTTCCTAGTCTAGCTATCTATCCATATCCGGATCCCGCTCCAGCTACTGCCGGGTCTGGGTGCTGACGAGTCCTCTCCACTTGGCTCGGTCCTCCCACCACTTTTCTTCCTCCGCTTGCTGCCAGGTCACACCACTCCTTGTCACAGATAACCTCACTCCCATTTTCCACTGTGTTCTTGGGCGCCTTCTAGGTCTTTTCCCATCCATCTTTACTTCTTCCATAATTTTGGGGAGTCTCTGCCCACGCATCCTCTTAATATGCCCATACCATCTTTATCTCTTTTTTTCAATTTCTTCTCTCATACTTTCTTGTGTAAGGTCCTTTCTAATCTCTACATTCCTCACTCTCTCCATTCTTGTTTTTCCCTTAACTGCTCTGAGAAGCCGGCCGATGTGGCCGAGCTGTTCCAGGCGCTTCAGTCTGGAATCGCGCAACCGCTACGGTCTCAGGTTCGAATCCTGTCTCGGGCTTGGATGTGTGTGATGTCCTTAGGTTAGGTAGGTTTAAGTGGTTCTAAGTTCTAGGGGACTGATGACCACAGATGTTAAGTCCCATAGTTCTCAGAGCCATTTTTTCTCCTTTCATTGTCCATGTTTCTCCACCATAGGTGACAATACGGAAGTAATAATTCTCATACATAAGGAGTTTTGCTTTTTCTGAAACTTCCTTATTCCAAATCAGGTGTTTCGGTGTTTGGTAGAAATTTCCTCCTTTCTGTAACCTCCTATTAATTTCTTATTCCTAGATATTTCACTCCCCAAATAAGTGAAACTTTCTATCAGTTTGAGGGTTTCTCCATTCAAGGTAATATTTCTGTTGATTCCTTACTCTCTTCCAAATACCATTACTTCACTCTTATATTTATTAATTTTTAATCGATATCTTTTCATTATTTCCTTCCACGCATCAAGCTGTCACTGTACATCTACCTCTTTATCATCCCATATTACCACATCATCTGCAAAAATTATCATTTGTCTTTTTCTTTTACTATATCTTTAACTGCCCTATTCATTCCCTCCATCACAACATTAAAATGTGCTGGAGTTGCGTCCTTGTCTTATTTCGAAGTATTCAGAGTTCCAATGGTGTTCTAATTCTACAATTCTCTGTACGTTGTCTTTAGTACATTAATGTATCCACCTTCATCTTCATTTCTTCCCAGAGTCTTAACTGAGTTACATGCCTTTTCTATGACAATAAAAACCATTATAACCCTTTTGTTATACTCCCAACTTTTTCCCATCAGTTAATGGATAGAAAATATCAGGTCGATCTTTCTCCTTCCCTTCCTAAACCCATGCTGTTCTTCACTTAGCTCCTTTTCTATCTTTTCACTTATTCGATTTAGTAAAATCTCTGACCTCAATCTATTGGTTATGAACTGTAGATTAAAACTGAAGAAACTGCAAGAAAGTGGGAATTTAAGGAGATGGGACCTGGATAAACTGAAAGAACCAGAGGTTGTACAGAGTTTGAGGGAGAGCATAAGGGAACAATTGACAGGAATGGGGGAAAGAAATACAGTAGAAAACGAATGAGTGGCTCTGAGGGATGAAGTAGTGAAGGCAGCTGAGGGTCAAGTAGGTAAAAAGACGAGAAATATTGAATTAAATTGATGAAAGGAGAAAATATAAAAATGCAGTAAATGAAGCAAGCAAAAAGGAATACAAACGTCTCAAAAATGAGATCGATAGGAAGTGCAAAATGGCTAAGCAGGCATGGCTAAAGGATAAATGTAAGGATGTGGAGGTTTATCTCACTAGGGGTAAGGTAGATACAGCCTACGGGAAAATTAAAGACACCTTTGGAGAAAAGAGAGCCACTTGTATGAATATCAAGAGCTAGATGGAAACCCAGTTCTAAGCAAAGAGAGGAAAGCAGAAAGGTAGGAGTATATAGAGAGTCTATACAAGAGCGATGTACTTGAGGACAATGTTATGGAAATGGAAAATGATGTGGATGAAGATGAAATGGGAGATACGATACTGTGTTAACAGTTTGACAGAGCACTGAAAGACCTGACTCCAAACAAGGCCCCGGGAGTAGACAACATTCCATTAGAACTACTGACGGCCTTTGGAGAGCCAGTCCTGACAAAACTCTACCAGCTGGTGAGCAAGATGTATGAGACAAGCGAAATACCCTCAGACTTCAAAAAGAATATAATAATTCCAATCCCAAAGAAAGCAGGTGCTTACAGATGTGAAACTATCAGTTTAATAAGTCACAGCTGCAAAATACTAACACGAATTATTTACAGACGAATGGAAAAACTGATAGAAGCCGAGCTCAGGGAAGATCAGTTTGGATTCCGTAGAAATATTGGAACACGTGAGCCAACACTGACCTTACGACTTATCTTAGAAGAAAGATTAAGGAAAGGCAAACCTGCGTTTGTAGCATTTGTAGACTTAGAGAAAGTTTTTGCCAATGTTGAATGGAATACTCTCTTTCAAATTCTAAAGGTGGCAGGGATAAAATACAGGGAGCGAAAGGCTATTTACAATTTGTACAGAAACCAAATGGCAGTTATAAGAGTCGAGGGGTATGAAAGGTAAGCAGTGGCTGGGAAGGGAGTGAGACAGGATTGTAGCCTCTCCCCGATGTTATTCAATCTTATATTGAGCAAGCAGTAAATGATACAAAAGAAAAATTTGGAGTAGGTATTAAAATCCATGGAGAAGAAATAAATACTTTGAGGTCCGCCGATGACATTGTACTTCTGTCAGAGACAGCAAAGGACTTGGAAGAGCAGTTGAATGGAATGGACAGTGTCTTGAAAGGAGGATATAAGATGAACATCAACAAAAGCAAAACGAGGATTATGGTTTGTAGTTGAATTAAGTCGGGTGATGCTGAGAGAATTAGATTAGGAAATGAGACACTTAAAGTAGTAAAGGAGTTTTGCTATTTGGGGAGCAAAATAACTGATGATGGTCGAAGTAGAGAGGATACAAAAAGGTAGCCTGGCAATGGCAAGGAAAGCGTTTCTGAAGAACAGAAATTTGTTAACATCGAGTATAGATTTAAGTGTCAGGAAGTCGTTTCTGAAAGCATTTGTTTGGAGTGTAGCCATGGATGGAAGTGAAACATGGACAATAAATAGTTTGGACAAGAGTACAATAGAAGCTTTCGAAATGTGGTGCTACAGAAGAATGTTGAAGATTAGGTGGGTAGATCACGTAACTAATGAGGAGGTATTGAATAGGATTGGAGAGAAGATAAGTTTGTGGCACAACTTGACTAGAAGAAGGGATCGGCTGGTAGCACATATCCTGAGGCATCAAGAGATCACAAATGTAGCATTGGAGGGCAGCGTAGAGGGTAAAAGTCGTAGTGGGAGACAAAGGGATGAATACACTAAGCAGATTCAGAAGGATGTAGGTTGCAGTAGGTACTGGGAGATGATGAAGCTTGCACAGGATAGAGTAGCATGGAGAGCTGCATCAAACCAGTCTCAGGACTGAAGATTACAATAACAACAACAAAATTCTTTCAAAAATCTTGGCTGTATGACTGATAACGGTTATTCCTCTGTAGTTTTTACAAAGTCTTTTATTGCCTTTTTTTTAAGATGGGAACAATGTCTCCTCTACTCCAATCGTCAGGTATTGTACTATTTCTCCACACACTTGATAGTACTCTATACATCCACTGCATTCCCACTGGACCTGCTGCTGTTATCATGTCCACTGATGCTTCATCAGGTCCTGGGGCTTTCCTCCCATTCATCTTATTCACAGCTATTTCCATTTCTTCCAGTGTAATTAGTCCTATTTCTGCTTCCCAACTTCTCTCAACTTCTCCATTATTTGTTGTTTCCTCGTGTACCTGCTCCTCAGCCTTTAAGAGTTTCTTAAAATGTTCTTTCCAGAGATCTTTTATATTCCCTGGATCTTCGATCACGGTACCGTCCACTGTTTCCTTCATTACTGGTACTTGAAAAGCCTTGCTTCCATTTTTCATCATTTTATAGAAAATTTTCTTATTGCTCTTCACATCTTCAAGTTTGTTTTTTTTTTTTTTTTTTTTTTGTAGACTCTTGGCATGCCTTTTTCTTTGTTCTTTCCACTATTTCTTTGCACTTCTTCTTTTCCTCTATATATCTTTTATGGTCTTCGTCATTTCTAGTTTCCCACCACTTTCTCCATGCTCCATCTTTTCTTCTAACTACTTAGATTGTGGTATCATCCCAGCAAGTGCTTGGAAAAAAAAGTCTAGGTCGTCCCCACAAGTATCAGTGCCGGGTCCATTACGTTTCTCACTACACTGACTGGATAAAAATCTTGGGATATCTCCTAAAATCATGTCGGACCTCTTTTTCCGGCGTAGCGCAGCAGCTCGAGGTGGCATGGACTCAACGAGTCGTTCCAAGTCAACTGCAGAAATACTGAGCCATGCTGCCTCTATAGCTATGCATAACGGCAAAAGTGTTGCCAGTGCAGGATTTTGTGCACGAACTGACCTCTCGAAAAACGCCATGAATGTTCGATGGGATTCAGGTCGGGCCCTATGGGTGGCCAGATCATTCGCTCGAAATGTCCAGAATGTTCTTCGAGCCAATCGCCAAAAATTGTGGCCCGGTGACATGGTGCACTGCAATGCATTAAAATTCCATCACTATTTGGGAAAATGGCCCATGAGTCACTGCAAATGGTCTCCAGGTACCCGAACACAACCATTTCCAGCCAATGACCGGTTCAGTTGGACTAGAGGACCCAGACCACACCACACGGAGACAGCCCACAACATTATGGAGTCACCATCAGCTTGCACAGTGCCTTGTTGACAACTTGGGTCCATGGTTTCGTGAGGCCTGCGCCACACTCTAACCCTACCATCATATCTTACCAACTGAAATCGGAACTCATCTGATAAGGCCACAGTTTTCCAGTCGTGTAGAGCCCAGCCGATATGGTGACGAGCCCAGGAGAGGCACTGCAGACGATGTCGTGGTGTTAGCAAAGGCACTCGCTTCGGTCTTCTGCTCCAGTAGTCACTTAACGGCAAATTTTGCCTCACTGTCCTTACGGACACGTCAGTCATGCGTTCCACATTGCTTTCTGCGGTTACTTCGCGTGTTGTTGCTTGTCTGTTAGTACTGACAACTCTACGCAAACGCCGCAGCTCTCGGTCGTTAAGTGAAGGCCGTCGCCTTCTGTGTTGTCCGTGGAAAGAGGTAATGCCTGAAATTTGGTATTCTCGTCACACAATGGATACTGTAGCTCTCGTACTATTGAATTCCCTAACGATTTCCGAAATGGAGTGTACCACGCGTCTAGCGCCAGCTGCCATTCCGCGTTCAAAGTCCGTTAAGCCTCGTGGTGTGGCCATAATGTCATCCGAAACATTTTCTCGTGAATCACTTGAGTACAAATGTCAGCTCCACCAATGGACTGCCCTTTTGTACCTTGTCTACATGGTACTACCGCCATCTGTATGTTTGCATATCGCTATCTCACGAATTCCGTCACCTCTGTGTGTTTGTAAAGGACGTGTCTCTTTTTTAATTTAGTGCTCGTATTCTTCAAGAATATTTTTAACAGGGCTCACGCCAGCTGGAACTATGGACAAAATCTTGTTTGTGATAACGTTGTGACGTTCGCTACTTCATCTATATCGCGCCTGATGACGAACAATTATCTTGGCTAAGTGCTGATAAGCGTAGAGGCTATCGTATTCTGTGTCTGCTCCATCGTCTCCTCAATCACTGCAAGCCCTATTACTTATCTTCAATTATTACACTGCTGTCTGGGCAGCACAGTACAAATACTCATTCTCAACAAATTACAATCTACTGAATACCACTACATAAAACGGCCATCTCCTAAAACACATTTTCTGTCACAGGAACTCTACTTAGAACGATCTCTCTCAAAATATCAAATTACACTTTTTTCGAACATTAAAAGGCGCTAATGGTCCACTTTCACCACAATAGCTAACTTTTTCCATATAGCTATCTGCAGCTCCCCTACTCAGCTCTCTCCAGGACAACTTTTCGCTCCCTCTCATCTATAGCCTCCTCTCTTGAAACTTTATTCTTTCCTAACAGATACTGTCACTGGAGTCTTCTCCTCTTTCATTTTCCCTTGCTGATCTCATGAATTATAGCTTAAAATGAGCTAAAGTAATCAATACTTTATATTGTTAAAGTCGTTTACTATCATTTTTATTAATTCATGTTAGTATTAGCACATTACTTTTATTCACAGTTCTTTTTGTTGGTAATTGTAACTGTTCTTAAAATAATTTCGCATATGGACATAACTGAACCAGAAGTACGAAGACAATTCGATAATGCTTTGATGTATGTGTTGCTCCTGGTCCGATGCAGGAGAGGACTCTAAGAGCCTAATCTGGTTGCTCTAAAGAGTCAATAAATGAATAAATAAAAACGGTATAAAATTTGACTGATAATTTTTTGAAAATACGCTACTGGCCATTAAAATTGCAAAACTAAGAAGAATTGCAGATGATAAAAGGGTATTCAATGGACAAACATGTTATACTAGAACTAGCATTTGATTACATTTTCACGCAATGTGTGTGCATAGATCCTGTGAAATCAGTACCCAGAACAACCACCTCTGACCGTAATAACGGCCTTGATACGTCGGGGCATTTAGTCAAACAGAGCTTGGATGCCGTGTACAGGTACAGCTGTCCATGCAGCTTCAACACGATACCACAGTTCATAAAGAGTAGTGACTGGCGTATTGTGACGAGCCACTTGCTCGGCCACCATTGACCAGACTTTTCATTTGGTAAGAGATCTGGAGAATGTGCTGGCCATAGCAGCAGTCGAACATTTTCTGTATCCAGAAAGGCCCGTACAGGACCTGCAACATGCATTATCCTGCTGAAATGTAGGGTTTCGCAGGGATCGAATAAAGGGTAGAGCCACGGGTCGTAACACATCTTAAATGTTACGTCCACTGTTCAAAGTGCCGTCAGTGCGAACAAGAGGTGACCGAAACGTGTAACCAATGGCACCCCATACCATCACGCCGGGCGATACGCCGGTATGGAGATGACGAATACACGCTTCCAATGTGCGTTCACCGCGATGTCGCCAAACACGGATTCGACCATCATGATGCTGTAAACAGAACCTGGATTCATCTCACAAAATGACGTTTTGCCATTCATGCACCCAGGTTCATCGTTGAGTACACCATTGCAGGTGCTCCTGTCTGCGATGCATCGTCAAGGGTAAACGCGGCCATGGTCTGCGAACTGATAGTCCATGCTGCTGCAAACGTCGTCGAACTGTTCGTGGAGATGGCTGTTGTCTTTCAAACGTCCCCATCTGTTGACTCAGGCATCGCAAGATCCGTTACATCCAAGCGGATTAGGTGCCTGTCATCTCGACTGCTAGTGATACGAGGTCGTTGAGATCCAGCACGGCGTTCCGTATTACCCTCCTGAAACCACCGATTCCATATTCTGCTAACAGTCAGTGGATCTCGACAAACGCGAGAAGCAATGTCGCGATACGATAAACCGCAATCGCGATAGGCTACAATCTGACCTTTATCTAAGTCGGAAACGTGATGGCACGCATTTCTCCTCCTTACACGAGGCATCACAACAACGTTTCACCAGGCAACTCGGGTCAACTGCTGTTTGTGTATGAGAACTCGGTTGGAAACTTTCGTCGTGTCAGCACGTTGTATGTGTCGCCACCGATGCCAAACTTGTGTGAATGCTCTGAAAAGCTAATCATTTGCATATCGCAGCATCTTCTTCCTGTCGGTTATATTTCGCATCAGTAGCATTTCTTCTTCGTGTCGTACCAATTGTAATGGCCAGTAGCGTAGTCGTACTCCTCCATTACTTTCAGATGTCGACAGCTACCTGTGTTACAAGGAAACTGGTTGTGTTTTGACAACAGAAAGATCTCTAGAGAATAACGAACATTATGTATTAGCACCCCCTCCCCCCATGACCCATAGACCTTGCCGTTTGTGGGGAGGCTTGCGTGCCTCAGCGATACAGATTGCCGTACCGCAGGTGCAACCACAACGCAGAGGTATCTGTTGAGAGGCCAGACAAACGTGTGGTTCCTGAAGAGGGGCAGCAGCCTTTTCAGTAGTTGCAGGGGCAACAGTCTGGATGATTGACTGACCTGGCCTTGTAACACTAACCAAAACGGCCTTGCTGTGCTGGTACTGCGAACGGCTGAAAGCAAGGGGAAACTACAGCCGTAATTTTTCCCGAGGGTATGCAGCTTTACTGTATGATTAAATAATGATGGCATCCTCTTGGGTAAAATATTCTGGAGGTAAAATAGTCCCCCATTCGAATCTCAGGGCGGGGACTACTCAAGAGGATGTCGTTATCAGGAGAAAGAAAACTGGCGTTCTACGGATCGGAGCGTGGAATGTCAGATCACGTAATCGGGCAGGTAGGTTAGAAAATTTAAAAAAGGAAATGGATAGGTTAAAGTTAGATATCGTGGGAATCAGTGAAGTTCGGTGGCAGGAGGAACAAGTCTTCTGGTCAGGTGACTACAGGGTTATAAACACAAAATCAAATAGGAGTAATGCAGGAGTAGGTTTAATAATGAATAGGAAAATAGGAATGCGGGTAAGCTACTACAAACAGCATAGTGAACGCATTATTGTGGCCAAGATAGATACGGAGCACACACCTACTACAGTAGTACATGTTTATATGCCAACTAGCTCTACAGATGACGAAGAAATTGAAGAAATGTATGATGAAATAAAAGAAATTATTCAGATAGTGAAGGGTGATGATAATTTAATAGTCATGGGTGACTGGAATTCGGTCGTAGGAAAAGGAAACGTAGTAGGTGAATATGGATTGGGGAAAAGAAATGAAAGAGAAAGCCGCCTGGTAGAATTTTGCACAGAGCACAACTTAATCATAGCTAACACTTGGTTCAAGAATCATAAAAGAAGGTTGTATACATGGAAGAAGCCTGGAGATACTGACAGGTTTCAGATAGATTATATAATGGTAAGACAGACATTTAGGAACCACGTTTTAAATTTAAAGACATTTCCAGGGGCAGATGTGGACTCTGACCACAATCTATTGGTTATGACCTGTAGATTAAAACTGAAGAAACTGCAAAAAGGTGGGAATTTAAGGAGATGGAACCTGGATAAACTGAAAGAACCAGAGGTTGTACAGAGTTTCAGGGAGAGCATAAGGGAACAATTGACAGGAATGGGGGAAAGAAATACAGTAGAAAACGAATGAGTAGCTCTGAGGGATGAAGTCGTGAAGGCAGCTGAGGGTCAAGTAGATAAAAAGACGAGGGCTAGTAGAAATCCTTGGGTAACAGAGGAAATATTGAATTTAATTGATGAAAGGAGAAAATATAAAAATGCAGTAAATGAAGCAGGCAAAAAGGAATACAAACGTCTCAAAAATGAGATCGACAGGAATTGCAAAATGGCTAAGCAGGGATGGCTAGAGGACAAATGTAAAGATGTAGAGGCTTATCTCACTAGGGGTAAGATAGATACTGCCTACAGGAAAATTAAAGAGACCTTTGGAGATAAGAGAACCACTTGTATGAACATCCAGAGCTCAGATGGAAACCCAGTTCTAAGCAAAGAAGGGAAAGCAGAAAGGTTGAAGGTGTATATAGAGGGTCTATACAAGGGCGATGTACTTGAGGACAATATTATAGAAATGGAAGAGGATGTAGATGAATATGAAATGGGAGATACGATACAGCGTGGAGAGTTTGACAGAGCACTGAAAGACCTGAGTCCAAACAAGGCCCCGGGAGTAGACAACATTCCATTGGAACTACTGACTGCCTTGGGAGAGACAGTCCTGACAAAACTCTACCATCTGGTGAGCAAGATGTATGAGACAGGCGAAATACCCTCAGACTTCAAGAAGAATATAATAATTCCAATCCCAAAGAAAACAGGTGTTGACAGATGTGAAAATTACCGAACTATCAGTTTAATAAGTCACAGACGAATGGAAAAACTGATAGAAGCCGAGCTCGGGGAAGATCAGTTTGGATTCCGTAGAAATGCTGGAACACGTGAGGCAATACTGACCTTACGACTTATCTTAGAAGTTAGATTAAGGAAGGGCAAAATTACGTTTCTTGCATTTGTAGACTTAGAGAAAGCTTTTGACAACGTTGACGGCAATACTCTCTTTCAAATTCTAAAGGTGGCAGGGGTAAAATACAGGGAGCGAAAGGCTATTTACAATTTGTACAGAAACCAGATGGCAGTAATAACAGTCGAGAGACATGAAAGGGAAGCAGTGGTTGGGAAGGCAGTGAGACAAGGTTGTAGCCTCTCCCCGATGTTATTCAATCTGTATATTGAGCAAGTAGTAAAGGAAACAAAATAAAAATTCAGAGTAGGTATTAAAATCCATGGAGAAGAAATTAAAACTTTGAGGTTTGCCGATGACATCGTAATTCTGTCAGAGACAGCAAAGGACTTGGAAGAGCAGTTGAACGGAATGGACAGTGTCTTGAAAGGAGGATATAAGATGAACATCAACAAAAGGAAAACGAGGATAATGGAATGTAGTAGAAGTAAGTCGGGTGATGCTGAGGGAATTAGATTAGAAAATGAGACACTTAGAGTAGTAAAGGAGTTTTGCTATTTGGGGAGCAAAATAACTGGTGATGGTCGAAGTAGAGAGAATATAAAATGTAGACTGGCAATGGCAAGGAAAGCGTTTCTGAAGAAGAGAAATTTGTTAACATCGAGTATAGATTTAAGTGTCAAAGTCGTTTCTGAAAGCATTTGTATTGAGTGTAGCCATGTATACAAGTGAAACATGGACGATAAATTGTTTGGACAAGAAGAGAATAGAAGCTTTCGAAATGTGGTGCTACAGAAGAATGCTGAAGATTAGATGGGTGGATCACATAACTAATGAGGAGGTATTGAATAGGATTGGGGAGAAGAGAAGTTTGTGGCACAACTTGACCAGATGAAGGGATCGGTTGGTAGGACATGTTCTGAGGCATCAAGGGATCACCAATTTTGCACTGGAGGGCAGCGTGGAGGGTAAAAATCGTAGAGGGAGACCAAGAGATGAATACACTAAGCAGATTCAGAAGGATGCAGTTTGCAGTAGGTACTGGGAGATGAAGAAGCTTGCACAGGATAAACCATTTATCGTCCATGTTTCATTTCCATACATTGCTACACTCCATACAAATACTTTCACAAACGACTTCCTGATACTTAAATCTATACTCGATGTTAACAAGTTTCTCTTCTTCAGAAACGCTTTCCTTGCAATTGCCACTCTACATTTTATATCCTCTCTACTTCGACCATGATCAGTTATTTTGCTCCCCAAATAGCAAAACTCATTTACTACTTTACGCGTGTCATTTCCTAATCTAATTCCTGCAGCATCACCAGATTTAATTCGACTACATTCCATTATCCTCGTTTTCCTTTTGTTGATGTTCTTCTTATATCCTCCTTTCAAGACACTGTTGGTTCCCTTCAGGTGCTCTTCCAGGTCCTTTGCTGTCTCTGACAGAATTACAATGTCATCGGCGAACCTCAAAGTATTTATTTCTTCTCCATGGATTTTAATACCTACACCGAATATTTCTTTTGTTTCCTTTACTGCTTGCTCAATATACAGATTGAATAACATCGGGGAGAGGCAACAACCCTGTCTCGCTCCCTTCCCAACCACTGCTTCCCTTTCATGTCCCTCGACTCTTATAACTGCCATCTGGTTTCTGTGCAAATTTTGAATAGCCTTTCGCTCCCTGTATTTTACCCCTGCCACTTTCAGAATTTGAAAGAGAGTATTCCAGTCAACATTGTCAAAAGCTTTCTCTAAGTCTACAAATGCCAGAAACGTACGTTTGCCTTTCCTTAATCTATTGTGTAAGAAAAGTCGCAGGGTCAGTATTGCCTCACGTGTTCCAACATTTCTACGAAATCCAAACTGATCTTCCCCGAGGTCTGCTTCTACCAATTTTTCCATTCGCCTGTAAAGAATTCCACTTTAGTATTTTGCAGCCGTTGCTTATTAAACTGATAGTTCGGTAATTTTCACATCTGTCAACACCTGCTTTCTTTGGGATTGTAATTATTATATTCTTCTTGAAATCTGAGGGTATTTCGCCTGTCTCATACATCTTGCTCTGGATACATACATACATTTGGATACTGGAACACAATGAGACGGCATTCATCGGCAGTCCGTGGATCCCGGTAACGTAACAACTCCAGAAGCAGGCGTTTGTGTTTTGGTGTTCGGCAGCGTACGCGTGGGTTGTCTAGTTCGGCCGTATGGCGGCCGACAGTCAAGTTGGTATCATACCGAGCGAGGTGGCGCAGTGGTTAAACACTGGACTCGCATGCGGGAGGACGACGTTTCAATTCTGATTTAGGTTTTCCGTGATTTCTCTAAATCGCTCCAGGCTAATGCGGGGATGGTTCCTTTCAAAGGCCCTAGCCGACTTCCTTCACCGTCCTTCCCTAATCCGATGAGACCGATGACCTCGCCGTCTGGTGTCCTTCCCCAAAAACAACCCCAACCAACCAAAAAGTTGGTATCCCACCGGAGTTCGTCTTAGGCCTGAAATGTCACTGACGGGGCTAGAACTGTCTTCAGTGACGAGTTCCGCTTCGATAAGAGCCCCGACGACCAGCAAAGGCTTGTCTGGAGACGAACTGGAAAGCGTTGGGGTGCCGACGTAGCCGTGGCCCACGACACGGCCTGACAGTCAGGACTGATGCTCTGGAGTGAAATTCCTGATCGTGGTAGGATCCCTTCGGTCGTCATCCGCAGCACGCTTGCAACGCAGTGGTACGTAGACGATATTCTAGGCCCGGTTTTGTTGCTCTTTATCGCAATCCGTCACGGGCTTACATTTCAGCAAGATATTGCAAGCCCGCAGCCGCCCACGGTTTCTACTGCTTATCTTCGTGCTTGCCAAACGCAGGAAGGTCGCCGGTTCTCTCCCCAGTTGAGGAAGAAACATTATTGCCATCTCCCGGAGCCAGCTCTAGATTTTTTGACGGTGTAACGCGCCACTCGGACAGAATTTGGCACGGTGTTCGTCAGAAGGACATCCAACAACTCTATCAACCGATGCCAAGTCGAACAACCGTTTCCTTAAGTCACGGCGTTGGACCAACACCTTATTCTTTTTCCAAAGCCGTTTCACAGAGGTCTAAACATTCATGGTGGTGTCTGTTCGTTCTATATCGTGTCTCCCTACCACTTTCGCGCAACGACGCTCTGAGCGTGTTTTTTAGGGAATTCACTAGTTTGAACCTGGGACCTGTTGCTGGTAAGGAGACGCCAGACAACACATGACATGTAGAATTCCGAAGAGTTCAGTGAGACTAGCGGTGATTTAACCAAATACTTAATGATCTCAGCGTCAGCTCCACTGCACTCTCCGTAAAAGAATCTTAATACTAACTAAATTTAGTGGAAGGGGTTCAAGGCTTTCCTATTTTTAGTTAGCTGGTAAAATAACGTCAAAAAAGCAGTTAAGTTTACCATTGGAAATTTTATTCTGCTCACAATACATCGTTTATAAATTGCACTATTGATAGAAGGAAGTGTTTTAATACAGGATGGTAAAAACCAACTGCGTTCAACAAAAATGTGAACGAATATTCCCTGAATGGGTTTCCAAGTTCTACAATGGATCGAAGGATGACCTATGCCATATCACATCTATAATCTAGGTTTAAATTCAAAATGGTCTACAGTGACCCTCAATTATCTTTAATTACTTATCTAACTTGTCGTAAATTACAGTGGCTGGTGTGGCTTTTCAATAACTATATAAAAGAAAAATCATGGCGTTTCAGATCTGTTCTTCAAGTGGCAAATGTGAACACCATGAGTTTTCATTAACGATCGACACTAGTATTACGCAAAAAAGGGGTGTAACAGATGAGACTTCTGCAGTTCTGAGTGAAGCCTTATGCACTCAAAAATGCGGCATCGCGTGCGTTCATTACCTTGTCGGTGTTTAGGCAGCTTCAGGGCAGCAGCGGGCAGAACAGCTCCGCTCACCTCGCCATCTCGGAAGCAACTCCTTTCTAACTTCTCCTTACTACAATTAACCAAAGTTGGTTTAAACAAAACTATCTGGCTGTGTTTTCATCTGACCAATCAGGGTCTCAGTTTTAACCTTAAGCTCCGCCTACAAAAATTCTGTCTATCCAATGAGAAACGTTAGACATTTCGTGGTGGGGCAATGTTTTTAAAGTTTGCAACGTAACAGAGACGCGAAAAAGTCTCACGCTAAAAGTTGCGGGTGGTAGTAGTGGCCCTTTTTGTGTTATCGTAAGATCTATACTGATTTTCTGGAGGGCTATAGCTTTCAACATGGGCTGGGGGTGGTCCTTGGCGTAACAGAGACGCGAAAAAGTCTCACGCTAAAACTTGCAGGTCGTGTGCCCTAGTGGTTAACTGGCGACGTGGGTGTCCAGTCCGTCCCTTATCTTAGGGCCTTCTAGCTTAACACGGTTCTGCTCTCGGCTTCTGTTTTCGTTTCTCCCCTCGTAACTGCGTCGGTCTCACGGTGGGAAGGTACGACATGCATTTAGGCATTCTTGTGTTAGTCTGTGGTATTTCATTTGCTCACTTGTTACTCGTATGACTTTGGTTAATTTAATGTCACGATTTATTCGGAGCTATGTGACATACTGCTAGATTTGCTTATCATGTCAGGGTTTTCATGGAAGGTGTTGGATTTGCCTGACACCTTACAAAGGAAGACTGCACTATAGTTCCTTCTCTAGATTGTCGCACAGATGACAAAATGGTAGATACCGAAATAGATGACAGAGGGATAGAAAAAACAATTAGAATGGCTCAAAAGAGTAAAGACCGCTGGACATGATGGGATACCAGTTAGATTTTACACAGATTATGCGAAGGAACTTGCCCCCTTCCTGCAGCGGTATACCGTAGGTCTCTAGAAGAGCGTAGCGTTCCAAAAGATTGGAAAAGGCCTCAGGTCATCCCCGTTTTCAAGAAGGGACATCGAACAGATGTGCAGAACTATAGACCTATATCTCTAATGTCGATCAGTTGTAGAATTTTGGAACAAGTATTGTGTTCGAGGATAATGACTTTTCTGGAGGCGAGAAATCTACTCTGTAGGAATCAGCATGGGTTTCGAAAAAGACGATCGTGTGAAACCCAGCTCGCGCTATTTGTCCATAACGCTCAGAGGGCCATTGGCACGGGTTCCACCTCGCCTAATTATCCGAACGGTCTCAGGCGCTGCAGTAATGGACTGATCCCGGCGGAGGTTCGAGTCCTCCCATGGGCAAGGGTGTGTGTGTTTGTCCTTAGGATAATTTAGGTTAAGTAGTGTGTAAGTTTTGGGACTGATGACCTTAGCAGTTAAGTCCCATAAAATATCACACACATTTGAACATTTTTTACCACCGGTTCCCGTGTTTCTTGACTTCCTTAAGGCGTTTGACACAGTTCCCCACAGTCGTTTAATGAACAAACTAAGAGCATATGGACTATCAGACCAATTGTGTCATTGGATTGAAGAGTTTCTAGATAACAGAACGCAGCATGTCATTCTCAATGGACAGAAGTCTTCAAAAGTAAGAATGATTTCAGGTGTGCCGCAGGGGAGTGTCGTAGGACCGTTGCTATTCATAATATACATAAATGACCTGTTGGATAACATCGGAAGTTTACTGAGGCTTTTTTCAGATGATGCTGTAGTATATCGAGAGGTTGTAACGATGGAAAATTGTACTGAAATGCAGGAGGATCTACAGCGAATTGACGCATGGTGCACGAAATGGCAATTGAATCTCAATGTAGACAAGTGTAATGTGCTGCGAATACATAGAAAGAAAGATCCCTTATCATTTAGCTACAATATAGCAGGTCAGCAACTGGAAGCAGTTAATTCCAAAAATTATCTGTGAGTAGGCATTAGGAGTGATTTAAAATGGAATGACCACATAAAATGAATCGTCGGTAAAGCAGATACCAGACTGAGATTCATTGTAAGAATCCTAAGAAAATGCAGTGCGAAAACAATGGAAATAGGTTACAGTGCACTTGTTCGCCCACTGCTAGGATACTGCTCACCGGTGTGGGATCCGTACCAGAATGGTTGATAGAAGAGATAGAGATGATCCAACGGAGAGCAGCGCGTTTCGACATACCTTCACCGGAGAGTCAAGCAGTATATTGCTCCCTCCCACGTATACCTCGCGAAGAGACCACGAGGATAAAATCAGAGAGATTAGAGCCCACTCAGAGGCATACCGACAATCCTTCTTTTCACGAACAATACGAGACTGGAACAGAAGTGAGGACCGATAGAGGTACTCAAAGTACCCTCCGCCACACACCATCAGGTGGCTTGCGGAGTATGGATGTAGATGTAGATTACTTGAGCAATTTGTGAAGCTCTTTCTCTTTGATAAACCAACCAGTTTTTCTGAAATTGTACTTATTTTTTGACTGTACATGCACATCAGATTTACCGATTTCTGTGATTTCTGTCCCATTCGTAAAATTTCTTCCTAATGCTTCATTTTTGTTTCCTAACCTTAGAATGTATTGCAGCCCTCTCATTATCTAGTCCTGAATCAGAGCCGATCAGCTGTCTGCATCTACATCTATAATCGGCAAGGCACCTCACGGTGTGTGGCGGAGGGTACTTTCTGTACCAGTGTCAGTTCCCTTCCTTCCTTTTACTGTCGCGAAGGTTTTGCGGGAGGATCGATTCCTCGTAAGCCTCCGCGTTAGCTAGAACCTCCCTGATTTTAGCTTCATGGTCTTTCCGCGAGACATACGTAGGAGCAAGCGACGTTTTCCGTGTCTCTTCCAGGAACGTCATAGAGTTCCAGCGCCTTCCACTTGGTTTGGCTTTCGCTCTTACTAAATAAACAGAGCGAGCTATGTTTCACAACACAGTTATTCCCGGAACCCATGTTGGTTCCTGAAGAGATTTCGGCCTTCAGAATTCTACAATGGACCATAGTCAGATGTTTAGAGCTCTAGTTCTGAGCTCTCAGCATCTACCGATAACCCATTCGCCAGAGAAACTGCCTCACACTCAAACTATGTCACGTCTAACCAGAGTTGTGTAACTTTCGCAGAAGAGATTTCAGTGTAAAGGACACAGTCACGCGATTTGTGACGCTGGGTCGGCTCTAGCCGTCAACGTTGCCTAAACCAATTAGCTCTCTCTCTCTCTCTCTCTCTCTCTCTCTGCGTGTTATACAAGTGCTAAGTTTGCTACGAACCGTGTTCCCTGTGAAGTACTGCTCCCACGGCATGCGCCTGCTGATGTATTGTGTAACATAAATAATTTAAATACTATGTTTTGATCAAGCCGCTGTAAGTGCTTGTAAGGTCACAAAAAATTGCTGTTTGTAGCGGTTTGGGAATCAGCGGTAGCCAAACATGGACTAAAGGCAGTTCACACGGGAAAAGAATAGAAGGTTTTAGAGTGTAGTTACTCACAAGAATGCTGAAGATTAGGTGGCTAGATCGAATACGTAATGCGGGAGTACTGAACAAAATTAAGCAACAAAGAAATTTATGGGGCAATTTGACCTAAGAAAAGGTTCTGCTGATAGTACATAGCCACATAAAAGATTGTTAATGATGTTTTCCAAAGTATTGGTTCTCTGAATATGGGCTATCCCAAAATTTTGAGGAAACATAGTATATTCAGTTCTGTACAACAAACAGAGTAATTTCAGAAAATGATGTAGCACAGCAAATAGTAAACTCCAAAATTTTGTGTACATTTTGATGACAACTTTAACTGAAAGAAGCATGTTATTGAGCTTCTCAAACAGGTACGCTCACCTAGTTTTGCTGTTCGCATAATTGCTAGTCTTGGAAACAAACGAATTAACCTACTAATACATTCTGCATATTTCCACTCAATAATGTCTTATGGAGTAATTTTCTGGGGTAACTCAGTTTTTTTTCTGACTGCTGACTGGTTTGATGCGGTCCGCCACGAATTCCTCTCCTGTGCCAACCCCTTCATCTCACAGTAGCACTTGCAACCTACGCCCTCAATTATTTGCTCGGTGTTTTCCAATCACTGTCTTCCTCTACAGTTTTTGCCCTCTACAGCTCCCTCCACTACCATGGAAGTCGTTCCCTCATGTCTTAACAGACTTACTATCATCTTGTCAATTCTCCGTATCAGTGTTTTCCACATATTCCCTCCCCTCCATTCTGCGCAGAATCCCCTCGTTCCTTACCTTATCAGTCCACCTAATTTTCAACATTCGTCTGTAGCACCACATCTCAAATGCTTCGATTCTCTTCTTTTCCGGTTTCCCATAGCCCATGTTTCACCACCTTCAGACGTACATTCTCAGAAATTTCTTCCCCAAATTAAGGCCCGTTTTTGATACTAGTAGACATCTCTTGGCCACGAATGTCCTTTTTGCCAGTGCTAGTCTGGTTTTGATGTCCTCCTCGCTCCGTCCGTCATTGTTTATTTTGCTGCCTGGGTAGTGGAATCCCTTAACTTCATCTACTTCGTGACCATCAGTCCTGATGTTAACTATCTCGCTGTTCTTATTTCTGCTACTTCTCATTACTTTCGTCTATCTTCGATTTACTCTTAATTCATATTCTGTACTCATTAGACTGTTCATTTCGTTCTGTAGATCATGTAATTCTTCTTCTCTTTCACTCAGGATAGCAATGCCATCACCGAATCGTATCATTGATATCCTTTCACCTGGAATTTTAATTCCACTCTTGAATCTTTCTTTAATTTACTTCATTGCTTCTTCGATGTACAGACTGAACGGTAGTGCGAAAGACTACATCCCTTTTTTGCATCCTTTTTAGCTCGAGAATTTCGATCGTGGTCTCCCACTCTTATTGTTCCCTCTTGGTTCTTGTACATATTGCATGTTACCCGTCGTTCCGTATTTTTCTCAGGGTTTCTAACATCTTGCACCATTTTATATTGTCGAACATTTTCTCCTGGTCGACAAATCCTACGAACGTGTCTCGATTTTTCTTTAGTCTTGCTTCCATTATCAACTGCATCGTTAGAACTGCCTGTCTGGTGCTTTTACCTTCCCTAAAATGAAATTGACCCTCATCTAACAGACCCTCAACTTTCTTTTCCATTCTTCTGTATATTATTAATCTCAGCAACTTGGATGAATGTTCTTTTAAACCGATTCTGTGATAATTATTGCACTGGTCAGTTCGTGTTGTCTTGGGGACTGTGTGGATTATGTTTTACTGAATGTCTGAGTTACATCGCTAGGCTCATACGTTCTACACACCAATGTTAATAGTCATTTTGTTGCCACTTCCACCAATGATATTAGAATTTCCAATGGAATGTTATCTGTACCTTCTGCCTTATTTGATTTTAAGTCTTCCTAAGCTCTTCTACAGTCTGATTCTAATACTGGATACCCTATCTCTTCGCTTTCGAATCCTGCTTCTTTTTCTGTCGCATCATCAGATCCGTCCTCGCCCTCATAGAGGCCCCTAATATACTCTTCCCGCCTATGCGCTCGCTCCTCTACAACTCACAGCAGAACTCCCATTACACTCTTAACGTTACCGCTCTTGCTTTTATTTTCACTGAAGGCAGTTTCTTTATGCTGAATCCATCCTTCTGACTATCAGTTCTTTTTCGATTTCTTCACATTTTTCATGTAGCCATTTCACCTGCGCTTCCTATTTATTTCATTCCCGAATTTCCCTGAACATTTTTGTACTTCCTTTTTTCGTCGATCAACTGAAGTTTGCTTTGTTACCCACGGTTTCTTCTGTGACTGCCCTTTTAAGAGATGTCGATTCCTCTTCAACTGAACTGCCTACTGAGCTATTCACTATCGCAATATCTATAACCTCAGAGAACTTCGGACTTCCCTCTTCATTCCTCAGTACTTCCGTATCACTCTTTTTTGCACGTTAATTCTTCCTGACTAGTCTGCTAAAGTTCAGGCAACTCTTCATCACTATTGCTTTGTGATCTGAGTCTATATCTGCTCCTGGGTGCGCCATACAATCCAGTATCTGATTTCGAAGTCTCTGTCTGACCAGGAAAGCTTCCCGTATCTCCCGGACTTTTCCACGTATACCTCCTCCTCTTGTGATTCTTGAACAGAGTATTCGCTGTTACCGTCTGAAATTTACTGCAGACCTCAATTAGTTTCTCTCCTCTCTCACCCCTACTATCAAGCTCATAATCTTCCGTAACCCTTTCTTATTCTCCTCCTACAACTGCATTCCAATCCCCCATGACTGTTAGATTTTCATCGCTCTTTATGTACTGATTACTGGTTCAATGACCTCGTCCACTTTCCCTATCTCGTCATTTTCTGCTTGCGATGTCGTCGTGTATACCTGAAATACCATTGTCGGCGATGGTTTGCTGTCGATTCTGATGAGAACAACCCTGTCACAGAACTGTTCACAGTAACTCGCTCGCCGTCCTGCCTTCTTATTCACAACGAATCCTAGTAGCGTTATACCATTTTCCGCTGCTACTGATATTACCTTAAACTCATCTGACCAGAAATGCTTTCTTCTTCCCATTGCACTTCGCTGACGCACACTATACAGGACGAAGAAAAATTCACGCACTCGGACTTCGCAGCGCGCTTCCTCACATATTAGCAATATAAAAATGCTTCTCAGAAAATTTCGTCCTGCGCATATTTCGGGCAGTAAATGGACGTTAAAGACTGGCAATCTGACGACACTCACATGTATGGTAACTACATCGCTTAAGAAGCAAAGTAGTATTGTGCAGTTGGTGCAGTAGCTAGCGTTTTGGGTTAGCATGCAGGAGGTTAAGAATTCGATTTTTGGTTCAGGGATATTTGTTTTTATTTGCCAAATTAAAATGGGTCTTCTGCTGAACATTTGTAGTTACGTACTACGAACACAGAAAATGAAGTATGAGTACAATCGTTTTCATTGGCCGGCTTTTAAAGAAGCCTTTTGTATGTCGTGGACACGAATTGTTTAGCGCCACTGCATCTGCTAGATTCCAAACCAGTTTTCTGTGTGCCCTCCCCCAATGGTCCCATCTAAATTACTTGCAAAGCACGTTGATAGCCGTGCGTAAGGCCCTAAGGAAATATAATGGACCAGCACGTTACAAGAAAAGTAATTTGTATTAACCGATGGGATTACTAGGGGAGGGTAAATACAAAACAAGTTTGGAATGTAGTAGATGAAGTGGTGCGAAACATTTCGCGTCCACTACGGGCAAAGGGTGTCTTTAAAAGCTGACGAATGAAAATGATTGTACTTTTATTTCTGTGTTCGTAGTTCGTAACTGCAAATGTTTTGTGCAAGACTCACTGTAATCGCTGTATGACGATTAAGACGCCAGATGCCATACCACGTGAACTATATCTGGCAAATAAAGATTAATAAGACTCCAACCAGAATCGAACTCTTGTACTATTGTAAACTAACCCACAACGCTATCCACTGTACCAGCTACACAATGGTACTACATACTCCAGACAAAGTTACTTACCGTAGATGTGATTACAATGTTGCCAGATTACCAGTCTCAAACGTTCATTTACTGTCCGAAATATACGAAGGACGAAATTTTGTGAGTGACATTTTTGTATTGCTGGTATGTGAGGTAGAGTAGTCCATGTGCGAGAATTTTTCTTCACCCTGTATATCTAGATCGAGCCTTTGCATTTCCATTTTCAGATTTTCTAGCTACTCTACCACGTTGAAGGTTCTGATATTCCACGCTCCGATTGGCAGAACGTTGTCCTTTCGTTGGTTATTCAGTCTTTTTGTCATTGTCACCTCTGCCTTGGCAGTCTCCTCACGGAGAGATGAATGGTGGTCTATTCCGGAATTTTTTGCCAATGGAGAGATTCAAAAATTGTTCAAATGGTTCTAAGCATTGTGAGACTTAACATCTGAGGTTATCAGTGCCCTAGACTTAGAACTACTTAAACCTAACTAACCTAAGGATGTCACACACATCCATGCCCTACGCAAGATTCGAACCCGCGACCGTAGTAACAGCGCGTTTCCGAACTGAAGCTCTCAGAACCGCTCGGCCACAGAGGCCAGCCAATGGAGAGATCATTATGACACTTTTTCTTATTATAGTCCACACGTCCTGTGGACACACGTTATATGTCTTCAGAGCAGTGTTTTCCATTGCATTCTGTATCGTCATGCCGTTGATCATTGCTGATTCTTCCGTCTTTTAGGGGCAGTTTCCTTAAGGACAAGATAGTGCCCTAAACCTCTGTCTGCTCCTCCGCCCTCTTTGACAATGCCGGTGTCTGACGGAGGCGACTTTTTATGCCGGAGTCTTTGGCACCCATTGCTACTGATTTTTGTTCAAACTTTAAGCAATGGCGGGATTCGAACCCGAGGCTGAGGATGTATTGATTGCACAAGAGTGAACAGTAAGAACAACATGTTGTGTTCATATGCGGTCGTCATACAGGTAGCCCTTCAAGGAGTTGAGCATTTTATCCGTATCGTCAGAATAGATTAATTCGCTAATGAAATTCGTCGTAAATAACTTATCACAATTTGAGAACAATAGTGATGTCCATATCTACAATTCCAGAGGGATAAATCATCTTTATTGCCCATTGTTAAAGATGTCGATGATTCAGAAAGCAGTTCAATATAGAGCAAGAAAAAGCTTTAATCGTTTCTCCAATAACATAAAATGACTGTAATCCAAATAAGTATTAAATGTAACCTAAGACGATTCCTCCTGGGCCGGCCGGAGTGGCCGAGCGGTTCTAGGCGCTCCAGTCTGGAACCGCGCGACCGATACGGTCGCAGGTTCGAATCCTGCCTCGGGCATGGATGTGTGTGATGTCCTTAGGTTAGTTAGGTTTAAGTAGTTCTAAGTTGTAGGGGACTGATGACCTCAGAAGTTAAGTCCCATAGTGCTCAGAGCCATTTCTCCTGGACAAATCCTTACACTGCGTGTACGAATTCCTACTTAAAAAGTGGTAGCCTGAAAGAAAATTGGCCAGAAGCGAGTAGGACTCACGGACTGAGAGTGCGGTACAAAATTAATTATGTATATAGATATTTCGTCCACTGCAGAAATCGAGAATTTCGGCAACTTTTGCCTGTAATCGACACTGACAGAGGCAAGATATCGGGCCTGAGGATTCCAAGACTTCCCAGAATATTTTAACTGCAGGATTTATTTCAGATGATAAATACCAAAAAATTATTTTTTTCATGTGTCTTAATTACTGATAAACAATTTTCTGTCCTTTTTTTCTTTACGTGTTCTGTGAAACCTTGCTTCTTGCCAAGTTTGATGATTCAAAGTCAACGACTAGTACCCTGTAGATTGATGAGTTGGTTTGCAAGTATCGAAATACTTGAAATATATGATCGTATCTTTCGAGTGCACTGCTTTAGAAGCTAACACTTAACGTCTATTATACCGAAAGGGACGACGGATCTTACTGTGTGAAATAAATTTGAACGTGAGACGTCTACCCGTTTCTGAGAGAAAGGAGTCTTAAGAAACGAATGGACAGACAGTGCGATAGCAAACGACAACTTTTTTTACAGTTTTCGGGTTTTTTTCCTTTGGTTGCACTGTGAAACCTTCATTTTTGACAAATTATATCATTCTAGGCCAACGGGAAGTACGCTATAGGTTTTGATAAGTGAAGTTGCGAATAACTGACATAAATGGCCGTATCTCTTGACTGTGTTGACTTAGAAGCTTCAGTTTTATCCATCGATAGACACCGTACACCTTAGCGTGTGACATAAATTTCAACTTAATATATCTGTCCATCTCTGAGAAAAGGGCGGACAGTCAGACGGACGGATGGACAACAAACTGATCCTTTACCGACTGAGGATGAAACCTATGAGCACTTTTTTTTAAGTGCATTTTCATTAGGTCTAAAACATAAGGTGTTCATTAACGTTAACAGTAATCAAGTATAGACATCTTGGAAAATGACTCACTCCACATCATTTCGATAAAGTAATCGCATGTAATAAATCATCTATGGAACGTGTAACTTAACTATCCTGAGACTCCATGGAATCGTCAGTGTGATAACCGAAAGAAGCGTGGGGGGAGAGAAATGGTCTGAACTTTACAGAGAGAGAGAGAGAGAGAGAGAGAGAGAGAGAGAGACCTGAACACGGCTACAATAAACTGGTTCAAAAGAAGTTATTTAGAGATGAAGAGGACTGCACAGGATAGACTAGTGCAAAGAGCTGCATCAAATCACTTCTTCAGACTGAATACTGTAGCACTGTAGCAACAACAGCCGCAGTAATAACGTTGCGGATGAAAGCCTCCGCCGTTGGAGGTACCTGTGAGTTTCGTCAGATATCCTCTACAATAATTACTTTCTAGCTGTAACGGGCAAGTTTCATATGTTTTTACACCTCACTGAAGCACGAAAAATATTAACTTCAATCTGTTTGTGAGCGGTAGGAGAAAGGCGACAAGTAGAGACAATTGTTATTATTAATATCTTTCTTAAAACTTTATTTTATGATCACGCTGTTGTGTTGCAGAAACAAGAAAATTAAACCACTGTACTACACATTCATTGCTTTGAATGGTTCTGGACTGACCAATATACAGTGAAGAGCCAAAGAAACTGGTACACTGGCCTAATATCGTGTAGGGCCCCCGCGAGCACGCGAAAGTGCCGCAACGCGACGTAGCATGGACTCGACTAATGTCTGAAGTAGTGCTGGAGGGAACTGACATCATGAATCTACACCTACATCTATATTTATACTCCGCAAGCCACCCAACGGTGTGTGGCGGAGGGCACTTTACGTGCCACTGTCATTACCTCCCTTTCCTGTTCCAGTCGCCTATGGTTCGCGGGAAGAACGACTGCCAGAAAGCCTCCGTGCACGCTCTAATCTCTCTAATTTGACATTCGTGATCTCCTCGGGAGGTATAAGTAGGGGGAAGCAGTATATTCGATACCTCATCCAGAAACGCACCCTCTCGAAACCTGGACAGCAAGCTACACCGCGATACAGAGTGCCTCTCTTGCAGAGTCTGCCACTTGACTTTGTTAAACATCTCCGTAACGCTATCACGCTTACCAAATAATCCTGTGACGAAACGCGCCACTCTTCTTTGGATCATCTCTATCTCTTCCGTCAACCCGATCTGGTACGGATTCCACACTGACGAGCAATACTCAAGTACAGGTCAAACGAGTATTTTGTAAGCCACCTCCTTTGTTGATGAGCTACATTTTCTAGGGACTCTCCCAATAAATCTCAACCTTGTACCCGCCTTACCAACAATTAATTTTATATGATCATTCCACTTCAAATCGTTCCGCACGCATACTCCCAGATATTTTACAGAAGTAACTGCTACCAGTGTTTGTTCCCCTATCATATAATTATACAATTTAGGACCCTTCATTCTATATATTCGCAATACATTACATTTGTCTATGTTAAGGGTCAGTTGCCACTCCCTGCACCAAGTGCCTATCCGCTGCAGATCTTCCTGCATTTCGCTACAACTTTCTAATGCTGCAACTTCTCTGTATACTACAGCATCATCCGCGAAAAGCCGCATGGAACTTCCGACACTATCTACTAGGCCATTTATATATATTGTGAAAAGCAATGGTCCCATAACACTCCCCTGTGGCACGCCACAGGTTACTTTAACATCTGTAGACACCTCTCCATTGATAACAACATCCTGTGTTCTGTTTGCTAAAAACTCTTCAATCCAGCCACACAGCTAGTCTGATATTCCGAAGGCACTTACTTTGTTTATATGGTGACAGTGGGGAACTGTATCGAACGCCTTCCGGAAGTCAAGGAAAATAGCATCTACAATCCTGGAGATACTAAAAGGTATCAAATAGATTATATAATGGTAAGGCAGAGATTTAGGAATCAGGTTTTAAATTTTAGGACATTTCCAGCGGCAGATGTGGACTCTGACCACAATCTATTGGTTATGACCTGTAGGTTAAAACTGAAGAAACTACAAAGAGGTGGGAATTTAAGGACATGGGATCTGGATACGCTGAAAGAACCAGAGGTTGTACTGAATTTCAAGGAGAGCATAAGGGAACAATTGACAGGAATGGGGGAAAGAAACGCAGTAGAAAAAGAATGGGTAGCTCTGAGGGATGAAGTCGTGAAGGCAGCAGAGGAACGAGTAGGGATGGCTAGAGGACAAATGTAAGGATGTAGAGGCTTATCTCACTAGGGGTAAGATAGATACTGCCTACAGGAAAATTAGAGACCTTTGGAGAGAAGAGAACCACGTGTATGAATATCAAGAGCTCAGATGGCAACCCAGTTCTAAGCAAAGAAGAGTAGGCAGAAAGGTGGAAAGAGTATATAGAAGATTTATACAAGGGCGATGTACTTGAGGACAATATTATGGAAATGGAAGAGGATGTAGATGAAGACGAAATGGGAGATAAGATACTGCGTGAAGAGTTTGACAGAGCACTGAAAGACCTGAGTCGAAACAAGGCCCCCGGAGTAGACAACATTCCATCAGAACTACTGACGGCCTTGGGAGAGCCAGTCATCACAAAACTCTACCAGCTGGTGAGCAAGATGTATGAGACAGGCGAAATACCCTCAGACTTCAAGAAGAATATAATAAATTCCAATCCCAAGGACAGCAGGTGCTGACAGATGTGAAAATTACCGAACTATCAGTTTAATAAGTCACGGATGCAAAATACTAACGCGAATTCTTTACAGACGAATGGAAAAACTGGTAGATGCGGACCTTGGGGAGGATCAGTTTGGATTTCGTAGAAATGTAGGAACACGTGAGGCAATACTGACCTTACGACTTATATTAGAAGAAAGATTAAGAAAAGGCAAACCTACGTTTCTAGCATTTGTACACTAAGAGAAAGCTTTTGACAATGTTGACTGGAATACTCTTTTTCAAATTCTAAAGGTGGCAGGGGTAAAATACAGGGAGCGAAAGGCTATTTACAATTTGTACAGAAATCAGATGGCAGTCATAAGAGTCGAGGGACATGAAAGGGAAGCAGTGGTTGGGAAGGGAGTGAGACAGGGTTGTAGCCTCTCCCCGATGTTATTCAATCTGTATATTGAGCAAGCAGTAAAGGAAACAAAAGAAAAATTTGGAGTAGGTATTAAAATTCATGGAGAAGAAGTAAAAACTTTGAGGTTTGCCGATGACATTGTAATTCTGTCAGAGACGGCAAAGGACTTGGAAGAGCAGTTGAACGGAATGGACAGTGTCTTGAAAGGAGGATATAAGATGATCATCAACCAAAGCAAAACGAGGATAGTGGAATGCAGTCAAATTAAATTGGGTGGTGCTGAGGGAATTAGATTAGGAAATGAGAGACTTAAAGTAGTAAAGGAGTTTTGCTATTTAGGAAGTAAAATAGCTGATGATGGTCGAAGTAGAGAGGATATAAAATGTAGACTGGCAATGGCAAGGAAAGCGTTTCTGAAGAAGAGAAATTTGTTAACATCGAGCATAGCTTTAAGTGTCAGGAAGTCGTGTATGGAGTGTAGCCATGTATGGAAGTGAAACATGGACGATAAATAGTTTGGACAAGAAGAGAATAGAAGCTTTCGAAATGTGGTGCTACAGAAGAATGCTGAAGATAAGGTGGATAGATCACGTAACTAATGAGGAGGTATTGAATAGGATTGGGAAGAAGAGAAGTTTGTGGCACAACTTGAATAGAAGAAGGGATCGGTTGGTAGGACATGTTTTGAGGCATCAAGGGATCACAAATTTAGCATTGGAGGGCAGCGTGGAGGGTACAAATCGTAGAGGGAGACCAAGAGATGAATACACTAAGCAGATTCAGAAGGATGTAGGTTGCAGTAGGTACTGGGAGATCAAGCAGCTTGCACAGGATAGAGTAGCATGGAGAGCTGCATCAAACCACAGGACTGAAGACAACAACAACAACAACAACAACGGGTCTCATACGATCGCTGTCCATGTTGATTCCTACAGAGTAGATTCTGGGTTTCCAGAAACGACATGATACGCGAGCAAAAAACATGTTCTAAAATTCTACAACAGTTCGACGTCAGAGATATAGGTCTATAGTTTTGCGCATCTGCTCGACGACCCTTCTTGAAGACTGGGACTACCTGTGCTCTCTTCCAATCATTTGCAACCTTCCGCTCCTCTAGAGACTTGCGGTACACGGCTGATAGAAGGGGGACAAGTTGTTTCGCCTACTCTGTGTAGAATCTAATTGACCCGTCAGGTCCCGTGGATTTTCATTTGTTGAATGATTCCAGTTGCTTTTCTATTCCTTGGACACTTATTTCGATGTCAGCCATTTTTTCGTTTGTGCGAGGATTTAGAAAAGGAGCTGAAGTGCGGTCTTCCTCTGTGAAACAGCTTTGGAAAAAGGTGTTTAGTATTTCAGCTTTGCGCGTGTCATCCTCTGTTTCAATGCCATCGTCATCTCGGAGTGTCTGGATATACCGTTTCGAGCCACTTACTGATTTAACGTAAGACCAGAACTTCCTAGGATTTTCTGTCAAGTCGGTACATAGAATTTTACTTTCGAATTCACAGAACGTTTGCCCGCATCCCGAGGTCGTGCGGTAGCGTTCTCGCTTCCCACGCCCGGGTTCCCGGATTCGATTCCCGGCGGGGTCAGGGATTTTCACTGCCTTGTGATGGCTGGGTGTTGTGTGATGTCCTTAGGTTAGTTAGGTTTAAGTAGTTCTAAGTTCTAGGGGACTGATGACCTTAGATGTTAAGTTCCATAGTCCTCAGAGCCATTTGAACCAATCAAAGAACATTTCACGCATAGCCCTCCTTACGCGAACTTTGACATCGTTTGTCTGAGAGGTTTTGGCTGTGTTTAAACTTGGAGTGAAGCTCTCTTTGCTTTCGCAGTAGTTTCCTAACTTTGTTGTTGAACCACGGTGGGTTTTTCCCATCCCTCACAGTTTTACTCAGCACGTACCTGTCTAAAAAGCATTTTACGATTGCCTTGAACTTTTTCCATAAACCCTTAACATTGTCAGTGTCGGAACAGAAATTTTCGTTTTGATATGTTAGGTAGTCTGAAATCTATTACTCTTGCTCAACAGATAAACCATAGTCCCATTTTTTATATTCCTATTAACTTCCATAGTCAGAGATGCTGCAGCGGCCTTATGTTTAGTGATTCGCTGTTCTGTAGGTCCAAGATGTTATCTCTACGAGACGGTTCTCTGTTTAATTGCTCGAGGTAATTTTCGGATAGTGCACTCAGCATAATTTTACTCGATGCTCTGTCCCTACCACCCATCCTAAACATCTGAGTGTCCCAGTCTATATCTGGTAATTTGAAATCTCCACCTAAGACTATAACATGCTGAGAAAATTTATGTGAAATGTATTCCAAATTTTCTCTCAGTTGTTCTGCCACTAATGTTGCTGAGTCGCAAGGTCTTTAAAAGGAGCCAATTATTAACCTAGCTCGGTTGCTGAGTGTAACCTCCACCCATAATAATTCACAGGAACTATCCACTTCTACACTCCTGGAAATTGAAATAAGAACACCGTGAATTCATTGTCCCAGGAAGGGGAAACTTTATTGACACATTCCTGGGGTCAGATACATCACATGATCACACTGACAGAACCACAGGCACATAGACACAGGCAACAGAGCATGCACAATGTCGGCACTAGTACAGTGTATATCCACCTTTCGCAGCAATGCAGGCTGCTATTCTCCCATGGAGACGGTCGGAGAGATGCTGGATGTAGTCCTGTGGAACGGTTTGCCATGCCATTTCCACCTGGCGCCTCAGCTGGACCAGCGTTCGTGCTGGACGTGCAGACCGCGTGAGACGACGCTTCATCCAGTCCCAAACATGCTCAATGGCGGACAGATCCGGAGATCTTGCTGGCCAGGGTAGTTGACATACACCTTCTAGAGCATGTTGGGTGGCACGGGATACATGCGCACGTGCATTGTCCTGTTGGAACAGAAAGTTCCCTTGCCGGTATAGGAATGGTAGAACGGTGGGTTCGATGACGGTTTGGATGTACCGTGCACTATTCAGTGTCCCCTCGACGATCACCAGAGGTGTACGGCCAGTGTAGGAGATCGCTCCCCACACCATGATGCAGGGTGTTGGTCCTGTGTGCCTCGGTCGTATGCAGTCCTGATTGTGGTGCTCACCTGCACGGCGCCAAACACGCATACGACCATCATTGGCACCAAGGCAGAAGCGACTCTCATCGCTGAAGACGACACGTCTCCATTCGTCCCTCCATTCAAGCCTGTCGCGACACCACTGGAGGCAGGCTGCACGATGTTGGGGCGTGAGCGGAAGACGGCCTAACGGTGTGCGGGACCGTAGCCCAGCTTCATGGAGACGGTTGCGAATGGTCCTCGCCGATACCCCAGGAGCAACAGTGTCCCTAATTTGCTGGGAAGTGGCGGTGCGGTCCTCTACGGCACTGCGTAGGATCCTACGGTCTTGGCGTGCATCCGTGCGTCGCTGCGGTCCGGTCCCAGGTCGACGGGCACGTGCACCTTCCGCCGACCACTGGCGACAACATCTATGTACTGTAGAGACCTCACGCCCCACGTGTTGAGCAATTCGGCGGTAGGTCCACCCGGCCTCCCGCATGCCCACTATACGCCCTCGCTCAAAGTCCGTCAACTGCACATACGGTTCACGTCCACGCTGTCGCGGCATGCTACCAGTGTTAAAGACTGCGATGGAGCTCCGTATGCCACGGCAAGCTGGCTGACACTGACGGCGGCGGTGCACAAATGCTGCGCAGCTAGCGCCATTCGACGGCCAACACCGCGGTTCCTGGTGTGTCCGCTGTGTCGTGCGTGTGATCATTGCTTGTACAGCCCTCTCGCAGTGTCCGGAGCTAGTATGGTGGGTCTGACACACCGGTGTCAATGTGTTCTTTTTTCCATTTCCAGGAGTGTACTTCACTACAGGATAAATTACTACTAACAGCGACAAACACGCCACCACCGGTTGCATGCAATCTATTCTTTCTAAACACCGTCTGCGCCTTTGTAAAAATTTCGGCAGTATTTGTCTCTGGCTTCAGCCAGCTTTCCGTACCTATAACGATTTCAGCTTCGGTACTTTCTATCAGCGCTTGATGTTCCGGTACTTTACCAATGCAGCTTCGACAGATTACAATTACAATACCGATTGGTGCTTGGTCCCCGCATGTCCTGACTTTGCCCCGCACCCTTTGAGGCTGTTGCCCTTTCTGTACTTGCCCGAGGCCATCTAACTTAAAAAAAACCGCCCAGTCCACGCCACACAGCCCCTGCTACCCGGGTAGCCGCCTGCTGCGTGTAGTGGACTCCTGACCAATCCAGCGGAACCCGAGACCCCACCACCCCATGGCGCAAGTCGAGGAATCTGCAGCCCACACGGTCGCACAACCGTCTCAGCCTCTGATTCAGACCCTCCACTCGGCTCTGTACCAAAGGTCCGCACTCAGTCCTGTCGACGATGCTGCAGATGGTGAACTCTGCTTTCATCCCACTAGCGAGACTGGCAGTCTTCACCAAATCAGATAGCCGCCGGAAGCCAGAGAGGATTTCCTCCGATCCATAGCGACACACATCAGTGGTGCCAACATGAGCGACCACCTGCAGATGGGTGCACCCTGTAACCTTCATGGCTTCCAGAAGGACCCTTTCCACATCTGAATGACTCCCCCCGGTATGCACAAGGAGTGCACATTGTTTTTCTTCCCCTATCTTGCTGCCATATCCCTAAGGGTCCCCATTATGCGCCTGATGTTGTAGCTCCCAACTACCAGTAAGCCCACCCTCTGCGACCGCCCGGATTTTACAGACTGAGGGGCAACCTCTGGAACAGGACAAACAGCCATGTCCGGCTGAAGATCAGTATCAGCCAGAGACAGAGCCTGAAACCCGTTCGTCAGACAACTGGAGAGGTCTTCCGTTCAGCCCTCCAGAATGTCTTTCGCCGCCTGCCACACCTCGAGACGACCTCCCACTCTACCACAGGTGAGGGGTCAGCCTCAATGTGGGTAGTATCCCAGGCAGCCACAGCCGTAGTCCGATCGGGGGATGCGTGTGACGAGGTGGCTGTCCCCGACAAACCCCCATCCGGACCCCCACAGAGATGCCCAGTGGCAACAGCCTCAAGCTGTGTGACCGAAGCCAACACTGCCTGAAGCTGGGAGCGAAGGGATGCCAACTCAGCCCGCATCCTAACACAGCAGTTGCAGTCCCTATCCATGCTAAAAACTGTTGTGCAAAGAACGTCTACACTAATCTACAGAGAGCACAAACAATTCGACACATAATTTAAACGGTTATTAAAATACAAGATTGCCTGGTAAATGCAGTAATGCTGCTACGGTTATTAAAATACAAGATTGCCTAGTAAATGCAGTAATGCTGCTACTTGCGCACTGCTGACACACTGCTCGGTGGCGGAAGGAGACTACGCGATTTTACTCTATTCAGGTACTAAAACGCGATGCTACAACTCTCAGATACTATAATACGCCCGAAATTTATGAATTAAACAATGCAAGTACCCGAAAACACGCAAAGAAATTAAGAATTAAACTATGTAACAAATAAGTCAGTTAAGAGTATACGACTTACTGCTGGCAGCTGCTTACCCAATGGCGGCAGGGAGCAGAGTTATCAATAAATCCGTAAGAGTTCGAGGGGGTAGAGATCTCTTCTGAACAGCACGTTGTAAGGCATCCCAGATGTGCTCAATAATGTTCATGTCTGGGGAGTTTGGTGTCAGCGGAAGTGTTATACTCCGAACAGTGTTCCTGGAGCCATTCTGTAGCAAGTCTTGAAGTGTGGGGTGTCGTATTGCCCAGATGGAATTGCCCAAGTCCGTCGGAATGCACAATGGACATGAATGGATGCACGTGATCATACGGGATGCTTACGTACGTGTCACCTGTCAGAGTCGTTACTAGACGTATCAGGGATACCATATCACACCAACTGCACACGCCCCACACCATTACAGAGACTCCACCAGCTTGAACAGTCGCCTGCTGACATTCAGGGTCCACGATTTAATGAGGTTATCATCGTACCCGTACACATCCATCCGCTCGATACAATTTGAAACGAGATTCGTCCAACAAGTCATCAACAGTCCAATGTCGGTGTTGACTGGCCCAGGCGAGACGTAAAACTATGTGTCGTGCAGTCATCAAGTGTACAAGAGTGGGCCTCCGGCTCCGAAAGCCCATATCGATGATGTTTCGTTGAATGGTTCGCAGGCTGACACTTGTCGATGGCCCGGCATTGAAATCTGCAGCAATTTTCGGAAGGCTTGCACTTCTGTCACGTTGAACGATTCTCCTCAGTCGTCGCTCATCCTGTTCTTGATGTTTTCCCGTATTCCTTACATTCACGGTACACTTGTGAAATAGTCGTACGGGGAAATCCCTATTTCATCGCTACCACGGAGATGCTGTGTCCTATCGCTCGTGCTTCGTCTATAACACCACGTAAAACTCACTTGATAAGCCGCCATTGTAGCAGCAGTAAGCGATCTAACAAGTGCGCCAGACACTTGTTGTCTTATATAGATGTTGCCGATCACAGCACCGTAATCTGAGTGTTTACATATCTCTGTATTTGAATACACATGCTATACCAGTTTCTTTGGCACTTCAGTGTATACACAGGGTGGTCCGTTGATCGTGACCTGGCCAAATATTTCGCGAAATAAGCGTCAAATGAAAAAACTACAAAGAACGAAACTTGTCTAGCTTGAAGAGGGAAACCACATGGCGCTATGGTTGGCCAGCTAGATGGCGCTGTCATAGTTCAAACGGATATCGACTGCGTTTTTTTTAAAATAGGAACCCCCATTTTTATTACATATTCGTGTAGTACCTAAAGAAATATGAATGTTTTAGTTGGACCACTTTTTCGCATTGTGACAGATGGCGCTGTAATTGTCACAAACGTATAAGTACGTGGTATCCCATAACATTCCGCCAATGCGGACGGTATTTGCTTCGTGATACATTACCCGTGTTAAAATGGACCGGTTACCAATTGGGGGGAAAGGTCGACATCGTCTTGATGTATGGGTATTGTGATCAAAATGCCCAACGTTCGTGTGTTAGGTATGCTGCTCGGTATCCTGGACCACATCATCCAAGTGTCCAGACCGTTCACCGGATAGTTACGTTATTTAAGGAAACAGGAAGTGTTCAGCCACATGTGAAACCTCAACCACGACCTGCAACAAATGATGATGCCCAAGTAGGTGGTTTAGCTGCTGCCGCGGCTAATCCGCAGATCAGTAACAGACAAATTGCGCGAGAATCGGGAATTTCAAAAACGTCGGTGTTGAGAATGCTATATCAACGTCGATTGCACCCGTGCCATATTTCTATGCCTCAGGAATTGCGTGGTGACGACTTTGAACGCCGTGTACAGTTCTGCCACTGGGCACTAGGGAAATTACCAGACGATGACAGATTTTTCGAACGCGTTCTAATTAGCGACGAAGCGCCGTTCACCAACAACGGTAACGTAAACCGGTATAATATGCACTATTGGGCAACGGAAAATCCACGATGGCTGCGACAAGTGGAACATCAGCGACCTTGGTGGGTTAATGTATGGTGCGGTATTATGAGAGGGAGGATAATTGGCTCCCATTTTGTCGATGGCAATCTAAATGGTGCAATGTATGCTGATTTCCTACGTAATGTTCTTCCGATGTTACTACAAGATGTTTCACTGCATGACAGAATGGCGATGTACTTCCAACACGATGGATGTCCGGCACATAGCTCGCATGCGGTTGAAGCGGTATTGAATAGAATACTTCATGACAGGTGGATTGCTCGTCGAAGCACCGTACCATGGTCCGCACGTTCACCGTAACTGACGTCCCAGGATTTCTTTCTGTGGGGGTAGTTGAAGGATATTTGCTATCGTGATCCACCGACAACACCTGACAACATGCGACAGCGCACTGTCAATGCATGTGCGAACATTAAGGAAGACGAACTACTCGCTGTTGAGAGGAATGTCTTTACACGTATTGCCAAATGCATTGAGGTTGACGGAATCATTTTGAGCATTTATTGCATTAATCTATCACGCTGTAACAGCATGCGTTCTCAGAAATGATAAGTTCACAAAGGTATATGTGTCACATTGGAACAGCCGAAATAAAATGTTCAAATGTACCTACTTTCTGTATTTTAATTTAAAAAACCTACCTGTTACCAACTATTCGTCGAAAATTGTGAGCCATATGTTTGTGACCATTACAGCGCCATCTATCACAAAGCGAAAATAGTGGTCCAACTAAAACATTCATATTTCCTTACGTACTGCACGAATACGTAATAAAAAATGGGGGTTCTTCTTTTAAAAAAAGCAGTTGATATCCATTTGACCTATGGCAGCGCCATCTAGCGGGCCAACCATAGCGCCATCTGGTTTCCTCATTCAAGCTAGACAAGTTTCGTTCTTTGTAGTTTTTTTGTTTGATGGTTATTTCGTGAGATATTTGGCCCGGTCACTATCAATGGACCACCCTGTATATGCGCCAGAGGTACTGCAGTCACAACTGATTTCTTTTTAGACACTCTTCTTCTTCTTCTTCTTCTTCTTCTTCTTCTGTGGCTCTATAGACCATTGTGATCCTTGGCCACTTCAACAACTTTCCGACATTTATCTCGGTCCAATTTCTATAAACCGTCTTCCGGAGATCATCTACATCTATATGGATACTCTGAAAATCACATTTAAGAGGGTTCATCGAACCACCTTCACAATTCTCTATTATTCCCATCTCGTATAGCGTGCGGAAAGAATGAACACCTATATCTTTCCATACGAGCTCTGATTTCCCTTATTTTATCGTGGTGATCGTTCCTCCCTATGTAGGTCGGTGTCAACAAAATATTTTTTCGCGTTCCGAGGAGAAAGTTGGAATTTCGTGAGAAGATTTCGCCGCAACGAAAAACGCGTTTCTTTTAACGACAAAATACCCAATGATGGACGGAGCAAGGCGGACATCAAAAACATACCAACATTGGCAAAGGGGAATTCCTGGTTAAGAGAACACTACTGTTATCAAAAATAGGCCTTAAATTGAGGAACGAATTTCTGAAAATGTACGATTGAAGCACAATGTTGTATTGTAGTGAAACATGGACTGTGGGGTAACCGCAACAGAAGAGACTCGAAGTATTTGAGATGTGGTACTACAGACGAATGTTGAAAATTAGGTGGACTAATAAGGTAAGGAATGAGGAGGTTCTGCACAGAATCGGAGAGGAAAGGAATATATGGAAAACACTGACGAGGAAAAGAGACAGGATGATAGGACCTCTGTTAAGATATCAGGGAATGACTTCCATGGTACTAGAGAGAGCTTTAGAAGGCAAAAACTGTAGTGGGGGACAGAGATTGGAATACATCCAGCAAATAATAGAGGACGTAGGTTGCAAGTGCTACTCTGAGATGAAGAGAGGAATTCGTGGCGGGCCGCATCAGACCAGTCAGAAGACTGACGACTCAAAACAAAAGTGGATGTCTTTAGAAACCTCGCAGGAACAGCATGGATCTTGATCATCGAAGACCATAGCTCATAGAAAAGTCTGGAGGGGCCATTTGTCAAGTAATGGATCCCAAATTGCTAATGTTCATGATAATAATGTACTACAGTGCACTTTCAAATAATAAAAGTTAATCTTTCCTGTAGTTTCTTTCATGTCCTCATTCTTTTTTAAACAATGAATGTCATAAATATCAATAAAGACAATATAAAATTGGAAATACTTCCTAATGTTCCACAAAATTGGTGCGGAAAACTTAAGGACAAAACTAACTTTCGCATGGTGCGTCTCTGCCAGATAACATAGCTCGATGAAATTTCTGTTGTTACAGCATGCAATAGACAAACGCAAAGATACTATGTCACTGATGAAAAGTCTGCATAGGAGGATGTGGAACTGAAATATTAATTATGTTGAACAGAAATTTCACGTCCTATGTTTTTTTATGTGCCCCTCAGTTCCCGTAGTACACTGTTGTGCAAAACATAAGGACGAAAGGAACCTACCCATGATATGTCGATTAAACTTGGACCAAATATAGAGACTGCTACAGTATAGTACAGAAGGTATCTGAAAGAAATACGCAGTCAGGCGAACAGAAATGACACTTTTATTCAGAGACAATAATTACACTGAAGTCACCGTCATTTATGATACCATGTTCAAAGGTTAGAGGTCACTAGGCCCATCCAACAATAGAGCTTCCCACAACATTGCATGGACCTCCAAAACCAGCATGATGGACAACGTCCCTGGATGCTTTACGTACGCTCATACGGCGAGAGGTGGGAAAAGGTAACGCACTCATTCTCTTAGATATTTAAATCTCTCTATCTATCTATCTATCCATCTATCTATCTCTCTATCTATCTATCTATCTATCTATCTATCTATCTATCTATCTCTTTTGAAGTTTCCATCCTACTAATGTCAAAAACTTTGCGCAGCCATGGTGCACGTCATATGCTGCGTCTTCTTGACGAAGATATGTAAACCTGCTTTAGCCGCTTATTTCTGGAGGTAGGTGGTTAGATTAGTCGCCTCTTCCAATGATTCCGACAAAATCACAATATCGCTTGAGAATGACGGACAGTCTGCGTGTACTACTTCTTTCTTGCATCCCAGTCGTATTCCACACACTTCTTTCGTTCCTCGTCGCAAGTCCTTGATCACCTTGTTACGAGACACACTTAAAGAGTATTACAGTATAACCAATGAGTATAAAGTTCTCACAGCAAGAAACAACGAAGTAGCTTCTAGAGATGATTCAAACATCGTTTAAATTCTCTGATCTTCTCTTGTTGATGTCACGTATGTCGGAAAGCTTCTCACAACAATGACATTCTCTGAAAGGCATAAATGCTTCAGTTGCAAAAGCTCATGGTTTGTACTGTGCGTAGGGCGATGAACTGAATAACAACATCTCTCAACCGAAACATCCAAACAAAATAAATGGGTTGGTGGTTGATTTCCTTCGCAGTTTTAAACTATCTTTTCAAAGGGCGTGGAAATGCTTTAAATTTGCAACATTTATCCAGCTTCGAATTTATACCTACATTTCCAACTTAAAATTTATAACGTAAGTTGATCCATCTTACATTATGTTTTACCGGTAGCTTACAAGTAAGTCAATAATGTTTTGAATTATAAAATTAAGAAATGAAAACGTAACTTGTGCAACACGTTATTATTTTAATCATCACAATTAGTAGAAGGCGGTCGTAGTGTGTAGCATTTTAGGCTTATGTTGAAGTACAATATACTATACGTACAATTACACCTGTACTCCATAAAGTGCCTCATGATGTGTAGCAGAGGGCACTTTATGCGCCACTGTCGTTTCGCCACTCACCTGTTCCATTTGCAAATTGTGTGCGCTGGAAAAACGACTGCACGTGTGCTTCCGTGTGAGCTCGATTGTGTTTGCTTTTACCGTCAAGTTCATTTCGCAAGGTTTATGTAGGACGAAGTAATACATTGCTTTATTGTTCCTGGAAAACATGCTCCCACAATTCCCACAGTAAAGTTGATGTACAAAACCTAAGTTTTATTTGCTAAGCTTTTGTTACCAGGAAACGCACTGCAGAAGAAATAAAACTTTGGAAAGAACAAAGTAATCCGGAAAACGAATTTCCGTCTCCGGTCTATGAACTGTTGAACGCCACGCCGTTATACTCAGGGAAATAACTCTGCAACTACTTTAGCGGTGGCATAAAAATTCGTTGCTCATTCCAGTCTCTCAGTAGATAACATTGTTAGATGACGTCAACACAGAAAACACTAACTGAATTTTTCGTCGGTGCTTGACAGAACGTAATAACAATATTAAACAGAAAACTTCCTAATGTTTGGCAAAATTATAATTCTTTGGTCATGAATGAAGGTTTATAATGTATTACGAAGAAAGAAATTCATATTCGTACGCTGGCCAATAAGTGCCAGACAGGAGCTGCAAAAACTGATACACCACCCTTTATGTTGATTACAGATAACTTCGCAAAAATTGAAAGTCTCGTAACTACAGATCTGAATTTTATAATACCAACTACATGTCGAAATTTTTATTCACTAGTAAAGACGAACTGCAATCCTTGCCACAGAATGGTGTGTATAAAATCATATGCGTTCACTATGTTGGTCGATCAGACAGATCTGTGACAATTAGGTTATCTGAACATGAGAGACGCTGAACATTAAGAAAGTGATATTTAACCAATTATATGATGCAGAATGTTAAGTTTTAGAGTTGGTTAAGAAAAGCAGAAAGATAACTCTCCTGGAAATACTGGAAATCAACAAACGTGGCACAGAATACCAGCTTAGTATTAAATGAAACAAAATCAGTTTCCTTCTTCCTCCTCTTTCAAATTAAGTTTTAGTTACACTATACTTAAACTGTATTCATCTTTATTTTTCATGGTTGTTAAACGTACCTCGACATAAAAAAAATTATATATATTTTATCTATAATCGATGCTGTTAAATTCTGTGACTGTTCGTTTACAGGGTGTAGACTAATAACCGCTCCAGTCATGATAGAAGATGACCATATTTACCACACGACCAGTTTCGGGCTTACGCGCGTCTTCATGTGGTTTATATTCATGTACACGTTTCCATATTCAATGCTGGAGATCACTGTGTAAACGCTGTAACTGTTTAAGCGCTATAGCAAATGTGTCTATTTTTTATTTAATAGTATGGCTAGGGCCCTCCGTCGGACAGACCGTTCGCCAGGTGCCGGTCTTTCAAATTGATGCCACTTCTGCGACCTGCAGTCGTTGAGCATGATGGGATGATGGTGAGGACAGCACAATATCTACTCCCTTGGCGGAGAAAATTCCCCGACCTAGCCGGGAATCGAACCCGGGCCCAGATGGTAGTGGTTAGTGTTTAACGCCCCGTCGACAACGAGGTCATTAGAGACGGAGCGCAAGCTCGGGTTAGGGAAGGATTGGGAAGGAAATCGGCCGTGCCCTTTGAAAGGAACCATCCCGGCATTTGCCTGAAACGATTTAGGGAAATCACGGAAAACCTAAATCAGGATGGCCGGAGACGGGATTGAACCGTCGTCCTCCCGAATGCGAGTCCAGTGTGCTAACCACTGCGCCACCTCGCTCGGTCCGGACCCAGAGGATAGACAATCCGTCACGCTGACCATTCAGCTACTGGGGGCGGAATGTATCTGCCTCTGTGAAGGCCGCCCGCAAAATAGCGGTTTGGGGTGAGGCCTCGGTGCTCTGTTCCTATTTGAGCTAGGAACATAGGGTGGAAAGTTTTTGCTTTAGCCCGGACCAGTGGCTATTTGTGCAGCCATTCTAACATATGTCTTACAGTGTATTAAGTAAGGTTTGAAAAAACGAACAGGAGCTGTCGCCCAGACAAATTGTGAGAATCGATTAACTCCTTTTGCAAAAGATTTTAATTGGGCTAAAAGTAATGCTCAGTTACTGACACCGTTTCGATCTGACATGCAAAAATATGCAACAAAGAAAACATGTTTTCCTGGGAGATTTCCGAAACGCGCCCCTTCTATACTTTAAACTTGTACGAATCGGTTCAAACTTTGCACGAAGTACATAAATGGATAAAATCAAAACGATTTTTTGTAATCCAGTGACCTGTATCCATTTTCGATATACGTTGGTTTAAAGCTGATCTAAATGTGGCACGTAAAATTCGTTCTTATGTGAACTAAACGCTCTGAAACGGATTAAAGTGAATCAAATAAATTAAAAACACTTCTTATACTTAAAATTAAATTTCTTCTTGCGCTTTCAAAAATCTAGCATTACTCGAACGTAGTGCATTTTTTTTTTCAGTTTTCTTACTCTCATCACTTCTATGTTTCAAACTTATGTGAATCAGTTGAAACTTTGTAATAATATAGACAAATACATGTAATTAATGGTTGACTAGTTGTTTTGTGGAAGTTTTATTCGTCGCGACGATATAAGCAACATGGTTCTAAAGACAAAATAATACTACATCGGATCTGTCGTCCCCCCAGTCGATAAAAATCTACATAGGTTGCTAAACTATGGCAGCACAATGTCAACGTATGATAGAGTAATCATTGAGAACCAGAATGAAAAATGCTCCTATCACAGCATCAAAAACGTTGAATGTGTCCTGGGCAGAGTTATGGATGTGAAGGAGGGCAACTAGCTTTTCTACTTACCTCGCAGCTTCAAAGACATTTAAAGAAAAACATCTTGACATATTCACACTTTTTTTACGAGTTAACCCTACTTCCCCCGCGCAGTTATCTCTCTTACCTGCAAGGTATTAGCACACCTGCATCATGGAATTTATAGGTAATGTACATGCTTCTGTGCCCCAATTTCGGGAGATTCATGAGCCACAGTAAACATGACATGCGTCACGTTATACATGACACCACGCAACATGTTACTTTACTTGACTCGTAGATGACACGGGCTCTAATTCTAACAAGTAAAAAAGAGCGACTATGTCAACATGTTTTGATTTAAATGTCTTTGAAGCTGCCAGGTAGGTAGAAAAGCTAGTTCCCCTCCTTCACATCCCTAACTCTAACCAGGACATATTCGCCGTTTTGTGTGCAGTGGTGGAGCATTTTTCATTCTGGTAAATAATAACTGTGTAAATCGCAACACATTTTATCTGTGTCGGCGACATTCAGTTGACATCTGATGATGGGGGTAAGAAGCCGAAAGCCAGTTCGTGACCAAATAGACACTTAGAAACATCTGCATGCTGCTGAAAACGAAAACCCCACCGAAGAGGTTGATCGTTTTGCATTCGCTATGAGCATATACAGTAGTAGTTCCGTATCTGTGCGCTCTCCCTTCTGTAGCCCAGGAGACGAGTAAAGAGAAACAATAAGTCATGCTGCTCTATTTCTGCATATGATACACCACTGCAACACGAGATAATGTTGATCGTTTGCAATTATATTTCCATGTTTTCTTGTTATACGTTGTACAAAATACATACAGGGTGAGTCACCTAACGTTACGGCTGGATATATTTCGTAAACCACATCAAATACTGACGAACCGATTCCACAGACCGAACGTGAGGAGAGGGGCTAGTGTAATTGTTTAATACAAAACATACAAAAATGCACGGAAGTAGGTTTTTTAACACAAGCCTACGTTTTTTTTAAATGGAACCCCGTTAGTTTTGTTAGAACATCTGAACATATAAACAAATACGTAATCAGTGCCGTTTGTTGCATTGTAAAATGTTAATTACATCCGGAGATATTGTAACCTAAAGTTGACGCTTGAGTACCACTCCTCCGCTGTTCGATCGTGTGTATCGGAAAGCACCGAATTACGTATGGATCCAAAGGGAACGGTGATGGAGCTTAGGTACAGAAGAGAGAGGAACAGCACATTACGTCCACATGCTCACACCTTTTTATTGGTCTTTTTCACTGACGCACATGTACATTACCATGAGGGGTGAGGTACACGTACACACGTGGTTTCCGTTTTCAATTACGGAGTGGAATAGAGTGTGTTCCGACATGTCAGGCCAATAGATATTCAATGTGGTGGCCATCATTTGCTGCACACAATTGCAAATTTCTGGCGTAATGAATGTCGTACACGCCGCAGTACATCCGATGTAATGTCGCCGTAGGCTGCCACAATACGTTGTTTCATATCCTCTGGGGTTGTAGGCACATCATGGTACACATTCTCCTTTAACGTACCCCACAGAAAGAAGTCCAGAGGTCATCAGGAGAACGGGCTGGCCAATTTATGCGTCCTCTAAGTCCTATGAAATGCCCGTCGAACATCCTGTCAAGGGTCAGCATAGTGTTAATTGCGGAATGTGCAGGTGCACCATCATGCTGATACCACATACGTCGACGCGTTTCAAGTGGGACATTTTCGAGCAACGTTGGCAGATCATTCCGAAGAAACGCGATGTATGTTGCAGTGCTCTCCGATACACACGATCGAACAGCGGAGGAGTGGTACTCAAGCGTCAACTTTAGGTTACAATATCTCCGGATGTAATTAACATTTTACAATGCAACAAACGGCACTGATTACGTATTTGGTTATATGTTCAGATGTGCCAACAAAACTAACGTGGTTCCATTTTTTAAAAACGTAGATTTGTGTTAAAAAAACCTACTTCCGTGCATTTTTGAATGGTTTGTATTAAACAATTGCACTAGCCCCTCTCTCCACGTTCGGTCTGTGGAATCGGTTCGTCAGTATTTGATGTGGTTTACGAAATATTTCCAGCGGTAACGTTAGGTGACTCACCCTGTATACGGGGTGATTCCGTGATAATTTTACAAACTTTGTAGGACGATGGAGACGGATAAACGTATCCATTTGAGGTAAGGGTTCCTGGTACAGAAACGACCGAGTCCAAAGTTACAAGCGCAAATCGTTGTTTTATATGAATGCTTGGTGTCTGTTCCTTTGAGACATTTTCAAAATTTTAGGTACACGAAGCAGCTGTACTTACTCATCTGAACATTACACATGTGCCTTTGTATAACTGTTTCATAATTTTAAAGATGTTTACACCAATAAATGGAAATTAATTTTTTTCGAAATTACCCTATAAATCAATATATTTTTTTCGGTTTCTAATAGAAAATTGGCAAAATGAGTGCTCTGACAATGGCGGGTTTGTTAGCTTTGCTGTAGTAATTACGGATTCCTCAGATAATTCTTGCCTCCTAATATCGCGTTGGTCCCCCTTCTGCCTGGCGTTGGGCAGCAATTCGACGTAGCATATACTTCACAAGTCGTTGCAGGTCCCTTGGAGATATATTGAGCCATCCTATCTCTACAGCCGTCCATAACTGTGAGAGTGTCGCCGATGCAGAATTTTGTGCACGAACTGACCTCTCGAGTATATCCCATAAATGTTATACCGCATTTATGTCGGGCGATCCAGGTGGCCACATTATCCACTCCAACTGTCTAGATTGTTCTTCAAACCAATTGCGAACGACTGTAGCCCAATGACATCTTGTTTGGAAACATGAAATCCATGAATGCGAATGGTCTCCATGTAGCCCAATATAACAATTTCCAGCCAACGATCAGTTCAGTTGGACCAGAGGACCCTGTCTGTCCCATGTAAGCCGGCCGCGGTGGTCTCGCGGTTCTAGGCGCGCAGTCTGGAACCGTGCGACTGCTACGGTCGCAGGTTCGAATCCTGCCTCGGGTGTGGATGTGTGTGATGTCCTTAGGTTAGCTAGGTTTAAGTAGTTCTAAGTTCTATGGGACTGATGACCACAGCAGTTGAGTCCCATAGTGCTCAGAGCCATTTGAACCATTTGTCCCATGTAAACACAGCCCATTACATTATGGAGCCACAACCAGCTTGCACAGTGCCTTGTTGACAAATTGGGTCCACGACTTTGTGGGGTCTGCGCCCCACTCGATCCTTACTGTCAGCTCTTACCAACTGGAATCGGGACTCGTCTGAGAAGGCCACGGTCCATTAGCGCCAAATTTCGCCTCACTGACCTGATTGATACGTTCGTCGCACGTCCAACATTGATTTCTGCAGTTATTTTACTCAGTGTTGCTTGTCTGTTAGCACTGACAACTGCATCTAAACGCCACTGCTCTAGGTCGTTAAGTAAAGACCGTCGGCCAATGTGTTGTCCGTGGTGAGAGGTAATGCCTGGAATGCGGTGTTCTCGGCACACTCTGCACATGATGGATCTCGGAATATTGAATTTCCTACCGATTTCCGAAATGGACTGTCCCATATGTCTAGCTCGAACTACCATTCCGTATTCAGAGTCTGTTAATTCCCGTCGTGCGGCCATAACCATATCAGAAACCTTTTCATGTGAATCACCTGAGTACCAATGACAGTTGCACTTTTTTTTTCTTTATTGTGTTTCATTCCCTTGCCCTATATGGACAGGGGAGGGCTGTCTGCGGCACAATCCGACGCTCTTCAGCTGAGGGACAATACAACTAATACAAGAATAAAATGTTACATGTAAGGCGATAAAAAAAGGGGGACCTAAAACAGAGTAAGGGGAGACAATGGAGGTAAAAATACACTGACATGGAGACGTTCATAGGGGGACAATTAAAAACGTCGACATAAAGTTAAAAAAACACAGTTGGGGATTATTAAAACACAAAGAACACGCTGAAGGCACATGCACAGGTTAAAAGTTGGCCACAGTATTAAAAACACTCTAGACAAGCACACTTAAAACCCATTTGGGGCACACACGATGAAGAATAAAACTGCCAGGTGGGACCTGCCGAGGGAGAGGCGGGGGAGAATGGAAAGGGAGGGGAGAGCAAGGTGCAGCAGGGGAGGAGGCAGGAAGAAAAGAGGAGGGGCATCAGCGGGTACACCAAGAGGCAGGAGACTGGTGGGGCAGGAGATGAAGAGGGAAGACGAGGCAGGAGGGAGTGCAGAGACAAAGAAGGAGAGCACAAGAGAGGGAGGGGGAGTAGGGGGGAAAGCCGCTCAGGAGAAGGGAGGGGGAGGAGAGGGAGCCCTGAGGTGGAGGCAGGAGGAAGATGGGGTTAGAGTTGGTAGGAACGGTAGATGTCAGGGCGAAGCTCATCATCCAGGAGGGGTAGACGGTGGAAGTTGCGTTGGGAAAGGAGGTGTAGGGTGTGGAGATGGAGAGAGGGTGGACAACTCCGCCAATGCACTGCCCTTTTAAACTTCGTGGACGCGATGCTACCGCCATCAGTATATGTGCATATCACTATCCCAGGACTTCGTGTCACCTCAGTGTACTTCTGACACTGGCCTCTTTGATTTGGCCGACGTCTTAAGTGGATGATATCGTGGCGTTGGATAGGGAGTCTGCAGGTGGAGCTGGTGGACAGGCTGTTCGAGAGCGACACGGAGAGGGCAGGCGGAACGGCCGCGCGTGTGAAGGAGCAGGGGGCAGCGGCGAAGCGTTGTGGGCTATGGTGAGCAGGGGGCAGCGGCGAAGCGTTGTGGGCTATGCTTCGCAGCAGTTGCTCGTCGCATGGCGCAACTGGATTCCGACAGGGCAACGTGTGCCATCTCACGGAACTGCTTGCAGCCCTGCTGGCCACTACGCTTCTTGGTGAGCCGCTTTATTTGAATGTCACTGTGTGGAAGTTGCTCTTCGCGCTTCACCACTGGTGGTTACTGTTAAAGTTCCCTTACCCGCAGTGCACTGCGTTCCTACAGAATGTCGTTCTCCGAGGGTTGCCCAGAAAGTAATGCACCGCATTTTTTTTCCTCAGTCGAAAACAAAGCCACGAATGCGAAACGTTACGTATGTATTATTTGAAGTCTCCTGAGTGAGCGCGTGAAGTTCAGAACTGTGCTCTGAAAAGGGCACTCCACCTGCCATACCGGTTCGCAACGAACGAACTTCACCAACTCACAGGGGTACCCTATTTGAAGGACCGATTCAGAAACACTGCCAAAACCTTTTACGAAAACACTCGACAGTCAGATAACGAACTTGTATGAGAACTGGGACACAGGGTGCACTACCTGGCCTCCACCAGATGGCCCGACGATCTACGTGAATAACAAGACTACACATCTTGTGTATATATTTTTATATAATTTTATTTTATTTTATTTTATTTTATTTAAAATATTATTTTATTGTATTTCTTATTTATTTATTATTTATTATTTTATTAAAAAAAGGTGAATGAATGAGTGTGAGAATGTGTTAACACTAATACGTACGAGTGTGTACAATGTATATATCGTGTGAATGTGTGAGCGAATGGGAGGGAAAAAAATTAAAAAAGGAAAAAAATATACAAAATAAAAAATATTATCATCCAGCCTATGTCTTTTTTAAATCATTTGAAAGCAGAACAAAAACAAGAAAACCAAAAAGCTATTGTTTTAATGTCAATTTTTATTATTGAAGGCGTCGCCGCATAGCCTGAACTTCTATTTTCAGACTGAGCAATCCTAGATGCCCCAATATATTCTGCAGCGGCGCGCGATGTATCAGTCACTTCCGACAGATAGCGCAGATGCAGGACAGTTTCAAAATGGCATCTGTAGGTGATGTACGTTACAAGCAACGTGCTGTCATTGAATTCCTCACTATAGAGGAAGAAACTGTGGGGAATATTCACAAACGCTTGGGCAAAGACTATGGAGTATCTGCTGTCTACAGAAGTACAGTTAGTCGCTGGACAGGGAGGGTGATGTCATCAAGAGGCTGTTCGGAGGAGCTCCACGATTTACAACGGCCTGGGAGACTAACTACGGCAGACACGCCTGACATGCGAGATGATGTTGTCATTCACAAAGACAGTCGCATTATGACCGGTAGTTGGTGCTGCATCTGTCAATCAGCAGAGGAAGTATGGGATGCAATTATCCGCACTCTTGGATATTCAAAAGTGTAAGCAAGATGGGTTCCGCGGTGTCTAACGATGCATCATAAATCGCATAGGAAAAGCATCTGTCGTGATTTGTGCAACGTTTTGAAGCTGAGGGGGAGGCCTTCTTGTCCCAGATTGTGACAGGTGATGAAGCCAGGGTTCACCAGTTTGAGCCCGAAGCGAAACTACACTCGATGGAATGGCGCCATTCCCACTCACCACAGAAGGAAAAATTCAAAGCAACTGCTTCCGCCAGTAAGGTCATAATCACCGTGTTCTCGGACTGTGAAGGTGTGATTCTCATAGATGTGACGCCAAGAGACGGTACCATCAATTTACAGCATATGTCAACAAATTAACAATACTCAAGACGCACTTCCGGCGACTTCGGCGCCACAGCAACCCACGAGATGTTTTACTGCAGCACGATAACACTCGGCCCCACACAAGTCTGAGGACTGCTAAGCATGGTTGGACAGTGTTACCCTATCTACCCAACAGCCCTGACCTAGCCCCCTCCAACTTCTACTTGTTTGGGCCATTAAAAGATGCCTTTCGTGGAAGACATTTTGAGGACGATGAGGAGGTTTCACACAGTGAAGCACTGGCTCCTCCATCAGGACAAGGATTGGTACCGACAGGGCATACGCGTCCTTGTTTGGCGCTGAAGGGAGGCCATAGAACAGGATGGAGATTATGCTGAAAAATAGGGTGTGTAGATAAAACACCATTGTTTCGTGTGTGTAATTCTTACTGCGTTAAATAAAGAACTGTTGAAGAAAAAAATGCGGTGCATTATTTTCTGGGCAACCCTCACACTTATTATTTGATATGGCTTGGTTGTGCCCGCTATTTTAGCCCCCTTCATCGTCTGACGTTCTGTGGAACTTCCAGCTTGTCAATTGGTTGATGGTAATTCTGGAACTTCTGTCCCAGACCTGAGGGAGGGGGGGGGGGGAGGGTAGGACGGGGGAATCTAGAAGATAAACTGCTCGCTATTCGCTTCAGAGTGTGGCAATGTAGTCTTACTATCTAATATTTGAGAAATTTTTATCTCTCTTTAAAGACTGGTCTGTGCAACTGCATTCTTTTCAGTTTTATGCGAATACAGGGTTATAAATACAAAATCAAATAGGGGTAATGCAGGAGTCGGTTTAATAATGAATAAAAAAATATGAGTGCGGGTACACTACTACAAACAGCATAGTGAACGCATTATTGTGGCCAAGATAGACACAAAGCCCACGCCTACTACAATAGTACATGTCCATATGCCAACTAGCTCTGCAGATGATGATGAAATTGAAGTAATGTATGATGAAATTTATTTAAAAAGTGAAGGAAGACGAAAATTGAATAGTCGTGGGTGACTGGAAGTCTGTAGTAGGAAAAGGGAGAGAAGGAAAAGTAGTAGGTGAATATGGATTGGGGCTAAGAAATGAAAGAGGAAGCCGCCTGATAGAATTTTGCACAGAACACAATTTAATCATAGCTGGTTCAAGAATCATAAAAGCAGGTTGTATACATGGAAGAAGCCTGGAGATACTGACAGATTTCAGATAGATTACATAATGGTAAGACAGAGATTTAGGAACCAGGTTTTAAATTGTAAGACATTTCCTGGGGCAGATGTCGACTCTGATCACAATCTATTGGTTATGACCTGTAGATTAAAACTGAAGAAACTGCAAAAAGGTGGGAATTTAAGGAGATGGGACCTGGATAAACAGACTACACCAGAGGCTGTACAGAGTTTCAGGGACAGCATATGGGAGCAATTGACAGTAATGGGGGAAAGAAACACAGTAATAAAAGAATGGGTAGCACTGAGAGATGAAACAGTGAAGGCAGCAGAGGATCAAGAAGCTAAAGAGAGGAGGGCTAGTAGAAATCCATGGGTAACAGAAGAAACATTGAATTTAATTGATAAAAGGAGAAAATATAAAAATGCAGTAAATTAAGCAGGCATAATGGAATACAAATGTCTCAAAAATGAGATCGACAGGAAGTGCAAAATGGCTAAGCAGGGACGGCTAGAGGACAAATGTAAGGATGTAGAGGCTTATCTCAATAGGGGTAAGATAGATACTGCCTACAGGAAAATTAAAGACACCTTTGGGGAAAAGAAAACCATTTGTATGAATATCAAGAGCTCGGATGGAAACCCAGTTCTAAACAAAGAAGGGAAAGCAGAAAGGTGGAAGGAGTATATAGAGGGTCTATACAAGGGCAATGCACTTGAGGACAATATTATGGAAATGGAAGAGGATGTAGATGAAGATGAAATGGCAGATACGATACTGCGTGAAGAGTTTGACAGAGCACTGAAAGACCTGAGTCGAAACAATGCTCCGGGAGTAGACAACATTCCATTAGAACTACTGACGGCCCTGCGAGAGACAACCACGACAAAGCTCCACCATCTGGTGAGCAAGATGTATGAAACAGGCGAAATACCCTCAGACTTCAAGAAGAATATAATAATTCCAATCCCAAAGAAAGCAGGTGCTGACAGGTGTGAAAATTACCGATCAATCAGTTTCATAAGTCACGGATGCAAAATAGTAACGCGAATTCTCTACAGATGAATGAAAAACTGGTAGAAGCCGACCTCGTGGAAGATCAGTTTGGATTCCGTAGAAATATGGGAACACGTGAGGCAATACTAACCCTACAAGTAGCTAGATTAAGGAAGGGCAAACCTACGTTTCTAGCATTTGTAAACTTAGAGAAAGCTTTTGACAATGTTGACTGGAATACTCTGAAGGTGGCGGGGGTAAAATACAGGGAGCGAAAGGCTATTTACAATTCGTACAGAAAGCAGATGGCAGTTGTAAGACTCTAGGGACATGAAAGGGAAGCAGTGGTTGGGAAGGGAGTGAGACAGGGTTGTAGCCTGTCCCCGATGTCATACAATCTGGATATTGAGCAAGCAGTGAAGGAAACAAAAGAAAAATTCGGAGTAAGTATTAAAACCCATGGTGAAGAAATAAAAATTTTGAGGTTCGCCGATAACATTGTAATTCTGTCAGAGACAGCAAAGGACTTGGAAGAGCAGTTGAACGAAATTGACAGTGTCATGAAAGGAGGGTATAAGAGGAACATCAACAAAAGCAAAACGAGGATAATAGCATGTAGTCGAAATAAATCGGGTCATGCTGAGGGAATTAGATTAGAAAATGAGACACTTAAAGTAGTAAAGGAGTTTTGCTATTTGGGGAGCAAAATAACTGATGATGGTCGAAGTACATAGGATATAAAATGTAGACTGGCAATTGCAAGGCAAGCGTTTATTAAGTAGAGAAATTTGTTAACATCAAGTATAGATTTAAGTGTCAGGAAGTTGTTTCTGAAAGTATTTGTACGGAGCGTAGCCATGTATGAAAGTGAAACATGGACGATAACTAGTTTGGACAGGAAGAGAATAGAAGCTTTCGAAATGTGGAGCTACAAAAGAATGCTGAAGATTAGATGGGTAGGTCACATAACTAATGAGGAGGTATTGAATAGGATTGGGGAGAAGAGACGTTTGTGGCAGAACATGACTAGAAGAAGGGATCGGTTGGTAGGACATGTTCTGAGACATCAAGGGATCACCAATTTAGTATTGGAGGGTAGCGTGGAGGGTAAAAAGCGTAGAGGGAGACCAAGAGATGAATACACCACACAGATTCAGAAGGATGTAGGTTGTAGTAGGTACTGGGAGATGAAGAAGCTTGCACTGGGTGGAGTAGCATGGAGAGCTGCATCAAACCAGTCTCAGGACTGAAGACCACAACAATAACAACAACAACGTTTATTTAAAAGTGTTTAAGCTCGAGAAGGTGTTTTTAAATTCACCATTGGAGACGTCTCAAGACAATTTTTTTCTACTCTAATCCGTCCTTTTAAAGGTGGTTGAGAGCAATTTTTAATCCGAGTTTGGAAAGGATGTTTACACACTTCTTAGAAGTAGATCAGTTTGAATTGTGCCCTTTGCATTAATTAGTTTAAATCTAAACTTAATGTTCCTCTTGTGCTCTTGTTGTTGATTGTGCTAAGGTGAATTATAAGTCTCGATCAGTTACTTCCAACGAACTCGTTGATTAGTAAAACAGCCTGTATTAATTCCTCTATAGCGTGGTTTGATCGACTCAACCCATTTGCGTAACGCTGCTGAAGTAGCGAATTCAAACTTTCTCGGAGAATCTCGATGATGAGGTCTCCTCGGGTTATCAGCTGAGTCAAGGCGTCGTTCTGCGGCAACGTTTCAACAAGTTTCCTACTTTTAATCTTCAGACGAAGAAACGCTGATGCAGAACGACGCAAAAAAAAAAAAATCAAATGTGTGTGAAATCTTATGGGACTCAACTGCTAAGGTCATCACTCCCTAAGCTTACGCACTACTTAACCTGAATTATCATAAGGACAAACACACACACACCCATGCCCGAGGGAGGACTCGAACCTCCGCCGGGACCAGCCACACAGTCGAGGCTGCAGCGCCCTAGACCGCTCCACTAATCCCGCGTGGCCAGAACGTTGCCTTGACTCGGCTGATAATCTAGTAGACTTCACCATTGCTGAGTTTACTCCATCCTTAGGCAATAAAGCTTTCACACAAAAAAAAATCAACATTCATTGAAGTAACAGATCGCTGTCTGTACAATGATGGTGTGAGGTAGCTACAAAATGTTCCCGTATTTCTGGAAAAGGAAATGGACAGCAGAGAACTAGAAAGCGAGAACATCAAAGAATCTTAAATAACAAAGAAACCTTTTTAAGAACAAAGAATAAAATACTAAATTTAGAACGATTGAAAGGAAGTAGAAATAAGAAATCTGTAACCTAACGGACAGAAGAAAGCCAAAGGCAACATGGGGAGAAGATGGGGAAGTACTGATAAAACAGGAAACCACAAACAAAGGAATTAATTTTTTTTACGTTACCCTAGTTAGTCAGAACGAGAATGAAAAGAAAACTGCTAGGAAGGATAACGGGTGAATTTATAGCTGCACACAAAACCGTGAAACCACAGCTCAGCTCGTCATTGGGATAACGTTCGCAGGGCAATGTATCGGGTAAGTTGACAACAACTGCCACCCACGCATCTTTCCGACGGCTCAAATATTTGCAGACGCGGGGACTCGCAGCGAAGGAAGTTGTCGGGCGCGGGGATTTTGAGGCCACCATCGAGTGCCCGTAACCGCAAAGTTGGCTAATGAGTTTGCGGCCATTAAACCCGCTCCGCGCGCAGCCGGCGAAGACGTAATCCGAGGCGACGCGGCCGGCTGTCCGGCGTCGCAGTGCAGCAATTAGTCCGGCTTACGGCGAAGCCCGGTGGGCCAGCAGGCATATGACGATGTCCGGCCGTGAGCCGAAGCGTCCCGGTAAGCGCACCAGCCAAAGGCACTTCGTAGGAGGACGCGGCGATCGGCGGTACAACAAAGGAGAGTCGGCGTGACGTCACAGACCTGAAGCCGGGAGACGTTAGGCTCGCTGCGGTGGTACTTCTCCATGACGTCACTCTGAAGTTTCCATACCCAGTTTCGACCTTTGGTGGATACCTATCGACTTTTGTGAGGTCGTGTCGAGTTCGATTAGGTCGTTGTTGTTCAAGCCCGTATCTGATGATTTTATAGCTTATACTCCATAAATATATACTGTTTCAATTGAACAGTTCACAAATGATGACCGTGATCGCACATGTCAAACTTAATTTTACAGTGAGTAAGGCAACGTTACCAAAGGATGAAGGACACATCTGTTCTAAACCCAATCTAAAAACTGATGATAATTGATAATTTTGAAATCGTTGGAATGTACTGCAGCTGCTCAGGAACCACACACACATGGGGGGTGGGGGGGGAGGGGGAGGGGGGGAGTGTAACACGTTATATTTACTACGAAAAATTAATTACTGACAGTACGATGAAAACACAGATTAGCTAAAAAGGAGATGGTAAAAAGGTCGCCAACCCGCTACGGCAATGAATCTGCAGAATCTTAAGAAAGGCAATGGCAAAGAAATGTAAGCAAATGATCACTGGCATGGCAACAGAAGATTGCTTTTCCACACCACAACAGTTCACGAGAAAATAAATGAATCAGAAAGCACTGGGTTTGCAGTTGCTTCTGCTCAAATTCTAAATTTTGATAGTAAAGTTAAGTAGAATTACTCGTTATATAAATGTAACTAAAACTATGTCATGTAAAAAAAATTAATTTCAGGGACTTCAGTGAAATGTAATGCAAAATTTAGAAAAAGGCAAACAATTTACTTTTCATTATTGAAAGAGTGAATTCAATTTACTTTAACCAAATGAGCAGCTGATTTCACATTTAAAATAACAACAATAAAATACACACCAAGCCAGCAGAAGTCACTTGCTAAGCTAAAGACAGGATAATTGAAATTGCGCACTCTTGATTTGTGGGCGGCCGGTGTCGCCGAGCGGTTGTAGGCGCTTCAGTCTGGAACCACGCGGCTGCTACGGTCTCAGGTTCGAATCCTGCCTCGGCCATGCATGGTTCAAATGGCTCTGAGGACTATGGGACTTAACATCTGTGGTCATCAGTCCCCTAGAACTCAGAACTACTTAAACCTAACTAACCTAAGGACATCATACACATCCATGCCCGAGGCAGGGTTCGAACCTGCGACCGTAGCAGTCACGCGGTTCCGGACTGAGCGCTTTAACCGCGAGACTACAGCGGCCGTCGGACATGCATGAGTGTGATGTAATTAGGTTAGTTAGGTTTAAGTAGTTCTAAGTTCTAGGGGACTGATGACCCCAGAGGTTGCAACAATGGAAAATTGTACTGAAATGCAGGAGGATCTGCAACGAATTGACGCATGGTGCACGGAATGGCAATTGAATCTCAATGTAGACAAGTGTAATATGATGCGAATACATAGAAAGATAGGTCCCTTATCATTTAGCTATAAAATAGCAGGTCAGCAACTGGAAGCAGTTAATTCCATAAATTTTCTGGGAGTACGCATTAGGAGTGATTTAAAATGGAATGATCATATAAAGTTGATCGTCGGTAAAGCAGATGCCAGACTGAGATTCTTTGGAAGAATCCTAAGGAAATGCAATCCGACAACAAAGGAAGTAGGTTACAGAACGCTTGTTCGCCCAATGCTTGAATACTGCTCAGCAGTGTGGGATCCGCACCAGGTAGGGTTGATAGAAGAGATAGAGAAGATCCAACGGAGAGCAGCGCCCTTCGTTACAGGATCATTTAGTAATTGCGAAAGCGTTACGGAGATGATAGATAAACTCCAGTGGAAGACTCTGCAGGAGAGACGCTCAGTAGCTGGGCTTTTGTTGAAGTTTCGAGAACATACCTTCACCGAAGAGTCAAGCAGTGTATTGCTCCCTCCTACGTATATCTCGCGAAGAGACCATGAGGATAAAATCAGAGAGATTAGAGCCCACACAGAAGCATACCGACAATCCTTCTTTCCACGTTCAATACGAGACTGGAATAGAAGGGAGAACCGATAGAGGTACTCAGGGTACCCTCCGCCACACACCGTCAGGTGGCTTGCGGAGTATGGATGTAGATGTAGATATAGATGTAGATGTTAAGTCCCATAGTGCTCAGAGCCATTTTAATTTGCGCTGTATCTTTAGTTATTAGTTTTGCTAGTGAAATTTTACGTTAATTTACGTGAATGAAGTTAATATCCAGAAATGAAAATTAGTTAAGTCTCTCTTATGAACTGCGAGAACGAACAGTTACTGAGGCCGAAAGTTTAGACTGAAACTGGTCATTATCAAACACGCAAAACTGGCAGTAAACAGCTAAAACTATCGTAGTCTTACGACACTGGGTGACTGCATCGAAAGGAGACGGACGCTGCCTGGTAATAATGTCTGAGAACAAGGTGCCCTACAAGTTTTAACTATTGCAGGTTATTATTCAAGTTAGCCATACTTTGTGAAAGAAATGGAACTGGGTAAATATTCTACAGTACTATATCTGTCAGTTAACAGTCGGGTGATGTAGCTGTGCGGACTACGGAGGATGTAGCCGACGACAATGCGGATCCGTCGTTGTTGCTGCTGCTGTTTGAGAACGCTGAGTCGTCTCCAGAGCCACGGATAATCAGGGGACAGGCAATAGTTAGAAGTGCAGCTTCTTCCTCCTGTCCACTCCTGCTGTGCTCTCAATACTTGCGGGTTAACGAATCAGGCGTGTCTACACTGGCGAGCTCGTAGCTACACACCGCGTCGGCGGGAGCGCCCAACAAACACCGCCGCTCTGTTTTCATGACTCAAGCTGCTCTGCTTTCTCTCTGCTCGGTGCGCGACATTGTGTCTCCATATGGAAAGATAAACAACGGCACAGCGACTACCATTTAGTCGTTGCTATTGATACATTTAAATACAGTTCCCTTCGCTATTACCCAGCAATTTACAAGATTTTTTTATTATAATTACAATCAATAAAAAACAATCACAAATAAATACTCTATTTCATCGATTACGTATGAAATATAGTTTCTGTAATAACGCTTATAGATTCAGAATGAGAAGTACACTACAAATAATCAACGGATATTAAACGTCGAAAATTCTGGATGGTGCAGAAGGTAATTTATCTGCATTTTCGGTGTTACAAGGGATCGTTGTGTCAAGAAGAAATCTGAGGATACCAGTCAGTGAATGCTGGCCCCTATTTTGTCTGTACCAGAGGTGAGACTCTTTCTACACGTCGATTAGAAGACCTGAAGATGGCATAATGTAGCGCTGAAACTTGTTGATCATATAAAATAACAACTGGAAATTTCGACGGCTGAAGGTGTTTTGATTCGACATTTTATACAACCGAGGTCCCACAACATCTGTATAAAGATGGATTTACACAAAATTTTGTGAACTATTCCCGTTCCGCCGTGGTTAAAGAACCCGCGCAGGGCGAAAATGGCGTAATAACTGGGTGCCGACGCATCTACGGTGCACCGCAGGCCAAGGATGTCAGGAGACAACGGCTGCGGAGATGTATACGGATGAATGGACGTATAGCGGTTGAGCAGCTGATCACCGAGATGAACGAAGGGGCCACCAACAGTCTCTCCTCAATGGCCGTTCACCGAACGTTGCCTCCGCATGTAACACTGCCGGTCGATACCAAATTCAGTCGCCAATAATGTTAATCTTCTGTGAAGGTTTTAGTCTGACCGTGGCTGTACCTAAATACAATCGGACTATAATTTCGCAATCGTGAAGTAAGTGAAACAGTAACGACAGCAGAGCAAATGGGTTTTGACCTGACACTCTACTAATGCGAAAGTAAACTGTAATTATAGACGCTCATGCTCATAAATTAAGGATAATGCTGATACATGGTGAAACAACGTTCTGGAGGGTGGTTTGCGGGTTTAAATCATCTCGGGGTAGGACCACGATTCTAGTAACTTCCCTTGTCTTGCGCATGTGCATAGATAGCGGGTCAGGCTTGTAAGGGAGCGACCGTCTGTAGCTGCAGTTTATGGCGGGTCATGGGCCATCGAACATAGGCCTGTGTCGGGTGGAGCGTACACTATTAAGTAGTGGTTTTGACTCTGTACATATGTACTGTTTGTGTTTTCTTTTTCGTTTATAAATGTATGGCTATGGTGTTCTTTTAGTCATTGACAAAGGTCGTCTTAGGCACTTGCAAGTTTTATTGTTGTTCTGAAGAAGGTATAGTTATCTGAGCCGAAACCTGGGTTAACACTAACCACTAGGTGCTTTTTTCGCAATGGAGGCGGGTTTTTACTTTTTTAATATAAGGAAACGAATAGATTAAAGTTAGATATGGTGGGAATTAGTGAAGTTCGGTGGCAGGAGGAACAATACTTCTGGTCAGGTGAGTACAGGGTTATAAATACAAAATAAAATAGGGGTAATGCAGGAGTGGATTTAATAATGAATAGGATAATAGGAATTCGGGTAAGCTACTACAAACAGCATAGTGAACGCATTATTGTGGCCAAGATAGATACGAAGCCCACGGCTGACGCAGTGGTACAAGTTTATATGACAACTAGCTCCGCAGACGACGAAGAGTTTGAAGAAATGCATCATGACATAAAAGAAATTATTCAGACAGTGAAGGGAGACGAAACTTTAACATTCATGGGTGACTGGAGTTCGATAGTAGGAAAAGGAAGAGAAGGAAACATAGTAGGAGAATATGGAATGGCGGTAAGGAATGTAGAGGAATCCACCTGGTAGAATTTTGCACAGAGTATAACTTAATATAGCCAACACTTGGTTCCAGAATCATCAAATAAGGCTGTATACATGGAAGAAGCCTGGAGATACTAGAAGGTTTCAGATAGATTATATAATAGTAAGACATAGATTTAGGAAACAGTTTTTAAACTGTAAGACATCTCCGGTGGCAGATGTGGACTCTGATCACAACCTATTGGTTATGAACTGTAGATTAAACCTGAAGAAACTGCATAAAAGGGGGAAATTAAGGAGATGGGACCTGTATAAACTGACCGAACCAGAGGTTGTACAGAGTTTCAAGGAGAGCATTAGGGAACGATTGACAAGAATGGCGGAAAGAAATACAGTAGAAGAAGAATGGTTACCTCTGAGGGATGAAATAGTGAAGGCAGTGAGGATCAATTAGGTAAAAAGACGAGGGCTCGTATAAATCCTTGGGTAACAGAAGATATAATGAATTTAATTGATGAAAGCAGAAAATACAAAAATTCAGTAAATGAAACAGGCAAAAAGGAATACAAACGTCTCAAAAATGAGACCGTCAGGAAGCGCAAAATGGCTAAGCAGGGATGCCTAGAGGACAAATGTAAGGATGTAGAGGCGTATATCACTAGGGGTAAGATAGATATTGCCTACAAGAAAATTAAAGAGACCTTTGGAGAAAAGAGAACCACTTGTATGAATATCAAGAGGTCAGATGGAAACCCAGTTCTAAGTAAAGAAGGGAAAGTTTCCAGAATGAGATTTTCACTCTGCAGCGGACTGTGCGCTGATATTAAACTTCCTGTCAGATTAAAACTATGAGCTCGACCGAGACTCGATCTCGGGACCTTTGCATTTCGCGGGCAAGTGCTCTACCATCTGAGCTACTGAAGCACGACTCAGGCCTGGTACTCACAGCTTTAGTCGTGCTTCGGTAGCTCAGATGGTAGAGCACTTGCCCGCGAAAGGCAAAGGTCCCGAGTTCGAGATTCGGTCAGGCACACAGTTTTAATCTGCCAGGAAGTTTAATAAAGAAGGGAAAGCAGAGAGGTGGAAAGAGTATATAGAGGGTCTGTATAAGGTCGATGTACTTGAGGACAATATTATGGAAGTGGAAGAGGATGTAGATGAAGATGGAATGGGAGATATGATACTCTGCGTGAAGAGTTTGACAGAGCTCTGAAAGACCTAAGTCGAAACAAGGACCCCGGAGTAGACAACATTCCATTAAAACTACTGATGGCATGGGAGAACCAGACCTGACAACAGAACCATCTGCTGAGCAAGATGTATGAGACAGGCGAAATACCCTCAGACGAAAATAATAATTCCAATACCAAAGAAAGCAGATGTTCACAGATGTGAAAATTACCGAACTATCAGTTTCATAAGCCACGGCTGAAAAATACTAACACGAATTCTTTACAGACGAATGGAAAAATTGGTTAAGCCGACCTCGGGGAAAATCAGTTTGGATTCCGTAGAAATGTTGGAACACGTGAGGCAATACTGGACCCTACGACTTACCTTAGAAAATAGATTAAGAAAAGACAAACCTACGTTTCTAGCATTTGTAGACTTAGAGAAAGCTTTTGACAACGTTGATTGGAATACTCTCTTTCAAATTCTAAAGGTGGCAGGGGTAAAATACAGGGAGCGAAAGGCTATTTACGATTTGTACAGAAACCAGATGACAGTAATCAGAGTCGAGGGACATGAAAGGGAAGCAGTGGTTGGGAAGGGAATGAGACAGGGTTGTACCCTATCCCGGGTGTTATTCAATCTGTATATTGAGCAAGCAGTAAAGGAGGCAAAAGAATAAGGAGTAGGTATTAAAATCCATGGAGAAGAAATAAAAACTTTGAGGTTCGCCGATAACATTGTCATTCTGTCAGAGACAGCAAAGGACTTGGAAGAACAGCTGAACGGAATGGTGTCTTGAAAAAAGGATATAAGATGAACATCAACAGAAGCAAAACGAGGATAATGGAATGTAGTCGAATTAAATCGAGTGATACAGCAGGAATACATGGCTACACTCCATACAAATACTTTCAGAAACGACTTCCTGTCACTTAAATCTATACACGATGATTTAAGTGTCCCTTTTTCCTGCGCGCTGTTCTGGAGTGAAACGGTATAGAAGTAGCTTGAAGGTGATTCGACGAAGCCTCAGCCAGGCACTTAATTGTAAACTGTAGATTAACCGTGCAGATGTAGATCTGTTGCAACATTTCAGATTTTGCTGACAAAGGGAACTACATATATATTTAGCGGAATATGTGTGAGTAATTCAAAAGTTTCAAGGGCTGAAGAAATCTCGACCTACGATAAGCAGCTTTCACGGGATTGGCCGGCAGTCGTGTTACTTTAATACGATATTGGCTCTTGTGGATCGGCGACCGTGACGTATATCTCTTTTATTGCGCTCTAACTGCTTGGCTGACAGTATTTACTGCAAATCCTCGAGCACGCCACAGCAGCAAATATTGCCATATCTCATTCTTCCAGCACTTACTTGTCATGAATTTTAGACATTTAACTTACGATTTACACACATTTTGTTTCTACGGTTTAAGAAGTCGAAGCGAAATATTTGTTTTGTGTTTCCCTTTTTATAGAAGGATGTTCCATCTGTGCACATTTATTTCAAAAGACTGTCTCTCTCCATTTTAAACCTCCGTATTATAACAATATTTACTAAAGTTGCTAAAACTTTCCATGGTGGCGTTGAGACACAACATAATACAACACGTACGGCGGCATACAGTCTCACTTGCTCATTACAGTTTATTAACTACCGGTTTTGGATAGCAAACCATTCATCACCAAGTTTCAAAAAGAGATGAAGCTATCACTTTTTTATAGAGATTTTACAATTCGCAGATGTTTTCCAGAGAGTTTATGAAGAGTGTATATATTGTATTATCTTGCGAGTAACTTATCTGATGTTATTCCCGTGTCTCTTGTTTGCTTATTGAAACTGACGCTCTACTTAATGTTTCTTACTGCACCAGAGAATGAAATGTGGAATAAAAGCCACTTACTTTGCAATCGTCGTGCTCATTTAATAGTGATTTAGGCTTTTGCCTTGTGGCAGCAACATTTTCCACCTCCTCAGGGGCATCACGTGATTGTTTCTACTCTAAAAATGTCCACTGTCGCAGACTAGGTTTCTGAGACGGCTGCCATACGTGGATTTTTCGGCTTCAATACTCGCTGTCTGCTCTGTGTATCGTATTCTAAATCTCTTCCCATTTTGGCCCACATTATCTTCGAAAACTTCCTTCATTTTACACTACACACGCCGGCCGGGGTGGCCCAGCGGTTCTAGGCGCTACAGTCAGGATCTGCGCGATGGCTACGGTCGCAGGTTCGAATCCTGCCTCGGGCATGGATGTGTGTTATGTCCTTAGGTTAGTTAGGTTTCAGTAGTTTGAAGTTCTATGGGATTGATGACCTCAGAAGTTAAGTCCCATAGTGCTCAGAGCCATTTTACACTACACGCTTCAGTTTGTTGAAAAGGATGATCACCTCTCCTCTTCGCAGCATTCCGTAAAGTGTCTAGTTTCTAAAGAATTTGGGTATCTTATTATAATCCGTTCATCATAACAAGAAACTTGATGTAAACATTGCACTATGTATTCTTCCGCGTTTGCTGGAACCTCATTGAATTTCCGTTTCACGCGTGACTGAAGTCAAGCTGTCTCGAGTACTGTCAAGTGTGATAAGAAGGGTACGTTTTGTGCTGTGCTTTACGCGTACATCGACTTAGCGATAATACGGGACAACAGATTTACTGGCGCATTCAACTTGGACAGCACTGGCCTGTAAGCTGGTAAAGCTAGCCTGTAGTGACGTGGTCAGCTGCAGCTCACACGTAAAAAGAGATGAGCAATACAGGTTCAAATGCCATTTAGTTTTTAAACAGAATGGTATAAGACACTGCAAATCTCCTACAATACGTTCCTTAGGCGACTAGACGAAAACCGCAACACTTTATCGTTTTTAGCAAACGTTCTATTGTAATTAAAAACAAGAATGATGAAAATTCCTGACTTAGGCACAGCGTAATGTTTCTGTATAAGCTGTGTTTAACGTAAGAGAGAACTGAAGGATTTCACCGTATAGTTAAATATTGAAGCCACTCAAGGTATTACTTACAGCCGATAGCCTGGTAATCTCTTAGGTCCTTCCTTATCCGAATCCGAGAAATATATTTTAGTTCTGGAAATGTCATCTGCTACGCTGATAACGGGAATATCAACAACAGAATCCACAAAGTCAACCAAATGCAGCATTTTCTCTTCTTCTTTTATGATGAGCCGATTTATATGCCGCCAGCGTTCGGCAGTGACGTGTGAAAAAGCTGCGTGCGTTAGTTCCACTACGTCAGGCAGCTTAACAGTCTTGTTACTTCTCGGGCCAAAGCCCGCAGCTTGGCTCCAGATCAGTTCTGTTGGCTTCACATTGTACTGGTACTGTAGCAAATGGAAAAATGCAGGATTTGTATGATGTGCTCGATGCTGTGAAAGTGATTCTTTTTCATGTTTCTATAATACCTATCAACCTCTGTGGTATAAAACGATGGACGTAGTCCAGATAAAGAGGATTTGGTTTTTTATTTTTGGCTTAAAATTAAATTACCTTTTCTTACTTTAAAAAACTTTTAGGAACAATCTTTCCTAAAGCATCGATAATTTTAGAATTTGTATTTGAAATGGAAACAGGAATTTCGCGTCCAGTATGTAATTAGATACAAGACGACATGCATTATTCACAAAAAATTGTGATGAGTTTTATAATTACGAAATGTAGGTGTTTCAAATTGAACGAGGAAAAAAATGATAATTGGAAGATATGAACTAACGCACGAATAATGGCATTGGAATCAGAGTCCAACATGCTACCAAGTGCGCTACACATTCAATTTTAAGTTATTTATGACTGCATTATATAGAGGCTGGGAAAACTTCAAAGCCGATTATCTCCATGAATTTATGAAAAGCATTAAGAACAGCGTATTTCTTGGCACTTTTTAACCGTGTTCCACGCGCGTGCTTCACTACGGAACAGAAAGCAGCCTCAGTCATTTTCATACTGCGCATTCACAGCACAACACTGCAGAGGCTGTGACTGTACACGATTTTTGAAATAAATGAAACGTAACTAAAGCATGATTAAGAAAAACGTTGATGACTGTTAATACATTTGAATATCTTAAAGTTTCATTTACCGTAAGTTAGTAATAGGATATGTATTAATGTGTAGGATCTACTTCCAAGAGCGTAACAACACCAGTGTAGAGTGTACGTGTGCTACGGCTTCTCACCAATCATCGCTTTTGTGTTTGTTTACATCAGGTTTATTCTTATGATGAATGGATTATTGCTCCACCATTATTTGCTACTTTATAACGGATTCTTTATCAGCCGAATCGGTCCTCAGTAAATTGTAACGTGCAAGTAATACTGTATCGTCCATACTTTCCTATGTTTTTCTGTCCTACAAGTGTCAAAAATGGGGTCAGGCGACATATCAGAAACAACGCTGGTAATTAGCTTTCTACATTCCACGAGGTTTCGACTTTGCAGCCGGGTCACGTCGAGATCTTGCCACGATATTTCCGCTAAGAACCATTCACTCATCTTCAAGTGAATTTCACACTCATCTGAAGATGGTTGAACGGTTGTCAGCCGAAACATCGCCGCAAGACAGTCGTACCCAAGGCGATCCCCTGACTTGAACACGCCTGGGGCGCGCTTGAGAGACATCGCAGCAGCACCAAAGCCTTCCGTGATTGTTTCATTGCAACAAATCGGTTTTCTCGAGAGTTGCTGGAATGAGGTCAAGATGCCGTCAGTGATGTGATTGAATTTATATTACACTGCACCTATGGATATACACGCCTCTGAAGGATGTAGGAAGCTAGTACTTTAATTTTTACCAGCCTGATGAGTATTCCTTGTGGTTTCGGGCTGAAACCGGATAACGTGGATATCTTGTGACGTTCTCATCATCGGCCATAGACCTGTATGTGAGCTTGACAACTTACAGGATGAAATTTGAAAGCCTTTTCTTGAGAACATAGGGGTTGTTATCCTTCTGGGTTCAAATGGCTCTGAGCACTATGGGACTCAATATCTGAGGTCATCAGTCCTCTAGAACTTAGAACTGCTTAAACCTAACTAACCTAAGGACATCACACACATCCATGCTCGATGCAGGACTCGAACCTGCGACCGTAGCGGTCGCTCGGCTCCAGACTCAAGCGCCTAGAACCGCTCGGCCACGACGGCTGGTATCTCTCTGGGCCTATAGATATTTACACTAGCTAATGTGGCACAGATGATGAATGAGACGTTCACCTGTAGACACCAGGTGGAAATACACTCCTGGAAATTGAAATAAGAACACCGTGAATTCATTGTCCCAGGATGGGGAAACTTTATTGACACATTCCTGGGGTCAGATACATCACATGATCACACTGACAGAACCACAGGCACATAGACACAGACAACAGATCATGCACAATGTCGGCACTAGTACAGTGTATATCCACCTTTCGCAGCAATGCAGGATGCTATTCTCCCATGGAGACGATCGTAGAGATGCTGGATGTAGTCCTGTGGAACGGCTTGCCATGCCATTTCCACCTGGCGCCTCAGTTGGACCAGCGTTCGTGCTGGACGTGCAGACCGCGTGAGACGACGCTTCATCCAGTCCCAAACATGCTCAATGGGGGACAGATCCGGAGATCTTGCTGGCCAGGGTAGTTGACTTACACCTTCTAGAGCACGTTGGGTGGCACGGGATACATGCGGACGTGCATTGTCCTGTTGGAACAGCAAGTTCCCTTGCCGGTCTAGGAATGGTAGAACGATGGGTTCGATGACGGTTTGGATGTACCCTGCACTATTCAGTGTCCCCTCGACGATCACCAGAGGTGTACGGCCAGTGTAGGAGATCGCTCCCCACACCATGATGCCGGGTGTTGGCCCTGTGTGCCTCGGTCGTATGCAGTCCTGATTGTGGCGCTCACCTGCACGGCGCCAAACACGCATACGACCATCATTGGCACCAAGGCAGAAGCGACTCTCATCGCTGAAGACGACACGCCTCCATTCGTCCCTCCATTCACGCCTGTTGCGACACCACTGGAGGCGGGCTGCACGATGTTGGGGCGTGAGCGGAAGACGGCCTAACGGTGTGCGGGACCGTAGCCCAGCTTCATGGAGACGGTTGCGAATGGTCCTCGCCGATACCCCAGGAGCAACAGCGTCCCTAATATGCTGGGAAGTGGCGGTGCGGTCCCCTACGGCACTGCGTAGGATCCTACGGTCTTGGCGTGCATCCGTGCGTCGCTGCAGTCCGGTCCCAGGTCGACGGGCACGTGCACCTTCCACCGACCACTGGCAAAACATCGATGTACTGTGGAGACCTCACGCCCCACGTGTTGAGCAATTCGGCGGTACGTCCACCCGGCCTCCCTCATGCCCACTATACGCCCTCGCTCAAAGTCCGTCAACTGCACATACGGTTCACGTCCACGCTGTCGCGGCATGCTACCAGTGTTAAAGACTGCGATGGAGCTCCGTATGCCACAGCAAACTGGCTGACACTGTCGGCGACGGTGCACAAATGCTGCGCAGCTAGCGCCATTTGACGGCCAACACCGCGGTACCTGGTGTGTCCGCTGTGCCGTGCGTGTGATCATTGCTTGTACAGCCCTCTCGCGGTGTCCGGAGCAAGTATGGTGGGTCTGACACTCCGGTGTCAATGTGTTCTTTTTTCCATTTCCAGGAGTGTATATAGCTCTTACTGCACTTTTCATGTCACTTACACCGGACAACGTCTGTCCGACAACTTTGCAATAATACACTCAGAGAATGAATATCATCTTCTTTCTTCGACGATTTTGCCCCTCATATCACTGACAAGTTTCTTCAGTCTAGGGCCCGTTCTCTTCTTGATGCGTCCCACGCAAGTTTGCTAGAAAGTATCCCACAGAATTGTCGTCCACCGAACTAGTACTGAAGCGTTGCTACAAAAATTGGGAGTGACAGAAAGGTCTCGTTATACATTTAATTATTTTTCAGGCACTTCGGACGCGATTTCATTGTTGAAACTTTGGGAACTTATTCTCAATTAATTATATAAATAAATAAAAAATAAATTGAAAACTGAAATTTTCGGTCAATTTCATTAATATCCCACGTTAACTACCTGCACACAGTCATTGTACTATGTGGACTGCTGGTAGCACTTTGGAACTCATGGGTGATTCCTTCCGCTGACTTCATGTGATTGTTTACCACCTCCCACCGCAGTACTTGACAATACTTGCCGTCAGTACGTGAGGTCTGTCCGATCATGGGTTAGATGTGCTTCTTTCGTGTTTCCGCCTCCCTAACAATACTATAGGTTTGGTCACACGAGTGTTTTATAAGCAAGCTCCTTTCTAGACTGGTTGCGTTTCCCCCGTCATTCTACTAACGAACTGATGTCTGCCGCCTGCTTTATGTACGATTGAACCTATGTGATCGTTTCGCTTCATAGCCCTACAAAGTGTTACACCCAGATATTAGTTTGAGTTGACCGATTCCAACTGTAACTCACTGATATTGTAAACATTGAATACTGAAGACCCCAGAAGTTTTATACGCAGCTTATACACCGCAGGGCAACCACGAAAGCGTAGTGAGCAAGTGTTTCTTACACTCATACTCATAAATTAAGAATAATTGCAGAATGTGGTGCCACACAACGTGGCACTACACAAAATTGGCGCAAATAGCATAGGCACATAGGGAACACACACGACACAGATCTGTAAGTCCACGGTACTGGTAATAAGTTGAGAAAACCGTCCCGAAACACATGTACTACAAAACGCCATTGTTTCCTCCGCATGTACCCCTTCATCAGTATGGGATATGATCACCATGCACATCTACACAGGCCGCACAACGGGTTGGCAGACTCTGGATCAGGTGGTCGAGCAGCTGCTGAGGTATAGCCTCCCATTCTTTCACCAGTGCCTATCGGAGCTGCTGGAGTGGCCTAGGGATTTGAAGAGGTGCAGCGATACGTCTACCGAGAGCATCCCAGACCAGCTCGATGAGGTTTAGGTCTGGAGAAGAGGCAGGCCACCCCATTCGCCTGATATTTTCTGTTTCAAGGTACTCCTGCACGATGGCAGCTCGGTGGGGCCGTGCGTTATCGTTCATCAGGAGGAAGGTGGAACCCACTGCACCCCTGAAAAGACGGACATACTGGTGCAAAATTACGTCCCTATGCACCTGACCTGTTACAGTTCCTCTGCCAAAGACATGCAGGGGTGTACATGCACCAATCATAATCCCAGCCCAGAATATCAAACCACGACCTCCATACATGTCCCTTTCAAGGACATTAAGGAGTTGGTATCTGGTTCCTGGTTCACGCCAGATGAAAACCCGGCGAGAATCACTGTTCGGACTCGACCGTGAACGTAAGCTGGGACCACTGTTCCAATGACAATGTACTGTGTTCCTGAAACCAGGCTTTACGGGCTCTCCTGTGGACAGTGGTCAGTGGAATGCACCTTCCAGGTGTCCGGGCGATTAAACCATATCTGTTCACTCGTCTGTAGACTATGTGTCTGGAGACAACTGTTCCAGAGGCTGTGGTAAGGTCCCGAGTAAGGCTACCTGCAATACTCCTTGGCCGTCTGCGGGCACTGATGGTGAGATATCGGTCTTCTTGTGGTGTTGTACACAGTGGACGTCCCGTACTGTAGCGCCTGGACACGTTTCCTGTCTGCTAGAATCGCCATAATCTTGAGATCACACTTTGTGGCACACGGAGGGCTCGCCGGCCGCGGTGGTCTCGCGGTTCTAGGCGCGCAGTCCGGAACCGTGCGACTGCTACGGTCGCAGGTTCGAATCCTGCCTCGGGCATGGATGTGTGTGATGTCCTTAGGTTAGTTAGGTTTAAGTAGTTCTAAGTTCTAGGGGACTAATGACCACAGCAGTTGAGTCCCATAGTGCTCAGAGCCATTTTTGAACACGGAGGGCTCGTGCTACGACCTGCTGTGTTCGGCTAGTCTCCAGTCGCCCTAGTATTCTGCCTCTCATAACGTCATCAATATGTGTTCTTTGAGCCATTTTCAACACACAGTCACCATTAGCACGTCTGAAACCGTCTGCACACTTACTCTCTGCACCGTACTTTGACATGCACCAACACACCTCTTATGTGGACCGCTGCCAGCGCCACCGTGCGACGACCGCAGGTCAAATGCACCGCATGGTCATACGCCGAGGTGATTTAAACCCGCAAACCGCCCACCAGGGCGTTGTTTCACCATGTACCAGGATTATCCTTAATTTATGAGCATGAGTGTAATTCTGACACTTTGCGAGACGACAAGTTTGGCTCGGAACTAGAGCTGCGGTATGCGGAAGGTGGCCGCACTGGGTGGGGTATTGGGAGAGGAAAAAGGGGGGGGGGGCGGAGAAATCGGCTGAGTGGCGAGCGAACGGTCCACAGATGCTTCCCCTCTCGCAGCTGGAGTCGGCTGCGCACAGAGCCACGTGAACACGCGGGCCCAACAGCTGTAGCAGGTAAGTAATCATAAGCACGGGTGATTGTGTGTTTTAAAAGATGCCAATCGATTTGCAAAAAGCAGTACACTTTCTCGATGACTGTGTTGCTGCATTTCGACTATTTATATATGTCGCTCTTCTCCTGTAGGATTTGTGAGTCTGTCTCGAACCAAAAAATTTTACAACTCAACTGAAATGTTTCTTTGTTAAACCCAGCTGTGTCACAGAAAAACTGAATATGCTGTCAGACGCAACGGGTCCATTCCTAGTAATTCGCCGACATTTCACGTTATTGGAACTACATTTCTGCTGTAACGGTAGGCAAACACGTGAGAATGTTGGGGCATGGTTAATTTTGTTAATATTGGCGACACTCTGAAACAACGTCAATTTGAAAATAGGAAACGATGTTTTTACTGTATTTTCAATAGAATTCGCCATGTCATGGGAAGAAGAGTAATATGACATAATACTAGTCGATGTTTCGAGGACTGATTACCTCAGATGTTGAATCGCATAGTGCTCAGAGCCTATACTGATGTTTCGAGGAATCACTTCGCAGTAATGACACTGCGGTTTGCGGCAAAACTGAAGACGGAATCTAAACAAAGCAGTTCGACATTCATTGCCACTGCAATACACACCAATGCGGATTCATAAACCCTATACTGTGACGGGTTCGTTCTTGTATTTACTTTACGGCTTCCCAGTTAACGAGGAGCCATTAGATTTCAATATTTCTCTAACGATTTGGGTCTTAAGTTTTGTCCCAACTGACACTAAACTTTTTTTTTACGAGTTCTAAGTCTTGATCAGATGCTGGCAGCGGCCGAAATGTCTTAATTAATGACAGTTTATACACAATCGTTTCGTTCGTACCAACAACAAAACCGCAAAATAAATTCAGTATACGTATCAACACATCGCACCATTGTTTTCAGTAAGAGACAGTACGTTCACACAACAGAAGTTTGCTGTATTTCTATTTTCTTAACTTATTCTTGATTGAGATACTGAAAAAATATTATTTCTGTGAACTAAAACCACGCATCAGTTTGAATCCACTATTGTAACAAAATCCGTTGTGAACCGTTTCGTAAAAGTAACTAAAGTAATGCTAAAACGTGAAGCCTAAGTGAGAAGGTTTAGTGCAAATTCAGCACTGTTATTCCGCATTTGCGTGGTAATTGACTTTAAATGCTCCTCTTTGTTTCAATCTCGAATTTTTACGAAACTGTGCAGCAATTTTTGTGATATGATTAACTATACCCTGACAAGGGTTACGTCAACTTTCCTCACAAGGATTACTTAACACTGTTTTTAAATAAGTTACTTTATTGTCTCTGTGACAAAAATATTACGAATATTCAGCAGTTTCATGGAGGGAAATAAACATCTTTATTCACTGTTTTATCTTTATATATCCAGCTTATACATTCGGTTTTCTTCCACGAACTTTTAGCAGCCGATGTACCCTCCATCCTCCATCACTATGGAAGCAACATGCCGCAATTTACTCGCTCTGTTACATCCTTGCAGTTGCAGAAAACATTGCCTCTATAACAAGCACCGTTAGCGAAATATTAGCAGAATCCGTGCTACGTCTGATGTGCTATAGAATTTCCTCTTTGGAGAAAACGGAATTATCACCCAAAAATCATTTCTAAATGCTTTTAAAATTGTTTTGACTGTTTATCATTGCGTGAAGCTGCTCTTTTCTGTACAAAATTCAGCATACGTTATGACTAGTGAAGTTCATTATTTTATACAGCGTTGTATTCGCGCCATAAATTACACTAGGATAAATGTACTGTGAAGCTGATCTCAGTATTTCTAGCAGAAATGAACTGAAGTTTAGGGTTTAACATCATTTCGACACAACAGAGTCCTAAGAGATGACCACAAGGTCGGAATGGACTAGATGAATGGGGGAGAAAATCGGGCATGTCCTTTTCATAGGACCAGAAGTGGTTCGGGATAGCGGGTCTTGCTGTCGAAAGGGAATTTTGTTGTTAGAGTTAACAGCGACAGCACACTGCACATTCGTGTATGTGAATGTGAACGTGCTTCCAGAAACTTAAATTTCAGTCTTGCGACCGTAGCGGTCGCTCGGCTCCAGACTGTAGCGCCGAGAACCGCACGGCCACTCCGGCCGGCTACTGCTTGAGGTAAAACCAGTTAGGTGCAAAAAGTTCAAGGTGGTCCCACCGAATGGAAAGGTCACGCGCTCCACTGTGAGACAAAGCCTACATTTTCTTGTTGTAGCTGTCACAAACGATCAGAAAACACACCTTTCATGATTATATCACGTAGGCTGCAGCAATAAATAAATGCGTTGCAAGGCTAACTTTATTCGACCCTTCTGCTTTTAATAAATTGGTTCTTTCACGAAAAATATATTGTTTAGGAACAGCAAATTAATATGAATTTCAAATATTCTATATCAGTTACAAATTAAAATCAGTTACTAATTAAAATAAATTTAAGTTTTAGCGGAACTCGTGGAGCAATATTTCTTATGCTAAACATCAGACAGTCTGATTACGAATTCTGGACGTGAATATGACCTTTCTCGTGAGTGCCACTTTATAACGTTCCCAATGGACCGATTCGACGCTAGTCTTTTCATCTACTCGTAACAACCTCATCCAACGTTCTGGATGACATCTGTTACATATTCGAGTCTTCGTCGGGCGTTAAATATGTTTTCTTCTACTGCTCTATCTTCCCTAATTTTTATATCTTCTTCACATTTCGTTCTTCGCTTTGTCGCATCATTTTTAACTGGTCTCGTGGTTAATGTTTGAACTGAATACTGTGCTGTTCTGCCGGCCGCGGTGGTCTCGCGGTTCTAGGCGCGCAGTCCGGAACAGCGCGACTGCTACGGTCGCAGGTTCGAATCCTGCCTCGGGCATGGATGTGTGTGATGTCCTTAGGTTAGTTAGGTTTAAGTAGTTCTAAGTTCTAGGGGACTGATGACCACAGCTGTTAAGTCCCATAGTGCTCAGAGCCATTTTTGTGCTGTACTCTAGTACTTCCTCCTCCTTTTTACCACAGTTTTTTATATCACTAAACCTATTTTCTTGAGAGAGGTTATTACGTGATTAAACTATTTAAAAATCAGTTGCTGTTTCAGTGGTTCATTTCCCATTACAATGCTAATTTCTATTAGTCCATGTTTAGTAAAAACTAATTTTAAATTTCGTCATTTCTATTTCAACTTATTAGTGCTGATTTTACGTTGGTTGATAACTGGAACTGACATCACTTCTTTTCTAATTACCACTTTTGCAAGTTTCATTTTGATGCTTATTTTTAATCATATCATTTGTGACCCTAATACTAACTTGACTTAATCGCTTCTTTAACAGGTATACTGTTCGTCTGTGTTAGAGTTCTACTGGCATTACCGTAACAAGAAATTTTACGGACATCGTCTTCTTCGCACTGTCGTTTCCATGTATTTATTTTACAGCCTGGAGTACATGCCTGAGTGGGTTAACTTTTAATCATAAGTTTCCATAAACCTTCGGCCATATTAATGGTAACATTTTCACTCCCCATTTCCATAGATATTCAACCTAAGAGCTCAGTGCCGTGTTCTATATACGTATGTCTGGGAGGTACACGAGTTTCAGTAAAGTATCCACTTTTTTAGAGAGAAGCTATTTTGCAACGCTGGAGAACTTCGGAGCACAGAGACGCGCGTTTCTTATTGTGACTTAACTGAGAAGGTACTCACATTACTTTAGACTCACTGGAAAGAGAGAAGCAAGAAGCGCTTCCCAGGAGTACCGACAGAACTAATAAACGGAGCTGACACGAGGGTTTCCGGTTTATGAGAGCGAATCCGCTGCACTGTGCTTTCTTTTCCTTCTTCTTGTGACTGCATTGTAAGCCTGCTCTGTTTGTCGAAGGTCACGGCTGCCCCTGAAAATGAGTCAAGACAAGGCAACGGATCAATGCTGTACACAAAAAAGAAGACATTTCCCGTGAGCTGCCTTTGCTTTTCTTTCATTTTTTTCGTTTTTCACCTTGTATATAAGCAGCATTGTCTTCTGATACAATGGCACTAGCCCGGGTATTGTCATAATGGCTCTGTCGGAAAGAACAGTTCCGCGACGAAGAAGTCCTAAGTGACACAGGATGACACACCTTAACATTTCGGCGCGCAGGGCCTAACCTAAAACCACACTGACAAAGGAAGCATATGTCCAAAGGGACACCGATTTCTCTCATTTTTCGCATTTGCAGTGCATACTTACATGTAACGAACGTTGCTCTACAGGCTGTTCTGAGTTACTTTAGGATTGACATAGAGCTGGGCATTAGATACCGATTTATCAAAATACCGAGATGTTTTCATAATAATATCGATACGTATAGCCCTTATCTAAACTGTATACACACTGATTGATCGATGTTATATACTGCGTATGGAAAATTATTTTTTTAATTGTTTGTCTTTTCTTGACTCATAGGCACTGTAGTTATCATTGATAGATTTCTTGCCCATTCGAGCTACGGTATCTTTACAATATAACAGTAAATATCTTAAAATGGGCTTACTTCAGTTTCATATTTGGTAAAATGTGCACCAGATTTGAACATGAATGTATCTACACTGCATATTCACGAACGTTGGTCACTTCTATCATTTTTACCATTGCAAATGATAGGTATCAGGTGTAAAACGAACACTTTTGGTGATAGCACTGTATGAGAATGGTGGAAATTACCACTCTCTGCTTTCAACTATGAGGCATAATCTGCTCTCTCCTTACCCTTTGAATGCGTGGATCAAGTAATGACACACACTCTACAAATAACGTAGACTCGGCACAAACTCACACACATTATTGCAATGGTATTTAATGGAAAATGGACTCTTCTTGTCTGAAATGTTATGGGAAGTACAATATTTGATGCTCAGAAAACGTATCAGAAGACTTCTCTCGGGTAGGCATGGGCCAAAAATATCTTTGTATCGAAATATCGATATTTTAGCCTCGACGATACCGATGTCTTATAAATACCTACAATGTATGTCGATATTTTTAAGTGTTTGCTCATCCCTAAATTGACAGTTCGGCAGGAGCACGTGGAAGCATAGCAGTGTTGTGCCACTTCACGTACAGAACACACGTGTAATCATACATTCCATTGAATTCGCTATCTTTTAAGTGTACAATTAAGGACCTGGCATCAGTGTGGTCTGAGGTTGTTCCACTATGTTTTCGTTTTAGTTTTATTCACAGCAACAAATTATTAAGGTGGTATACATACAGTTCACGAAAATGCTTTTCCTGAGGCCATTATCGAATTTTCGACATACGGAGAACCTTTTTTGTTACTGAAGAAAAGAGAAAACATTATCCAAATAAAACTTATAGAATACATCATATTTGCAGGTACTCCAAACCGTAACTCTGTTACTGTTAGAACTCGAGATAATTTCAGCTACAACAGTGTTATTTATTCTCGACACTTTGGAGACATTCATTGACTGTTGCATTCAGGAATTTATTTTTGTTGAAGTCTCCGTTTTAATTTGTCACCTACTTAGAGTATACATGCCCTAATATCCGCTGTTTCAAAATTTGAGTTAAAATATTACTCTCCAATGCTAGACAAATAGCAAAAATATCGACTCCACATCTAGCAGTTACTGAAGAAACAATGAGTCTGCTGTCTAGTGCTCTATCAATGGCAACTCAAATTGCTTAAATAAACAACATACCTCACTACATACAAAATAAAGTCTGTGTTATCTGGCAGCCCAGCACAGACTGAGTCCTTTTCCCACCAATTTCCAGACAGAGGATTGGAGGATTGGGCAGGAGAGGGGAGGGCAGGGGAGGTGACAGGAAGGGAAAGGGCTGTGGGGGAGGGTCAACAGCACCCTCTGGTTGTGGTGTTGTAAACTAGGCCAGCTGGTCTCTGGACCTCAAGGCGAACACACAAAATTTAATATTCTTGCCAATAAGTTTGAATTTCCCAGTATTTTTTAATTTCCCACGAAAATTTAAATTCCCCACCATTTTCAGGGAGGGGGAGAGGGGAGGGGAGGGGGAAAAGACCCACGTACCAGCTGAGAAAACTCATAATGACATCAGGAGTGAGGAGGAGGAGGGGGTGGGGGCTGGATGTATGCTTGGCTCTGATGTAGGCAACCTGCACTAACTAATGTGCTAGAACGAACTTTATCCCATTAATGGCAGCAGTGGCGACGGTTGCGGAAATGTATATGGGCGAACAGATGTGCAGCTGTTGGACAAGTGACCGCCTAGATCAAGCAACAAACATTTTGCTTGTGGGCCTTCTCAGCAGATGTGTGGTTCATGCACTCATGCTGACTGCTGTTGGCGCTTACTGATTAATCACTTTTTATGCTTCATTGGACAGATGGCCACTGCCATGTAGAGCATGAAACGTCTGGAAGCAAATACCCTGCAGTTATGGCCTGTGGAATATTTTCGTGGCATTTCCTGAGTAATCTCGTCGTCTGGAATGCACAGTTCACCACACAGTATGCATCTATCTTCGGGAACCATGTCTATCACTAAGTGAATTTTTTTCCTCGACACGATGGTATATAGCAGCAGGACAATGCTACAGAGGTTCAAAGAGCACCAAGTGTAATCCCCTGGCCACCAAACTGCCCGCATTTAAACCCAGTCGAGAAAATGTGGGATTGCCCTGATCGAACTTAAAACGCCATGAATCCTCGTCTAAGAAAACCAGCCTATATGGTGTCGGCACTGGAGTAAGTACAGCTAAACATCCCTTTTGTTACCTTCCAGAACCTCACTGACTCTCTGCAAGTCTCGCAGTAGTCCGCACTGCGAAAGGTGGCTATTTAGACTTTTGACAGGTGAGGGTGTTTTCTTTCCGTCGTTACGACTACAAGAAAATGCGTGTTTTTCTCACCAGACGCATTTCGCTTTATTGAGGTGATTTCTGATTGGTTTCTCACCTACGTCAGGAAATGCCGTCTGCTAACACCTTCTTTGGGGTCATTCTTCATTATACACACATTTGCAGTCTTATTTATCACCGCTCCACAGAATTGTACATTTTTTACATTATACGCATCACACTTTTATGTATACCACTGTTTACTGTTTATTTCTATACATAGACTACACGTATCAGCGTCTAATGAAGAAAGCCACCAGAGAAGTGCTAGGAGACGGCATTTCCTGATGTAGGTGCAAAACCAAGCAGAAATCACCACCACTGATGATGCTTTACCTCAATAAAACGAAACGTGTCTGGCGAGAAAAACGAATTTTCTTGTAACTGTTACGACGGAACGCAAATACCCTCAGCAATTGTAAAGCGGCTACGAACAATATGGCCAAACAAATGAAGAATTTTGGCAGATGATCACTTTAATATAACTGGACAGAGTAATTGCGTCGCTTCCAAAGATGCTGATCTTAGTCTTGTCATTCCAAACTACCCAAGCCCAGTTTTCTTGGATCCATTCCTGTGTCCAAATCCCTTTGCCTACGATTCTCCCTATGCGTATTGTATTCCCTGTTCGCAAACCATATTGACAAAGTTTTCGTTAAACTGTTCGATAAGGAACTTCAAAGCTTGGAGTTCTCAAGATGGCATTTACATCCTTTCCGGCACGCCAACGATCTTTGCAGAAAAGGCAAATTCTACGACAGTCTTTATCACTCAGCATTGGTTTTCTGCTGATTATTGCATCAGTTTTGGTTTGACCGACTTTCTTCATGTCACTCGCACTATTTCCTCGCATCCAACTTTGCAGCTCCTCCACCCAACCTCCTTGCTATTTCTGTGTAAGTTTTAACCTTCTCCATGCAATTTTATTGGCTTAGACCTTTCACTTGGTAACCAGTCAGAACTTTCCGGTACAGAACATATTGTTTTCAATGTAGCCTTCCGTCGCAGCTCACGTTAGAAGTATCTTACACCACAACAACAACAAAGTGTTGTTGACTACTACATTCACAACAATGAGCATTACGCCTTTTCTCGCTAGATAAAGCAATTTTCAGTGTTAGATTTGTAGGAGCAGACCAAACGAAAAAATTGCTTTGCAGCAGCACAAACATATAAAATAAAGAAGTTTTCAAACCATTGTCAGTTGGGTCTATTTATTTATTTTTAATAAAAATATAACACAAACCATTTTCTAAAAATTATAAATACTCAGTATACAAATCGTAAACAAAAAATAGAACCATAATTTATTGATTAAGCATATCACAACCTACGTATATCTCGTGATGTTAAAATGAACGAACATTTCAAGAAAATGAAGAAACCGTTGGACAACTGCCTAACCCAAAATCTTTTAACGGATACACTATCGGTTTCGGAACATTGACAATTCCATCATATGGTGTAAACTGCAATTAAAGTGATATTCTATTACACGCGAAAGAGTAGGGATCCTCAAGTCTGAAATATCAGAAGACAAACTATGAGGATGAAATTTCAAAATTAAAGCAAATTAAAAGAGAGAACAGAATACCGCTTACAAACAAAATCACTTAATCATTAAAACATTGTGGTTAGGATGACCCCAGATGATTAAGTGATTTTATTTGTAAGTAACTTCGTGTTCTCTATCTAAAATTTTTTTTAATTTTGAAATGTTAGCCGTATCGTTTCTTATCCCGCATAGTTTCTTATCTGATATTTCAGAGTTAAAAATCCCCTCCCTTTCGCGTGTAACAGAATATTTTTATTGTTGCATTTTGCACCAGATGATGGAACTGTAACTCTTCCAAAACCGGTCGTGTACCCAATAAAATACTGTGGATTAAGCAACTGTCCTGTGGTTTCTTCATTTTTCAAAATTGGCTTGTACCGGTGCAGCTGCCCTATAAGAGGAACTCAAGCAGCGATCCTCAATAGTAAACTGTCACACACAATATTCACAACCTTTCGTAACCATTTTTTCGTTAATAACGAAGCACTTCATAAACCTTCGGCTCACGCCAGCAACGCGGGCCCGTAACATATAAAGCGGCTGCGCGGTGCGATTGTAGGTGGATGACCGTACGTTTAACATCTTAGGTTAGTTGGACGCCGATTGTGTAGTTATCTGAAGCAATGTAGGTTGGAGTGTAAATAGGAAGTTTATTTTCGCACGTGACTGTGATCTATGCAAAGCATTTCATGTACATTCTATTGTTACATAGCTGAACTGTGACATTGTAGTCGAGTGATTATTACTTTTTTTTTTTTTTTTAGCAGTTCGTGGTTTTGTCTGCTTTGTGATTCGTTAACTAAAAGCCACTGACATCCCTGGTTGAAATTTGACTCATTTAGTAGCGTTGAGAGCCTTACGCCACTCACTAGACGGTTTCTTAAATAAATAATCATTTCATCACAATTCCTTATTATATCTTGACTACACTTCGCCGCAATTGCACCACAATTATCTGGTTTGCTTTTTTCATACGTCTGTCTTAGGAGTGGTATCGACCAGGTGCTGTTCACTTCTTCCTTACTCTCCTCCCAACTTCATCCATTTTTAATATCATCCAGCACTCCAACACTTCCTCTTCTTCCTCTCAGTCTCTTCTCTGCAATGTTCCATTTCATCACTCTCCATTGAAACCAATTCGCGATATATATCTCCCAGCTAAGATGCTTTCATCATTCTTAGCATTTTCACTATTTTTGTCTTTCCCCTCTTATCCTTAGAAGCACTTTTTCATTCGTCATCCTATCACTCCAGTTCTCTTTGAGTATTCTTCTCCACAACCACGTTCCAAAAAATAGCCAAGCATATTTCCCTATTATTTTTGCTGTCCATGATTCGAGGTCATTTTTGATCACACTTCAGAGAATATACTCGCTAGTCCTAATGAAATTCTATTTGCTTTCCGCGCATTCAAAACCTCTTTTACTCATAGAAATTCTTTTCGCATTTTCCTCTACATAGCTTCCATTTTCTGTCTTCAAACATCCTAAGTACCTAACAGTTACTATTTAGTCCAAGGTCTTTCCTTCCAACAATATTTTGATGTAATTTCACGTTAGTTGATTTTCATCACTGTGCTTTTCCTATATTTATCCTCGTTACATATTCTCTATTGTAAAGTATATTTTTTCCTCCGATACATACAACACTGATTGATCATAATTGTCTTCATCCTTCCTCCTCCTACTATCATGCCTCTTATTTTTTCTAATGCTTTGTCTTCCATTTTTAAGGAGTTGGGCACTCTGGCTACTGCTTCACAATATTTTTATTCCCCCATGAAGTTCGTTGTAAATAATACAATGCAGTTCAAAAGGAACAATGATGTACATAATTACAATACCAGAAGGAAAAACGACTTTCATTACGCCACATTAAGGCTGTCTTTCGTACAAAAAGGGTTCACCAAAAATTTTGGATCACTTACTCGTCGATATAAAACGTCTGAAAGAAAGCAAAGTAAAATACGAAAACAACCTGAAAAAGTTTCTCCTTGACAACTCCTTATAAACCATACAAGAATTTCTATTACTCCAATATGCGAAAGTTGGTGGCTAGAAATTACTAATTCGCATCATCATATTTAACAGTAATAATAAAAAATAAAACAAAAAATAAAACTTATAAATGTTCAACATGTAGCCGTATTTACAAAATAATTTGGGATGTGCATGTAAACTCGTTCATCGTCACTACGTTTCATCGTGCGAATGATCCATGAACATGAAAATAACTAACTAGTTTTCTCAGTACATTGAAAAGCGTCGATGACAAATAACATCCTTGTCTGGTAGCTCTTCCAATACATCTGTTTCCTCATCACCAATCCTTATTACCTCTATCTCTCTTCATCTTCACCTACATCTACATGACTACTCTGCAATTCATTCTTAAGAGCCTGGCAGAAGATTCACCGATCACTTTCAAACTATTGCTCTAATGTTCCACACTCGAAAAGTACGTGGGAGAAACGAACACCTATAGGTTTCCGTGCGAGCGGTTATTTTATTACGACTGTAATTTCTCCCAGTGTAAGCAATAAAATATCGGAGGTTTTATTTATTTTTTATCTTATGGGACTTAACGGATAAGGTCATCAGTCCCTAAGCTTACACACTATTTAACCTAAATTATCCTAAGAACAGACACACACACACTCATGCCCGAGGAAGGACTCGAACCTACTCTGGGGCCAGCCGCACAGTCCATGACTGCAGCGCCATAGACCACTCGGCTAATCCCGTACGGCGGAGGTTTTAATGATTCCAACCTCAACTCGCGATCATGTCCTTGACACTCTACCCAATATTTCGCGACAATACAAAACAAGCTGTCCTTTCTCAACTCTTTCGATGCCCTCCGTCAGTCCTATCTCGTAAGGATCCCAAAGGCGCAGTACTATTCCAGAAGGGAACGGAGAAACTTAGTGCGGGCAGTCTAGTAGATTGGTTGTATCTTCTAATTGTAAGTGTTCTGCCATGTCCACAAGGATCATGTGATCGTCCAAATTTATGTAGTTCGCAACTGTAATTGCTAAGTATTTAGTTGAATTAACAGCCTTTAAATTTGTGTAATTTATCGTGCAACCAAAATATAACGGATGCTTTTCAGTACACATGTGGATGACCACACACTTTTTAATGTTTAGGGTCAACTACCATTTATCGCGCCCATACTTTCCGGGGTGTTGGGATTGACCTCCTCGGGCGATTTCCAACGTCTGCTAGTGGCAGTAGATGGATTATTGTTTGCACTGATTATCTGACACGCTATGCCATTACAAAAGGCGTGAAAATAACCGAAGCATTAGAGGTGGCCAAATTCATTGTGGAAGACATTGCATTAAAACACGGTGCCCCAGGGTCGTTAATTACGGATCGAGGGAAAGTTTTTCAATCGAATCTTGTGACAGAGATAAATCGTCGGTGCAACATTACTCATCACGTGACGACTGCCTACCACCCGCAAACTAATGGTCTTACTGAACGACTTGGCTGACATGCTATCAATGTTCGTCGATGGTGAGCAGAGCAACTGGAATGAGGTGCTACCTTTCGTGACGTTTGCCTACAACACCACAAAACAAGACACGACGGGATTTTCGCCCTTTTTCCTGGTGCATGGGCGTGAGGTGACTACGGCGATGGACACTGTGTTTCCGTTGCATCCTGATGACGTGGATGACGACTACATCGGCCAGGTGCTAACCAGAGCTGAGGAAGCTCGGCGGTTAACTCGACTCCGTACGCTGCACGGTCAAGAAAGCGATCGCCGAAGGTATGACACGAGCCACCGCCCTGTTGTTTACCAGCCTGGTGACCTCGTCTGGATCTTCACTCATGTTCGGAAGATTGGACTCTCTGATAAGCTCCACAGGCGCTACTTTGGACGTGATAAGGTTGTTAAGACAGCTGTCTGATGTTACTTATGAAGTTAAAGATTTCGACCCCGACACAAGACGACGAAAAGATCAGAAATACGGTCCACGTCCTTCGAATGAAGCGCTACAAGGATTCTGCACCCAGGGTAAATTCGAAGCTCCAGCGACAGGCAACAAGCGGAAAAGTGACAAAGAGAGAAGCGGCATAAGAAGTTCTCAGAAGATTACCGCCAGAGCGAGCATCAGTCATCGGGAGTCGGAGTATGCAGGACCGATGGCTCGTTCCTACACTAGGAGGACGTAGCACCGAGACGCTGTTCTCTTAAGGAGGGAGCAATCTCGCAGAAGAAGCTGAGTAGCACCGTGGTGTAGTGGCTATGATACTATGCCTTTGCATGAGGGCCGTGAGTTCAAAACTCACCCGGACTTAACACTTTCAATTTTTATATTCGGTTAGAGTACATTCTAGAAGTATCCACAAATGTCAAGCATCATTGTACGGGAATGGTCTGTAGCTGTGTATATATTGTATGTGTTCTGGCCGGAGGCAGTCCGCTCCGCGCTCTTGTATGTGCAAGTGTTGAATAAACCTTCTTTAAGTGAAGTTAGTGTTCGTCATTCATCTAATTACACCGCCTTCTACGTGACAATATCTAAACGAAAATTCGTATTTGTCGATAAATATCTATGTTATGAATGATTAACACACGACTCTTGTGTAATATTCTACAGGATTTATTGTTTAACTAATCGATTTCGACTGTTAGGCTGTTACCAGCTGTGTGTAGCTGTTAATTTTTATGAGATCAAGGATTTCAAACTAGTTGTATCCAAAAGTAACTCAAGTGGTTGTCAAAGAAGAAAATAAATGTAGTTCGATATAAGACGGGATCTTCTCATGAAATTTCAATCACCAGTTTTCTCCTCCGATTGCGAAAACATTCTGTTGGCACCCACCTACATAACTAGAAATGATCATCACGATAAAATAAGAGAAATCAGGGCTCGCACATAAAAATTTATAGTGCTCGTTTTTTCCGCGTGCCGTTCGAGAGTGGAGCGGTAGAGAGACAGATTGAAGCTGGTTCATTGAACCCTCTGCCAGGCACTTTATTGTAAGTAGCAGAGTAATTCCGTAGATGTAGATGTAGATGAAGACTAAAATTAGAACAGTTAGCCGGCCGCGGTGGTCTAGCGGTTCTAGGCGCTCAGTCCGGAGCCGCGCGACTGCTACGGCCGCAGGTTCGAATCCTGCCTCGGGCATGGATGTGTGTGATGTCCTTAGGTTAGTTAGGTTTAAGTAGTTCTAAGTTCTAGGGGACTGATGACCATAGATGTTAAGTCCCATAGTGCTCAGAGCCATTTTTTTAGAACAGTTATTTGGATAAAAATGTGAAGCGTTCCCAGAAAGGAGTTTACATTGTTTGGACTTTAATAACTCGAACAAAAATAATAAAAACTATTAATTTTTAAGTCACGAAGATGGTCACTACGTTACTGATGACTTTTATGCTGAAGATGTTCAAAATGTCCTCCATCGGCAATGGAATAGCGTATGTAATGCCGCGAAACAGAATGACACACATGTATTATGGTTTCCATTGTGATAAATTCGCAGGCAGTAACAATCGCCTCTCTCATGTCATGCAGCGTATTTCGCTTTGCGGCGCATACAGCGCGGTTGGTGAACGGCTGATACAATTCGTTCACACATGTCACAGTTCCTACAAAACAGAAAGGCCCTACAAATCCTCTGACAGACATACCACTTCACATTGATAACCCAGGAAGATTAACAGTTAGTTCATCCGTAACACAGGGATTATCTCTTGCCACTTCACACAGTTGTGGCGATCGATCGTTCCATTCGGGTTAAACGCCCCCTCTTCAGACCAGATAATGACATCTGTCAACTGTTCATTATCGGAAACACATTCACAATACTCGAGACGCCCTTCAGGATCGTCCTCATTCATCGCCTGAGACAAAATGGAAATGTAGGGTTTGCACTCTGCTTGCTTTAAAATGCGGTGTACACTTGATTTGCTTCCACGTGATTCATACGCAGCTTGCCGTGTGGTCTTCACTGTGGACCTTGTCAAGGCTTGTACCTCCGCATGCAACCCTCTTTCACCCGCTACTGATTTCTTCGTGCCACACTGGCCCTTCTTCAGATCATGCACACTTCCTTCCCCCTCAAATCTGTAGCTTAATTTCGTTATTGTTACACGTGACGGTGGTGCAGTATCAACCTCTGCACGCCATCACCTCCGTACTTGCTTCATGTTTTCACATTTCCTATAACACTTTAAAACCCACTTTCTTTGATCCAAGAACAAGTTTCCAGCCTTATTGTCATTTACGTGTAGTTACTGGCAACAGAAAGTAAACAAAACAAAAACAAATGAATGGGCACAGACACTAGTCATGTGACTATCATACAGTCACAACTGGATCAGGTTATCACTATTATTTCCTCAGTTTTTAAAGTTCAAACTGTGTACACCGTTTTGTGAGACAGCGTGTGTTTAGCTTAGATAAAAGGAACATTCCGTTATGAACTACGTGACAAATTACGACAATTTCTTCAGAGAAGAAAATAACTGAGCAAAATGTCGTTAGCTTTGGGAACATGTTTGGCTCTGAGCACTATGGGACTTAACATCTGAGGTCATCAGTCCCTTAGAACTTAGAACTACTTAAACCTATCTAACCTAAGGACATCACACACATCCATGCACGAGGCAGGATTCGAACCTGCGACCTTAGCGGTTGCGCGCCTAGAACCGCTCGGCCACACCGACCGGCCGGGGACTTGTTTCAAACAGTTGACTAAACAAGACTGGTCTTAAGTAAGTGTAATAGCCTACTACAACTGAGACACACGACGATATTAAACTAGCAAGTGAGACAACTGTAATACAAAGTAAAATTGTAGGGCAAGTGCAACCACAGCATCGCAACTGAAATGAAGTAAAATACGAGGCATAAAAGTAGGACAGGCAATTTAAAAAGTATTCTGGACAGTTTTATTTGCAGTATATGCACTTATAATTGGTGAGTAAGAGAACTTTCAACGTACGATTAAACAGCCAACGGGTTGCACATAAACGGTAGGCATATTGACCTAGGTTTCCGCACCTACTAGGGGTGTCTTCATCAGGATTGTTGCTAAATCCTATAAAATAATACATAGGAAATGAGGTACAACCAAAAATACATTACCGAGATGATAATTTCCATGACGCACAAAGACTCCTTACGTAAAATTACATTACTAAACAGCAATAGTCAGAATTTGCAGAAGCTATACTCCCACATGAACATCAACAAAAGCAAAACGTGGATAATGGAATGTAGTCGATTTAAGTCGGGTGATGTTGAGGGAATTAGATTAGGAAATGAGACACTTAAAGTAGTAAAGGAGTTTTGCTACTCGGGGAGCAAAATAACTGATGATGGTCGAAGTAGAGAGGATATAAAATGTAGACTGGCAATGGCAAAGAAAGCGTTTCTGAAGAAGAGAAATTTGTTAACATCGAGTATAGATTGAAGTATGTGGAAGTCGTTTGTGAAAGTATTTGTATGGAGTGTAGCGATGTATGGAAGTGAAACATGGACGATAAATAGTTTGGACAAGAAGAGAATAGAAGCTTTCAAAATGTGGTGCTACAGAATAATGATGAAGATTAGATGGGTAGATCACATAACGTATGAGGACGTATTGAACAGAATTGGGGAGAAGACGAGTTTGTGGCACAACTAATTAGAATAATGGATCGGTTAGTTCTGAGGCATCAAGGGATCACCAATTTAGTATTGGAGGGCAGCGTGGAGGGTAAAAACCGTAGAGGGAGACCAAGAGATAAATACACTAAGCAGATTCAGAAAGATGTAGGCTGCATTCCGTACTGGGAGATGAAGAAGCTTGCAAAGGATAGAGTAGCATGGAGATCTGCATCAAACCAGTCTTAGGACTGAAGACCACAACAACAACAACAACAACAACATACTCCCGTAAAAAGTAAAATACAACATACTCCCGTAAAAAGTAAAATACAACATACTCCCGTAAAAAGTAAAATATAATGTTCTAACCTGTGCCTAGCTGCGAACATCAGACCGATCGACCCAGTGGCTTACACTGCTGGCACGAAAACAACAAAAGTTACATCGCCTTTCAGGCGCGGACAGTAACATATGAACTGTCTGATCAATCGGTATCAATACTGCAAAGTAGCCGTACGTAGAAGAAGGGACCAGTTGGTAGGACATGTTCTGAGGCATCAGGAGATCACAAATTTAGCATTGGAGGGCAGCGTGGAGGGTAAAAATCGTAGAGGGAGACCAAGAGATGAATACACTAAGCAGATTCAGAAGGATGTAGGTTGCAGTAGGTACTGGGAGATGAAGAAGCTTGCACAGGATAGAGCAGCATGGAGAGCTGCATCAAACCAGTCTCAGGACTGAAGACCACAACAACAACAACAACAGCCGTATGTTCATTAATTTCCATTGTTTCAAGAGATTTGACCTTCCTCCTTTTTCGGGTGTTGCTTAGGACCTCACGCTGCACCTTGTAACTGTGCCCTTCTTTAGCAGACTGCGTGCGAAGGTAGAGTCTCCAGCTTATGCAACATTTATGGTGTTCATTCAAGAGGGTCAGTGTGTCATAAGCTGATTAGCCACAGCATTGTGACCAGCTACCTACTATCGATATGAACCTGTCCAGACGATAGCAGCGTCACCTGGCCAGGAAAGACTGCTAGTCAGACACAAGCGCGGTGCATCTGGTAACAGTGAACGCGCTGTCTGTGTGTAGAATGGGGAATGCGTGCTATGTACTGAGTTTGACCGGGGACATATTGTAATGGCTCGAAAGCTCGGCACCAGCATTTCGGAAAATCCGTGACTTGTCGGGTGTTAGAGGAGTGCTGTGGTGAGTGTGTTCATCACGTGGCGAAACCAAGCTGAAACCACGTCCAGACGTCGTGGAGTTGATTCGCCACCACTCATAACAGATGACGAACGTCATGGGCTGGGCAGACTCGTAAAGTAGGACAGACGGCAAACTGTTGGAAGTAACATCAGACTTCAATGTTGGGCGGAGTACAAGTGTATCTGAACTCACAGTGCACCGAACGCTCCTAACGGTGGGCCAACGCAACCGACGATCCACCAATGTTAACACCTGGACACCGACAACTGTGGCTGAAATGGACATGTGACCATTAGCACTGCGCATTGGGGCAGTGGCAGAGCGTTGCATGGTCTGATAAATTCCGATACCCATCATGCTAATGGGAGGGCGCGAATCCGTCATCTCCCAAGGGGTCAGCTTCTTGACACCTGTACTGTGGGACGGAGACAAGCCGGCGGCGGCTCCATTGTGCTCCGGGGAACATTCACATGGGCATCCATGGGGTCAGTGGAAACGTGCAAGGCACCATGACGGCCAAGAAGTATCGTACACTGGTTGCAGACCACGTAACCCCTTCATGACAATCAAGATTTCGACGGCAGTGCCATTTTTCAGCAAGATAATGCGTCATGTCACAAGGCCAGAAGTGTGATGGAGAGGTTCGAGAAACACAGTGGCGAGTTCCAATTGATGCACTGCCCCTTGTAACGTTCTCTGGCAGCACGCCTCCAAAGTGAAAGTTAAAAGAACATTTCGATGTTTATACGTATTTCTGTTAATTGAAGCCGGCCGGTGTGGCCATGCGGTTCTAGGCGCTTCAGTCTGGAACCGCATGACCGCTACGGTCGCAGGTTCGAATCCTGCCTCGGGCATGGATGTGTGTGATGTCCTTAGGTTTGTTAGGTTTAAGTAGTTCCAAGTTCTAGGGGACTGCTGATCACTGATGTTAAGTCCCGTAGTGCTCAGAGCCATTCAGAAGGATGTAGGTTGCAGTAGGTACTGGGAGATGAAGAAGCTTGCACAGGATAGAGCAGCATGGAGAGCTGCATCAAACCAGTCTCAGGACTGAAGACAACAACAACAACAACAACATAAATAGACAGTAAACTGTTATAGAATCGCTTGTCTTCTGCACAGACTGAATGGGAGAGGAACCCGTGTCGTTGCATTAGGCTCTTACGTCGTCTTCATTCGTCATAAGTCGATGATCGACGCCATTTGTAGCTGGGATTGTAAAAGGTGTCTAAAGATTCTAATTGTTTCTGTTAAAATATATTTGTCTAGTAAAATCTGTTTGTCACCATTACTGAAAAGTTAGCATCGGAGATTACCAATTTTATTTAAGAAATTTCAGCATTCTATTGGATATCGCTGGCGGTGCGGAGCTGCGCCGCGAGCGAGCAGTCTGCAGCAGCGACAGATTTAAATATACGACCGCTATAACGACCACATCCTAAAAAGGGTACAGGTAGAGGTGAACGAAAATAATAACGTGTTTCTTTTCACAGCATACCAGATGCAGAGTAAAAGGAGACAGTAGATTTTATCTTGTGCATTCACAGGTGGATGCAAGCTGCAGCTTTTGTAAATTTTCATTCAAAAAGTGATAAATTCTGAACATATCGTAAAGTGTATTTAAAACTAGATAATTTTCATGAGAGCTTAGTAATATAAAAAAGAAAACATTTTCATATAGTAAAGATAATCTTATGCTTCAAAGCTAGTCGGGGTATATCCAGTTAAACAAAAATCCACTGCAACGTGAAAATGTTTGCTAAGTTCGATGGACAATAATATTTTCATTCTTGCACAAACAGCTTTAGTACTTGAATAAAAGTAAAACTTGAATAATTATTTTGGAATATTCAAAGAAATTCATTTTTATTAATCTGCAACAATATTTCATACGTAAAGTAATAATCACAGATGAAAAATTTATTGCAACCTTTCATTTCTCATGTCCATCCATGTATATGTTATGTTCAGTCTTAACGGTTTCCCAATAAAATTAAACGCAAAAAGCAAAGAAAGTTTATAACCAGACGGTCAACTAAGAATAATTAAAACAGACAGGATCGCATTAAACCCTCCAACTCGCTATATCTGGACTCGATCGAACACACCCGGCATTTGATTGAACGTTGCGTCAGAGCTTATTCCCCCTCCACGGAACTGACGGGAAGAAAGTGACTTGCGTCTACATATGTTATGCCAACTCCCTCCAGCGACCTACTAAGGCCTCACTGCCTCCATGCCACAAAGCGTCGTTGCTGTTTTCCGTGCAAAAGGTGGACATACCGGCTATTATATAGGTGGTCATAAAGTTCTGGCTGATCTTTATATATCTTATGTACTCTAAGATTTGGTTGCATGTCTTGTGAAATCTTTGGTCTCACAAAAATTCGGCTGACACATTCATCTTTGAACCTAATGATTGCCTACAAGCCCAAAATGGGTTACTTAATAAATATCTGTGTTATTAAACGGTTAAAACACTCACATGGTCACTCGGTCTCATTTGCAGGTTACATATCTACCGACTTCCAGGAGCAACACGAATTTGATTTTCAGTATCTAATATACAAAAATTAATGTTTGTTCGTCTTCCGTGCGTTCCTATGTCATTCATCCGATTAAGACGAAACTTTGGTGAGTCGTTGCGCGCGTAGCCTGCGAAGGTTTCTGTGGGATTTTTAGAACTACCTATCACCCAGAGGGGTGGGGGTGAAAAGGGGGTGACATAGAAGGTTAACTCAGCAACGTCTGGAACAATTTCACTCAAATGTTGTATATTAATGGCTCAATTATGGTGGAGATAATAAAGCCAAAGCAACCCTACGAGTAGGAATAACGGTGAGAACACGTGACATGAAAATATTCGACAACAACCGATATTACAATCAAATTCATAATTTTCTAGCTCGCTGGACTTAGCGGATCTTAACGATTAATAACACTGCACATGGAGAGCTGCATCAAACCAGTCTCAGGACTGAAGACCACAACATAACATTGTGCCATATTATCGGCGTTCTGCCTACACTGCTCAATAAAATTCTGCAATAATATTATGGTTAGGAATATTGTCGATTAACACGCTGCTGCTGTGATAACTGCTCTGCTTTGCTGCAAGTAGGGAAAAAAAGGTGGCTGAAAAATTGGGTCAGAGAGCGACAATGATATTTCACGAAAACTTGTTGAGAGAATCCAGGTTGATCTTTTGTGTGTTGATGGTCCAACATCTGATACCTTACTGGACTTGGTTATTAACATACAAAGGCGTCGCTAAACCGCTCGCCTAGCCAAACGTAGCAACACGTGACTGATCGGAGTGAGACAATATATGGATTCAGCAATTGCTGTATAAACGTTGTTTTAAGTACGGTGTCGAACCAATGTACGTGTAACATATATTGAAGGGAAAGCCATCAGTTCTCTGGGATATAATATTTTTGGTGTTGCCTAAAAAATTTAGTTCTTGAGGCATGATATGACTCAAAACTGCCGGCCGCGGTGGTCAAGCGGTTCTAGGCGCTCAGTCCGGAACCGCGAGACTGCTACGGTCGCAGGTTCGAATCGTGCCTCGGGCATGGATGTGTGTAATGTCCTTGTTGTTGTTGTGGTCTTCAGTCCTGAGACTGGTTTGATGCAGCTCTCCATGATACTCTATCCTGTGCAAGCTTCTTCATCTCCCAGTACCTACTGCAACCTACATCCTTCTGAATCTGCTTAGTGTATTCATCTCTTGGTCTCCCTCTACGATTTTTACCCTCCACGCTGCCCTCCAATACTAAATTGGTGATCCCTTGATGCCTCAGAACATGTCCCTCCAACCGATCCCTTCTTCTGGTCAAGTTGTGCCACAAACTTCTCTTCTCCCCAATCCTATTCAACACTTCCTCATTAGTTATATTTTTGATACAAATGAGTTGGTCAGTTTTGAGTCAAATGGTTCAAATGGCTTTGAGCACAATGGGCCTTAACATCTGTGGTCATCAGTCCCCTAGAACTTAGAACTACTTAAAAAGGATGGAACTTAAGGAGTTATGTGATCTACCCATCTAATCTTCAGCATTCTTCTGTAGCACCACATTTCGAAAGCATCTATTCTCTTCTTGTCCAAACTAGTAATCGTGCACGTTTCACTTCCATACATGGCTACACTCCATACAAATACTTTCAGAAACGACTTCCTGACACTTAAATCTATACTCGATGTTAACAAATTTCTCTTCTTCAGAAACGCTTTCCTGGCCATTGCCAGTCTACATGTTATATCCTCTTTACTTCGACCATCATCAGTTATTTTGCTCCCCAAATAGCAAAACTCCTTTACTACTTTAAGTGTCTCATTTCCTAATCTAATTCCCTCAGCAGCACCCGACTTAATTCGACTACATTCCATTATCTTCGTTTTGCTATTGTTGATGTTCATCTTATATCCTCCTTTCAAGACACTATCCATTCCATTCAACTGCTCTTCCACGTCCTTTGCTGTCTCTGACAGAATTAGGATGTCGTCGGCGAACCTCAAAGTTTTTATTTCTTCTCCATGGATTTTAATACCTGCCCCGAATTTTTCTTTTGTTTCCTTTACTGCTTGCTCAATATACAGATTGAATAACATCGGGGAGAGGCTACAACCCTGTCTTACTCCCTTCCCAACAACTGCTTCCCGTTCATGTTCCTCGAGTCTTATAACTGCCATCTGGTTTCTGTACAAATTGTAAATAGCCTTACGCTCCCTGTATTTTACCCCTGCCACCTTTAGAATTTGAAAGAGAGTATTCCAGTCAACATTGTCAAAAGCTTTCTCTAAGTCTACAAATGCTAGAAACGTAGGTTTGCCTTTCCTTAATCTTTCTTCTAAGATAAGTCTTAAGGTCAGTATTGCCTCACGTGTTCCAACATTTCTACGGAATCCAAACTGATCTTCCCCGAGGTCGGCTTCTACTAGTTTTTCCATTCGTCTGTGAAGAATTCGTGTTAGTATTTTGCAGCTGTGGCCTATTAAACTAATTGTTCGGTAATTTTCACATCTGTCAACATCTGCTTTCTTTGGGATTGCAATTATTATAGTCTTTTCGAAGTCTGTGGGTATTTCGCCTGTTTCATACATCTTGTTCACCACATGGTAGAGTTTTGTCAGAACTGGCTCTCCCAAGGCCGTCAGTAGTTCCAATGGAATGTTGTCTACTCCGGGGGCCTTGTTTCGACTCAGGTCTTTCAGTGCTTTGTCAAACTCTTCGCGCAGTATCGTATCTCCCATTTCATCTTCATCCACATCCTCTTCCATTTCCAAAATATTGTCCTGAAGTACATCGCCCTTGTATAGACCCTCTATATACTCCTTCCACCTTTCTACTTTCCCTTCTTTGCTTAGAACTGGGTTTCCATCTGAGCTCTTGATGTTCATACAAGTAGTTCTCTTATCTCCAAAGGTCTCTTTAATTTTCCTGTAGGCAGTATCTATCTTAGCCCTAGTGAGATAAGCCTCTACATCCTTACATTTGTGCTCTAGCCATCCCTGCTTAGCCATTTTGCACTTCCTGTCGATCTCATTTTTGAGACGTTTGTATTCCTTTTTGCCTGCTTCACTTACTGCATTTTTATATTTTCTCATTTCATCAATTAAATTCAATATTTTTTCTGTTACCCAAGGATTTCTACTGGCCCTCGTCTTTTTACCTAATTGATTATCTGCTGCCTTCACTACTTCATCCCTCAAAGCTATCCATTCTTCTTCTACTGTATTTGTTTCCCCCATTCCTGTCAATTGTTCCCTTACGCTCTCCCTGAAACTCTGTACAACCTCTGGTTCTTTCAGTTTATCCAGGTCATATCTCCTTAAGTTCCCTCCTTTTTAAGTAGTTGTAAGTTCTAGGGGACTGATGACCACAGATGTTAAGGCCCATTGTGCTCAAAGCCATTTGAACCATTTGACTCAAAACTGACCAACTCATTTGTCTCAAAAATATAAATTTTAGTTTCTTGCAGCTTCCCTCCCCATTGTTAAATTTCTGTAGACGCCCAAATCCTCATGATTAAAAAAAAACGAAAATGCTACAATGAGAGACGTGATTCCGCAAAGTGAGCGTTTACCTGTTACGCTACAGTACCTCGCAACTGGCTGTCCTTTCAAAGACTTTCAATTTACAAGCGCAGAATTTCACCTTAAAGTATTTGACACATAGTTGTTGAAAATGTGTCATGCAGTATTAAGTGCAGTGAACGATTATGTTAGGGAGGGTAATGTACATACACACATAAATACCCACCTCTACTTTTACTGATAATTCTGCATTAATTATTTTTAAAAAAACATCGTCCTTCATGACCTTTCCTCTTATTTTCTGTGCAATAGATCACAGGAATTCAAACTTAGCATTTATGTTTATGTACTCATCTACCATAACATCCCACAGTATCGGCAATTATTTGTACATTTCGATGAATCGCTCTTTCGTCTTGTTTTGAAGTCATTTTCAACACCGTACCATCAACGAATGGTGAACACAATGATGTCCATAGTTTGTGGCACAAGAGAAACTAGTGAGGATATAGTCAATATCGCCCACAGACGACATAATATCTCCAGGCAGCGTAACATATTTCAAAACTTTTCGGTGTCCTCAGTATTATTGTGCAACCTTTCAAACTAACCCCTTGACGGTTAATATTATTGCTCTTCAGGAAAAATTGTGCAGTATCATTGACCGCCTAGGGGGCACTTTACTGGTGACGTTTCACCCCGAGAGTTCGGGGTGGGTGGGTTTTGCAAAGACAGTGACGTATCGGCGTACATCTGTAGGGTATTTCTACCATAACTGGCTCACAGATCATTTGCTCTATGGAAAATTTTTCTGTGACAGTAAGACGCCTCCGGCACCCACATGGCTGAGCGTTTAAGGTGAAAAGGCGTGCACAAAAACAAACTCAGAATGACTTGGAGCAATTTGAAACACACTTGGTTAATACATGACTTATTATTTGTATAAACATTTCGTGGAAGTAAAATACACCTACTACAACGTTAGGAATGGGGGCGACAATGAGAATGGACGACATGTACAAACGTCCGGAAAAGACTGTTGGCTTTTCTTTCCCGTGACTGACTTGGAATGGTTTAAAAGTATGAAGCGCAGTCTGCCCTTACATTTGCGCTGTTCAGTGCATCAAACACATCGTGGGAATGAGCGCTGCAGTGAACCAATAACTTTCGCACGGTGTTTCTGCGCCAGAGATCATGCTGTACGGCTAAGCACCGCAGATACGTTTAACGAACACCCGTAGACTAGCGTGGCGTAAAACAGCAGCCAGACCGTTGCCAGAGACAATCTTTTTTTCTCGAAACGACGATCACTTAGGGACAGAACTGCAAGTTTTCTCACAATTCGGATGAAACTACAGGGCGAACTTTGTTACACACAGTGTTGAAATATATGAACAAATATGTAGATGAACGGAATGGACAGTGTCTTGAAAGGAGGATATAAGATGAACATCAACAAAAGCAAAACGAGGATAATGGAATGTAGTCGAATTAAATCGGGTGATGCTGACATATGGACGTACCGCGCCAGGGCTATTGCCCCGTGCTAATCCATACATCAAATGGGCATCTGCCAACTCCGCATTAGTAAACATAGCACTGACTGAAAAACCATGTTCGTGATGAACACTAACGTGTTGATGCTACGTACTGATGAGCTTGATGCCTACTGTAGAGCAATGAGTCGCATGTCAACACAAGCACCAAAGTCAACATTACCTTCCTTCAACTGGCGGTGAATCGAGGAAGTACAGTACATACTGACGAATCTAAAATGAACTCTAACATGGAAATTAAGCGTTTCCGGACACATGTCCACATAACATCTTTTCTTTATTTGTGTGTGAGAAATTTTTCCTGAAAGTTTGGCCGTACCTTTTTGTAACACCCTGTATATACCGAATACCTCTTGTAGATACCAAACGAAAAAGATTACAAAAGTCAAGTAATGTTACATGTAGGGTACTGTAATAACGTCCAAATATAACAAGAAAACTACCGTATCCCTTCTACCCCACAGTAAGTAGGCCTATTAAAACCTATATTCAAGAGTACCTACAATTATTTACTTTGAATAATGTTTCAGCAACCACGACAACTGCAGAAAACGTGCTTTCAACTTGCCTGCGTCAACAGTCAGGCAATAATACTGAAACCAAAATAATGCCTAATGTTCTGATTCGGAACGAAATAAAGTTTGATGCTATAAAGTCGAATGAAAATGCACAACAATTACAAGAACCTACCGTTTCCAGTAAGGGCTGTCAGATATTAGATTCAGAAAAGCTTGTGATGCTACCAGTATGCACGAACTGTTAAAGAAATCACAAAACGCTTCGTTATTTCAACTCGTATTTGAGATCGCAAACGCTAATTACGTGCCAAAAACGATATTCAACTAAATCGAATATGCATGCACAACGCATAACAAGTCTCTCAATAATTCAAATACCTTTTAATCGTATCCAAAAGTCCTCTGAACTCCAATTGAACTCAAAAGCACGGCGAACATACGAAGCGAAGGAGACGTTTGGCAGAAAAATGGCGCCAAAGCTAATCAACCAATCACGAGCAACTTCACCTATGGCCACTCTCTCTGTATACAGACTCTCTAACGACAATCAGACAGCAGCGGCCTCTAGGCGAAGAGGACATAAGCGCCGCGCAGCTTGGTCGCGGCCGACTTGAAGACCAGCCGTTCTACGAGCTCTATAGCAGCGACTTGGGAACTATATTGTTTCGCTTGTGTTAGGAGTTGTATATGCTGAAGATTCCTGATATGTCTGTTGCCCTTTGCTTGCGACACCTCCTTCTAATTTCGCAAAGTTAAGCATTGTCATTTATTTTCTGTATATACACTCCTGGAAATGGAAAAAAGAACACATTGACACCGGTGTGTCAGACCCACCATACTTGCTCCGGACACTGCAAGAGGGCTGTACAAGCAATGATCACACGCACGGCACTGCGGACACACCAGGAACCGCGGTGTTGGCCGTCGAATGGCGCTAGCTGCGCAGCATTTGTGCACCGTCGCCGTCAGTGTCAGCCAGTTTGCCGTGACATTCGGAGCTCCATCGAAGTCTTTAACACTGGTAGCATGCCGCGACAGCGTGGACGTGAACCGTATGTGCAGTTGACGGACTTTGAGCGAGGGCGTATAGTGGGCATGCGGGAGGCCGGGTGGACGTACCGCCGAATTGCTCAACACGTGGGGCATGAGGTCTCCACAGTACATCAATGTTGTCGCCAGTGGTCGGCGGAAGGTGCACGTGCCCGTCGACCTGGGACCGGACCGCAGCGACGCACGGATGCACGCGAAGACCGTAGGATCCTACGCAGTGCCGTAGGGGACCGCACCGCCACTTCCCAGCAAATTAGGGACACTGTTGCTCCTGGGATATCGGCGAGGACCATTCGAAACCGTCTCCATGAAGCTGGGCTACGGTCCCGCACACCGTTAGGCCGTCTTCCGCTCACGCCCCAACATCGTGCAGCCCGCCTCCAGTGGTGTCGCGACAGGCGTGAATGGAGGGACGAATGGAGACGTGTCGTCTTCAGCGATGAGAGTCGCTTCTGCCTTGGTGCCAATGATGGTCGTATGCGTGTTTGGTTCCGTGCAGGTGAGCGCCACAATCAGGACTGCATACGACCGAGGCACACAGGGCCAACACCCGGCATCATGGTGTGGGTTGCGATCTCCTATACTGGCCGTACACCTCTGGTGATCGTCGAGGGGACACTGAATAGTGCACGCTACATCCAAACCGTCATCGAACCCATCGTTCTACCATTCCTAGACCGGCAAGGGAACTTGCTGTTCCAACAGGACAATGCACGTCCGCATGTATCCCGTGCCACCCAACGTGCTCTAGAAGATGTAAGTCAACTACCCTGGTCAGCAAGATCTCCGGATCTGTCCCCCATTGAGCATGTTTGGGAATGGATGAAGCGTCGTCTCACGCGGTCTGCACGTCCAGCACGAACGCTGGTCCAACTGAGGCGCCAGGTGGAAATGGCATGGCAAGCCGTTCCACAGGACTACATCCAGCATCTCTACGGTCGTCTCCATGGGAGAATAGCAGCCTGCATTGCTGCGAAAGGTGGATATACACTGTACTAGTGCCGACATTGTGCATGCTCTGTTGCCTGTGTCTATGTGCCTGTGGTTCTGTCAGTGTGATCATGTGATGTATCTGACCCCAGGAATGTGTCAATCAAGTTTCCCCTTCCTGGGACAATGAATTCACGGTGTTCTTATTTCAATTTCCAGGAGTGTAAAATTCACTAATACGATTTGCTTGAAATTTTGTCTAGCGATCCGAGAGTGCAGGTTTTCTAAGCACCCCATATTCGACGAATAGGCAGGAGACAACACAAATTACCCGCTCCGTTTTAAACACGAGAGTTCGATCTTTAAAAAAAAATTAAAAAAGAACAAGGTGGGGGAGGGGGGGGGGGCGGGTCGTATTTTTCGCGTTGTAGAATATTGGACACGTGTGGTGTGTATTTCACATGTAATGCATAAAATATCCTATCAAGAACGGACAGGTCAGTTAAAGCAAACATCGACGGCTTGCTTAATGAAATGTCTACGCAGCAACGCCATTTATTCTGTATTCTGGATGGCTTTTTGGGAATATGCGTGGAAGAACGCTGCAGATTTTTGCAGTCTCGTCCAGTGTGCCGTTATACAAAGCGGACATTAATCCCTGAAGCCTCACTCCGCTCGGTGTTACAGACAAATGCCAGGACGCCTATAGCGATGACGGTTTCATACGTTCTGTAACTGCGACCTCGTCCCATATCCCAACACGCCGCCGCGGCCGCAGGCATCACAAAGACATCAAAAAGGTCTGCCCGTCCTTTCGCCGACAGAAATAGAATGAAAAGTCGCTGGCGGGCATCCATTTTGTGGGCTATATTTATGAAGCAATCTGTATGAATCGTCAATGAATTTCGTCGGTCGTGCGAGTGAGCTCTTCCGCGAATAACAGTCGATATAACTGACGGAGCCCTTCTGCCGGGCAGCCTTTGGAAGGACACGCCAATTTAAAAAGGACTTCTGCCTCAGGAGCGTCCGAGTGCCGTTGAATCAACGGACTTAATTACTTCTGAGTAGGAGCTACGGGGGAAAGGACAGCGTAATTTTGTTCAGAGTCGAAAGCCGCACTGACAGATTACAAAGTTCGAATGTAATTGCTCTTATACATACACATCTACATAAACAGTCAGCAAGCCACAGTACGGTGCATGGAGGAGGGTACCCTTTACCATTCGTAGTCATTTCCTTACCTGTTCCACTCGCAAATGAGTTCCTCATACATGTCGGTGCCTACACAAAACGATGGCTGGCTAAGTTCCTTACGGATATTCTCCAATTAGGTAACATTCCTCCCTCACTTAAACGAGCAAAGATCATCGCAGTCCTGAAACCTGGTAAACCAGGTGATAGACCAGAGAGTTACCGCCCCTTTGCCCTCCTCAGTATGGTCTATAAATTACTAGAAAGACTGCTCCTCAAGAGAACAGGCCAAACTATACTCAAAAAAATCGCTATCGAACAAGCAGGATTCCGTCCCTAATTCTGCTGTACAGATCAAGTCCTATCACTGACAACATGTATAGAGGCGGGGTTGCATAAGAAACATAACGTAGCTGCAGCATTCATAGACCTAACAGCAGCCTATGATACAGTTTGGAAACAGGGACTCATGTACATGTTAATCTGTGCCGTCCCCTGCAAGGAGATAACCAACCTCGTTGACGATATGTTGTCAAATAGAACCTTCCAAGTAACAATGAGGAATGAGAGAAGTAAACATAAAATTCAATAATGGACTCCCACAAGGCTCTGTTCTTGCGCCCCTTCTTCTCAGCCTTTACAGCCTTTACATCGCTGACACTCCTGTAACCAGATCGCGCAAATTTGGTTATGCTGGCGACTGGGCTCTGGCAACAGCCCACAGAAATATAGGAAGTGCCGAAGATATCCTTACGAGTGACCTAGGAATTCTCAGCGAGTTCTTTAGAAAATGGAGGCTACAACCTAGTGCTACAAAGACGGAAGTATCTGCCTTCCATTTGAACAACAAAATGGCCAACAGAGAACTACATGTATATCTAGACGGGAAAATACTAAATCACAACAAACACCCAAAGTACCTTGGGGTTACCCTAGATAGGACACTAACATTCAAAGTACACCTGACGAAAACTGCAGCGAAACTTAAAACACGCAAAAACATATTGCAGAAGCTCTGTGGCACCACTTGGGGCTCCACAGCATCTACCTTAAGAACATCTGCACTTGGCTTGGTGTATCCAGTTGCAGAATACTGTGCCCCAGTGTGGCTCAACTGGAAACACACACACATGGTAGATAGCCAACTTAATACAACAATGCGTATTATATCAGGCACAATCAGGCCAACTCCTACAGTGTGGCTGCCCGTTCTCAGTAACATAGCCCCTCCTAACCAACGGCGAGAACACGCTCTGGTTAGAGAATTTCAAAAAATCATGACCAACCCTCAATTACAAATCCATGAAGATACTCACGACATCCAAAGAAACAGACTCCGGTCTAGGCATCCTCCACTAAAGACCGCACAGGCGCTGCACCGAACCAACTTTAAAATAAATGAGCGATGGAAAGAGGAATGGGAGAACAGAAGAGCAGTAAACTGCCACAGTATGCCATGCATCTTTAGTAAACCAAAAGGATTTGATTGCCCTCGCAAAGTTTGGTCAACTCTTAATCGCATCAGAACCAACTGTGGGAGATGCGCCGACTCCTTACACAGATGGGGTAAACTTCCTTCGGCCGTTTGCGACTGTGGCGCTGAGAGACATACCCTCAAACACATCGTGCAGGAATGCCCACTAAGGGCATACGAGGGTGACCCACAGGATTTCCTAATGGCGACCCAAGAGGCAATCGACTATTTATTATCTAAGCTGGACGTTTGTTTGTGATTGCTCTTCTGTGAGTGTAAATTTACAATTGGTGGTGTCTTTATATACAAACTGTTCTGTTTACACATAAGTGATTTTTTTTTCAATCGTGTTGTTTCTGTAATTGTTACTGTATGTTATGAGCCACACTCTACATAAATAAATCGAGCGACGGAAATACGGCTATCTATTTGCCTCCATGTGAGCCCCAATTTCTTGTATACTGTCTTCGTGGTCCTTACGCGAAATGTACCGGGTGGTTATAATTAAACTTTCCCTATTTAACACGTTATAACATGGAAACTAATTACCGTAAGAGTAACAAACATGGTAGCATTGATGTCCAGAGTGTGGGGTGTATGATTTTCATGCGTCACAGTTCCAACTCTGGCCACCAGGTGGCGTGATCAGGCATCCATAGTCTCACACACCTGACCGGTCGCAGTGCACTTGTTGACGTGTCAACACGAACTTGGACCAAAGGAGCAGGGCATCATTGGTGAAGCTCTATTACCAAAACAACTGTAATGCTGCAGCAGCACTTGGAGAATATCGCCGGCTGAAAGGATTTCTCCATCTGCCATGCGGAGCACGATTAAGAAGTTCGAATCAGCTGGAGACTTGGGCGTCGCTCCGGGAAGCACCATAAGTGGTTGATAAAACGGCCGTTGCTGCCGCAGACAACGCTGCGCGCAGTTCCCGATCGCCAGGCAGTGGGTGCGCTGTGTCACAACAATTGAATATCCTTTGGTCCACTGTATGGAAGGTGCTTCGAACCATTCTCAAATGGTATCCGTACAAGATCCATATCGTACAGTAGCTTGCACCACAGGACGCACAACGATGTGTTGACTTGGCTCTCCACTTTCTTGCAAGGATTGAAGTTGACGAGGGCTGGCCCTGGACCATCCTACGGACAGACGAAGCTCATTTTCCACTGGTGGGCGAGGTGGACACACAGAATTCCCAAGTGTACGGATCTTCACCTCCAGTCACTCTGCATGAAGTTCCTCTGTACGGTGAACGTATCACCGTATGTGTGGCTTCACGGCTACATTCACCATTGGCCCATTCTTTTTTTTGAACAGGATGGTGCTCAAGGACCAAAGACGTGAAGTGCGACTGGCCAGCGTTAGTGCGATATGCTTCGCCAGCATTTCATACCCGCCCTACAGGAGAGAGACCCATTGAACTCGACAGTTTTCTCGCAAGATGGGGCTCCACCGCACATCGCTCGTAAATTTCACTTGCTTCTCCAGAACACGTTTGGAAATGGTCGAATTATCAGCGGATCGTTTCCAAATGCTTAGCCGGCACGATCACCTTGTCTCACTCCTGTGATTTCCGCTTGTGCGGCTACATGAAGGATAGGGTTTACCAGGGGATCATTCATGCATGTGCTGATCTGAATCGCAGCATATCAAGAGAGGTAGTCAGCATACCTACTAACATGCTTCATTCTGCTGTGCACAATGCAATCCTGTGCATTCAGACTCTTCTGGACCCTGATGGGCGCCATACTGAGCCCCTTTTGTAGCAGTAATGGTACCGGTATATAGTGCTATGATGTATAGTAGCAGCACATTAAAAGCGTTTCAATTGATCTGAAAAATGGTTCAAATGGCTCTAAGCACTGTGGGACTTAACATCTGAGGTCATCAGTCCCCTAGACCTAGAACTACTTAAACCTAACTAACGTAAGGACATCACACACATCCATGCCTGAGACAGGATTGGAACTTGCGACTGTAGCAGCAGCGCGGTTCCGGACCGAAGAATTGAACTGATTCAGCATTATTTCTCTTCCCTATGCCGTTCAAATTAATACTACCAAGTTTGGTACTTGACGTAATTGGTTTCCGTGTTATAACGTGTTAAATAGGGAAAGTTTAACTATAACCATCCAATACGTTGACACAGTAGAATCGTTCTGCAGTCACCTTCAAATACCAGTTCTCTAAATTTTCTTAGTAGTGTTCCTCTAAAAGAACGTCTCCTTCCCTCCAGGGATTCCCATTTGACTTCCTGAGACATTTCGGTAAAACATGCGTGTTGTCTGAACCTGGCGGTAACAAATCTAGCAGCCCATCTGTGAATTGATTCAACGTCTTTCCATTTAATCCTACCTAGTGCGGAACCCAAACACTCGACCAGTACTCGAGAATAGGTCGTACTAGCATCCTATATGCGGTCTCTTTTGCAGATGGACCACACTTTCCCAAAATTCTTCGAAAAAACTTAATTCGAACATTCGCCTTACCTGTCACAATCTTCACATGATCGTACCATTTCTCATTCCATTTCATATCGCTCTGCAGCCCTACGTCCAGATAATTAAACGACGTGACTGTGTCAAGCAGGACACTGCTAATGTTGTATTCGAGCTTTACGGTTTTGCTTTTCCTGTTCATGTACAGTAACTTACATTTTTCTACGTTCACAGCTACTTGCCATTCACCACACAACTAGAAATTTTGTCTAACTTGTCTCGTTTCCTCCTACATTCACTCCAACACGACACCTTCCGGTACACCACAGCATCAGCACACAGCCGCACATTGCTGCACACTCTGTCCGCCAAATAATTTGTGTACCGTGTGTCCGAAATTAAAGTCCCAGTTTCAAAATGCTGTAAAAAGAGTACTACTGCTCAGAGTGACGTCAACTTTTAAACAGCATTTTATTGATACAGAGGAAAACGTCATGGAACAAAACAATAGATGTTGCTGTAAGTTCCGGCCGGCGTGGCCGAGCGGTTCTAGGCGCTTCAGTCTGGAATCGCGCGACCGCTACGGTCCTGCCTCGGGCATGGATGTGTGTGATGTTCTTAGGTTAGTTAGGTTTAAGTAGTTCTAAGTTCTAGGGGACTGATGACCTCAGATGTTAAAACGGCTGTTCCTCAGTTTGCGTCCGAGAGGACCAACATGTCTCCATGGAGGTTTACGCGCTGCTGCTAAAGCTCTTTTACAAGAGCGGTGACTGTGCACCAGTAGCCCTGCAGAAGTTCCGGACTCTCATAGGTATGAAAAAAGGGAATTGGTCCAATGTCGACGATGCGTCTGGAGAAAAAGCTACAAAATTCCAAAAGACAGTGAAACGTCCCCTTCGAAAAATTATGAATGACAGTGCTGGCTCAGACAGTTCTCTCTTCACTTACTATGATCATCACTTAACAGACACACAATAGTTTTAGCGCAACGCAATCTGACTTTCAGTAATCCCTAGAAAAGAATGGCCCCGACTAACAATAACCTATACTTTTCATGAAACACTTACCTCACAATTATCTTCGTTACTCGAACTACTGCAATACAGCGAGCGCCACTACTGCCAGCTAAATAAAAGATTCTAACTACTGAAGGCACTAACTACTGGTAGGCATAGTTAGCAAATGAAAGATTTTGACAGAGAACAAACAATATATTTACCTTAATAGCGTTCAAAAGTCATAAAATATATTTTGTGACATCCTATTAAACAAATTTCCTTTTTCTGACGAACAAACGTCCAGATCGTCCCTCTCGAAATTCTGCCATCTCTCTCCCCACATCCACCACTGCTGGCGGCTCACCTCCAACTACACAAAGCTACGCGCTGTTCACATCCAACTGCCCAACACTACATAAGCGAATAATCCAACAATGAGACCAACCAGCCACAGACTGCACACAATGCAGTCAGCGATTTTCATACAGAGCACTACATGGCGTTACCAACATAAAAGCCTAAACAGCCTACTTACAACAGGGTCTTTTGAAATGCAGTGTGGCAGAGGGAGGAAATCAGTTGACCCGACATCTGTTGAATATGTGGCCACAGCACTGCAGGAGGGACAAACGGTGGTGTGGAAACAGGCAGTGCACGGGGAATTGCCCGAAGGCTGGACATCTCTGCAAGAACATTGAGTAAAATCCTACGAAACATCCTGCATTGCAATCCACACAAAATCACCCAAGTTCAGGAGTTCCTTCCTGCTCATCTGCCGCATGCTTTGGAATTTCTTGCTCGCATGGAAACGAACAAAAAATGGCCTAGGAACATTCTGTAAACAGACGAGGACTATTTCCATCTCCAAGGGCATGCCAGTACGCAGAACTGCCGAATATGGCAACGTAAAATTCGCACGCACGTCAACCGGTACCACTTCATTCTGCGAAGGTGACTGTGTGGTGCGAGAGGGAGGCACCGGTTTTCGTAGAGCCGTAATTTGACAGGCTCTGGTAAACACTGCGAGGGTCTTTTGCACACCAACGCCATTCTAACCCTTCAACAGCGTGGGTGTGTGCGTAGGTTCATTTTAATGCAAGATGGCGCTCCTCCGCAAGTAGCACAGCGGCTGCTGCAGAGGCATTTCGGGAATGCTAGAATTATCAGCCGTCATTTCCTTACAGCCTGGCCATCCAATCACCATCCAGATCACCTGATGTTAAACCGTGTGACTTCTGGTTGTGGGGGCAGTATTGACAATATCTTTGTCATTCTCTTGCGTGCTACAGTCTCTCAATACACTACTGGCCATTAAAATTGCTACACCAAGAAGAAATGCCGATGATAAACGGGTATTCATTGGACAAATATATTATACTAGAACTGACATGTGATTACATTTTCACGCAATTTGGGTGCATAGATCCTGAGAAATCAGTACCCAGAACAGTCACCTCTGGCCGTAATAACTGCCTTGATATGCCTGGGCATTGAGTCAAACAGAGCTCGGATGCCGTGTACAGTTTCAGCTGCCCATGCAGCTTCAACACGATACCGCAGTTCATCAACAGTAGTGACTGGCGTATTGTGATGAGCCACTTGCTCGGCCATCATTGATCAGACGTTTTCAATTGGTGAGAGATCTGGAGAATGTGCTGGCTAGGGCAGCAGTCGAACATTTTCTGTATCCAGAAAGGCCCGTACAGGACTGCAAATTGCGGTCGTGAATTATCCTGCTTAAATGTAGGGTTTCGCAGGGATCGAATGAAGGGTAGAGCCACGGGTCGTAACACACCTGAAATGTAACGTCCACTGTTCAAAGTGCCGTCAGTGCGAACAAGAGGTGACCGAGACGTGTAACCAATGGCACCCTATACCATCACGCCGGGTGATACGCCAGTATGGCGATGACGAATACACGCTTCCAATGTGCGTTCAGCGGGATGTCGCCAAACACGGATGCGACCCTCATGATGCTGTAAACAGAACCTGGATTCATCCGAAAAAAATGACGTTTTGTCATTCGTACACCCAGGTTCGTCGTCGAGTACACCATCGCAGGCGCTCCTGTCTGTGATAGAGTGTCAACGGTAACCGCAGCCATGGTGTCCGAACTGATAGTCCATTCTGCTGCAACCGTCGACGAACTGTTCGTGCAGATGGTTGTTGTTTTGCAAACGTCCCCATCTGATGACTCAGGGATCGAGACGTGGCTGCACGATCCGTTACAGCCATGGGTATACGATGCCTGTCATCTCGGCTGCTAGTGATACGAGGACGTTGGGATCCAGCACGGCGTTCCGTATTACCCTCCTGAACCCACCGATTCCATATTTTGCTAACAGTCATTGGATCTCTACCAACGCGAGCAGCAATGTCGCGATACCATAAACCGCAATCGCGATCGGCTACAATCCGGTCTTTATCAAAGTCGGAAACGTGATGGTACGCATTTCTCCTCCTTACACGAGGCATCACAACGTTTCACCAGGCAACGCCGGTCAATTTTGTTTGTGTATGAGAAAACGGTTGGATTTTTTTTCTCTGTCAGCACGTTGTAGGTGTCGTCACCGGCGCCAGCCTTGTGTGAATGCTCTGAAAAGCTAATCATTTGCACATCACAGCATCTTCCTCCTGTCGGTTAAATTTCGCGTCTGTAGCAATTTTAATGGCCAGTAGTGTAGATATCATTGTTGTTGTTGTTGTATTCGAAACGTGTTCGAAAGTGGACGAAAGAGCATTATTATTAGAGTGTATAGAAATATTTTAGAGCAAATAGATACAAAAATAGAAACACTAGGAATGAATGGTATGAATTATCACTTGGATGCTACGTTACAGCCACGAAGGAAAATGTTTTTAAAAACTTAATTAACGCGAAGCTATGAATATATATTTCGATATTTATGTGCACATATACATGACTTACCCGAATATAACCCTTTGATGTATGTATTATTGTGTGACACGTCTCCACAACTATGTTTCAAATATTGTAAGGTGAAACTGCACTTGTAAATTTCAGTTGACAGAACTGCCAGTAGCAAAGTATTGTAACGTAATAGGTAAGTACTAACTTGGTGCAATTTCATATGTCATTGCAATATTTTGTTTTTGATCATTAGGATATGAGTAGGTTGGGGTAGGGCACTTTCGAGACGTAACAAACCAAAAGAACTAAATTTTATTGGCTACACAAAAAGCTTATTATATCACAAAGAAGTGACTCTTATGTACTCAATATTTGTTATAGGTAATTATTTTGATACTTAAAACCTTAAAACAAACATAAATTGTACTGCAATTGCTGGAGCCTTAGTTTTGTCTCGCTGCGATCAGCCACACAACGCTGCATTCGACTAAACGAAAGCTTTAGCAGAATCAAGGGAAATGACTTCCAGAACGGTATGTGTATCTTTTTATGCATATATTGAAATCCAGCTTTTAGGTAAGAGGGACAGGACACATGCCTTTGTAAGGGGACGACCGTTTCCGATAATATATTAAATGGTGGACCATCAACACATAAACACCTGACGCTCCTTGAAGCAATTATTCATCCATATTTCTTTTCTGTTTGCAATAAAGTAGAGCAATTAGCACAGCAGCAGTGTCTTCATCGTCCATCATACCAAACCACAATGTTATTACACGATGTTATTGAGCAGTGTAGGGGGCACTCCATTCTGTGCAGCATAATGCAACAGCGCACAGCATCAATGCGTCCATGACAGCATTACCAAATGTTTTCCGTGAAAGGATAGCTGACTGCCTTCCTCGTTCCGCAGAACTAAACCCCCATACTCTCGAACAGTTAGAATACATATCAAGAATTTCTGCAGCCAGAAGTCAATTAGCGTTCGATAGCCCGATCGGAGGCGTCAGGCTGCTCTTGCCACAGAGTGAAGCCATTTGGACCGTAAGCTGCAAATCGAAGTTACGCTTAATGTACCCGAACTGCGTCTCAGTTTTTGCTCAACAACCCAGGGAAGGGCTGCCGTGGCAATTATAAGGAGGTGGCAGAACTGATGATGATGATGTTTGGTTTGCGGGGCGCTCAACTGCGCGGTTATCAGCGCCCGTACAAATTCCCAATCTTTGCTCAGTCCAGTCTCGCCACTTTGATGAACGATGATGAAATGATGATGACAGTACAAACACCAAGTCATCTTGAGGCAGGTGAAAATCCCTGACCCCGCCGGGAATCGAACCCGGTGAGGTGTAGCGTCGTATACCGATCCAGCCTTGGAGGCGTTTAAGTGGGAAAAGTGTCACAGAGACTGGACGCGCACGTAGTTTACGTATCAGCCGATAGAGGACAATATTGGATAGGGGACTGATTTAGTTTCGATTGTGCCCACTAGAGTGCACTAAAGTAATAGAATATTTTTCATAAACTGTTCTAGTATTTTCATAAAGTGTTATTATGTCTTTTTGTGTAGGCGAAGCCGGCCGGAGTGGCCGTGCGGTTCTAGGCGCTACAGTCTGGAGCCGAACGACCGCTACGTCCGCAGGGGTCCGCTACGTCGGGCATGGGTGTGTATGCTGCCCTTAGGTTAGTTAGGTTTAATTAGTTCTTAGTTCCAGGTGACTGGTGACCTCAGAAGTTAAGTCGCATAGTACTCAGCGCCATTTGAACAATTTGTGTAGGTAAAATGTTATAAATGTGTTCTAGCGGTAATAATGATGCGTGAGTGTGGTTTAAGGTTAATATGAAGATAATTGTTTAACGAGGTATGTAGTGGGATTTAGTGTGGGAACATTTCGAAGAAGATTGAATGTGGACAAAGGGGAAGTTTTGTGGAATACATTTGTAAAGTATGTTTATGGTAAAGGGAAAGTTAATTCAGGTATAAATAACAATAGTAAATAACTTTTTGATTATTGATGAAAAGCTCGGACTGACGCGGGAGAGTGTTGTTTTGCTATTGGCTCTTGAGTAAACGGTCCAATGGTAAAGCAATTTCTTCGCGCGCCTTTTTCTGCTGGAAGAGAAGACAGAGTATTCTAGAGAGGAGTCGGAGCATACATAGCCATGAAACAGTTCGGACCTGTGTAGTAGTAGTTCCGATGGGAATGATAAGTTGCCGGATCTAGCAGTGTTTCGTGCATCAAAAGTGTTGTAAAGTGACAGCATAATTATTCTGATGGGTGTGTAGAAATTTCGGGATTTTTTAATGAATTTTGTGACGAGAAAAAGACATAAATTAAGCGTGGCGTATTGAGCAGTCGGTGACTAAAAACTGTGACTGAATTAGGTACCGACAGACTTAATATTTGGCGAGCATTCTCAATCAAAAACAATCCGTATTTTTTTAGCTATTACGTTTTCGGGAAATGCAACACCATAAACTTGCTAATGTGAGTGAAAGGGATTGTGAGTAACTGTGTTGAGACTAGCATGGGCTTGGCAGTGATACTTGTTCACTTAAGCTTCTCGGAAGGACGACGGTTCAATCCCGCGTCCGGCCATCCTGATTTAGGTTTTCCGTGATTTCCCTAAATCACTCTAGGCGAATGCCGGGATGGTTCCTCTGAAAGGGCACGGCCGACTTCCTTCCCCATCCTTCCCTAATCCAATGAGACCGATGACCACGCTGTCTGGTCTCCTTCCCCAAACCAACCAACCAAATTAAGTTTCAGAATATATTAATTAAGGACAAAATTTCCAACCTTTCATTTCGTGTGAAAACTTTCTTCCGAACGTAGATTAGTGACTTTAATTGCAGCCTGGTTCACGTCGAAGTACGGTAGGTTTTGCTCGGCTTCCCTACTGATTATATGCCGAGACAATGTTCACAGGCAGGTGCAGGTTCGTCGCAAAGGGACGGAAAGAACCGGGCCGCCGAACCGGGTCCCCGTTCTCGGGAAGCGAGACCACGAGGTGCGGACAGGATATGTACACGGTGTTTCAAAAATGGCCGGTATATTTCAAACGGCAATACAAACTAAACGAGCAGCGATAGAAATACACCGTTTGTTGCAATATGCTTGGGACAACAGTACATTTTCAGACAGACAAACTTTCGAAATTACAGTAGTTACAATTGTCAACAACAGATGGCGCTGCAGTCTGGGAAACTCTATAGTACGATATTTTCCACATATCCACCATGCGTAGCAATAATATGGCGTAGTCTCTGAATGAAATTACCCGAAACCTTTGACAACGTGTCTGGCGGAATGGCTTCACATGCAGATGAGATGTACTGCTTCAGCTGTTCAATTGTTTCTGGATTCTGGCGGTACATCTGGTCTTTCAAGTGTCCCCACAGAAAGAAGTCACAGGGGTTGATGTCTGGCGAATAGGGAGGCCAATCCACGCCGCCTCCTGTATGTTTCGGATAGCCCAAAGCAATCACACGATCATCGAAATATTCATTCAGGAAATTAAAGACGTCGGCCGTGCGATGTGACCGGGCACCATCTTGCATAAACCACGAGGTGTTCGCAGTGTCGTCTAAGGCAGTTTGTGCCGCCACAAATTCACGAAGAATGTCCAGATAGCGTGATGCAGTAATCGTTTCGGATCTGAAAAATGGGCCAATGATTCCTTTGGAAGAAATGGCGGCCCAGACCAGTACTTTTTGAGGATGCAGGGACGATGGGACTGCAACATGGAGCTTTTCGGTTTCCCATATGCGCCAGTTCTGTTTATTGACGAAGCCGTCCAGGTAAAAATAAGCTTCGTCAGTAAACCAAATGCTGCCCACATGCATATCGCCATCATCAACCCTGTGCACTATATCGTTAGCGAATGTCTCTCGTGCAGCAATGGTAGCGGCGCTGAGGGGTTGCCACGTTTCAATTTTGTATGGATAGAGGTGTAAACTCTGGCGCATGAGACGATACGTGGACATTGGCGTCATTTGGACCGCAGCTCCAACACGGCAAACGGAAACCCGAGGCCGATGTTGGATCACCTACTGCACTAGCTGCGCGTTGCCCTCTGTGGTTGCCGTACGCGGTCGGCCTACCTTTCCAGCACGTTCATCCGTCACGTTCCCAGTCCGTTGAAATTTTTCAAACGGGTCCTTTATTGTATCGCTTTTCGGTCCTTTGGTTACATTAAACCTCCGTTGAAAACTTCGTCTTGTTGCAACAACACTGTGTTCTAGGCGGTGGAATTCCAACACCAGAAAAATCCTCTGTTCTAAGGAATAAACCATGTTGTCCACAGCACACTTGCACGTTGTGAACAGCACACGCTTACAGCAGAAAGACGACGTACAGAATGGCGCACCCACAGACTGCGTTGCCTTCTATATCTTTCACATCACTTGGAGCGCCATCTGTTGTTGAAAATTGTAACTACTGTAATTTCGAAAGTTTGTCCGTCTGAAAATGTACTGTTGTCCCAAGCATATTGCAACAAACGGTGTATTTCTATCGCTGCTCGTTTACTTTTTTTTGCCGTTTCAAATATACCGGTCATTTTTGAAACACCCTGTATGTACACATACAGATGGCGGTAGTACCGCGTACGCAAGTTTCAGAAGGGCATTTGGACTCAGGTGATCCAAATGGAAAGGTTTCCTGTGTGATTATGGCCGCACGGCGAGAATTAACAGCCTTTGTACGCGGAATGGTAGTTGCAGCTAGACGCATGGGACATTCTGTTTCGGAAATCGTTAGAGAATTCAATATTCCGAGATCCACAATGTGAAGACTTTGCTAAGAATACCAAATTTCAGGCATTACCTCCCACCACGGACAACGCAGTGGTCGACAGCTTTCTCTTGACGAGTGAGAGCAGCGGCGTTTGCGTGAAGTTGTCAGTGCTAACAGACAAGCAATGCTGCGTCAAATAACCTGTGGGACGTACGACGAACGTATCCGGTAGGACAGTGCGGCGAAATGTGGCGTCAGTGGGCCAACGCAGCAGACGACCGATGCGAGTGACAGACTCCCCTGGGCTCACGGCCATATCGTTGGACCCTAGACGAATGGAAAACCGTGACCGGGTCAGATGAGTGCCGATTTCAGTTGATAAGAGCTGGTGGCAGGATTCGAGTGTGGCGCAGACCGCGTGAAGCCTTGGACGAAAGTTGTCAAAAGGCACTGTACAAGCTGCTGGTGGCTCCACAATGGTGTGGGCTATGTTGACACAGAATGGACTGGGTCCTCTGGTCAAACTGAACCTATCATTGACTGGAAGTGGTTATGTTTGGCTACTTGGAGATCTTAAATATTTTTAACATTTAGCGGCCCTGTCAGCAACTATATAAATATTAATTTTAATTTTAATAATCAACATTTAATAATAAACATTTTCCCGTCATCCTGTGTGTGTGTGTGTGTGTGTTTGAGGTTTACGGGCGCTAAACAGCGTGGTCATCAGCGCCCAAACGCTTAGAAACAGGAACACATGCGGTGAAGGGACGAAGACGGACACCGAAAAAGGAGAACGGCTAAAAGACACAGGCCTGACGCAGTTCCAAATGCTCACATACAGAGGCAAAACAAGAGGAGAAGAAACACACTAAAAAAGGAAAGGAAACACAAGGAAAAGAGAACAGATACCGAAGGGAAACAAGGAGGTAATCGTGACTGGCGGACCTCTTACCTAAAACCTGGGTGAGCCAGTCACCCAGCAGCACATTAAAACCCTCTCCCTAAAATCCGAGGCAACAGATTGGACAGGACACAAAACCGTAAGACCTTAACCACAGTCGGCTGCGTCGTCTTGCAAAATAGAGGGCAAATCCGGTGGCAAAGAAACCACCGCCCTCTGGTCAGAGAATAAAAGACAGTCAAGTAAAATGTGGTGGACAGTAATCTGGACGCCACAAGCACTGCAGATTGGGGGGTCCTCCTGCCGGAGTAAAAAACCATCCGTTAAGGGACTGTGCCCAATGCGGAGGCGAGTGAGGAGAATCTCATCCCGCCTGTATGACTGGTAGGACGTACGCCATGGTCGCGTAGTGGCCTTTACCAGACGCAGCTTATTGTCAGAAACTGCCAACACTCCTCTTCCCGTCATCCTCCCATAATTTAGACTAGATCTTTAATTACATATTGACCCATGTCGATCAATTATTTTTTAAGTGTGTTGACCGGAGCAATGTTCGCCAAGTCACACTTTAGCTTTGAGTATAATTGACTTCTGTCGGTCAATAGTTTTAAGTGTTAAGGTTTTTAACATTGCTGTCAATCAGCGACTGTTGTATAACATAAAATTTTGAAAAACACAGCCCTCAGTCGCGAGAACAATTAATTTGTTACCTAGGTTTTAGTGTCACAAGGGACACCTTCTTCGGACAAAATTAAAACTAAATGTTACAGCATAACGTACCAAAAAATACGGAAGCTGCGGTCATACTTGACAGCATCAGATAGTCAGAATTAAAATAATCTAGGTTACAAATTAATTGTGTTCGCGACTGACGGCTGTGTTTTTCAAAATTTTGTATTATACAACAGTCGCTGATTGACATCCGTGTTAAAAACCTTAAGATTTTTGCCTGCCCAGGAATCTAAGGCTGTATCTAAATAGAAAGACTTAAAGAAAAAATTGTTAAATACCAGCATGTCCATCTGTTTTAATACGCAATGTGAATGGAGCGAATTAGTCCCGATTTATTTAAAGTTGCCGTGGCGCCTAAGTCACATGATGTTTCAGTTTTGTGTTGACTGTAACAGAGGACACATGGCAGCCCCTAGTGGCTTGCACCTCTGTTGCGTTTATTTTAATTCTATCTGATGCTGTCAGGTATGACTGCAGCTTCCGTATTTTTTGGTATGTTATGCTGTAACATTTAGTTTAAATTTTGTCCCAAGAAGGTGTCCCTTGTGACATTAAAACCTAGGTTACAAATTAATTGTGTTCGCGACTGAGGGCTGCGATTTTCAAAATTTTGAGATTTAAGTGTGTTGACTGGAGCAATGTTCGCCAAGTCACACTTAGGCTTTAAACACAATTCAGTTGTCACTCCTTAAGTTCAGAGGCAGTGGTCACCAGACCCGAATTATGATGGCAGTGGTCCACACACAGTTTTTACAGTATATGTGTGGATCATCTCCATGAAGGCAAATTGAGCACCCCATTGCAGCCACATTATCCCCTACTTTAGTGTTTTCTGCAACTCATAACCATAACTTCGTCGAGAAACTAAATCAGGCACGTGCATTAGTTTTTGACTTGATTCTAGACCATTTCAGTTCAAATATACTAATCTTGAATAATGACCATCTATTTTATATGGCCTGTATTGCCAGATGTTACAGTTTAGATACAGACTTGTTCACAAATTCAGTCATGACCATTTGTGTGCTAAGTCAATAGGATGTTCATGCGTTGTAACCATAGCTAAGCAAGTGCTTAACAATTACGTCTTAAAATTTTCTAGACCCAGTCATAATAATGATGATGTTGGCTTTATATTATCCTTCCCACCCCTATGTTCTTTCTAGGTGATTAACTTCGTGCTTAAGCACAAAATTTTCCTAGACAGGCCATACTTTGTAAGCACATGATGTCTTCCTCATATCATGACCAATGAATACTTAATAAATGTTGAAAAGTCCTCTTTGTAAAATTTATTACAAGACTGTGCTTAAACTGACACACAATAGTTTTTAGCGCAACGCAATCTGACTTTCAATAATCCCTACAAGAGATTGGCCCTGACTAACATTAACCTATATGTTTCACAAATCACTTACCTCACAAAAATCTTCGTTACTCGAACTACTGCAATACAGCGAGCGCCACTACTGCCAGCTAACTAAAAGATTCAAACTACAGAAGTCACTAACTGCTGATAGGCACAGTTAGCAAATGGAAGATTTTAATGGAGAACAAACAATGTATTTACCTTTATAGTCATAATATATATATCAGTCCATGACACCAATTCTTACAAATTTCAAAACTCCGCCATCTCTCTACCCACATCCACCACTGCTGGCGGCTCACCTCCAACTGTGCAATGCTATGCGCTGTTAACATCCAGCCGCCCAACACTACAATGGCTGACAACAATGAAAACCACCCACAGACTGCACACGGCACAGCCAGTGATTTTCATACAGAGCGCTACATGGCGGCGGCGTTACCAATAAAAAATGCTAAACAGCCTACTTACATAGCCCCCATGCTCCCCACAAAAAATTTTGCAAATTGTTTTGGGCACTGGCCAATACAGATTTGAAAATTTTTTATAATTACAATAACAAAGAAATGAAATGCACACACTTATCGAAACAATGTTGGTCGAAGCTAAAATTTTCTCACAGTCCATAAAGACAGTCCTGATCATTCATCAAAGTAAAATTGCAGTGTTTTTCTCAAAGTCTGAGTAGTAAAAGAACAGGCACACGGAAGTAGTGGATTTCCATGCAGTCTGGAGGAAGTAGTGTTGTCCTTCCAAGGGAAAGACAGTGCTGATTCTTGACATGCAGACAGGTAATGGGCCACAACAGAGCAAACCCACAGCAGAGTCAGTCGAAGTTTTGAAGAATATTGGTAGGTAGGTCGCCACAGAGTAGACCCATTGTAGTCCTGGTAGAGATTACGGTATTGGTAGGCCACCAGAGGTGCAGACCCTCTGCAGTCCTTGTAGAACTAATGGTATTTGTGGGTCATCAAAGGTGTAGACCCACTGTAGTCCTTGTAGAGATGGTTACCAGCCATCCATTGTGACTGTGCAGGTGCACAATCACCCTCGAAGAGTCTTGCGGAGAATATAGCAAGTCCATGAACCACCACTTGTCCAATCACAAAGAATTTGTTTGAAATGTTCTTACAACCAGCAATGCTGTTATCCAGTCCCTTGCTGAATTATTAACACACGTGCAAACACTATCAGTCCCTACTTCTCACATATTGTCCATATACTATGACCAACAGAAACGTGTGCAGTGAAATGTTATTTACAAGTTACTTAATTTGATGGACTGGTGTCAATTACAATTTTGTGACATAAGAATACATAAACAAAGGTACATAATATATCATTAAAGAACATAATAGTACAGATAACATTTGCAGTAATACAGGCTTTACAAAAGAATCGAAATAACAAATACATCAGTGTTACAGGAATTGTGACATAAGTAAATACATAAAAGATCAGAATAACTTTTGAAACATAAATTTCACACATGAGCATTAAAATAAAACAGAACAGATAAATAATGTCTAAACATGTTTACAAAGTAAATAACATATTATCATAAAAATTCTACAACGTAACTCGTATCAGCTAAACACACAAAGACAGGAAAAAATACAAATTCACATAGTGTAATAACACAAAATACGGGACAGGGTTTGTTTTCAGTGTGACATTTGGTACTGCAGTCCAACCCAAAACTTCATTCTGTAGATCTTTCGTCGTATCTCAACATTTGTTTCCACCAAAAATATCATATCCAAGCATGCTTTCTGTATTTTTATGTTAACATATTTCTTACCTCATCATTTATTTCCAAGAAAATCCTACCTATACCTGCTTTCTGTACATTTTTCGTATAACTTCTCAATGCATTTCTTCCAATTTATCACAACTCGTTCTCTCATATAGTCTACCCCTCTCAAGCTAACTTAAATCTACTGAGCTCAGATGTTAAACTAAGGGACGAGGCAATGCAGTAGCACAAAACTATTAACACAAACACCAATAATAAAAAATGGAAATTGGCAAAAAAAGGCAGCAATATTACAACTAATATAAGGCAATGCGCAGCAAACAACAAAAATAAATCAGTAATAAAATTGGCTTAGTAATACAAAGTGGCATTCAGTAGCACTATGCATGGCAAACAGCAGCAGCAAATGCTATAACTTATACCTAAACATGACAAAGCTCAAGCAGAAAAATGTTACACTAAAGACAACAATGCAGATAAGGACAATGTCTATTCACATCTTAATGTCTATGTAATTAAAATGGTGCACCACAAAAACTTATAGCAAAAAAATATTACCATGTACTTGAAAAGAAAATTATGTATTCAGTTACTGTTATTAATCCCTTCTTATTGTTCTATCTATTCAAAGTGCTCCTTTTTCGAAGAATATGGATCATAAAATTATTATTTAATAGATCTGTTGACAGAAAGTGTTCACATTAGCAAATGCATTTAATTTTATTTTATAAAACCAATGCTGCAACACAGCTGGAAACCAGATATCAAATGAAATAAGCAACTATGAAAGGCAAAGCATAAAAATATCATTCAATAGTCATGTGACATTCCATAAGTTAGTACAAATTCTCTCAACTCTTGCAGAAAAATGCTTGTTATTATTAGGTATGCAGATGTAAGAAAGTATCTTTCGAAGTAATGAGCGTGTCGTTTTTGCGATGCTTTCTACAAAGGAATGTCAATAGCGAGGATAATGGCCTATTTTTTTTCTTCACCTGTGCCTTTCAGAGGCACAGGTGCCTCTGAAAGGCACACACTAATGGCTTGTTTCCAGGTGGCTGTCGCGCAGCTGGGTGCCCACGACGCATTACGTGCAGGTGGTCACTTAACTTTCTTACCGAAATATTTACGACACCAGTTTCCGCTACAGTGGCAGTCTCATATAAAAAATTTCACAGGTCAAGAATTTGCGTTACACATCTGTAGAAACAAAATTCTATTAATATAACAGTGTCCAAAAAGTTTTCGTCGGCATTGTAATACATTCAAGCATTTACATACATTTCATAACTCTGAAAGTACGATTCTTGGTTTTCAACAACCTTTTTCACAAACCAGAGTCCCTAAGCACTACTCATTATTCCTTACCTTATTCCTCGACACTTCTGCAATATTTCATCATAACAGATACGTAGCATAATCAAATAACTCATATAGCATCAGCTTATTGATCATAAACATACCGCAACAGCATAATACACATAGTCATCGTAATAACAACATCATAACACCTTAGTCAAATTCTCAAAATCGTCGTAGCTTCCTCCACTAATTTCAAAACCTAAAAAAATTCTCTGCTCATGTCAAAAGTGTCATCTACCTCAAACGTACTTTAAAAATCATGATCCCATACCAACTACACTCCTGGAAATGGAAAAAAGAGCACATTGACAGCGGTGTGTCAGACCCACAATACTTCCTCCGGACACTGCGAGAGGGCTGTACAAGCAATGATCACACGCACGGCACAGCGGACACACCAGGAACCGCGGTGTTGGCCGTCGAATGGCGCTAGCTGCACAGCATTTGTGCACCGCCGCCGTCAGTGTCAGCCAGTTTGCCGTGGCATACGGAGCTCCATCGCAGTCTTTAACACTGGTAGCATGCCGCGACAGCGTGGACGTGAACCGTATGTGCAGTTGACGGACTTTGAGCGAGGGCGTATAGTGGGCATGAGGGAGGCCGGGTGGACGTACCGACGAATTGCTCAACACGTGGGGCGTGAGGTCTCCACAGTACATCGATGTTGTCGCCAGTGGTCGGCGGAAGGTGCACGTGCCCGTCGACCTGGGACTGGACCGCAGCGACGCACGGATGCACGCCAAGACCGTAGGATCCTACGCAGTGCCGTAGGGGACCGCACCGCCACTTCCCAGCAAATTAGGGACACTGTTACTCCTGGGGTATCGGCGAGGACCATTCGCAACCGTCTCCATGAAGCTGGGCTACGGTCCCGCACACTGTTAGGCCGTCTTCCGCTCACGCCCCAACATCGTGCAGCCCGCCTCCAGTGGTGTCGCGACAGGCGTGAATGGAGGGACGAATGGAGACGTGTCGTCTTCAATGATGAGAGTCGCTTCTGCCTTGGTGCCAATGATGGTCGTATGCGTGTTTGGCGCCGTGCAGGTGAGCGCCACAATCAGGACTGCATACGACCAAGGCACACAGGGCCAACACACGGCATCGTGGTGTGGGGAGCGATCTCCTACACTGGCCGTACACCTCTGGTGATCGTCGAGGGGACACTGAATAGTGCACGGTACATCCAAACCGTCATCGAAGCCATCGTTCTACCATTCCTAGACCGGCAAGGGAACTTGCTGTTCCAACAGGACAATGCACTTCCGCATGTATCCCGTGCCACCCAACGTGCTCTAGAAGGTGTAAGTCAACTACCCTGGCCAGCAAGATCTCCGGATCTGTCCCCCATTGAGCATGTTTGGGACTGGATGAAGCGTCGTCTCACGCAGTCTGCACGTCCAGCACGAACGCTGGTCCAACTGAGGCGCCAGGTGGAAATGGCATGGCAAGCCGTTCCACAGGACTACATCCAGCATCTGTACGATCGTCTCCATGGGAGAATAGCAGCCTGCATTGCTACGAAAGGTGGATATACACTGTACTAGTGCCGACATTGTGCATGCTCTGTTGCCTGTGTCTATGTGCCTGTGTTTCTGTCAGTGTGATCATGTGATTTATCTGACCCCAGGAATGTGTCAATAAAGTTTCCCCTTCCTGGGACAATGAATTCACGGTGTTCTTATTTCAATTTCCAGGAGTGTACATCATTCAAAGCTCTCATAATATCACAATGGTTCTGAAAAAATATGAACTGTTCACAAAGTACAGACAAAATACAATTTCATAAGTGTGAAGTTATCCAACGGTGCAATTACGTAAACATCTGTCACTGGTGTAGTAAAATAAATGTTTGTCTCTCTCAGTTAAATAACCAGATAGCTGTGTAATTTATGTGTTAGAGAAATATGGTACCGATGTGTAAAGTTGTATAAGCAAATACCATATTAGCTAGGGCTCCTTGTGCTTGCCAAACACATGGTACACAAAGTAGACGTGTACCCCCTGAGGATTAATGTAATTATATCCTCAGATGTTACAGATTACAGCATGGAATGAAATGTATCACGGAAAATCTTTGTATCATTGTATTTCAAATATCTTTAAAAATAAATGTTTTAAGTACAAAATTAGTCACTCAAATACGCGTACTGTAGCGTTAAACTGTGCGTCGTGTTGTAAGATAATCTGTGTGGAAGTGTCGTAGTTATCGTCCTCCGAAAGCTAAGTTCTACAGAAGTCAATGTACTTACCTCATGATAAACAAAAGTGAAATGCTTTGCCTATAGATATCGTAGTTACTACGCTTATTGCCGTGATGAAGTAAGTACTGTACTGTAACGTATTGTTGTGCTACAGAAAAGGCTGTCTCATTGTAGCTATACCACAAAGTTACTACTAAAACATGTTTTACTTTCCAGAATAATACAGAAAAACTGTGCAGATATAAAACAAATTGTCACTCATTAGTAGCGTCGTGATAAAATCGTGTAGCTATCAAAGAAACCAAATGCTAAGTCATCTTTAATCTCACAGAAAGTACTTCAAATAAAGAATGTCTTTTCAACTAAACCAAAATGTTGCATTAAAATCTCATTAACAGTATATGTTCTAAGTATGTAAGCCTTATATTCGTTACGTAATCGTGCAACTAACAAGCAAGAATGTACACGCACAATAACACTGTGACGTGTGTTCACTATAACAATGCATTCGTAGTTTCTGTTTAAATAAGTTCTCTTGGTTCTTGACTGGATATTTAACTTCAAACATGGTTGCATGTTAACAGATTCTAAGTCTGACAAATTGTACTAGTAGCGTGAAGTGAAAAATTTTATGGTAAAAACAAAGTTAAAAAGCAGATTATCTTTCAATAAACGGTTTTACATGTGAAATGTGGTGTAAACCTTACTCTTCCTAGTACGCAGAGTTTCAACTTCAACGCAATTATCATGTGGTATACGTCGAATTCTGTAAGGTCCATTGTAAACTAGAAAGAATTTGTGACTCAAGAGTTTCTTCTTATGTGACAATGAATGAGCTTTAATGAGAACTTTCTGAACAATATATAATTTCTTTGCATTTGCTTTACCGCGTAATTTTCTCCTTTTGTCTGCAGCAGAATTTATATTTTTAATAGCCAAATCAATTATGTCTTTGTGTCGAAGTTTACATGTATTCGGAAAAGGTACAAGCTCTCTGATTCTGTTCGGTGGTTCTTTATTCTTCAGTACAAGAACAGGTGGTAAAGCAGTGGAGTCATGAGGCATTTCATTCAGCACGTTTTGAAATAAGTGTAAATATCTGTCCCAATGCTGATGCTTTCTGTGACAATAAAGTCTGCAAAGCTTATTGATTTCTTTCATAATCCGTTCAGACGGGTTACAATGTGGTGAGTACAATGAAATAAAAACAGATTTGATTTTATGGTTACGAAGCATGCGTGACCAGACAGCAGATCTGAATTGCGGTCCGTTATCTGAAATTACTTTACTAACGTGTCCAACTTCACCTTTTAACAAAGGCGTTGGATATAGACCGTCCAGTGGCTTTACGTAACGGAGTGAAAGAAACAAATTTTGAAGTAAGTTCAACAGCGACTAGAACGTACGAAAATCCATTCGATGTTCTGACAAGCGGTCCCAAGAGATCAACAGCAGCAAATTCTTTTAATTTAGAAGGAATGATAGGAAACAATGGAGCACGATGCGAGACAGTAGATGGTTTCGCCTTTTGACAAAGTTTACAAATAGACAAGACTCTTCGAATTCTCTTTTTCATATTGTTAAAATGACAAGTCGTTCGAAGAATATGATAACATTTTCGTGGACCAAAATGTGCATAGCTGAAATGAATGTACCAAATCAGCTTATTAACGAAATCGTCTGGAATGCAAAGTACCCATAGCTTGTCATCAACAGTGCAGCGTTTGAACAGTATGTTGTTCCTAACCAGATAATAATGCCGAATCTGTGTGTGTGTCTTTTCATGCCATTTACTTTTGATGTCTTTCCAAATCGGATCTTTATCTTGTTCATGAGCAATGTCCTTTAAAGATGTGGTGATGAAGTTTTCAAAGGCGACTTTCTGAATGTAAAGAATACTGAAATTTTTATCGAGGTTGCTTTCTGTGTTACTTTTCTCGAGCCCAGCCGGTGCGCGTGACAGGACGTCCGCAACAATGTTCTCCTTGCCGGCAATGTAGACTATTGTGAAGTGGAATTCTTGCAGAAACAATGCCCAACGTTTTAACCTGTCATGATTTAATTTTGAAGACATAATAAATTGTAATGAACGATGGTCACTGTATACTTTTACGTGCTTACCATAAAGAAAGAAACGGAATTTGTTAATTGCCCAAACGATAGCTAAAGCTTCTAATTCAGTAACGGAATAATGTTTTTCAGATTTTGTTAGCACTCGGCTAGCAAAAGCAATGGTTTTCTGAACAGTAATTTCATTTTCTGTGGCTTCTTGAAATAAATGGGCACCAAGACCGACTTTAGAAGAATCTGTGCTAAGGCAAAAATCTTGTGAGAGATCTGGATGAGCTAGTATTGGGGCGTTAAGTAGCAATTCTTTCAAAGAATTGAATTCCAACTGTGCTTGTTCGTCCCAGTACCAAATAGTATTTTTTCCAGTGAGAGAACAAAGTTTTGGTGTAACTAGAATTTGCATATTCAGAAAACGACGGTAAAAATTTACGAGGCCTAGAAAACTGCGGACTTGTTCTTTTGTGGATGGAATTGGAATGGCTCTGATTGCTTCTAACTTTTCAGGATCCGGCTGGATGCCTTCAGAAGAAATAATATGTCCCAAAAACTTCACCTTTGTCCTACCGAATTCAGACTTTTCCAAGTTAACTGTAATTCCAGATTTTGCAAAAATATGTAACACGCTGTTGAGGATGCGATTATGTTGTTCCCATGAGGCTTCTGCTATCAGAATATCGTCCACATATAAGGTGATGTTACGTTTTAAGAACTCAGGTAATATGGAATTTAGCCCGCAAATGAATGCTGCCAAGAAATGTTCAAACCAAAAGGAAGTTTCCGAAACTGATAACACCGAAACAAAGGAAAGCTGTGTATTTTCTACATTCTGGGTGATGTTCGATCTGATAAAAGCTGGATCTGAGATCAGTGGAAGACAACACTTTTACACCATTAAAATTTTGAAGTAGTTCTTCCAACGTTTACGGCCTGTCTGTTTCAGGAATAATGATAGTATTGATTTGTCTCGAATCTAAGACAAGCCTGATCGATCCATTTTTCTTCTCAACAACATGTAATGGATTGTTGTATGAGCTTACTGCAGGCTCAATAATGCCCTCGTCAGGCATAGATTGTATTTCTGTTCTAACATGGTCCCTATAATGTGCTGGAATTACGTATGGTCTAACACAAAATTTAGTATGCTCACGAACACGAAATTGGTACTGAAATCCCTTGATTTTTCCCTTATTGTGTGTAAAAACTGTGGAATGTGCTTGTAAAATCTCAAAAAGGTCCTGCCTATCAGTGTCATTACAATTCTCAATTGTTTGAATTTTATTCTAAATTAACTCATTAGTTTCAAATATGCCGTCGATATCATCTCTGTCAGTACTTGCAGAGTGATTATTAGTGTCTAGTTCCGTAGAAAATTCCGAACTGTTGTCTAACAGAAGGTAAAGCCGATTAATTTCCTCGTCATGGTTTGAGAGCCAATCTTCAAATTTCAAAGCTATTGACTTACCTTCTTTCTCTAAACTTATTTCAGCATCGTGAAAGTTTAAGATTGCTTTGTATTCATTCAAAAAGTCTACTCCCAGTATAATTTCCGTCGACAATAACGGAACAATAAGAAAGTTCATAGGGAAGCTGTGGCTTTGACAAAAGAATTCTAAGTTGGTTTGTTGACGTACATCTACACTTTTTCCAATGACTGCACCTTGTAATGTAATCTTGCTTAACGGAAGCGTGGGGCAATCGTTCGATTTGTTGCATTTGCTAAATGCTGTTTCACTAATTACTGAAATGGGACTGCCTCAGTCAAGTACTGCTGTAAATTTTACGTCATTTACAGTAATGTGAATCACAGGATATGCAATGTTGTTATGTTTTACGTCGTGTTCCTGGAGTAAGATGTCCCTAATGTCTTCCATTTTTACGTAATTACTAGCTACGGCAGCTGAGTCGTCAGTTTCATGCGTACGTTTTATGGCTGCCAGCGGTATGAGTCATTGCCTATTGTGTCTTTGTTGGCGCGCGTCGTTATTGAGATTTTGAGACCTAACTTCTACAAATTCACCTTGTCGAGAGGGCCCTGCTCTGTTTGAATCCCGCCAGTTCTGCTGCAATTCAGGTCTGTCGTTACGATCATATCGTCTGTCGTCATGTCGGTAGATTCCATAGTTTCTTTCTTGTCGGTCACGTGGTGGAGAATTTCTCCCTGAATCGTAACTGCGCGCTGGACCGTTGCGTCTTAAGTTATTCTGTCTCCCTTGATAATAATTATTTTGGTTTCCATATTGTCTGTTTCTCTGATTGTCTCTGTGATAGTCATTACTACGGAAATGCGATCTTTCTCTGTAACTAATATTACTCCGCCAGTGGTTGTCATATGGGTGGTGTCTGTTTTGGTCACGATTTGCGTTGTAAGAATAGACTTGTCGTGTCCAGTTATTGTTTCTGTCATCACGGAATTGTGACGGATGTGAACTGTAGTGATTGTTTTTCTGTTTTCGCATCCCGCGACTGTCTGTGTCAATTTCTAATTCTTGTAAGAGTCCCTGAAAAGCTTCAATGTCGTCTTTGCAACGCCCTGCCAAAATAATATTCCTTAAATGTTCAGGCAATTTCATTATGCAAATTCGGATGAGTTCTGAAGGGCTATATGGGTTTGAAAGATATAGGTTCTTATGCAACATGTCTTCAAAATATTTGACAAGACTGGAAAATTCAGATTGTTCAAAGTGTTTCATCATCATCATGCTATGTTTTACTCGGTCTTGTGTAGCTTGACACCAATATGCTGAGAGGAAAGCATGATAAAATTCTCCTTCACTGTGACAATCGTGAATGACCGATCGCATTCTTACAGCTGGTTCATTCTACAAGTAGCCACACATAAATTCTAATCTGTGTTCTAATGACCAGTTGGGAGGAAAACAATGAGAGAATTGATGAAGCCACGCTTGTGGATGAATGTCGTTGCCAGAATTCTTAAATGTTTTGAATTTACGTGTAGTAATGAACAGCTTATAGTCAAAATCATCATGTCGGTGAGTCGCATGTCGGTCATTGTTACGTCGTTTCGGCGGTTCCATCTCAAAATTCGGTGTACCTTGCCAATTTCTTTCATAATTACCGAAGTGCCCTGTGTTATTATTTTGTGGCTGTTCCGTATTTCTATGTCCCTCTTCCCGTATTGAAGCGCGAGTGTCCTCTGAAATACGTAATTGTTGTATTACCTGTGTCAGCTGATCTTGTACTTCCCGGATTTCTCTTTGGTGTTGCGTACTAATTTGATTCAGACTTTGTTTGAATTTCCTAATTTGTTCGCACTCTTCTGTGTCATAAAGACTACCGGTTTTGTGTCATTCAGATTATCATCTACCATCGTAGATAAATTAGTGAACTGATCCGAAAGTTCGGCTACTTTCTCCGATAGTGAACACATTTCCTCAGTGTGTTTTTCTGAACCAAGTTTCAGAGTGTCCATTTGTGTTGAAATCGAATCTACTGTGTCCTTTAAGTTTTCCTGAGTTCTTGCAAGTTGCGTAACCGAATCGGTGGCTGCAACTGAGTCCATTTTAGCTTGCAAGGTGTCGTGATTTTCACGAACAACAGTTTGCAATTCTTTTATGGCTGCTTCGTGATTCTGTAATGCGTTTTCGTGCCGCGAAAAAATAGGTTGAAAATGCTCACAAATTTGTGTTTTTACGTCATTACAGATTTTTTGACATTTCGATTCAATGTTATGTAACTCAGTAGTTAAATCTTCACGTGTTTGTTCAAGTGTGGTGTCTAACTTCCGAAGATTTTGTTCCATTGTGTCTAACTTTTGAAGATTATGTTCCATTGTGTCCAACTATTGCTGTGTTTGTCTCTGATTTTGTTCCATTGTGTCTAACTTTTGAAGATTACGTTCCACTGTGTCCAACTGTTGCTGTGTTTGTCTCTGATTTTGTTCCATTGTGTCTTAACTTTTGAAGCTTTTGTCCCATTTGTTGCATTAATTGTAATAACAGTGCACTGGTGTCTCAAACATGTTCCTTAGTGCTATTCGGCAATGCATTTGAACCGGCAATATTCGCAGTTTGAAAAACAGAAAATGTATCTTGACTTATTTGAGAAACCGGTGAGGACGCAAAACCTGAATCTACAGTATTTGCAAGAATGTGTCCTGTGATTTCGGAATCCTGAGGCGAGCTGTTGCCAACCGATCGATCGATAATGCTTCCCTGTTCACTAATTGTTTCACTGTCTACACCATTGTTTGCAGCCCGCTCCATTTCCCTATGTACAATTACCAAATTACTACTTTGAACATTAGTTAATTCATTACATGGTGGCGCTAACACACTGCTTTCGTCTTCACTGTCATTTCTCAGTTTACTTTGGAGCCTAGTATTACGTTTTTCACACGCCATTATAGTCACAATATTTCACATGACAACACAGAAAAGCACAATTTGAAGAGCAAAATAAGAAAACACGTTAACATAGCACTGAAAATAACAACTAGTTAATTGCAAGCGCAGCTGCGAAATACTTCGTGCAAAACTACATGCATGCCAAAACTGTTTTACTGTACAAAAATGAAAGACTGCAACTACAAAGGAAATTCTCTCTATGATTACGCCCTAGCAATAAACAAAAGCTACACTAATTACACAAACTACAAGAAAAAATCAGAAGATTCCAGTGAGGTATCCTCGGCTAAGGGTCGACATATGAAACGTCCCCTTTGTAAAATTTATTACACGACTCTGCTTAAACTGACACACAATAGTTTTTAGCGCAACGCAGTCTGACTTTCAATAATCTCTGACTAACATCAACCTATATGTTTCACAAATCACTTACCTCACAAAAATCTTCGTTACTCGAACTACTGCAATACAGCGAGTGCCACTACTGCCAGCTAAATAAAAGATTCAAACTACGGAAGTCACTAACTACTGATAGGCACAGTTAGCAAATGGAAGATTTTAATAGAGAACAAACAATGTATTTACCTTTATAGTCATAATATATATATCAGTTCATGACACCAATTCTTACAAATTTCAAAACTCCGCCATCTCTCTCCCCACGTCCACCACTGCTGGCGGCTCACCTCCAACTGCGCAATGCTATGCGCTGTTAACATCCAGCCGCCCAACACTACAATGGTAGACAACAATGCAAACCACCCACAGACTGCACACGGCACAGCCAGTGATTTTCATACAGAGCGCTACGTGGCGGCGGCGTTACCAATAAAAAATCGTAAACAGCCTACTTACAATGTTAAGACAGTCGATCTAAGTACGTTCTGCAACAGGATAACATATACGCCCTTTTCCTCAGCTATACCTTTTATTTCACTTTACTAGTAAATTCTAGGTCAGGAGTTAAGTTCACGACTTGTCCCAAGAAGTAACTATCATACAGTTTATGCGTAGGCACAAGGTATTGTGTCCGCCTAGGCGGGCCTCATGACGCTACGGTCAGTTCCAGTACAGCACTCGTGGCTGCCGCATTGCGGTCGCGAAGTGGTGCCGAGGCAGTTTCAGATACGTTTTTACAGTCTGACGATAATTTATGGATTTGTAGTTTTAGCTTGATGATCTCCACTACGGACGAACGGTAGTTACTGTTATTCTCAAGAAGGTTGGGTTATCCCGACTGAAACCTAGGTAAATTCTAGGTAAACGGTGCAGCTGAGGTTGTTGATTATTAAAATTAAAACTAATACTTGGAGATCAGTTGCGGCCACTCATGGATCTCATGTTCCCAAACAACGATGGATTTTTTTATGGGTGGCAATGCGCCATGTCACCAGGCCACAATGGTTCGTATTTGGTTTGAAGAAAATTTTGGGCCATTTGAACGAATGGTTTGGCCACCGAGATCGCCTGACGTGAATCCCATCGAACATTTATGGAACATAATCGAGAGGTCAGTTGCACAAAATCCTGCACCGGTAACATTTTTCCTATCACGGACGGTTATAGAGGCAGCGTGGCACAATACTTCTGCAGGAGAGTTCCAACGGCTTGTTGAGTCCATGTCACGTCGAGATGCTGTTCTATGTTGGGCAATAGGAGGTCCAACACGATATTAAGAGGCATCCCATAACTTTTGTCACCTCAGTCTTTGGTCAACCCATAAAATTGAGGGCATGCGTTTGCACCATACGTAAAAACCCTATATGTCGTGAAGCAGATATCGAAGTACCAAGTTTTGAACAGGTTTGGGAAGTATGCGTTCTGCACTGGTATTGGTTGACGCCGTAACGTTATTAAGGAATGTCATCAGCCTCGACAATCGCACTATGACATGTTGGTCGCGCATTTACGCGATGTATTTGTGGAATGTTTTAGTTCCTGTCGAAATATCGAATACATTCTTTAGCTTGTTCAGCCTTTAAACAGACTCTGGTGATGTAAAAAATCCAAGCAACTATCACACCGTACACGTCTCAAACACAGAGAACTATGCTCTGTTTTCGCATATTTCTGTCAAAGTGAATGTTGGAAAAGAGCACACAATTTTTTTAAGTTTTCTCTGGGAAAAGTTTTGTTGAAAACATAACATCTACGTACCTCAATTTGCTCTCTGTATGCATCAGAAGATTAAAACACTTCAGCTGTCGTTTCCAAAGCTCTAATCCTTCAAAACATTTGAGCCAACTGATCTAATTGCTGTACACATTTTTTTATACTTTTAGTCACACTGATACCCGTCCGATATTTTATCAAAGTGAGGAGAGAATATTGATCCAAGGTTCTTAAAGTAACGCATACTGGTTGTAAAGGGTTTAGTGCAAATATTTCTATTGGCGACTGAAGACAGTGTGCCAAACAACATTATATTAATATTCACATAATTTGCAGACTAATAATTATAACTATTAAGAGTAGTATGTTTTTAGATTGGTTAGAACCTCCAAGTACGTGTTGCAAGAGCAAGCCATTAATACTTATTTTCCCCTGGGCAGCAAGTCAGGTGATGTAGTGTGACGTGGGAACCCAAAACGGTTAGCTTATACTAACAGGTGCACTTAACAGTGCAGTTACAATCATGCAGAAAATATGAGGTAGTAAATTAAGTGCGTGTTGTTTGTGGGAAGAGTGTTAGACGCAGAGAAAAAACAATCATGACACTGACATGTGTACATGTTAGTGTACCACATACAAAAATATTTGCACTTAACACTCCTTACAGCCATTATGAGAGGGAATTAACTCGAGAAATTAAAACTCAATCAGAGTTGTTTATCTTCTGTCACTAATCTACGTTGCAACACAACTTAATTTACATAAAAATAGCTCAGTTCTACTCTAAAGCGAGGACAAACGCCACTTCCCTGCTTTCTGATGGTGAACTGCCTGTGCTTTCTTTGCCTTGCATTTTAATGACAACCATTGTAAACGGATAAATCGTCGAGTTCTGACGTAAATTTTGATTATTTCTGGATCAACAGTGTCGCTAGCAATTCTATTAACTATCTTTTTCTGAGGAATACAAACGACTCAAAAATGAAATCGACAGGAAGTGCAAAATGGCTAAGCAGGAATGGCTAGATGACAAATGTAAGGATGTAGAAGCATATATCACAAGAGGTAAGATAGATGTCACCTACAGAAAAATTAAAGACATCTTTGGAGAATCTGTACGAATATCAGTCCTAAGCACAGAAGGGAAAGAAGAAAGTTGGAAAGATCTTTATAGGGTAGATAGATCGCCTTTGTATAGAGTGTCTATACAAGAGCGATGTACTTGAGGGCACTATCACGGAAATGGAAGCGAACGTAGATGGAGATGAGATGGGAAACATGATACTGCGTGAAAAATTTGACAGAGCGTTGAACGACCTTAAGTCGAAACAAGCCCCCAAGAATAGACAACATTCCGTAAGAACTACTGATAGCCTTGGGCAAGCCAGCCACGACAAAACTCTTCCATCTGGTGAGCAAGATGTATGAGATAGGCGAAATACCCTCAGACTTCAAGAAGAATATAATAATTCCAGTTCCAAAGAAAGCATGTGCTGACGGGTGTGAAAATTACCGAACTATCAGTTTAATAAGCCACGGCTGCAAAATACTAACTCGGATTGTATCCAGACGAATGGAAAAGCTGGTAGAATCTGACCCCAGGGAAGATCAGTTTAGATTCCGTAGAAAAGTAGGAACAGGCGAGGCAATACTGTCCCTACGACTTATCTTAGAAGAGAGGCTAAGGAAAGACATACCTACGTTTATAGCATTGGTAAACTTATAGAAAGCTGAGGGAATGTTGACTGGGATACCCTCTTTCAAATTCTGATGGTGGCACGGGTAAAATACAGGGAGCGAAAGTCTACTTACAATTTGTACAGAAACCAGATCGCAGTTATAAGAGTCGAGGGGAAGTTATAAGACATTTTTGGGAATTTGTGGTAAGTTCCTATGGGACGAAACTGTTGAGGTCATCGGTCCCTAGGCTTACACACTACTTAATCTAACTTAAACTAGCTTATGCTGAGGACAACACACGCAACCATGCCCGAGGGAGGACTCGAACCTCCGATGGGAGGAGCCGCGCAAACCGTGACAAGGCGCCTATGACCATGCGGCTACCCAGCGCGGCGGCAGTTACAAGAGGCGAGGGAAGCGTGGAGGGCAAAAATCGTAGAGGGCGACAAAAAGATGAATACACTAAGCGGATTCAGAAGGATGTGGGTTGGGGTAGGTACTCGGAGATCAAGAAGCTTGCACAGGATAGAATAGCATGGAGAGCTACATCAAACCAGTCTTTGCACTGAAGACTACAACAAACAACAACTTTTTCCTAAGTTAAACAAACAACTTCATCAGTAATTGTACATTTCAAAATGGTTCAAATGGCTCTGAGCACTATGGGACTTAACTGCTGTGGTCATCAGTCCCCTATAACTTAGAACTACTTAAACCTAACTAACCTAAGGACATCGCACACATCCATGCCCGAGGCAGGATTCGAACCTGCGACCGAAGCGGTCACACGGTTCCAGACTGTAGCGCCTAGAACCGCTCGGCCACTCCGGCCGGCAAATATACATTTATCAGCAGTCTCTTTTCGGGGTGAAAGATTTTCGTTCCTTCCTTTCTTCTTTTGCATGTGTCGTTTTCTACCACCAGGAAAATTATACGATGTAAATGCAACAGCGGTAAATTTAGTAAGTCTCTCATATAGCTTCTCAGAAATGACAAGGGCATATTTGAGCGTTTACAACGTCCACAGAGTTTTTTTCTACAACATTCCGACAGCTAGTTAATTTGCAGATTTGCATCGCAAGAGAAGTATGAAGAACTACTTAAGTTCGTTTTGTGTTACGGTTGTTACCGACCGCGGTGGTCTCGTAGAGCTTGGCGCGCAGTCCGGAACCGTGCGACTGCTACGGTCGCACGTTCGAATCCTGCCTCGGGCATGGATGTGTGTGATGTCCTTAGGTTAGGTAGGTTTAAGTAGTTCTAAGTTCTAGGGGACTAATGACCACAGCAGTTGAGTCCCATAGTGCTCAGAGCCATTTGAACCCCCCCCCCCTTTTTTTTGTTACGGTCGTTGGCATTACAGCTAACAAAAATCATACAATCTACCGTCGCTTACATACACGCAAAACGCCGGTCACTGAACAAAATCAACTGAACGGAAACGATAACACTCACTAAATAACAAGTCCTTCAACACCCTAGTGCGGGTGCCAAGAATTCCTCATATATTTTAAAGTGGTAATATCCGCTCGCTTCTCTTACATGAAGTGAAAATCTTTGGGCTACAACGTCGCCGCTAGCAAACATCATTAGGCAGCTGACCTTGACGTGTATTTGAAATCAACAGAAGTTGGAATCGAAAACAGGGCTGAGTTTCTCCTTTCAAAACACAATGAAAGGCCCATCCAATTTCATAACTTGACGCATATATGATGCCTCAGTTCGGGATGCTATTGCAGTTTCTCCGCAGTCTTAATCTACTCTTGTAGTCTGCAAGCCACCGTATGGAGTGCTGTGTGTGGTCGAAGGTATTAGAAGGTATATTATGCCTTTCCTTCTCCTATTTCATCGAGCGAGGTCTCACAGTGGTAAGAGACACGAGACGCAATCGGGAAGACGTCCGTTCGGCAATGCAGAATCAGGTTTTCCTCGGTTTCCGTAAACTGCTAGTAACAAATGCCGGGATGCATCGTCTGAAAAGGACGCGGTTGGTTTCCATTCCCATTCTTCTCTAATCCAACTTTATGCTCATTCTATAATGACTTCGTCGTCGACGGAGCGTTAAACACTAATCCTTATTCCTGACTGAATCTTGCTCTCTGTTGTGGAGTGTGCACTGTTATGAAAGTGCCTGGTAGCTTAAAACTGTGCGAGGCGGAACGGAAAAGTGCAACCTTGCCTCGACTGAGCTATTCAAGCACGACTCACCCTCACAGCTTTCCTTTTCCAGTACCTCTCTCATCTTTTCCAAGCCTCGTAGAAGCTGTAATCTTCCTTCCTTGTTTTTTGTCTATTCCGTTGGACGACCACGTGAAATACCGAGAGTAATTCTTACTGAGAAACGATATGCAGAAAACAGATGATTCACAGCTAATATCGGTCTTTATATCTCTGGTGTTGGTCGCACTCTGAGGCTGAAACTGGTTGTAAAACAAAGGTTTGCTAAACAGCTGAAAAGAGTGACTGTCGATACATCTCAGTACAAGCACTCATTTTCTAGGACTACGTATATAATTCTCAAGTCACTGTACAGTGAATGGCGTAAGGTCTGTCATACCAAAATTATCAAGTTCACGTGATATTCTGTTCCCATAAGGAACGTGGGACACGGTTGCCGGGTGTGCGGTTAAAAGTGACATCGCGTCCGGCCGTGAAAAATGAAAACTTTTGCGTTTCGTTTCATATAAATTCATGCTTTGCAGTAATTCGTGATTCACTTGATGAAATGTACAAATGAAATATTATAATTACGTATACTACAATTATTTGTACCTTAAATTCCTTTTTATAGTTCCTAAAAGTTGGAGTACCACTTTTCCTCCCAGAAATTTACTCATAGTGAAAGGTAAGGTGGTATAAATCGCCTGCCGAAGTAGCCGAGCGGTTCTACGCGCTACAGTCTGGAACCGCGCGACCGCCACGGTCGCAGGTTCGAATCCAGCCTCAGGCATGGATGTGTGTAATGTCCTTAGGTTAGTTAGGTTTAGGTAGTTCTAAGTTCTAGGGGACTGATGACCGCAGCACTTAAGTCCCATAGTGCTTAGGGCCTTTTTTTATATAAATCAAAATTTTTACCACTGTTCTTACAAACGTTTTGGTGAAGCTGAATACCTGAAAAGAAATACGCTGTCTTTTAATCTCCATAATTGCAATTTATTTATAAAACATAGACATAAAGTGACACAGTAAATGTGAGTCTACACTTATTGCTATGGATTGTAAATAAATTGTTGTTTCTAAATGTCGAAATCTCTTAAAACGTAATTTTTGCCATGTTGATATTTTAAGAGGCTTTATAATGGAGCATGTCTGTTTACTTGATTTCACCGTCCACATCATCTTCCTCTGTCAAAGGGTCAACATGTCCAGATCGAGATTCCTGAAGCGAACTTGCAGTTGTCAGTTGGTTGAAGAAAGAGCGGTGCACCGGAGGGATATACGGGAGAAGTGCTATCATGGCTTTCCTTTTTGCCTCGGTGACAGGTCGCACAGCATTGTTAAGAGGGATGAGTTTTATGGTTTATGTATTTAATGTGAGACACCACTGCTTGATTTGTCAAAGCTTTAACCAAGACTTCAACATGGAGTGCAAACTTCCCTATTAAAGACAATTTCTGGTTTAATGACATCTGGATATTACCAATCTAAAGAAAGAAAACAATGCTAATACATACAAGCTCTGTTACAATGCCTTTTTGATTTTAGACCATAAGTAAACAAGCCAAACAACACAAAACAACAAGACCACGTGGCCTTGCCGCTTCCCTTACACCACAATTCTCGCGAACGCACTTCTCTTTAGCGTGAGAGGAAGAATGCATTTGGAGCTCTCAAAAGGCTCCAGTAGGAGTTATCGTTATAACACTTCTCCTCAACAGATTTCCGTGCATTGTGAGTAAACTGAGTCGTACAATTCAAAAACTAAAATTTTTTGACTTGGATTTCTTTAGTTCTCAGCGGCTCGTGTCCGGCCTGTCGAGGTTTTGTAAGGCTTTGTAGGAAGAGAACGCACAACTAAGGTCCAGTCAAAACCAATGACCTTCATTTGCGTAACTTAAAATTATTCAGTTAACAGTTTCGCGAAAAGGATTGCCAAGAAAAGTTACGTACATGATAAATTCGGTTCAAATGAGAAATATTAATATTCAACTATAGATTACTCTTATTTCTTTGTAAGTATGACTGAAATTACCATAGTTATTGAGTATGAAGAAAGATCTTTTTTTTATTTTAACGAGGAACTTTCGGTTTATTCTGACGTAAGGCTTCCCTAGGAAGAAGACTGAGCAATTAGGAAGACTGAACAATTATTTACTATCAAAACTGCCAAATTCTAAGGCTGTGTATTGACTGTATTTTCTTCTTTTAAGCACATTTAAGCTTGATCTCACAAGAAACTGGCTGTAATTGATTGCTAATAAATGACTGAAAATACCTAATTGACTTTATTTCCATTCGAAACAGGAAGTCTGGCGTTTAGGATAAAATGTCCCGCTAAATACAACGCCAAGTTCGGCTTTTCTACTTTTGGACCTGACAACCATAGCGCGGGTATCTATCGTGCAAGCCCTAATCTTATTCGTATCGTACCTACTCGAGATATAAACTGAATTCGTTCGACGTATGCTACCACGCCTAATTGGAAGAGTTTCAACCGCTAGAATAGTGCTCTGGAACTGCGTGCACTAGTGATTTCGTTACCAGGATCATGCCACTGCTGCAGAACACTTCCAATAACACTTCTCCTCTCCTACCACTTATTTTCGGCGTTCGTTCCAATGCATACTGCTTCTTAATATTGCCACTGAATATTTAAACAACGTGACGAGTTCAGGAAGTTTTGCACTACTTCTCCTTCTGATTTCGCGATGTGTCTGTGGAAGGAAGTAACAGGTTTCTTGACTCCAATTTTAAGAGTAATCCCTTCTGATGTACAATACCTTACCTTGAAATGTCTGTAACGTTAGTTGTTGACGATTTTAGTGACGCTCTCGCAAGACTACGTGATCTCGTGTCGAATTGGGCATCCATTCTTCGAATCTCGCCTGCCCCTGTTCTGTCAGTCCAACAAGAGAAGTTTCCTGCATTGACGAGCAGTACTCAATGATCAGACGGGCAAGATCTTGTAAGCGACGTTCTTTGTGAGTAAATTATGCATCTTTACGATTACTTTAGTGTCTCTCAGTCTGTCATCTGTCTCCCCCACAATTAGATTTTTGTAGTCATCCTAATTTACACTGATCAGCCAGAAAATTATGACCACTGGCGTACTATCGAAATAGACGATAGTTGATAGCAGCGTCACTTGACAAAGAATAACTGCTAGTCAGATACACGCACGCACATGTACTATCAGTGAACATGCTGTCCGTGCGTAGAATGAGCAAGGCGCGCGATCTGCCTGATTTTGACCTGGAGCAGATTGTAGTGGTCCGGAGACTCGGCACGAGTATTTCGGAAACTACACGACCTGTCGGTGATTTTATTTATTTATTTACATGTCAAGTTCCGTAGGACCAAATTGAGGAGCAAATCTCCAAGGTCATGGAACGTGTCAGTACATGAACTTACAACATAAAAGTAATAACAGATAAAAATAAATGTTCATGAACCTGAAAGAAAATCAGTTCATAAGTTTAAGCAAACGCTATCAGCAACACAATAAAATTTTTCAAGGAACTCCACGACAGAATAGCAGTGACCCATGACGAAACTCTTCAGTTTCGATTTGAAAGCGCGTGGATTACTGTTAAGATTTTTGAATTCGAGTGGCAACTTATTGAAAATGGATGCAACAGTATACTGCACACCTTTTTGCACAAGAGTTAAGGAAGTCCGATCCAAATGGAGGTTTGATTTCTGCCGAGTATTAACCGAGTGAAAGCTGCTTATTGTTGGAAATAAACTAATATTGGTAACAAGAAACGACAATAAGGAATATACATATTGAGAGGCAAATGTCAAAATACCCAGACTCGTGAACAGAGGTCGACAAGAGATTCGTTAACTCACACACACTTATTACCCGAACCGCCCGTTTCAGAGCCAAAAATATCCTTCTGGAATGGGAAGAGTTACCCCAAAACATAATACCATACGACATAAGCCAATGAAAAGAAGCAAAGTAGACCAATTTACATGTCGAAGTATCACTAACTTTCGATACCGTTCGAATAGTGAAAATGGCAGTATTAAGTATTTGAACCAGATCCTGAACGTGGGCTGTGCACGACATCTTACTATCTATCTGAACACCTAGGTATTTGAACTGTTCAGTTTCACTAATCATATTGCCGTTCTGTGAGATTAAATCGTCAGGTTTTGTTGAACTGTGTGTTAGAAACTGTAAAAACTGAGTCTTACTGTGATTTAACGTTAGTTTATTTTCTACAAGCCATGAACTGAGGTCATGTACTGCACTACTTGAAACCGAGTCAATGTTGCACACAACATCCTTTACTGCCAAGCTAGTGTCATCATTGGTGAGTGTCTTCAACACGTGGCGAAACCAAGGTGAAACCACGTCCAGACTTGGTGGGACTGGCCGGCCACCCCTCATTACGGTCATCGGACGTCGTAGGTTGGGCAGACTGGTAAAACAGGACAGGCAGCCAACTGTGGCGGATCTAACACCAGACTTTCATGCTGGACATAGTACAAGTGTGTCCGAACACACAGTGCGCCGAACAATCCTAACGATGGGTCTCCGCAGCCAGCGACCCATGCATGTGCCAATGTTATCACTACCACTTTGGCAACTCCGACTGAAATGGGCACGTGACCATCGGCACTGAACGTTGGCACAGTGTCAGAGCGTTGCGCGGTCTGATGAATCCCGATACTGTCTTCATCATGTCCATGGGACGGCGCGAATCTGTACCGTAGGACGGTCAAGCTGGCAGCTGCTATATACGCTCCGGCAAACATTCACGTGTGTATTCACGGGTCCAATAGAGATCTGCAAGGCGGCATGGCGTACTCTGGTTGCAGACCACATACATCCCGTCATGACGATCGCGTTTCCCGTGGCTGTGACATTTTTCACCAAGATAATGCTCCATGTCACAAGGCCATGAGTGTGATGGAGTTTCAGTTGATGGGCTGGCCCTCCAACTCTCCAGATCTGAACGCGATCGAACACATCTGAGATGTGATTGAACGTGGTGTCAGAGCTCGTCGGCCCCCGTCCCGGAATTTACGGGAATTAGGTGACTTATGTGTGCAGACATGGTGCTAGCTCCTTCCAACGACCTACCAAGACCCGACGCGTCGCCGCTATTATCCGCGCCAAAGGCGGACATACCGGCTATTACACGTAGGTAGTCATAACGTTCTCACTGATCAGTGTAAATGCACTAGGAGAATACTCGTGGATATTTCTACTATTGTGTCTGAGTCCAATGAGTGATCGGGTCTGCGCACCTTCCATTTACGTTTATCAAAAATTACTCTTATGTGACCATATTCTGTGAAAATTCCTCACGGTAGATAAATTAAAAACCCAGCTGTCTGCTCCTGCAGCTATGATCTCCGTTTCATTGTAGTTTGTCCACTAGGTTAACGTTTTATTAATGTGGCAATACATTGATTATTCTCAAACGAGTATCAAGAGAGGAACGAGATTTAAACCTCAACCGATAAATCGCAAGGGAAAAAAAAGTTCACGCATCAGTGTCACATAGCTTACTGCGTGATGGTTAAGTACTATCCAGACGACGATAAGGATGACATTGACCAGAGTGCCATTTACGTACTGGGCCATCACGAAGATTTTATCGCTGCAACAATTTTATCTCACTGATAACACTGCTATTCTCTGACACCGGATTTAGTGACTGTGACAACGAGTCGTGCTTTCCGGTAAGATCTAGCCGATTTTAGTAAAACTAGGTATTGTTGAACAAAAATATTTTACAATTTGTTTGGTAAAGTCATTTAAAATGACATAAGAATTTTTTCTAGTACACTTGCAAGAGTTTTTTCGCTGATTACGTTTAGTATAACATCTGTACACGAGCGCGTGAAGGATATAAATAATTACTGTAGTATAGTCAATACCTCTCTGTTTACTCGAAGAATTATCGCTATCTAAGTACGCAGATATAATGAAACATTGTGTACTTACAATATTAGTGTGCAAAAAGAATGACTTTCGTTTTCATCTAAGCCGCAGAAATGTAAACTGGCGTAAATTTACACATAATTGTTATTATTTTTAATAGGGCCATTGAAACACACAAAGTCCCATTACGTTACGTGAATAATAATTAAACTCATTTGACAATCACAGTGACAGTTTGTGAACCAGGTAACAACAATTGTGAGTCCATTAAATTCCCCGTTATCATAGTAAAAATCATAGTTAAATGAACTTTAGATTTACCTGCAGGGAATGGAAGTTTTTCGCGATAATATTCTCTAAGTCGAACTAGAAACTATGAGAGGTGTCAGTAATGGCTTAATGGAATTCCGCGTCGTTACTGCTTTTTAACAGTTCCATGTGGTGCCCTGATGTTGTTTCAAAAACTTTCGTGCATGTTCCGTCGTGAGTTACAGAGCGTCACGATTGGATTCCGAATCCTCAGAGTGGTGAAAGTAAAATACTGCATTAAAAATTAAGGCCGTCGTAGGATGCTTACATTACTTTAAAGAATTAAATAAGCTGCCGGAAGGAGTAGAACAGGAAAACAAAGACTGTAATGACATTTGAGTGAGACGCCTTTCATGCAGCATCAGTCGCAACTATACTTCTCGGAAAAGATACACGTCACATTAAGGATAACACTCGTTTTCTCGTGAGTAAACCTGTTGTCGTGATATAATATCGTTTGTTTCTAACTCTAGTAATCAGGTTCGACAGATCAATTTGAGATGCTAAATTGTATGCAACTACTGACAAGAAGATAAGGAATCAATTCTCATTGGTCGGTCGATGTTACAGCTGTCGGTCGACCTTGTGAAGCAAGATAGTGCCACTAGATGGCAGGATGCTCAGAACTGTTACGCACGTGTTAGCAGACTGTGTTAAACAGCGGTGTGTTCATTTGTCCGCAGGTGGTGCTGTGGCTGGTGTACTTGTAAATTCGTTGAGAAGAAAAATGTATTCTACAGTAGAACGAGGAGCTCCAAACAGCTTGGAATATAGGATATATTTCAGTAAGTATTAACGTTGCTTGGTCATACGGGATAAGTGTTATCATATGGAACCCGGTCGTGACAAGTAGACCAATATGTACATTCTGATAAAATATATAGTTCAAGGCCATATGTACTCAGATGAAGGACATGACTTGACAGAGCTCGTAAAGTTCTGCTCTGAAAATATCGACTTACTATTAATATTTAGTAACACAATGGTGTGTACATGGCTTCATTGCCGTTTTAATATTCATTTTAAATTCTGGTGCACTTACGTGACTGTTGTTAGTGTAATGTAATGTATAAAAACCGTAATGCTATACTAAAGTTGTAAATTGTTGTACAGAAAATGAGAAAGGACCTATTTCTCCGTTGCATGACATTCCTCTTTATGCCGATGCCGGTAACAAAATATTCAACATGGTTGTGGAAGTTCCGAGGTGGACAAACGCGAAAATGGAGGTAATTATTTCTGTGCCAAGTTACATATATATCTAACTAAAGAGTGACTTTAATACCGCAGCTATACCGTGTGGATAAATGTTTGCAGAATAGAGTGCTAATCCTTAGTTAAGTTTTTGTAAAAATTTCAGATGTAATCGTAGAGTAATAAACTAGCAAAGTTGGAAGGACACAAAATGTTAACTCTATATCCAGAGGCTTGTCAGAATATACCTAATTTCGTTGATATTTGTGAATTTCATTTATGTACCTCAGAATAGCTTCACTCTCCATTAAATACTTGTAGTATGTAAACTAATAAATTAGACAGCTATTTAATAATAAAACAGTTTGAGTGGCATTGATGGGCTGTAATTAAGGCTAATAAATTCTTAAACATGTTACTTGCTAGTAGTTTGCCGGCCGTGCGGTTCTAGGCGCTACAGTCTGGAACCGAGCGATCGAATCCTGACTCGGGCATTGATGTGATGTCCTTAGGTTAGTTAGGTTTAATTAGTTCTAAGTTCTGGGCAACTGATGACCTCAGAAGTTAAGTCGCATAGTGCTCAGAGCCATTTTGCTAGTAGTTTAAAATGACACAAAATTCTCTAATTTGTGACTGACAAGATTCGAATGTATAAACAAAATTCTTATTTTTGTAGATCAATCTGAAGGAAGTTCTGAACCCTATTAAGCAAGATGTAAAGAAAGGAAAACTCAGATATGTGGCGAACTGTTTCCCCCACCATGGTTATATATGGAATTATGGTGCACTTCCACAGGTAATTCTTCCATTCATGCCTTAACACACAAAGAAGCTACACACAATGTGGTGGTACTGAAACTGGCCATCTACTTTCAGTGACACCATAGTTGTAAATATCAGTAAGACATATGTAACCTTAGTATGCTGTTTCTGAATTGCTGCTTAAGGCCATTCAGTAATCGTAACAAAGGCTCTTACTTCGTAGGTCAGTTTACTGTGAATGATGAAATTGCCATAACTTTATACATGCTGCCATAATCTATTGTTACTGGTCAAAGCTGATGGTCAGTTTGAAGTCCATTTGCTCTCTTGCATGACTAGTTCTAAATAAAGGGAATCTGTTTAAAATACTGTGCTGGATTATAAAGTAAAACTTTATTTTTCTCTGTGGTACTGAATTTGTTGGGCAACTACTCCTATTCCATTGCTGAGAATCTTCATAGCAACTGAATGTTTGGGGTGGCTAAAGTGCATTTATTGTGTTCACACTCGTTCATTGCATGCAGCTATTTGCAGTTTTGTTGGTTATGGCCATTCAGGTACTAGTATATGTTAGCCATTTACTCACCCAGTCATATAATGTTTCACAAATATTTGGCTGTTCTTTCTAAATATTTTAAGCTCTTCAGAGTTGTGATTTAGTTTAGATTGTTGTGATACAAAATACCAGCTAACTTTATTTACTAATTGTGAGAGATTACAAACAGTGTGATTTGCTGCCCACATCGGACTCATCCCTTCAGTTATTCACATCTCACAACCTATGCCAACAGCTGAAAACACTAGCATAAGCTGCAGACTCTGTACATGCACTTACACCTTCTGCGTTATGATTTACGTGGTCTCTGCAATACACTAATTTCATAGGCCATAATGTTAGTTTCATTATATTGCAGTTAAATAAAATGTACCTCTATCACCAGAATATGGATACAGCTCTGATGAATGGTTTAACTGTGGCGTTGTTAAAGATATCAGTACCGTCAGAATTTGCTGGAGTTAGAGACCACAGAAACCTGAATTAGCTGGAAAGTGACCAGAATCTCTCCAGCTCAATAAATAATTTCAACTGCTTATGGTCTGAAATTTTCACATCCACTGAGATTCAGTACACTGTTTCTGACCAGGGAAACACCCCATTGCACCCACCTCCCAAATTCAGTTGTAAAATGGCCCATTGAGTAGTCTACATCTACATGACTACTCTGCAATTCACATTTAAGTGCTTGGCAGAGGGTTCATCGAACCACAATCATACTATCTCTGTACTATTCCACTCCCGAACAGCGAGCGGGAAAAACGAACACCTAAACCTTTCTGTTCGAGCTCTGATTTCTCTGTCAAAAACTGAACACGCATCAAGCATGAAAACTGGCAGGTGTACTGGAACATGATAAAAGAAGCAAAATATAAACAGTGGACGGTCGAAGCTCAAGATCTGCAACATCGACCACATTGCAAGAATAATGGTGTCATTGTTGTATGGTCACGGTGTTGGACTGCAGAGTGGGAGTCTGGGTTCAATGTCCCTCATGCCCAAGTTTGTTACTATTTTATGAACTGTTGGTGCAGTCATTGATGGGACTGTTCTGCTCTTATTGTCTTTGAAATGTCATACTGTACATTCAGTATAAAATGTCATGTAGTAAGAATATGTTACCATTGCAAGTAAATGTATTGAATAGTGAGAGCAGGCAAGAAGCAGCATCTCTCTCCCACAGAAATGAAAACATCAAATAAACAGGTGTAAACTATGTTACAACAAAGGGATTAGTGAAAACCTCCAAAACAGAATGCAAAACTCAAGTGTTACTTGTGTGGAACAAATGGAGGTAAGTACAGCTCATGGTCCCTTCCTTTAATCTCACTGTTGCAAACAGATGTTGCACCACAGCGCACACACACAAATTTGAATACAGTGAACACACACGTCAATGATGGACAGCTCATAATTTTGAGAAAAGAGTAAAAGGCAGATACGAACAGATTTCCTTCGCAGTCCAACAAAGTGACCACATAACCACAATGCCATGGCTATTCGGATTTCCTGTGTTGCACATTTTGAGCTTGGACCATAACTGTTTATATTTTGCTTCTTTTTTTCACTTTTCAGCTCACCTACCTTTTTTCATGCTTGATGTGTGTTCCATTTTTATGGGCTTCCCACTGGGACAACTTGCCCTAAACCATAGGTGTTGCGATGGTTAGTTACCCTTGAGTACTTAAGTCCACAATTACATTTTTGTAATAATGTGTCACACAGAGTTATTTTGTTGTTCCAACCTTCCAGACCTTGTCGGGATTGAGCTGAGTAAAATTTGTATTTGATTTTTGTACTGTGTGCAGAAAACTGTTGCAGTTGAGCAGTAGTTGAGATTTTGAGGACAGTGTAACTACTTTCTGCTCCGGTACACAGTTTGATAATTCATAAATATTCACATCATATAGGCTGTTGAAAAAGACTTGTTGACAGCAATGGAGAAAGTAATGAGGCCAGGTGCACAAAGGGGAACAGCTTGGACTAGAGGCTGCAGCAGCCATCTGCAATTACCAGACCTTCACTCCCACAACTGCAGTAACCATTTGCTCTTTGCATCATGAAGCTTACTGTCCTGTGGCACTGTTGTGCTCTGAGATCTTGTTTCCATTTATTAGAGTTCCATGGTCAGTATTTTATCTGTAACGACTGTTGTGTATTGTGTGATACAGAACAGCATCAAAAGTAATTTCCTCAAATGTTGTTCAGTGGAAAAGTGTGCCTTTATTATCTTGACCAGGGGATTGACGTACTGGGTTGGCTAACAAAAATGGTTTGGGTGCTACATGCCTACACTATCAACAGTTCTTGGTAATGCTCCTAAACACTGTTATTCACAAGATGTGCACAGTGGCACAGAAAGGAGGAGATGATTAGTGTCCTAATGTCCAAGTAAGTGATTAATTTAAAAACTTAGCTCCTAGAACTAGGATCCCACCATAAACCATGATTAACCTTGTGCGAAAAAGAAGAGCTGGCAAAACCATATAGGCATATTCATTAGATTGTCACCTTTCCACAAACATTTCAACACAACAGAATATGGCTCAAAATAAAAGGTTCTGTTGTGACAATAATAAAAATATTATTGTGCATGCCAACTTCTTGTCTGGTTGAAACTCCACGCCAGTTCTGGGCTCAAAGCTGGGATGGTTATCATTTGCAGGCACATGCTGAGCTATCAAAGGACAACTCGAAACCCACCCTCACAGCATTTTTTTTTTGCCAGTACCTCATCTTGTACCTTCCAAACTTCACAGTTCTCTTGCATACCTTGCAATACAACTACTCTTAGGAAAAAAATTACTAGTGACAAGAGGATGATTTGAGTCGTGTTTGGATAGCTGTCACTAGAGCATTTGCTTGTGAAAGACAAAAGTCCCTAGTTGGAGTCACAGTCTGGCACACAGCTTTATCTGCCAGAAAGTTTCAGAGCAATGCATAGCTGCCATAGTTAAAATTCATTCTGGAAACTCTGCAGGTGAATCTCTCGTCAAAAATACTTGTAGCAATAGTCACCTCTGAAGACTGGGAAAAAGCTAATCACATGTTGTCCATCAAGGGAAAACTTCACCGAATGGAGCTGTTTTAGGAAATTAAATAGAAAAATGACTACATCATAAACATGAAGTTTTTACAAATAAGAAAGCTCAGCAACAGTCAAAGTGAGGTTATGTCTGTATCACAAAATAAAGCTCTGTTCACAAAATAATTGCTGTTATACTGACGTGTATGTATTATTGCTGTTCTTTCTTCCAAACTGGCAAGTTTATTGTTGATTCGACTTCTTTCCATGTTAGAAATAAATGGAAAGTTGATCTGAAAATGTTTAATTATGAACCCAGTGATCAGTGCCTTGTAATAAAACTTCAAACATAGTTATGTCCTGCAGTAGTTAAATCTGAATTTAGTTTTAGATACCTGTGGTTCAAATCATTTTCCTGATCATCTTGATCTAAGCCCTTTCAATACATCACACTGAAGACACTGCCATTTTTAGGCATGCTTCCAGAACGCTATCACTACCTATTGCTCCGTCTCATCTCTAATGACAACAGTATCAACATATGAAGTAATCATCGGTAAATTATAAAAGGAAAACTTATCGTATTGAGTGTCACCTTGAAAGTTTGTTCACTTCACATGTTGACAATCGTGGCATGTAATAAGTAATTTTCAGTTGATGTAATACACTTTCCTTCAAATAAATATGATCTTATGTAGGAAAATGTTTAATTTGCTAATTTTTGATGTCTTATGAGACAGAAGGATGAGATGATAGTGTTCAGCTTAAGGCTCTCTCGTTAGAGGAATGAAACTCCAGTCTGGCTATCATATGTTATATAGGTTATCTAAACTAACTAAGGCGAATACTGCTAAGACCCCTCACATAGTGAACCTGTAAGTTGTGCACTCCCAGATTTCTTCTTAAATCTGAGCTATTGTTTAATCCCCAATGACAGTAGTGATGACCCATTACTCATTCCTTACTTTTGAAACAAAGAATTTCACACTCGTTTTACCAGAACTTAAATCTAATTAAGAGGACATTCTTTGCTAAAAGAATTTGTACTGAGTACTTGCACCTTCTAAGACAAACATTTAACTAAAACCTAAACAGAATCATGCGTTTCACATGGAAATAAATGAAAGGCAGGGAAATGTTGAGAAATTTATGGATAAATGGTGAAGAGGCAATGAGGAAAGATTAGATGATACATAGTAATAAAGTTTTAAAGAGGACAGAATTGATAATACTGAGAATGCAGATTGTGACTGGAGTAATATAGTACGGGATGAACAAAGAAGAAATACACAAAAATAGCAGTGGATGGCTATAGGAGCTCATGCCGCAAAGTGTTGACTTGCTAGAATTTGTAAAAATTGGTTTTGGGATGGTTAAGATTGGTGGCACAATCACAGCCTCACTGCCAATATTTCAACAGGTGCACACCCTATCATTTTCACTATCAAGAGTCTTAATTATTGTGCTGACCCCCCACTACATAAGGCCTTTTGAAGGGCTCCACTCTTGATCCTGTTTCCAGTAATCTTGATGCTCTGGCTTACTGCACAGCAAAACACCTTGCTGGTATTGTTTTCTTCTTCGATACTGTTATGTGGCATCATGAAGATGAAAATTAGGTGGCTTTTTAGAACATTGGAATTAAATGCACTTGGATGTTAGTTTTCATGATGAAAATGCTACAGGGTGGCCGCCTTATCCTTCATGTGTTTGTTAGGGGGAAGGTTGGTGCCATTCATAGAAAGCCAATGCATAGTGATTTGTATCTACAGGCTGGTGATTGTCACCATCCGGCTCAGCATGGTTGGGTATTCCGAACCATGATACAGAGGGCCCACATCATCTCAGACCCAGAAATTGTCAGAGGAGTTAGACTGTTTTTCCTTAGAATGGCTGTTATAAAAGATAGATGAGATGTACATTATATTCTTGACAAACCATGAATCATGAGTGATGATAATAGGGCACCAGAGTTTGTGATACTTTACCATAAGTAGGTGTTATTTGCAACTGGAATGGCCATATTCTGTGAAAATTTTATAAAAATGTGCTTTTCAATCATTATCAAAGTTTAGGGACCTTTTAGTAATGTACAGGGATACCTTGGTTTGCATGCGGTGGATGTCTATCGTATCCCTTGGAGTTTTTCATGTCTATGAGGACTGTGAAGACCTGGTTTGAAGTTTTTGCTCGATTCTGTGCATTCTTGAAAATGACAGGCTGTGCACCTTTCAAAATATTGACAGTCGTCAGACATCCCCTTGTGACAATTTTGTGAGAAGGAAAGTTGCCACTCATCATACAGTGTAGATGCTGAGTCACAGATAGGCACAATAAAATTACTCACAATTATAGATTTCGGCCATTAAGGCCTTGTCTGTTGTTCACGAGGGCCGTAACGGCCGAAAGCTACAATTGTGAGAGTTGTTTTTGTTGTGTCTATCTTAAGCTGAGCATCTCTGCTATATGGTGAGTAGCTTCCATGCTTGATTTCCCATTGCTTGACACCCCATGTGAGGTATTTGGAAATCAGTAGTTTAACATTCCCCACTGTTTTGCAACTTTCTCAGAAACTAGTAGATAGGACATCATTAATAGTTCTTAAGTGGCAGCTCATTACATGTGGGAGTTAGCTAATGGTCATCTATCCTACTAATAAAACTGTAAAACAGTTATCTGTCCGAACAAGCTAATCTCCAAAACTATGAGACAAATCTTCATAGGGTTTTTACAGGTTGTTAGTGTAGCTTAAGGTAATGTGCAGGCTTTATTTCATCAGAATAGGACCATGGGAAAAATATAACTTGACGTTTCACTGGAAATTCTCTCCTCAGCGTAATAGCTCGGATGTTTAATCATAAAGGCATAATACACCAGAGGACCAATGGATGGCAATGTTAATTTCTTAACTCAGTGTCAGGTGCATTTTCAGAAGTTCATGTCAGTGGCAGAAATAAGTGCCACAATCTTAACTTTATAAATACAAACTAGCAGTGAATTTACTTGGCTAGGACACACGGCTTTACTTATTTTTGCTTTGTTGTAAAAACTTGACATTTCCTTGGTTCCTTTGATTCTTTATTTATATTATTTGCTAGGAAAAAGAATTTATTAAGTTAGCTTTGTGATTCAGTAGCTAATCATTACATTTTAATTTTGTTTTGTTTATGAATAAAAATGCCTAGAAAATACTAGTCTTTCTGAATGCACCAGCATAGAAAACATACTGCAGATGTTGCCCTCTGATGAATCCAGTGAAGATATTGAGGTGAGACTTGCTGTGAATTGAGAAAAGTCAGGCTTCAAGTAACTGTTTGGAAACACTGTCGGAAAGTAAGGCACGACATAAATCTTGTCAAGAGTGTCATGCATTATCTCGCTCATCAGAATTCTTCACTCGCAGAGCCTTACTTTTCCAACATAACATCATAGAAGTGGAAATTTTGACAGGAAGTGGCGCAGGTATTAGATATTTTATAGTACAAGTCCTGTTTCTTTCTAACAATTCATTATTTCACTTTAAATAGGTACAATACCTGGTAAACTTAAATTCATGAGGATAAATAAAGCACCAGGCTGCATGTTGTGGGTGTGAATGTTGGTGTCAGTTACTTTTTGCACAGCCAGCTTTAAGTAGCTCTCCCCCATGTTTGTGCAGCAAACTAGCTCTATGTTAATGTCCTCAATTGTACTGCGGGAAATGTTGTATACAAAGAAGCTTTGAGTCAAAATTAAAATCCACGTTTACCAAGTCTCGACCACAACTCTAAATACCTATGTAATGCCGGGTTTCTCAGTTAGCAATTAAATGAAATGTAAAAGTAGCCTTTTAAATCAGTTGATCACACACACACACACACACACACACACACACACACACACACACACACAAAAATTACGTGAATGCTTCTGTCATGAATAGCAATTTTTTCACTTTGCATTCTCAGTTTTTTGTCGTAAATCCCAAAATGTGAAATAAATGACATACAATAATAATAATCTATTGCTACCCTCTGACATGTGGAACATTGTGTTATTACACCTTCTGATTTTTGTTTTCAGACATGGGAAAATCCAGAAGTCCTAGATGAATCTACTGGCTGTAAAGGAGATAACGACCCAATAGATGTTCTAGAAATAGGTTATAGGGTGAGTAACTGCTGTGTAGTGCTTGGATACATTGCAGACGATTTTTAATATTTCAGTAACTATATTTCCTATGTTCGACATCACTATTAATTTTTAAATCAGAGATTAAACTTAAATACAGGTTGTCCCATTAGAATACAGTTTCAGCTCTTCATATTCACATAAAATTACTAACAAAGAGATAGAGGGGCTGGCCAGTACTTACCTCAGCTCAGTACAGCCGATAGAAACACAAAAAACAACCGAAAATTTAAGTTCCTAGCTTTCGGAATAAATGTTCCTTCATCAGGGAGGAGAGAGGGGAAAGAAAGGGAAGAAGGGAAAGTGGATTTAGTTACTCACAACCCAGATTATGAAGAAACAGGGAGGGTAGCAAGGATGGAGGCATGGTTGTCAGAGGGAAGCCAAAGGTATTCTACTGTAGGTACTGTGCCAGCTTCAAACCAAAGAGGATGCATACAGAAGTAAAGAGGTATATAGTATAAAGATGTAGGATGAAAATATGCATGAATGGCTAAAGAGGAAAGGGAAAGAGGAGAAGACTGAAAAGTAAATGGGAGTGAGGTTGTTTAACATAGGCTCAGTCCACGGGGATGGCGGGATGAAAGGATGTGCTGGAGTGCAAGTTCCCATCTCCGCAGTTCAGAGGGACTGTTGTTGGGTGGGAGAAGCGAAATGGCACATACGGTGTAACAGGTTCCTAGGTCCCTAGAATTATGCTGAAAGGCATGCTCCGCTACTGGGTATTGGACATCTCCTAGGCGGACAGTTGGTCTGTGTCCGTTCATGCGTTCAGCCAGTTTAGTTGTTGTCATACCAATGTAAAAGGCTGTGCAGTGCAGGCATGTCAGCTGATAAATGATGTGTAATTTCACACGTGGCCCTGCCTTGAATTATGTATGTTTTACCAGTATCGGAGCTGGAGTAGGTGATTGTGGGGGGATGCGTGGGGCAGGTTTTGCAGCGGGGTTGGTTACAGGGGTAGGAACCTCTGGGGTAGAGAAGGTAGTCTGGGAATATTGTAGGGTTTAACAAGTATGTTACAGGGGTTAGGGGGACGACGAAAGGCAACTCTGGGTGGTGTGGGGAGAATTTTGTCAAGGGATGATCTCATTTCAGGGGCTGACTTGAGAAAGTCATATCCCTGGCGAAGTAATTTATTGATGTATTCGAGGCCAGGATAATATTGGGTGACAAGGGGGATGTTTCTGTGTGGTCTGAGGGTAGGAATATTGCTGTTGGATGGGGAGGAATGTATTGCTTGGGAGATCTGTTTGTGGACAAGGTCTGCAGGATAGTTGCGGGAGAGGAAAGCACTGGTCAGGTTATTGGTGTAATTGTTGAGGGATTCGTCACTGGAGCAGATACGTTTGCCACGAATACCTAGGCTGTAGGGAAGGGAGCGTTTGATGTGGAATGGATGGCAGCTATCAAAGTGAAGGTACTGTTGTTTGTTTGTGGGTTTGATATGGACAGAGGTGTGGGTGTGAGCTTCAACAAGATGGTCAACATCCAGGAAGGTGGCTTGGGTTTTGGAGAAGGACCAGGTGAAATTCAGAAAAGGAGTTTAGGTTATGGAGGAAATTACGGAGTGTTTCTTTGCCATGAGTGCAGACCACAAAGATGTCATCTATAAACCTATACCAGGCCAGGGGAAGCAGCTGTTGGGTCTTCAGGAAAGCCTCCTCCATGCGGCCCATGAAGAGGTTGGCATAGGATGGAGCCATCCTGGTTCCCATGGCAGTTCCCCTAATTTGTTTGTAGGTATGGCATTCAAAAGTAAAGTAATTATGGGTGAAGATGAAGCTGGTAAGTGTGATAAGGAACGAGGTTTTTGGAAGATCTTCGGGTGGGTGTTTGGAGAGGTTGTGCTCAAGGGCAGAGAGACCATGGGTGTGTTGGATGTTTGTGTAAAGGGATGTAGCATCTATGGTGACAAAGGTTTCAGGTGGGAGAGGAGTGGGAATGGATTTGAGGCATTCTAGGAAGTGGTTTGTGTCCTTGATGTAGGATGGGAGTCTGCGGGTGATAGGTTGGAGGTGTTGGTCTACCAGAGCTGAGATACGTTCTGTTGGGGCTTTGAAGCCTGCTACAATGGGACGGCCAGGATGGTTCTTTTTGTGGATTTTGGGTAATAGGTAGAAGGTAGGGGTACGTGGCTCAGGTGGAGTAAGTCTATGGAAGCCGTTGTGAGGCCTTGTGAGGGACCTTGGATTTTTAGGATTTTCTGCAGCTCAGTCTGGATGGAGGGAATGGGATCCTGGGTAACAGCTTTGTAGGTTGAGGTGTCGGAGAGTTGACGCAGTCCTTCTGCCACATACTCCACACAAAACTAGGAAAAACCTCAGGAATTTTTAGAATTCCAGTTAGGTTTCAGTGGCTTAGCCTTCAGTTACATTTTTGGCATTTTGAAGGCTAAGAACCGATAAACAGCAAAATGTGTTAAGTGTTAAGACTGCTACTGGAATACTTCATAGCAATAAACTGCTACCGACGAGCGTGATGTCAAGTTCTTTTCAGCTGTTGCTCACGCGCATGTGCAGTTGAAGTGCATATGGGTGTACCTTCTCCTGCTTCCTGCTGTTCGAAGTTTGACTATTAGCTGTATCAGCAGTAGCAACAAGAAGCCAGATGCTATCCGGGAAAAAATTTTTGTGGTGTGCTCGAGCTGCCAGAATGCCACATGCACATAGCAGTCTGGTTTGTGGTGGGGAAGGGATTAGTCTCCACGTAAGCCATGTTTACGTTTAGTGGTTTTGTTATTACACTTCACACATCAAATGAAAACGAGGTTGGAAGCTATCAAGTGAATAAAAATTCATTCACATAATTACAGAAGGCTAACATGTTATTAATTTTCTGATTTTTTGTTTCCACATTTTTGACAATCTCCTTGCAGTACAGTGGAGTTATTTTTGTCAGTTTGTAAATAAATGTGGCTTTTAATCTTTCCCAAAAGACAGTAAATTAATTAAGAATGAAGTGTTTTATTCCTCACTATTGGCTAGATGAAACTGTTCACTGAATTTAAAGTGCACATTTTCATCTTCTGGCATGTATGGCATTATACTATAATAAAGAACCAAACATGAGACAATACAGTACTGGTACTCCAAAAAAAATTTACATCTTGAAAACGCATTCAAATCTTATCAGGATAGCACCTATTTAATTGCGAATCTGGACATATGAATTTGCACTTTGATGAATTATGCATTTTAGAATGGTGTAAGAAATTCTGATGCTCTTGGAATATCCTATTTGTTTTATGACGTCATGTAAGATCTCTTAATACTACATATGTATGAACATATGGGCTTCCTACATCATTGTAGCTGCCCACATGCAGTAATGTCTATCAGAACACTACATGCCATGGTAATCAAATGATATGATTTAGGTATGATTTCTAGCTTTCACTGCTCATTTTTTGGAAGTCAAATAATACAGTATTGTTAACTTTTCAATTTTTTTACTACAAATTTTGTAAAATTTGTACATTACTTTTCCCTTCAATTATTAGACAGACATTTGCTGTTGATTGTTCATGATAAACATTAAACTTCTGAGTGTTTAAAGTTCTGGATGGGTTTAGGATGTGTGAATTCCTTTTATTGGTCATATAAAGGTTGAAGCCTACTCTCCCCATGAAGGGTCTTTCAACTGGTAGATCTTATGGGGGTGATAAGCATTTCAGAATTTCTGACTTGAGGAGAGGTCTAATCTGCAAAGTGCACTAAATCCTTGGTCCTACTTTTTTCTCATTGTGTTGTCTTTCAGAGAGCCAGGGGCTGGAAACCATAAATGATGAGCATCTCCTCTGTCCCTGTCCATGTTCCTCTCTCATCTCCCCTGTCTTCTCTCATCACACATTCCATCACTCCGATCCATTTGTCTCTGTCTTCTTCTAGTCTATGGCCTGTTATTGTCATTTCATGGGCCTGTCTTGGTACCCCAAAAACTTGTATTCTTCTAACATGTCTATATCATTTTAATCCTGTTTTTTTTTTTTCCAATGCTATATCACCTGGGCTTCTCTCACTATTTCTCTGCTGCTTTCTTTACTAGATACTTTCTATTCTATTTCTATGAAATTTTATCTTGCAATACTGTATCCTGCTCACCTGTCACCTTCATTGCTTAAGTTTTGGCAATACCTCCTTGCTCCATATCAGGCTTCTTGCACTCTGCAAGAAACCATGGGCTTACCTCATTGTCCTACCATTCTGCTGTCTATTATCCTCCCCAAGTACTTGAAACCTTCCACCTTCTTTATTACTTAAACTACCACCACCACCACCACCACCATGGCTTTCATATTTTTATTTCCTATTTGCACTCTTACCCTTGCCATAATCTCATCCATTATGGTGATGGAAGTAGAAGGAATTATACACTCCCTTTGTTCAGACCATTTTTCTGTTTAAACAAGCCTGTCTTCTGACCTACTTCTACTCAACTCATATTTTCTTCATTATTTAGAGTCAGCATTCAAATTCCTCTTTCCCACAGGTTGCTTTGCACACTATCACATGCCTTCTCTGTGTCAAAGAGCACTGCTATTAAATCTTTATCAAATTCTTTGTCTGTTGTCGCTGCCTCACAGTAGTAATTAAATCAATATTTGACAAGGTCTAAACCGGGGATGGCCAAGAATTCTGCACACATGCAATGCTTTCGCTTCTGTGCAAATTTTCACCCTCTGCACATCCCTCCTTCCATCTCCCCCCCTTCTCCACTATTGTCACACTGAGTGGGAACAGGGGGAAATAGCAAAAGCACTGCATTTAAGTGGCAGTGCAGTTGTTCAAGGAACACTAAATGCCACACATGTGAAACTTACTGGCAGATTAAAACTGTACCAGACTGAGACTTGAACTCAGGACCTTTGTATTTCACAAGCAAGTGCTCTGACTGAGCTACCCAAGCATGACTGACAACCTGTCCTCACAGCTTTACTTCCATCAGTACCTCGCCTCCTACTTCCCAAACTATGCAACCCAGGAATGCGGCCGCAGCTGGCGACGACTCGATGTAACAGGATCCGCCTCCCGCGGGTTGTAGCGTTGTTCCCTCGAAACATGGCCCTCCGCGGCCATCGAGGTGACCAGCTCTTCACCCATTTCGTTCCCTTTTTTCTGACTTGCGATGGCTTTGTTACATTGAAACATAAGAGGTATTCGATCTAATCGGGAGGAATTACAACTGCTCCTCCGCCTGCACTGTCCGCTCGTCCTTGGTCTCCAGGAAACCAAGTTACGCCCAACTGACCGTATTGCTTTTACACACTATACCTCGGAGCGGTCTGACCGCATCCCTGTGGACGGTATTCCAGCTCATGGTGGAGTCATGTTCGGGACGATATCTATTACCATCCCATCCCATTGACCATCTCACTCCAACCAATAGCTGTCCGTATTACTCTTTCTGCCTTTACTTTTTCTGTTTGTACTGTCTACACTCCATCGTCGTCTGCAGTTAGTCGGGCTGACATGATGCACCTGATTGTTCAGCGTCCTCCGCCATTTTTATTGTTTGGCGACTTCAGTGCCCATCATCCCCTTTGGGGCTCTCCTGCATCCTGTCAGAGAGGCTCTCTCTTGGTGGATGTCTTCAACCATCTCAATCTTGTCTGCCTCAATACTGGCGCCCCGACTTTCCTCTCGTACTCTACTCATACCTACTCCCACTTGGACCTCTCGATCTGTTCTACCACTCTTGCCCGTCGGTTCGAGTGGTATGTCCTTCCTGACACCTATTCGTGCGACCATTTCCCCTGTGTCATTCGTCTCCTGCACCACACCCCATCCCCACGTCCTTCAAGCTGGAACATACCGAAAGCTGACTGGGGACTTTACTCCCCCTGGCGACCTTTCCGAATCACGATTTTCTCAGTTGTGACAGTCAGGTCGAATACCTCACAGCTGTTACCATCAGTGCTGCCGAACGTTCCGTTCCTCGTACTACCTCTTCTTCAAGTCGCGTTTCCGTCCCCTGGTGGAATGAGGCTTGTAGAGACGCTATCTGTGCTAGACGGTGTGCTTTACGCACCTTTCGCCACCATCCTACATTGGTGAATTGTATTGGATACAAACGACTCAGAGCGCAATGCCGTAGAGTCATCAAAGACAGCAAAAGAGCTTGTTGGGCCTCTTTCACCAGCTCCTTTAACAGTTTTACTCCCTCTTCTGTCGTTTGGGGTGGCCTGCGCCGGCTGTCGGGCATTAAGGCCCACTCCTCGGTACCTGGCCTGACTTCAGGTAATGAGGTACTTGTTGATCCTGTGGATGTCTCAAACGCCTTCGGCCGCTTTTTCGCGGAGGTTTCAAGCTCCGCCCATTACCACCCTGCCTTCCTTCCCAGGAAAGAGGCAGAAGAGGCTTGGCGACCTTCCTTCCACTCGCTGAATCTGGAAAATTACTATGCGGGAACTCGAATGTGCACTCGCACTGTCCCGGTCCTCTTCTCTGGGGCCAGATGCCATTCGCGTTCAGATGCTGACACACCTTTCTCCGGCAGGCAAAAGCTTTCTTCTTCGTACCTACAATCGTTGTTCCTATACCCAAACCCGGGAAGGGTAGACACCTTCCTTCTAATTTCTGCCCCATTTCTCTTACAAGCTGTGTCTGTAAGGTGATCGAGCGCATGGTTAACGCTCCGTTAGTTCGGATTCTTGAATCTTGATTGCTACTTACCAATGTTCAATGTGGCTTTTGTTGCCGCCGCTCCGCTGTTGACCACCTTGTGACCTTGTCGACATTCCTAATGACCAACTTTTTGCGAAAGCCCAAAATGGTAGCTGTGTTCTTCAATTTGGAGAAGACTTATGATACCTGTTGGAGAGGAGGTATCCTCCGCACTATGCACAGGTGGGGTCTACGCGGTCGCCTGCCCCTTTTTATTGATTCCTTTTTAACAGATCGAAAGTTTAGAGTACGTGTGGGTTCCGTATTCTCAGAAGTCTTCCTCCAGGAGAGCGGAGTGCCTCAGGGCTCCGTCTTGAGTGTAGCCCTTTTTGTCATAGCGATCAATCCAATTATGGATTGCATTCCACCTAATGTCTCAGGCTCTCTTTTTGTCGATGACTTCACAATCTACTGCAGTGCCCAGAGAACATGCCTCCTGGAGCGCTGCCTTCAGTGTTGTCTTGACAGCCTATACTCATAGAGTGTGGCTAATGGCTTCCGGTTCTCTGAAGAGAAGACAGTTTGCGTCAACTTTTGGCGATATAAAGCGTTCCTTCCGCCATCCTTACATCTCGGTCCCGTTGTTCTCCCATTCGAGGAAAGAACTAAGTTTCTAGGGCTCACACTGGACAGGAAACTTTGTTGGTCTCGGAACGTCTCTTATTTGGCTGCCCGTTCTACACGTTCCCTTAATGTCCTCAGAGTTCTTAGTGGTTCATCTTGGGGAGCTGATCGCACTGTCCTGCTTCGCTTGTATCGGTCCATAGTCCGATCAAAGCTGGATTATGGGAGCCTCGTCTGCTCGGCCATCCCTCTTACGCCGTCTCAACTCCATCCACCATCGGGGATTACGTCTTGCGACCCTAGCATTCTACACTAGTCCCTTCGAGAGTCTTTATGCTGAAGCTGCCGAATTACCATTGACATACCGGTGCGGCATACTGCTTTGTCAGTATGCCTGCCAGGTGTTGTCAATGCCCGACCACCCCTCTTATCAGTCCTTCTTCGACGATTCTCTCGACCGTCAGTATGGGTTGTACGTGTCTGCCCTGCTGCCCCCTATAGTCGGCTTTTGTCGCCTGCTTCAACAATTGGATTTTGCCCTCCCTACCACCGTGAGAGAGGGTGAGAGTCCGACACCACCTTGGCTCCAGGCTCCGGTTCATATTCATCTCGACCTCAGCTCGCTCCCGAAGGAGGGTACTCCGGCTGCAGTGTATTGCTCACGGTTTGTCGAACTTCGTGCGCGACTTGCCAGTCACACCTTTATTTACACTGATGGCTCCAAAAGTGACAATGGTGTCGGCTGTGCCTTTGTCATCGGGGTTGTCACCTTTAAACACCGGCTCCTTGACCAGTGTTCCAGCTTTACGGCCAAGCTTTTTGCTCTCCATCAGGCCGTTCAGTATACCCGCTGCCACTGCCATTCATCGTATGTACTCTGCTCTGATTCGCTCAGTGCTCTTCAGAGCCTTGGAGCTCCATATCCGGTCCATCCCTTGGTGCAACGGATCCAGCAGTCCCTCAATTCTTTTGCTCATGATGGCTCTCCTGTCAGGTTTCTGTGGGTTCCCGGCCATGTAGGAGTGCCTGGGAATGAGGCTGCTGATGCTGCAGCCAAGGCTGCAGTCCTCCTGCCTCGGCCAGCCTCCCATTGTGTCCCGTCATCTGACATTAACAGGGTTGTTTGTAAGAGGCTTGTGTCATTGTGGTGGGATACTTGGTCATCACTTCAAGGAAACAAGCTCTGGGCCGTAAAACAGTTTTAAACTGCGTGGACTACCTCCTCCCGACCATCTCGGCAAGACGAGGTCCTTCTGACCAGGTTGCGGATTGGGCATTGCCGGTTTAGCCAGCGCTACCTGCTCTCAGGTGACCCAGCCCCACAGTGCCCTTGTGGTCATGCTTTGGCAGTGCGCCATGTTTTATTGTAGTGTCCGCGTTTTAGTCAATCTCGTGTTGTCCTGTCTCTGCCATCTACTTTAAAGGATATTTTAGCTGATGACGCTCGAGCAGCTGCTTGTGTTCTTCGTTTTATTACTTTGACTGGCTTGTCCAAAGACATCTAACTCTTTCACTTATTTTATCTGCATCTTTGTAAGAACTTTCTGGTGTGACCGCCCCCCCCCCCCCCCTTTAGTTTTACTAGATTTTATGTGCTCTTACAATTGTGCCTAGGCGCTAATGACCTCAGTAGTTGAGTGCCCTTAAACCCCAAACAAAAACAAAAAAATACCTCCCAAACTTCACAGCTCTCCTGCGAAACTTGCAGAACTAGCACTCCTGGAAAAATAATATTGTGGAGCTGGGGATTTTTCATTCTAGGGCCATGCATTTGGCTTTGTTTCCTGTTTCGTAACAGTGTAGATCAGACTGAAAAAAATTTCTGTATTATTCAAAAAAAATTAGTGCACTGAAGACGTAATAAAATTCACATCTGGTACAAAAGGTCAGCATACGGGCAAGTGCAGACAATTCCACAGATTTTTGTCATTTGAGTTGCCACATAACTGTGACAGTTAGTTCCATAATCGAAAGTCTTTCACGCAGATACATGGATTAATACATTGCAACAAGTTTGTAACCTTATTTTGGAGACCAGGAAACTCTTCCCTGTTTTTATATTAAAAGAATGTGTATTTTAAACAGTAACTGTGTTGCAGATCAATAAATTCTATCTGCACGTGCACTGATAAGCCAAAACATTATGACCATTGCCCATCGCAAAGTTGGGTGCTGCCTGGTGGCATTAAAGGCACATGAGGTAACAAAAGTAAGAGAAGGCAAGGGTGGGTGATCACCTTAGTGAAAATATGGGCTTAAATGGGGAAATCCATTGGAATAAGTGACTTTGAAAACTGGCAGTTTATTGTTATGCAGAGCCTGTGAACAAATACCTCAAAAATGGCAAAGCTGGTCAAATGTTTGCATACTACTATCCAGCATCTACAAAGAGGTAGGACAGTGAAAGTACTCCTAGGCACTAAATGGTTGGACATCCACAACTCATCCAGCATGCAAGTAGCAACTTTGGCTTTTTTGTGTATTGAACTGCTCAGGATCCACTTTGTCTGGTGCTGAACTTGTATGTCCACATACAGTAAGTACATTAATAGTACTTCCAGCTTAATTCCTTGTATGTATTGGTGAAGTGAAGAGTGCTATGCAGAACGAATTACATGAAACTTTGTGACCAATTTGACTGTACTTCAAAGTCAGTACTCCATTCCAATTGTGCTGCAGTTTGCAGGTCGGTTGAAGAGGCAATATTTTTCTAATGCACCAAAGAATTGTTTCCAGAAAATACTTACTGGCCAAATTGCAAATATTGGCAATTGTTTCAGTGTGTTCCATTTAATATAGATTGATACAAAAGTATAGAATTAGAGAACCTGTAGAATAACACGCTAATCCATATTTCTGCCATAATATAACAATGTTATATATATTCAAAATTCATTGATCTAATACAATGGAATGAACACTGTTCAGTGTGGAGTAACTGAATGATAGAGTTCCATAAGCAAGAGCTGAAACATCTGCTTTGTGCATGCATGTGAGAACTTGAACAAGGATCTAAAAGTTAGGATGCTGTATTAGTTGTTTGTGCTGATATACTGCTCACTGTATCCTGTAAACATTTTTAGTGTTTGTGGATGTGCCAGATTACTTAAATAGCTTAGTGTAGAAGGTGCTAGTCATGCCGGTAACAGAGGTTTCAATTTTAGTTTTTCTTTGTTTTAAATTATGTATCTTACAGTCACTAAATGGATACTCAGTGTGAAATGTTCAGAATGTAACTCTGTTAAATTTAAACACGTTCTGTGAAGATGAAGTCTGCAGTGACTATACTTGTGTGAGCACCCATATTTTTTGCTATGAAAGATTGTAGATACAATTATGTGAGAATGTAGCACCAACTTCCATAACTTTTGAGGAGTTGTTCATATCTACATGAACTTGTTACAATGAAGTAATGTTTTGAATGGCCAGTTTCCATTTTCCTTCAGTTTTCAATTCCTTTCACTTGCAGGTGGCAAAGAGAGGAGAAGTGCTGCAAGTGAAAGTTCTGGGTGCCATTGCACTTATCGATGAAGGTTAGTAAAAACATTAAAGTTTCTTGAATTCTTGTGCTTGTGACTACTTTGCCTTACTGGACATTATTAACTCCAAATAACAGCCTCTGTACAGAATGCATCTTTCACTCTGCAGTGAAGTGCCTACTATAATGGAACTTCGTGGACAATTACACTCCTCAACCTTGCATTTTGTGGGCAGTATCAAGTAAGGAAGGTATGGATTATGGGGTGGGGTGACGGACACGCTAGAGGGGATGCGGGGGAGGGGGTGCAGCAATGTTGCTCTCCGCATACTGACAAACGGTATATAGATTCTGATTATTTGGATCTCAGTTGACATTTTATAGAAGGCAGTTTTTGAAAACAGTAAAAACTAAAGAAAATCAGACTCTTAATTTAAAAGTAGACTGAATAAATATTTTAGAGAATAAATTATCACATGTGTAAAACATGTTTTATTGTGTGTTGATCAATTATTAGAATATATGTGATAAATTAGTCTACATTGAGGCCCCGTCTGTCACTAAAGTAACTGCTGTCAGGATAGAGTGAATGAATAAGAGAAATGAAAATGATCCTTCGAAATAAAATTGTTCAAACTAGACCTTTAGGTTTAAACAACTTGGCAGCAAAGAAATTGCAAAGAACTAATTTGGGTGAAAACACCTTCACAAATACATTCGCATAAACAGCAAATGTGAAGTGATGTAGTAACTGATTATTGTGTAATAACTCTGAAAAATGTCTGGCTCAGAGTGTAGACATTTTGTGTTGCTGTGGACATTGTGCTTATTTATTTGGAAATAATGCAATTTTATGATCCATGCATGTGCTACATATATTCAAATGAACCTTTGCAACAAGTTGGGTCTGAGTATTATTGTGCTTCAGTTTATGAAATGGAAAATCACCTATTTTTGTAAAATAGGTTTTAAAGTGCACTCATATGACACTATTGAAAATTAATTTGCCTCTACATGAACGGAAGAAATTTTGTGACCACTATTCCATAAGCACTACGTGGGATGCATTGGCTGTCTGTTTCACTCTTTCACAGAAATTACACGTAGATCGTGGTTCTGGATTGTTCTTGTAAGACTTGATTCTCTCTCACATTCTGTAATACGTACAAAACAATAAAGCTATAAAGACACATGCACAACAGTGAAAATAACCACTTAATGTTCAAAGCACACTCAATTACCAATAGAACTGGCAGAAGTGGTGTAATCACATTCCTGGTTGTGGTGTCATATGGTGTACTGTCTCCAGTTATTGCACATTCTTCGATCACTTGCCTCCTTAACTGCACAGAAGTGGGTTTTCATGAAAACTGCCAACTTGATCTAATCTTTGATCAGTTACCAGACCAGTATGAAAGTGCAGTTCCTTGGGAACACTAATGCTTTTTACTAGTTGCAGATTAGCCACATCTGTGCCATAAATCAGTAACTTAATCATTATGAGAGTGGTTGCAACTCTATACAATCACTGACTTAGTCCAGTTAGTGTACCATAATCTAAGAAAAATATGTAATTAAATTATAAAAAATCAGTAATGGAGATGTTATTTAATTGTATAAATGAGTATACATCTATATTTAAATGTTGAAGTTGCAATTCCTGTTTTTGGAGTCCTAAAATACCATCATTTGGTTTCCAATTGCAGCTTGATTAAACTGGCTTCCTACAGAATAGTTTAACACAGAAGTGTTGTCTATTGTTAAAAGTGCTGCGAATCAGTTAAGACAGTGCCTTGTCCCTCCTATCTAAGAGGCAATGGCTTATGAATTGTTCATCAAATCCTGTGTGGAAGTTTGGTTGCTGAGCAGTTATATGGACGTCATTCCCTTGCTGCAGAATTCTTTTTCTGTAAGGTTCTTTACAGACACAATTTGAAATAAATTCTAATAAGCAGTTCTCTCTTCTTTAACTCACTTCATTTTATGGACTCTCTCTCTCTCTCTCTCTCTCTCTCTCTCTCTCTCTCTCTCTCCCTCCCCCCCCCCCCCCCCCCCAATCTCCTGCTTGGACCTGGTTTATGATGGAGACATGGATTTCCACTCCTCACATTTCCTAAAACTTTTCATTCAATAAACACAAGGTCCCCATTGATGTGTGACCTGCCACCAATTTTCAGAATTCTCCAGAAGTGCAGAACATGCAGGGAAGGTCACCCAGTGTGGTGCCTGCTGCATCTTCAAGCCTTTCCATTTTTGCTCTATTCCCTTAAATAATGTAATACATCCAAAACCCAGCACGGTAGTCATTGCATTGTGGGGGTCATAAAGTATATGCACAGTAGTAGCTCCCTGACCGTGCAGAGCTCGTACTGTTGGTGCCTGAGGAGCTGAAAACTATCTACGTACAACAAGGAGTATGCCTTGTTCGGAGTGGGGGCCCCATGGTGGATAAGATGCAAATGAAACAGATGTTTCCCCATTAGGCTGCGTCCTACGTAAGTGACAAGTGACAGACAGCACGCGACAGCTCCAAGACAAAACAACTGCCGGTGTAGTTACGGAAGTGTCATACATGTTAACATCTGTGTCACTACCTGTCTCCTGCTGCTACTGGAGACGTTTTTATTCAAACATGTTTCAATCTTGCTGCTGCAGCACAAGTGACAGAGAGCGACAGCCACATGTCTTCTCACAAAGCAGTGGAGTGGACAGGACAGCAGCTATGAATTACTTAACATCATATTTCTGTACAAACTGTAAATAGCCTTTTGCTCCCTGTATTTTGCCCCTGCCACCTTCAAGAGTATTCCAGTCAACATTGTCAAACGCTTTCTCTAAGTATACAAATGCTACAAACGTAGGTTTGCCTTTGCTTAATCGAGCTTCTAAGAGAAGTCATAGGGTCAGTTCATATTCTTGAGGAAAAAACCTTGTTTCACAAAGCGCCTAGCATCCAGCGCACGTTGGTCTATCGGTTATTCATATGACTTTGAAACGTGTCCCTGTCAGTTTTAGAACATTGTTGACCACATTCTAATTTGATATCTAAATGAATCATAAGTTGATTTGTGAATGCGTGCATAGTGTACTTGATGTCTCTGTCAGAGGAATCCTTGTCACATCTAGAAATAAACTTTCCTGCAGACAAAAGGGGCTATACGAGCTGAGCAGAGTATAGCCGAACGAAAGAAAGCCAACCACTGTCTGATTATGTGGTTGATAGGGTTTGTGAATGATGAGTGTTGTGAAGATTACCAGCGAAATCCATAGATTCAGACTACCAGAGTGCGAATAAACGACTAACAGGAATAACAGGTAAGAGAGACTACTTATCTTCTCAGTGTGTCCAAGAAAATAAAATTTTGACAAACTTTTGGCCAGATCGATATACTAGCAAGGGCCAGTTGTACAGTCTCCGGCTAGCAGCGCTTTAAGGTCTATTCTGGAAGTAGTGCGGAAAACACATTGTACGAACACGTAATATGCCTAACCCGAGAATAATCGTGTGATAACTGATGATTCTGGCAGAGGTAGTAAAGTTAACTGACGAATAAGCTTTGACACTAGCAGGAATAGATACAGAATTAGTGATTCCATTGTTAGAACGAGGAAGGAGAAGAAACGATAACATCACTTAAATTATGGAAGAATATGACAATTCCAAATTTATATAAAAATTTCGCACTATTACTTTTCTATCTCATGCTTGAGAAACTTGAGCGTATGAAGGAAGTGTAAAACTGTTTCCTAACGTAAAGCTTTTTGCTTGTAGTAGGCCTAATAGGCATTTGATATTGGTGCTTTGTGAGTTATATTCTGCCATGTTATAAAAATTACCATTTCTGCCAAAACAGTCTCGTTTAGTTGGCGTGTGTACAATTACTGCAGTATTATAAAGGCCTATTTTGTTTTATCTCGCACACAGTGACAAAATAAAGGTAATCAGGTCGAGAAACCACACCAGTCTTGGGCCTATTTGTAATTACAGCTTTCTCAGTATTAGAAAGCAAATTTTCAATTTTTCGTGTAGCAAAACGATTGACGAACTTTGACGAGGTAACAGATCCTTTCACAGAAAGGAAAGCACGCCATGTGAAGCTGTAGCCATAGCAAGATTAGAGAGAAAAAAATTCTCGGAGCTAAGGATTGAAGAAATGTGTACTGTCTTGCTTGTCTCTCCTCTTTACTGTTAATATATATCCTATACTTAATTTTATGTCACACAAAGCATCAAGTTGTTCGCTAATAGGGAATAAAGAGGGCAAAGTTTCTGAAGTTTTTTAAAAACAGAGGGGCAGGATGTCAAACTGGCAGACTTGGAAACAGGAGAGGCACCATAGGACATTCTAATTTCCGCTGTCCTGAATATAGTTAGATGGCTTCCAGTACAAAATATACACGTTTCAATTCCACAGACCGAAATACAGTGACATGCGATAAAAGAATTGTGTGTGGATTGCCCCGGTTCGGAAATATCATAGATACGGATCTGATGCGCAGATCAGAGTTATAATAGGGAAGTGGGTAGTCTCCACGTGACCCATGTTTACATTTAGTGATTTTGCTGTTTCCTCTTTGTCTACTGCACTCACATCAAATGAAAACAAAATTGATTTCCTTGGCTGGGAGCTATCATGTGAATTAAAATATATTCACATAATTGCAGAAGGCTAAAATACATTATTAGTTTCAGATTTTATTTTATTTCTGCCTTTCTGACAGTCATGCATTAATTGCCATGCAGAACAATGAAGTTATTTTTATCAGTTTTCTTTTATTAATCTTTTCCGCTGAGGCAGTCAATATATTTGAAACAAAGGGTTTAATTTCAAACTATTGGCTAGTTTCAACTGTTCACTGCATTTAAAGTGTACGTTTTAATCTTCTAGCACGTATGGCATTGAGATAAAAAAGTACTGGTACCCAAGGAAATTTACATCCCGAGATGAAACGTTTAATATCGGGTCGATGCCTACTTCACTAGGAATCTGGGTCTCATTTAAGAATCAGCTCTTTGATGATGAGCCATGTAGAAGAATTTATAGCCCAGAAGATCACACTTCTGTCGTTATTAAAAAATTTAGTGGCATATTTGTGTGATATATCTCAAAATGTAATACGTGCATGAAAGATCAACATATGTGAAAGCTTAGCTTGTCTTGAAGCGTATTGGCCTTAGAGACCAATATTATATGTGAAAGCTTTGTTTTTCTTGTAGCAACATTAGAGATACTAATTTAAATCATTAACTTTTCCTGTACGTGTGTTTGCACTACTTAACAGTGATGTTGCTATTGGCTGACTAAAACACATGTCAGAAGCTCTGAATATCCGCTGTCATCGGCTGGTGAGATCACATGACATGAGCTATGACTGGCTTACAAATACGCATTGCAATCTCGATTTCAGTGCTTCGGAAAGTAAAATGCGGTGTTTGGTGGAATTCGAATTTATATTTTCGTAATATGAAAATATGCAGTGTACATGTTACTGCACATCAAACATCTTTCCAAAAGGTGTTTCGTTTTCTAAAGCACCGGGAAATTCTACGCCCTTGTATAAAACCATAACCATTCAAAGGACTGATAAGTTGTACAGTTCCAAGAGAAAATGTATTGTCAATTAACAGGGAAAAACTGTTTCCACCCGGGAGAAAGTGTATTTTTAACCGAGAAATCCGGGAATTTTTTGTCCACGTATACACCCTAACTTGCACTTCCTGTTGATCTCATTTTTGAGACGTTTGTATTCCTTTTTGCCTGCTTCATTTACTGCATTTTTATATTTTCTCCTTTCAATTAACTTCAATATTTCTTCTGTTACCCAAGGATTTCTACTAGCCCTCGTCTTTTTACCTATTGAATCCTCTGCTGCCTTCACTATTTCATCCCTCAAAGCTATCCATTCTTCTTGTACTGTATTTCTTTCATCCATTCATGTCAGTTGTTCCCATATGCTCTCCCATAAACTCTGTACAACCTCTGGTTCTTTCAGTTTATCCTGATCCCATCTCCTTAAATTCCCACCTTTTTGCAGTTTCTTCAGTTTTAATCTACAGTTCATAACCAATAGATTGTGGTCTGAGTCCACATCTGCCCCTGGAAATGTCTTAAATTTTAAAACCTGGTTCCCAAATCTGTCTTACCATTATATAATCTATCTGATACCTACTAGTATCTCCAGAGTTCTTCCATGTATAAAACCTTCTTTCATGGTTCTTAGACCAAGTGTTAGCTATGATTAAGTTATGCTCTGTGCAAAATTCTACCAGGCGGCTTCCTCTTTCATTTCTTAGCCCTTAGCCATATTCACCTACTACGTTTCCTTCTCTCCCTTTCCCTACTCTTGATTTCCAGTCACTTCACTATCTGAATAATTTCTTTTAATTCATCATACATTTCTTTAGTACATTATATTTTGCACAGACATTAGTGATCATAGATTTAAAACTCTAATCAGTTGCTGTGCTTCATTTCTGACCATGTAACTATTCAGCATAAGTATATGAATACAAACATAACATGATATGTATCTTGTTCCACATTTGCTGTCGTCTTACTCTAGATTCATAGTTTATTAGGCAGACAGGATTTAAATGAGATAGCAGCAAACACGAAAGAATACATGGCATAATGTTTTCATGCATATTATTCTTATGGTGAAGTGAATACTGCATGACTGCATGTGATTCACGATTCATAAGTTACTGTTAGCGACCATCTCTCGTCACAGGTAGGAAAAAATTCAGAACGTAGGGTTGGCCATATTGACATACAGTGCAAACAGACTTTCGTAGTAGATTTTTAGTGATGATTTTAAATGCAGTGTGTTGTTGTTGTCTTCAGTCCGTAGACTGGTTTCATGCAGCTCTCCACGCTTTTCTATCCTGTGCAGAGTAGCAACACACACAAAATAAGAACGAACATAACTTTGAAATTAAACGATGAAATTTAAAACAAAATTTTATTAGGTTTGTAATACATCTTAAATGAAATGTTTAAAATATCAGTCATGATTCTCAATCACTATCACTCAACTCTTTGTTGCTCATTTCTTTATACAGAGCATCGTCCTCCTTACCATCTAGTGCATCGGATATCGAACATTTTTTAAATGCTTGTTGCATAGTCTTATTTGGAATACACCTCCATGCATCATAAATCCATTGGCACACTTGCGACAAACTTACACGTCCTGCTGGTGTCGGTTGTCTGTCACTTTTCGAAAGCCGGTCTGTGTACATGCGTTTAAGCTTGTCGTTGAATGGTTTATTCAAACAGACGTCAAGTGGTTGCAGAATTGACGTCATCCTGCCTGGAATTACTGGCAAGTCCATTTTGCTTTCCTCTAGTTTTCGTTTAAAATTTAGACATTCACAGGCAGTAATTTCTGACACTGTTGCTTAACAAATTCATTTAAGATTACTTCTAGTGCATGATATCGCCCACACTTTGGCCCACTAAATGCTTTCCCGCTACTTGAACATTCAAATTATTTGTCTCTCTGCAGTCGCCATCGCCTGACATTGCTCTCATCAATCCCGTGTCGTAGACCTGCAGCAAGATTAGAACCTTGTTCTGCAAAAAAAAAAGTAACTCCCCTCTTGAATTTAGCACTATAATGAAAGCGCTTCATTATGGTTGACTAACACTGACAAGCACTTCACAAAATTCCGCAAAGCAATAGGTGCTGGTACGTGAAATCTTAATGAGCCCCAGTGTATCAACTTGGGCAACAATCCTAAATCCTTGTGCATTATTGGTATTTTTGTGTAAAGAAATTTATTTTTGTTGCTACAAATATTTGAGACTTCTACATTCAAAGATGAATAATATAGAATTTTTATTTACTTTGTTGGATATTGTATGAAAATGCAGTGGTCGAAACTGGGAATGGAGAGAAAAAAACTAGTCTTACACCTTTTTTTAATTTATTTACTGATGCAGAGATTGTGGTGCCAGTATTCATCTTTGTGCCTGCAAAGCATGCCTGTGTAGCATTACATATATTAGATGGTAGAAGTTAGTTGTGGCGGCACTTACCAACATTTCTCAGGACTTTGCTTACTTTGCACTTGATTCTAAGCTGCAGGTGGTTTTTTGGATTACAGAACCGGAAAAAAGTGTGGCTTAGATTTGAGTAAATACGGTGAACTGTGTGTTGTCCATGTTTCATTCCACACAAACAACAGAAGAGATTGTCTAAAACTTCATTTTATTTTTGATGTTAACAAAGTTGTCTTCTTTAGTAATGCTTTCCTTGTCACTAGCAATCTGCATTTTACTTCCTCTGCTTCAGCCATTATCAGTTACTTTGCTGTCCAAATAGCAAATTTCATCTACTGCTTGGACTTGTTTCTTAGCACTTGATTTAATTTTAGTAAATCCATTTATCCTTGTTACTGGAAGTAATGAAATAAGAGCTTGTTGTCATTAAGACTGCTTCCAACGAAGCAAAATTCATCATTGTAATTATTGGATTGAAAACCACCACCTTATTAATAAATGGATGAGAAATGTGGTATGTTCAATATTTTGGTTAGTTAGCGAGTTCTATTCATGCAATTGTTTTGTAACACAGTGGAATGTAAAGGAAAAGAATTATTATTGGAAGGAGCAGAACGATAGTTCAAGATTTCCATATTCTGACTGCAGATAAAATTTAGATCCACTTACAGACATATATGTAATAACTGTGGGGGGGGGGGGGGGGGGGGTACATTACATGTTGTTTGCGTAAAACGTTCAATTTGAGATGTTTGAATGTGAATGTGCAGTGACAGGCATATTGAAATCACATGCAAGTTTGATTGTTAATTTAAATTTTTGTATTGGCAGGTGAGACCGACTGGAAGATCATTGCAATTGATGTTAATGATCCTGCTGCTGATCAGCTGAAAGGTAGGCTTGTGTTGTATTGGATTGTATTACAGAAATAGGTGTAGTAAATATTACATACATTTTTATTAATGTTACTACAAGGAAGTATCTAGAATAGTATAGAAATAATTTGATTTTTTAGTATGTCATCAACTCAAGCATGGTTTTCGTGTTATATGTGGAAAATGTCTCATACCCCTGTGTGCATTCTGTTTTATTCTCCTTAATTTACTTTATAACAGCAAAAAAGTCTCAGCAGTTAAGACATTTGTTCTTAATTCTGTTAAAGGGCATATTCCTCACAGTTCTTTCTTCACATGACTAGTGCTAGACAGAATTTCCTATTGAAATAAATTTTGGCAAGCAAATTTGTGGTTTCAAATCTTTTCAATTTAGATTTCAAGAAAGAAAATAATGAACTTTTTGAAAATATAGTATAATTAGATAAACAAAAATCTGCTCTTCAAGTGGCACCAGGATAAAACTCAAGTCAGCAAAATGTGCAAGCTTTCAGAGCCACTAGATCCCCCTGCTGGTGGAAGAAGGAAGGAAGAGGGACAAAGTAAAAGAACTGACAAGGTTTAGGAAATAAGGAGAATTACGGAAAAATGCCCCAGAACCCTGGGTGAGGGCAGGCTTACCATAAGGTTCTGCACGGCTGCCAGCACCTTAATTACAGAGTTACAGGAAGTTACTGAAAAGTTACACAAATACACATCTTAAAATTTGACTTTCAAAAAACTTGAAAAAGGTATTGATTTGTTTCATTAATAACAAGCTAATAAAATGATTTATAGTGTGTAACAATTTCCTTCCTCAGTATGCAATAAACCTGTCAGTGAATTATTTCATCACCGCAGTTCACTAATGGTGGGTGTACACAGAGTTCGAAACATGCTCTGAAACATTTTTCGAAGCCAGTACTGGCTAATGAGGTTCGCAATATGTTGTCAACATGTTAGCAATGCAAAACAAGTCTTCGACGGCTGTGTCACTATAGATCAGAGAGACAATATTCCTGGTGTGCTATTGCCAAATTCTGCTGCCTGTAGTGTTGTGTGTTGTCTTTCCCTGTGTTCCTTTACAAAATAGTGGACACCCCCCTGTGGGTTCGGGGGTAAGAATAGGCCCACGGTATTCCTGCCTGTCGTAAGAGGCGACTAAAAGGAGTCTCAAACGTTTCGGCCTTATGTGATGGTCCCCTACCGGGTTTGACCTCCATCTTCTAAATTCTTCCGAAGAGCGAGCTGATTGGGGAAGGGCGCCTTACAAGGTGCAATGTGTCCATCGCTCATTACCATCTCTAGCTTGGTTGGTCGTCGTCGCATAGCTGTCCCGCCCACTCACCATCTCTAGGGCGTGGCTTTGTTCTTGGGTGCGGTTTTTGCAGTCTGCTCTGCTGTGTCGCTTTATGCACCAATGACGATCATGGGCTACATTTCACCTGAAATCCAGCACGGTAGCCAGTCCGTTGTGGTGGGGCCGCCATGTACCCTGTCGGTTGTAGCCCCCTGACAACACAGGGATCGCTCTACTGATGCCTGCGCCGTTAACTCCCCGCGTATGCCAAGGAGTAGATGCCTGTCTCCTTGGGGCATCGGGACTCCCGGCAATGGCCATCCCGCCAGGTGGTCGTTGCTGAGGCTGGGTGGCGCCCGTGGGGAGGGCCCTTGGTCGGAGTAGGTGGCATCAGGGCGGATGACCCGCGATGAAGCGTGGTAAATCATCTCTTGCTGGCGGCCAGCCGCCAGCAGTCTCTAAGCGTTCTCGGCCTCAATACAACGCTCAGGCATATGATCCACAATCGTTCCCCTCCCTGGCCACACCATGGGAGGAACGAAAGGCTACGGTTGGCAGCGAAACTTATTCACCTCGCTATTTAGTCTGTACACGAGTCGATGGGGAATCGTTTATGGCGACCAAGCCTCAGTTTTTTGTCGAGCACTTGGAGGACAAGTTTGGGGAGGTGGAGGGCTTGTCCAAAATGCGCTCTGGGGCAGTATTGATCAAAACGGCGTCCTCTGCACAGTCACGGCGGTTACTCGCTTGTGACAAGTTGGGGGATGTTTCCGTCACGATCACACCCCATAAGAGTCTCAACATGGTCCAGGGCATTATATTCCATAGGGACCTACTCTTGCAGTCGGACGACGAGCTACGCGCCAATTTAGAACGGCGGGGTGTTCACTTCGTCCGGCGCGTCCATCGGGGTCCGAGGGATAATCAGGTAGCCACCGGTGCCTTCATCTTGGCCTTCGAGGGTGACGTCCTACCCGAAAAGGTCAAGGTGATGGTCTACCGATGTGATGTGAAGCCCTATATCCCTCCCCCAATGAGGTGTTTCAAATACTGGAAGTTCGGCCACATGTCATCTCGGTGTACTTCCAGCATGACATGCAGAGATTGTGGACGCCCTTCCCATCCTAATACTGCATGTGCGCCGCCTCCCATCTGTGTGAACTGCGGCGAACACCATTCCCCTTGCTCGCCAGACTGCAAGGTTCTACTGAAAGAACGAAGGATCATGGAATATAAGGCCCTGGACCGCATGACCTATACTGAGGCTAAGCGGAAATACGAGAGGCTACATCCTGTGGCTCTGACCAGCTCCTATGCCACCGCTGCCAAAACAGTAGTTTTGTCATCTGCTGCACCGATTCCACTGAACACTCTGAGCCGGAATACTACACCTGCCCCCTTGATGGTGGGGGGCACTTCCCCATCTGTTGCTCCTGCACCACCTACCTCAGGAGCAACAACCCCCCAACCATCGGGGACACAAGTCCCCAACTCTAAGCCGGAGAAGCGTCCGACTTCTTCGGCGACTCTGCCTCGCAAGGGATCCCTCGGGTCCCTCCCTTCCCAGGTTTCCACCTCTGGGAAGGGTGACGTCAGCCAATGGCTGAAAAGCAGGCCAGCGGCTGGTCGCAGGGCTTCCCGCTCCTCCTCCGTCCCGGAGACTGACTCAGTGGAGCCCTCCCAGCCAGTAAAGCCCAAGGAGCAGAGAGAGAAGACGAAGAAGGAGGCCTCTAAGGCCAAGGAACGCGCGGTGGCATCCACCCCACCGCTCCATACAGGCTCTGCGTCTGGGGATGAGGTGGAGATCCTGGCATCCGCTGAGGACCTGGATCTCGCCATACCCTCAGACGCCAAGGACGCCGATTGTACTGGTCCTCGATCGGTGACAGCAGGTGACCCAGTGACGTGATCTGCCTCCTCGGTCCCTTCACGCCTATTTCGCCCATGGACAAAGTGATTCTCCAGTGGAACTGCAGCGGTTTTTTCCACCACCTTGCTGAGCTCCGCCAACTCGTCAGCAGTCACCCTTTCTTCTGCATTGCCCTCCAGGAAACGTGGTTTCCGGCAATGCGGACCCCTGCCCTACGAGGGTATCGGGGTTATTATAAGAACCGGGCAGCTTATGAGAGGGTGTCTGGTGGAGTCTGCGTCTACGTCCTTAACTCTATCTACAGCGAGTGTGTGCCTCTTCATACACCCTTAGAGGCTGTCGCTGTAAGGATGTGGACGCCTCAGCCTATTACTGTCTGCAGTTTGTACCTTCCGCCGGATGGTGATGTCTCTCGTCATGTGTTGGCTGCATTGATAGGACAACTGCCGCCTCCCTTTGTGTTGCTGGGCGACTTTAACGCCCATAACCCCTTGTGGGGTAGCGCCGCGATTACTGGGCGGGGCAGAGATGTCGAGACTCTTCTGTCACAGCTTGACCTCTGCCTTTTAAACACGGGAGAGGCGACCCACTTTAGTGCGGTCCATGGCTCGTTTTCGGCCATTGACCTTTCTATTTGCAGCCCCGGACTTTCACCATCCATCCACTGGAGGGTCCATGACGACTTATGTGGTAGTGACCATTTCCCCATCTTTCTGTCACTGCCACAGCGTCACTCTTCTGAACGCCCCTCCAGATGGGCTCTGAATAAGGCTGATTGGGACTTATTTACATCTGTCGCAGTGATCGCACCTCCTTCCACTGATACGATTGATGCGGTGGTTCAGTCGGTCACCACTAGCATCGTTTCTGCGGCGGCATCTGTGATTCCCTGTACATCCGGGTCACCTCGGCGGAGGACTGTGCCGTGGTGGTCGCCCGAGATCGCAGAGGCGATTCGAGATCGCCGGCGGGCTCTTCAGCGCCATAAGCGGCACCCGTCATTGGAGACCCTCATTGCTTTTAAACAGTTCCGCGCCCGAGCCCGACGCCTTATTCGCCAACGGAAGCAGGAGTGCTGGGAACGTTATGTTTCCACCATTGGCGTCCGTACCTCTGCATCGCAGGTTTGGGCCAAGATTCGGCGACTCCAAGGCTATCGGCCACCTGTCTCTGTCCCTGGGCTTTCGCTGAATGGAGCAGTGTGCACTGACTCCGACACGATTGCGGACCGGTTAGCAGAGCATTTTGCTCAGTGTTCCGCGTCAACGAATTACCCGTTGGCCTTCCGCTCCCGGAAAGAGCGGTTGGAAAGTCGGAGGCTTTCCTTTCACACGCGCCACGCGGAGTCGTACAATGCTCCTTTCAGCGAATGGGAATTCCAGAGCGCACTTTCTGCTTGCCCTGATACGGCTCCTGGACCAGACCGCATTCACAGCCAGATGCTGAAACACCTCTCAGTGCCTTGCCAGCGACGCCTCCTAGATCTTTTCAATCGCGTCTGGGTCGAGGGTGTTTTCCCGTCTCAATGGCGGGAAAGCATAGTCCTCCCCGTATTGAAACCTGGCAAGAACCCGCTGGAGGTGGACAGCTATCGCCCCATAAGCCTCACCAACGTTCCTTGCAAGTTGCTGGAACGTATGGTGAGCCGGAGGTTGAGTTGGCTCCTCGAGTCTCGGGGCCTTCTGGCTCCGTCTCAGGGTGGGTTCCGTAAAGGCCGCTCTGCCGTCGATAATCTAGTCTCCCTGGAGTCTGCCATCCGTACAGCCTTTGCGCACCGCCAACATCTGGTTGCCGTCTTCTTCGACATGCGGAAGGCATACGATACGACTTGGCGCCATCACATCCTGGCCACACTTCATGGGTGGGGCCTTAGGGGCCCGCTCCCGATTTTTATTCAGAATTTTCTTTCGTATCGTTCCTTCCGCGTGCAAGTAGCTGCGTCGCATAGTTCCTCCCGGGTCCAGGAGAACGGGGTCCCACAGGGGTCTGTCCTCAGTGTGTCCCTGTTTTTAATTGCCATCAATGGGCTCGTTGAGGCGGTGGGGTCGTCCGTCGCGGCTTCTTTATATGCGGACGACTTCTGCCTATATTACAGCTCCAGTGGCATCGCCGCTGCTGAACGGCAGCTGCAAGGTGCCATCCGCAAGGCGCAGTCATGGGCTGTAGCGCACGGCTTCCAGTTTTCGGCCGCGAAGACCTGCATTATGCATTTCTGCCGGCGTCGCACGGTTCACCCTGAGCCGCGCCTTTACCTTGACGGTGAACCTCTTGCTGTGGTCGCGACGCATCGGTTCTTGGGACTGGTGTTCGATACCCGGTTGACTTGGCTGCCCCATATTAGGCAGCTGAAGCAAACATGCTGGCGGCACTTAAACGCTCTCCGTTGCTTAAGCCACACCAGGTGGGGTGCCGACCGGTCCACCCTCCTCCACCTATATCAAGCGCTGATCCAGTCCCGCCTTGATTATGGGTGTGTGGCGTACGGTTCTGCCTCGCCTTCAGCATTGCGATTGCTGGATCCCATACACCACTGCGGGATCCGCCTCGCCACGGGAGCGTTCCGGACAAGCCCCGTCGACAGCATACTTGTGGAGGCTGGTGTCCCTCCATTGCGGTTCCGGCGTGACCGCCTTCTGGCCGCCTATGCCGCGCACGTTTATAGCATGCCAGGGCATCCAAACTACCGTCTCCTGTTCCCGCGCTCGATCGTCCATGTTCCAGACAGGCGGCCCCGGTCAGGGTGTCCCATTGCGGTTCGCCTCCGGGACCTTCTCCGTGGCCTTGACTTTTTTCCTCTGCCGCCTGTTTTCCGGGCCAATCTCCGTCTGCCCCCGTGGAGTGTGCCCCGACCGTGCCTTCGGCTCGACTTGGCACAGGGTCCGGAGGCCCTCCGCCGCCACTTTCTTTCCATCCTGGCCGAGTTTCCGAACGCGGCGGTGGCCTACACCGACGGTTCGGTGGTCTCTGGTCACACTGGTTACGCTCTCACTCTACGGGATTGTGAGCAACGGTCATTGGCAGCTGGCTCCAGTGTATACACTGCCGAGTTGGTTGCCATCTATCGTGCCCTAGAGTTTCTCCGCTCCCGCTCAGGTGAGTCCTTTGTCATCTGTAGTGACTCCCTGAGCGGTTTACGAGCTCTTGACCAGTGTTTCCCTCGTTCCCGTCTGGTGATGGCCATCCAGGAGTCCCTCCATACTCTCGTCCGTTGCGGCCGCTCTGTCACCTTTGTTTGGTCCCCGGGTCACGTCGGCATCCCGGGTAACGAGCGGGTTGACGAACTGGCGAAACAGGCGGTCAGTTCCCCGGCAATGGAGATCGGTCTTTTAGAGAGTGACATCCGATCCGTATTGCGGCAGGTCCTTGCTGCTTGGCGTGATGAGTGGCGCACCCTGCCCTCTCCCAACAAACTTCGGGCAGTTAAGGAGACAACCAGTGTGTGGCGCTCCTCCATGCGGGGGTCTCGCAAGGACGCTGTCGTCCTCTGCCGGCTCCGCATAGGACATACCTGGCTCACGCACGCGTATCTCTTGTGCCGTGACGACCCGCCTCTCTGTCGCTGCGGATTGGCCCTGACCGTGGTACACGTCTTACTAGACTGCCCACTTTTAACTGCCCTCAGGCAGACGTTCGCGCTGCCTGATACACTCCCTGCTCTTTTAACCGATGACTCTACTATGGCTGACTGTTCTCCGTTTTATTCGAGCAGGGGGTTTTTATCATTCAATATGAGAGTCCCTTTTTATTTTTTTTAGTGTCGACTGTGGCTTTTGGCCTGGGGTTTTAGTTTGTGGTGTTTTAATGTGTCCCTTGGTTGTTGGCCTTTTCAGTTTTATTTTCATGGTCGGCCAATGACCGTCGCACTCTGTGTGTCTTTTAATCTCTTTTCTCTAGTCTTCGTCTATGTCTTTCTTGTACTGTGTCGTCCCTTGTCGTCTCCGTTATGTGTTTATTGCTTGTTGGACTTTCCTTCGTGTATTATTATGGTCGTGGAACAAGGGACCAATGACCTAAGTAGTCTGGTCCCTTTAACCCCCACAAACCAACCAACCAACCAAAATAGTGGACAAGAAGCAAAATTACAAATTTGTCACTATGGGGCAGAGTGCCCCTCCCCTCCCCCTTCAAATGAACCATGGACGTTGCCGTTGGTGAGGAGGCTTACATGCATCAGTGATAGAGATAGCTGTACTGTAGGTGCAACCACAACGGAGGGATATCTGTAGCACAATGGAGGGATAGCTGTTGAGAGGCCAGACAAACTTGTGGTTCCTGAAGAGGGGCAGCAGCCTTTTCAGTAGATTCAGAGGTAACAATCTGGATAATTGACTGATCTGGCCTTGGAACATAAATGAAAACGGCCTTGCTGTGGTGGTAATGAGAGCAGCTGAAAGCAAGGGTAAATTACATCTGTAATTTCTCTGGAGGGCATGCAGTTTTACTGTATGGTTAAATGACATCCTGTTGGGTAAAATATTTTGGAGGTAAAACAGTCCCCTATTCAGATCTCTGGATGGAGACTACTCAGGATGTTATCACGAGGGGAAATGTGTTAACAAGGGGTATAGATTTGTCAGGAAGTCCTTCCAGAAAGTATTTGTATGGAAGTGAAACATGGACAATAAACAATTCAGGCAAGAAGACAACAGAAGCTTTCAAAATGTGATAATACAGAACAATGCTGAAGATTAGATGGGTAGATCAAGTAACTAATGAGTTACTGAATAGAATTGGGGAGAACAGGAATTTGTGGCACATCTTGACTAGAAGAATCTGTTCATAGGACACATTCTGTGGCATCAAGGGATAATCAATGTAGCATGGGAGGGAAGTGTGGAGGGTAAAAGTCATAGAGGCTGTAACGAAGCAGGGTTGCCCACTGCTATCGTGTTTTGGTTTTACACTTGTTCAGTAACTTAGTTTCTCCCCCCCCCCCCCTCCCGACTACAGATTCTGTGGCCTTTAGCCTCATAGCAGAGAATTCAGAAATAGTTTAATTAAAATTCCTCTTGTAAAATCTATTTATTTCAGTACATTCTAATGTCTATTCTGAAAGTAATGAGCTAATTAGTTTTATTGGAAATGCATCCTATTAAAAGTTACAAACAATGACGTATATTGTGCAATACATATTAAGTAAAATTTGAGTGAGCTAATAGATCAAATTCAGCTATAAGACGGCATCCAAAAGAGCCTAAATTTTAGTGATTCCAGCAAAGTGTGTAACGTAAAGTGTATTAGTTGAATAGATATTAAGACTTGAAATCTCTATCCTGTATGACTTTGTGCCAGTTGTGACCAAACTACTGAATAATTCATAGATCTGTTTTGATACTTTTGCTACATATATTTATCTACATAAAATTACTCCAGTCTCAACTTGAAGTGCATTAATTAAGAATTAATTAAATTTGAATAAGTAAAAATTAATGTTAAAGAGGGCTGCCATGGTTATAAGTCGGGAATTCCCACTGTGGATGCATAAGTTAGGTCTACGTATTTAAATTGATACAGCTCACTCACGTTATTTAAGTAACAAAATCAATTAAAAACGATCATTTTAACCCTGGGAAATTATAAAGTATAATATATTAACAGAAATAGTCAAATACTCAAACACTTGTCTATATTGGGTCCGAGCTGGTGCAATTCTTAGTCAGATTCTCATGGAGCAAAATTGCGACAAGTCGGTGCCAGAATGTGATGTGATAATACTTGAAACAGAAGCTTAACTTTTCCGGTCGGAACCAAAAAAGTGTAATTGTATTCGGCTTTGAACATTTAACGCGTATTGTGAACATTGTTAAAGACTGGAAGTTCTTGGGCTACCTAATGTGACGATTATTAAGTGTAAGAGGCCTGGTCACATGAATTTTGTGTGTGAGTGATAATAAATAAATCGCACTGTGATTGTCATAAGTGTTCAACAATGAATATGGTCTTGACTTTTGATTTTGGAAAACATATTGTAGGATCCTGGCTTCTTAATTGCAGTGTGATTTAGGTGAGACGGGCGGAGCTACCGAGAAGACAGTATTGAATAAGCAAAGAAAGGTAAATCAGGAACACTGCGCACTATGTGCTGGGTGAGGAAATGTTTCACTACATCAGGTTGTGATGCGAACTTTAAGTGACACTAATAGAAGGATTCAGCCTTGCACGTTATAAGGCACACTAGGGATGAATACACTAAGCAGATTCAGAAGGATGTATGTAACAGTAGTTAATCAAATAAGCAGCAGCTTGCACAGGATAGGATAGCACAGAGAGCTGCATTAAACCAGTCTTTGATCGAAGACCTTAGATAAAAAAAGTACATCAGTGGCAAAAACAGCCAATACCGTCACTGCGCAATAGCGATCGAAATGTCACTGATGATGGTGCCACTAAAGCGGAGTTAATAAATACAGATTTTTGTAATTCCCTCACAAAAGAAGATGAAGTAAATATTCCAGAATTTGAAACTAGAACAGCTGTTAGCATGAATGACATAAAAGTAGACACCTTAGGTGTTGTGAAGCAACTCAGTCACTTGAGAAAGGCTAGTCTTCAGGTCCAGTTGGTATACCAATCAGGTTCCTCTCAGAGTATGCAGACACAGTAGTGCCTTTCTTAGCTATCATATACAGCTGCTCACTTGACGAAAGGTCTGCTCCTAAAGACTGGAAAGTAGCACAGATCACACCAATATTCAAGAAAGGAAATAGGAGTAACCCATTGAATTACAGACCCATATCACTGACCTTAGTTCGCAGTAGGATTTTGGAGCATATACTGTACTCAAACATCATGAATCACCTTGAAGAAAATGACTTATTGCTACACAACCAACACTGATTCAGAAAATATCGTTCTTGTGCAACATGGCTAGCTCTTTATTCCAATTAAGTAGTGAGTGCTGTTGACAAGGGATCTCAGATCGATTCTATATTCCTAGATTTCTAGAAGGCTGTTAATGCAGTTTTTCACATCGACTATTAATCAAATTGTGTGCATATGGAGTATCATCTCAGTTGTGTGACTGGGTTTGTGACTTCCTCTCAGACGTCACAGTTCATAGTGATAGACGTAAATGATTGAGTAGAAAGAAGTGACATCTGGTGTTCTGCAAGGTAGTGTCATAGGCCCTCTGCTGTTCCTGATTTATATAAATGATCTAGGTGATAATCTGATCAGCCCCCTTCGATTGTTAGCAGATGATTCTGTAATTTACTGTCCAGTAAAATCACCAGACAATAAATTCCAATTACCAAATGAAGAAGAGAGACTTTCTGTATGGTGCGAAAAGTGGCCATTAGCACTGAACGAAGAACAGTGCAAGGTCATGTACGTGGGTACTAAAGAAATCTGATAAATTTTGGGTGCATGATATATCGCACTAATCTAAAGGCTGTCAATTTCGACTAAATACCTAGTAATTACAATTACAAGCAACTTAAATTGGAAAGACCACATAGGTAATATTGTGGGGAAGGCGAAACCAAGACTGCGCTTTGTTGGCAGAACACTTGGAAGATGTGACAAACCCACTAAAGAAACAGCCTACACTTTTCCGTCCTCTGCTGGAATATTGCTATGCAGTATGTGATCCTTACCAGGTAGGATTGATTGAGGACAGAAAAAGTGCAAAGAACAGCAGCTCGTTCAGTTTTATTGTGCAGTAGGGGTGAGTGTGTCACTGATATGATAAGTGAGTTGGGGTGGCAGTCACGGAAACAAAGGTGTTTTTCTTTACGACATCTGTTTACGAAATTTCAGACACAAATTTCTCTTCCGAATGCGAAAATATTTTGTTGACATCCACCGACCTAGGGAGAAATGATCATCGTAATAAAATAAGAGAAATGATAGCTCTAACAGAAAGATTTAGGGCTTCCTTTTCCCCACGTGCCATTTGAGAGTGGAATGGTATAGTAGTAGTATGAAAATAATTCAATGGACCTTCAGCAAGGCAGTTAAGGATGAATTGCAGAGTAACGATGTAGCTGCAGAAATTAAGTCCCTTGTTCCCCAATACTGCAGCAGCAGCAACAGGATTTGTTATGACTGGTAAAAAATTTGTCATTAGCACTTTTAATTATTAAATATGATGGGTCAGGGGGAGAGGAGTTAAGTCAGCAACTATATTCCATAAATCACATTAATTGGGAGTGAGTGACATTGATACTAAGGAAATTTTGTTTATTGAAAATGGTAATTTGGAGATATTTTAATGTGAAACATAAAAATAAATATATGTTAGATGTATATTCTTTAATCTTACAAGAAAGATTAAGGAAAAGCAAACCTACGTTTCTAGCATTTGTAGACATAGAGAAAGCTTTTGACAATGTTGGCTGGAATACTCTTTCAGGCAGGGGTCAAATACAGGGAGCGAAATGCTATTTACAATTTATATAGGAACCAGATGGCAGTTATGAGTCGAGGGGCATGAAAGGGAAGCAGTGGTTGGGAAGGGAGTGAGACAGGGTTGTAGCCTCTCCCCAATGTTATTCAATCTGTATGTTGAGCAACCAGTAAAGGAAACAAAAGAAAAATTTCGAGTGGGTATTAAAACCCATGGAGAAGAAATAAAATCTGAGGTTCGCCGATGACATTGTAATTCTGTCAGACAGCAAAGGACTAGGAAGAGCAGTTGAACAGAATGAATAGTGTCTTGAAAGGAGGATATAAGATGAACATGAACAAAAGCAAAACGAGGATAAAGGAATGTAGTAGAGTTAACTTGCGTGATGCTGCCGGAATTATATAAGGAAATGAGACACTTAAAGTAGTAAATGAGTTTTGCTATTTGGGGAGCAAAGTAACTGATTATTGTCGAAGTAGAGGATATAAAATGTAGACTGGCAATGGCAAGGAAAGCGTTTCTGAAAAAGAGAAATTTAACATCAAGTACAGATTTAAGTGTCAGGGAGTAGTTTCTGAAAGTACTTTTATGGAGTGTAGCTATGTACGGAAGTGAAACATGGACGTTAACTAGTTCGGACAAGAAGAGAATAGAAGCTTTCGAAATGTGGTGCTATAGAAGAATGCTGAAGATTAGATGGGTATATCACATAACTAATGAAGAGGTATTGAATAGAATTGGGGAGAGGAGTTCGTGGGACAACTTGACCAGAAGAAGGGGCTGGGTGGTAGGACATGTTCTGAGGCATCAAGGGATCACAAATTTAGCATTGGAGGGCGTGTGGAGGGTAAAAATTGTAGAGGGAGACAGAGATGACTACACTAAGCAGATTCAGAAGGATGTAGGTTGCAGTAAGTACTGGGAGATAAAGCTTGCACAGGATAGAGCAGTATGGAGAGCTGCATCAAACAAGTCTCAGGACTGAAAACCATAACATCATCTTCTTTAAAGTTGGAAAATGTTTGAAGTGTAGTGTTCAAAGGCCTAAACCAGAGTAAATTTTTAAATTTCCTGGAGCATAGGGAGGGAGGGGATGGGCAGTGGAGGGGGTCCGGTCTCCCATCCATGTCTGCATTGTGATCACTAGCATCCTCCTCTCAAGGTTGACAGCTATGGTTCTGGGTGACTTCTCCATAAATCTGTTATTTTCTAAACATTGACAGTCCTTTTCCATCATCTTTCTTCTTTCCCTTTAACCCTTGTGCCAGGAGGAGCTGCCACCGCCACTGGATCCGAAAGCTTGGAAAGCTTGGACATTTGTGTGTGTGTGTGTGTGTGTGTGTGTGTGTGTGTGTGTGTGTGTGTGTGTCCTGCTGCAGTGTGATTTGCGGATTTATCTGCTAGTTCTATTATTAGACACTTTCACAAGCATTTTAATGTGTCATAATTTCCCTAATCATTAAATTTTCGTAAATTACCAGGTCTTCAGTAACAACTCGTGAAAATTTCAGTTCCACTAAAAATACTCCATAAAAATGGATGTGACAACACAAAAGTAGTAACCAGATTTGAATTTTCCACTAAGTTACCCAGAAGGTACAGAACATCTGTAACTTTGAATAAACCTTGTTGACACTCGGCATAAGGGCACATGCCATACAAATATATAAGAAATGGTGCACAGTATAATTCCTAATATCACATTGGTAAGAAATTACTTATTAGTAAAATCAGTATTAGGTACAACTAGCTGTTGGCTTGTCAGATAATTCAAACATGGCTGTGTAGTTCAGATCACCCTGGCAGACTTTTTTGTTATTGCTGTAGTGTGTTGCATATCTTGAGCATAAAATTGACAGGGCAAAGAGATTGCAGTTCTTACAATATTTTTGGGCCTGAAAAGGCCTTGTGCTTAAATGACATCTGCATTTTGCAAGGGATAAAAGTAGGAGTAGGGTTTGAGTGACATTTCCAAGTTTCCTTGGCCTTCTCGGTGTGGGGTCAGGCCACTTATCATGCATAGTGCTGTAGGTGGTAATTAGTCAAGAAAAATAACCCTATGATCTGAAAAGTATCCCTGCACTGTCACTGACTTTCGCACTGGACCTGGTTATGATAGGGATGGTTTCCTACCTCAGAACATAGTCCCCATATTGCTAGTATTTTTCTTATTTCTGATCTTTCTCACGAACTATTGAAAGTCCACAAGACGAGATCCAACTCCACATTACCAAACACACAGGGTCAATGCAAGAAGACTTGTTCATATATTTAACGTCTAGAGTGTCTCCGTCTGCCCTGTATACTGTCAGATAATTGTCTGCTGAGGAAAATACTGATTTGTCAGAAAATATTTTGTCAGTTACGATTAACATGGTCCCCTGGAAACAGGAGGTACCTGTCATTACTAATTAGATGACCATACATTTCCTTGTAGCTCCAACATTACCAATCCCTTATCCACCAACACGCAAAAAGTGGTTGTGTTCCTATTCCACTTCATTTAACAAGTTTACCCCAATTTATTCACAACTTGACTATCATAAGTCAGTGTTGAAACAGGCCAGAGTCATTGTTGCCTAGTGGATTCTCCAGTTTCAAGCTAAAATTTTATCTTCTAAAAAGCAGGGCTTTTAGAAATGCCATACCAGTCCATGGGCTGGACTCCAATGCCAAATAATTACCTTACTTCCTCAAGAGCAATAATGTTTGTGAATAGGACATCGATTCTAAGGTATGACTCAAGAATAAAGTGCCTGGGGTCTCAGGTTGAATGGGTTTCTCACCTGGAGTTATTTGTCATTATCTACCATTCAACAATGATGTACTCACACGTGTGTGTAATTCACCATGTTACTGTGATAAGACCACCATGTGAGATAAACAAGGTAATACACCACACTATTGTGCAGGAAAACCCTGTTTAATTAAATTGTTTTGCCAAGGTGGCCACATTTTCTTTTACAGATCTGCAAAAACACACATTGACTACTTGCTTCTCATTGGCTAGAGGCAGCAAACAAGTTTTGTGGCATTGTGTAAGGGAGCAGTGTTGGTTCTAAACTATATAAAGTTATGTGGTGGAATCCTTGCAATACTTCATATCTGAATTAAACTATATGTTCTGCTGTGAAGGTTGTTAGATTGCTTTAAATAAACATTCAGGGTATGTTACTTCAGAACTGTTCACAAAAAATTAGGAGTTGAATATGGAAAATTTCACATAATTATTTTACCCTGCTTTTTTTGTCCAGAGATGTTAATTTTTTGGCCCAGTACTGGGACAAGTCAAAAGCTTCAGACTTGCTTACCAAGAGATCATCTAAGGAGCAATGTGCAGGGAAATTTCAGCTTGTTAGATGATGATCCATGTTTCATATTTCTCTGCTGTTGCACTTACCAGGTTCTAATAGGCCCCATTTTATCAGATAAGTTTTCCAGGGGTTCTGATACAATTTTGCATTTCCCACGACATGTAGTGTCATTCAACATCACCTGGTGGATGTTTTGAAATAGGGTATCAGACGGGGTTTGTCCAAGATGTAACTGAGGAACTGATGTCTTGATTTTAGTCTCTTTAATCCATAGAGGCTACCATATAGTGGATAACACCATATGTCCCTTTGAGCTGCTCATTACATTCATGAGCTACCCTTCGGGACTGCCAAAACCTAAAGCTTGGTAGTTTTTCCAGTGGAATGCACTTCACACAGCCTGTGATCAGCCTAGGGGGTTTCATTAAGAATTGTATCGATCTCCTTTGCATACACTGGTCTAGACCAGACAGGGCAAGCGTAATTAGTTGTGGAAAAGTACTAAAGCGATGGTTCTATGCACAGTAGGTTTGACATCCCACTTAAGTGCCATTAGCTTTCTAAGAATTCTGCTTCTTCCAGTTACCTTATTTTATGTTTTGTTACATAGATTGTGAATGAAGTACATGACAAGCATCACTGAGAAGTATGTTAGCTGGTCTGTGTTCTTGAGGGTAGACACATTCCAGTTAATGTGCAGTCACTATGTTGTGCCTTCGGCTGTAGAGGGCACAAGCAAATAATCTCATATTCAGTTGCTCCCCTCAATAACAATCTTGAATTTTATTTGGATGAAATTTTTGTGTTACTGGTGTAGTTGTAGAACACTGACAGTATTATTTTCTCATTCCAAGTAAATTTTGTCAAGGTTTCCTCCAGTCTGATACCTTACATGTTGCATTTCAGTTTTCAGTGCTGTGTTTGTCTTTAACTCAGATGTCCACTGCTTTTTTTGTGTTGTGGAGGTGCTTCATGTATCAAAAGAGAACAGAGAATGAACTCCAAAGACTGGGTTATAATTCATGCCTGCATCATAGTGTAATCAGGATGTTAAGGAGCTTTCTCTTGATGGCTCTGTGGTTTCTTGTGTAATTAAAAAAAATATTTTGATGTTCATGACAATATTACACTGCAATAGTACATAGAATAGTAATACTTAAAAGTTAATGATTAATATCTGAAATTTTCACTTGGCAATGGAGTGTTGATACTAGTCCTCTTGGGAGACCAAACTTGCATGACAGACTGGAACTCAGGACCTTCGCCTGCTACAGGGAACTGCTCTACTGACTGAGCTACCCAGGCACAACTCATGACCCATTCTCTCTGCTTTACTTCATCTCATTCCTTCCAATCTTCACAGAAGCTCTCCTGTGAAGGTAGGAGACGAGTTATGGGGGAAAGTGTAGCTGTGAGGATGGTTCGTGAGTTGTGCTTTGGCAGCTCAGTCAGCAAAACACTCAACTGCAAAAGGCAGAGGTCCCGATTACAAGCCTGGTACAAAGTTTTAATTTGCCAGGAAGTTACAGACTGACTCCTCATGTAGATCATTTGTCATTACCTTTCAAGCATTTGTCATTCTGCTACAGTTGTACCACATACCTACTTCTACCGATTATAACATATTATAATTATAACAAATTGTTTCTGTGCTTGGTTTTTTATCATGATGAGCTGAAAAATGATAAATTCTAAATGTGTCTTAGATGTTGGAGATGTAGAGAAACATTTCCCTGGCCTGCTGAAAGCAACAGTAGAGTGGTTTAAGATTTACAAGATACCAGATGGAAAACCAGAAAATCAGTTTGCATTTAATGGTGAAGCAAAGAATCAAGAATTTGCTCATCATGTAATTGAAGACGTTCACAAATACTGGCAAGGTTTGGTGAAAGGGGAAGCTGAAGCAGGAGGCATATCATGGTATGTTCAAAGACTTCGTATTTCCTTATGTGGTGCACATTACAAGAATTGTTGTCTAGTACTTAGCTTTAGGAGATGAAATTTTTGTTATAGCTAAAAAATAGTTCCTTTTTAGGGCAAGAGGAAGGATAGTTAAAAAGGGACAGGCAGGTCACTTAGACCTCATGAGAGGGTCTTCTGTTGTGGTTCTGAGGAGAGATAAAGATTTTCACTATGCAGGGAAATATTGCAATATAAATTTCAATGAAGTGGTCTTCCATTAGGTTTTTTAGTGTTTCATGTACACTCCTGGAAATCGAAATAAGAACACCGTGAATTCATTGTCCCAGGAAGGGGAAACTTACTGACACATTCCTGGGGTCAGATACATCACATGATCACACTGACAGAACCACAGGCACATAGACACAGGCAACAGAGCATGCACAATGTCGGCACTAGTACAGTGTATATCCACCTTTCGCAGCAATGCAGGCTGCTATTCTCCCATGGAGACGATCGTAGAGATGCTGGATGTAGTCCTGTGGAACGGCTTGCCATTCCATTTCCACCTGGCACCTCAGTTGGACCAGTGTTCGTGCTGGACGTGCAGACCGCGTGAGACGCTTCATCCAGTCCCAAACATGCTCAATGGGGAACAGATCCGGAGATCTTGCTGGCCAGGGTAGTTGACTTACACCTTCTAGAGCACGTTGGGTAGCACGAGATACATGCGGACGTGCATTGTCCTGTTGGAACAGCAAGTTCCCTTGCCGGTCTAGGAATGGTAGAACGATGGGTTTGATGACGGTTTGGATGTACCGTGCACTATTCAGTGTCCTCTTGACGATCACCAGAGGTGTACGGCCAGTGTAGGAGATCGCTCCCCACACCATGATGCCGGGTGTTGGCCCTGTGTGCCTCGGTCGTATGCAGTCCTGATTGTGGCGCTCACCTGCACGGCGCCACTCATACGACCATCATTGGCACCAAGGCAGAAGCAACTCTCATCGCTGAAGACGACACGTCTCCATTCGTCCCTCCATTCACGCCTGTCGCGACACCACTGGAGGTGGGCTGCACGATGTTGGGGCGTGAGCGGAAGACGGCCTAACGGTGTGCGGGACCGTAGCCCAGCTTCATGGAGACGGTTGCGAATGGTCCTCGCAGATACCCCAGGATCAACAGTGTCCCTAACTTGCTGGGAAGTGGCGGTGCAGTCCCCTACGGCACTGCGTAGGATCCTACGGTCTTGGGTCTTGGCGTGCATCCGTGCGTCGCTGCTGTCCGGTCCCAGGTCGACGGGCACGTGCACCTTCCGCCGACCACTGGCGACAACATCAATGTACTGTGGAGACCTCACGCCCCACGTGTTGAGCAATTCGGCGGTACGTCCACCCGGCCTCCCTCATGCCCACTATACGCCCTCGCTCAAAGTCCGTCAACAGCACATACGGTTCACGTCCACGCTGTCGCGGCATGCTACCAGTGTTAAAGACTGCGATGGAGCTCTGTATGCCACAGCAAACTGGCTGACACTGACGGCGGCGGTGCACAAATGCTGCCCAGCTAGCGCCATTCGACGGCCAACACCGTGGTTCCTGGTGTGTCCGCTGTGCCGTGCGTGTGATCATTGCTTGTACAGCCCTCTCGCAGTGTCCGGAGCAAGTATGGTGGGTCTGACACACCGGTGTCAATGTGTTCTTTTTTCCATTTCCAGGAGTGTAGATATGGCCTTGTTCCCTACCTATCTCCTAAGTTCATGTTCTAGTAATTGAATTTGTCTCGTTTATAAGTGTCCATTGTATTAACTTACAGTGGTACAATTGTCATTAATGTGTGTGTGTGTGTGTGTGTGTGTGTGTGTGTGTGTGTGTTACCAAACGTGTAAAGGCAAAGAGTTTGGGCAGAGATGTGACAAATAATGTACGAGGGGAGGCAACTTAATATTAGCAGAGGTTGAGGCCAGGTGGGTAACGGCAGCATTAAAACATGAACGAGAGAAAAACTAAAATAAAATTTAAATTTCAAAGGAAATGCGCCACATAAAATAACACAGTGCTCGTACAAGCATCTGCCAATAGCAAAACATGTCATTTGGAAGACTAGGCAATGCTTCATAACAACAATTGCCTTCGATGAGCATGGTGTCACAACTGTTTACATTACTCATTTAATCAGTTATGAGCGTGCTCATGCACACCCTCAGTTCCAAGTCGCATATGAGTAGTACCTTCTCCCTCTTCTGGCTACAGAAATATGGCTGTTGGCTGTGTAAGCAGCAGCAGCAGTAGCAGCCAGCCACATGGTACCCAGTAAATTTTTTTACAGGCGCGCCCAAGCTTCGAGATTGATGCATGCGCAGCAGGCCCGTATCTAGTGGGGATTGAGGGCAAACCGGGGTATCCGAACTGGGTGACAATTTCGGGAGGGAGGGGGCGAATGCATATTGTTGAGAAAAAATCTTACTTCACAAAGCAGCTAGCACCCAGAGCACGTCGATCTATTGATTATTCAGATGATTTTGAAACACACACGTGCTGTTTTTTGAACACATTCTAAGTTGATTTTTGAATGTGTGCATAGTGTAAACCAGGGGAATCCTCGTCACGTCTAGAAATCAACTTTCCTGCTGACAAAGCGGGATGGGGGTATACGAGCTGAGCGGAATGAGGCCGAACCAGAGAATGCTAACTGCTGCTTGTTTATGTGGTCGATTCGGTTTGCGAATGTTCAGCGTTGTTATAATCACTAGCGAAATCCATAGATTCAGACTACCAGAGTGGAAATTAGACTAACAGGTAAGAAAGATTTTATGTAATCTTCTCGGTGTATCCAAGAAAGTGAAATTTTGACAAATTCTTTGTCCAAATCGCTACATGAGACAGGGCCAGTTGTAGTCCCCTTCTAGCAGCCGCTTAAGTTCTGTTCTGGGAGTAGCAAGGAAAATAATCGCTGGATAACTAAACTGGTGATTGTGGCAGGGTTAGTGAAGTTAACCGGAGAATGACAGTGGTAGGAATAGTTACAGAATTGATAACTGTTTGTTAGAACGAGGAAGGAGAAGAAACGGGGACTTCACACAAATTATGGAAGAATATGATGATTCCAAATTTATACAAAAACTTCATTCTACTTCTTTTTGGTCTTGTGCATGAGAAACTGGAGCGTAAGAATGAAATGTGAAACTATTTCCTAACATAAAGCTTTTTGCTCGTAATAGGGCATATACGTATTTTGTATTGGTACTTTGTGACGTATTATAAAAATGATCATTGTTGCCAAAAAGTCACGCTTATTTGGTGTTACAATTGCTGAAATATTAGAAAGGCTTATTTTGTTTTCTCCAGCACACAGTGACAAAATAGATGAATTCAGACTGAGAATCCACACCAGTCTTGGGTACTATTTGTATTGACAGCTTTCTCAGTATTCGATGACATTTCTATTTTTCATGTAGCGAAACATTTGACGAACTTCGATAAGATAATAGTCCTTTCCCTGAAAGGAAATCACGCCTTGTAAAGCTGTAGCAAGATCAGAGAGAAAAATCACTAGGACCTAAGAATTGAAGAAATGTGTACTGTCTTGGCTGTCTCTTGTCTTTATTGGTTTTAGGTGTCCTATGTTTAATTTTATGTCAGCAGGCGAGGTGCTACAGGACATTTTAATTTCCACTGTCCCTTATGAAATATACACGTTTGAGTTTCACAGAGCGAAATACAGTGACGTGCGGTATAACAATGTCCTTTGAAGATGCGTGGCACCTCACTGCACACTTAAGACCAAATAACGTCTCTTACATTTCCTCAAAGATATATCTTTTATGTATCACTCTTCAGAAAGACGAGCAAAAGATGACTTTAAAAAAACCTGATGGGCAGAGCAGTCTGAGTTATAGTTGGGTTGGGGGGGGGGGGGGGGGGGGTGTTGTCTCCATGTGACCCATTTTTACAGTTAGTGATTTTCCTGTTTCCCCTTCGTTTACTGCTCTCACGTCAAATGAAAACAAGATTGATTTCTGTGGCTGGGAGCTTTCAAGTGAATTAAAATACATTCACATAATTACGGAAGGGTAAACTATGTTACTAGTTTCAGATTTTATTTTATTTCCACCTTGCTGACACTCGAGCATTAATCGCCTTGCAGGACAATGAAGCTTTTTTGTCAGGTTGATAAATAAATTTGCCTTTTATTAAGCTTCCTGCTTAGGCTGTCAATTTATTCCACATTATTGGCTAGTTTCAACTGTTCGCTGCATTTCAGGTGCATGTTTTCATCTTCCAGCATGTATGGCACTATGACATAATAAAGAACCAAACATGAGATAATACAGTACTGGTACTCCAAGAAAATTTACGTCCGAAAACCACACAGAAAGCATCATATCTGGTAGAGCCCTACATCATAGAGAATCTGGACATACGAATGTGCACTGTATGGCGAACTATGCATTTCAGTATGGTTCACGAAATTCTGATTCTCTTAAAGTATCCTCTAATCCCTTGTTTCTTTTATGACATAATGTTAAGATATTTTAATGTTTTACACGTACGAACATACGGGCTTCCTACATAACCGTAGCTGCGCAAGCCCGGTTGATGCCTCTTATCTGGCCTTCTCTGACAACTGCTGAAATGAATCATTTCTAATAGTTCACAGGAAAATATTGCGAATTGTTGTTCAGAAAACGTTATTTTCAAAGCAAGATGAACTATGTGCAAGAATGTACAATGGATTTCTTAGTGTTAGGTCGTTTTTAAAAATCAGTTCTTTGATGACGAGCCATTTAGAATAATTTCGAGCCCAGAAGATCAGAGATTCATGTCTGTATTAAAAATTCTGCTAGCGTATTTGTGTGATGTATCTTAAAGTGTAACGTGCGCTAAATAGATAAACATTATATGGAAAAGCTTTGCTTTTCTTGTAGCAACACTATGTATATTATTTAAACCATTAACTTTTCCTGTTGGTTAAATTCGAATTTAAACTTCTGTAATACGAGAATATGCAGTGTACATGTTGCTGCACATCAAAGATCTTCCCAAAATGTTTCCCCCCCCCCCCCCCCCCCCCGGAGTATCGTTTTCTAAAGTTCCGGGAAATTCTACACTGCTGTATAAAGCAATGTCCTATAAAAGGATAAGTTTTACAGTTCCAAGGGAAAGTACACTGTCACATAATATGGCAAAAGCGCATTTTCATCTGCGAGAAAACGTATTTGTAACTGGGAGATCCGGGACAAATTTGGGAATTTTTTTTCTCCTTGTTTGCGTATACACCCTGTCAAGATTCAAACAAGCCTGTGTGTATTTGGATTGTTTTTGAAGCATTTCTGGAAAGTTCTCAAATGTTTTACAGTGTATATAATCTTGACTAAGTTTTTAGTCTGAATTTTTATCAACAGACTGTGCTGTAATGGAATGAAATGGTAGCTTGTACTGAATTTAATGACTGTTTCCTGTTAGACATTTTTAAAGCAGTTGCATGTACAGTGTGCAGCTGTTTGTATAAACATTGAATGTCCTGGAATGCTGGTATTTATACAAACATTCAACATTCCAGAATATACAAATATAAGAAAATAAATTCTAAATAACTAATTGGTGCTGGTTAGGTTTGAAACAATAGACTAGCCAGCAACAGTAACCCCTGTACTTCACTGTACTGCATGTGCCAAACCTTGCAGCAGTATCATTGACACTGAAATGTAAAGTTCAAAAAAAAATGTATGTTGGCAGTCAGATAATCCACAACAAGTTATAACTTGCTATATTTCGACATCTACAGCCCACTGATCTGTACCTTTCTCACTACTGTATTTCCACCTGCTCCTGCAAATTTTTTGCATCTGCCTCCCTTACACTATTATTGTACATTATTACATGTAGAAAGTACATAAGTTTGTTAGATGTAAAAAATTTGATGATAAATGATCCTGGAAGAATGGTTTTTGTCAACCGTAGTAGAATTTCTGTTGTACATATTTTAATTCTATTTATTTTTTCTGTTTTTCAGTGTTAATGTTACGATAGCAGACAGTTCTTTCAGAATTGAAACAGAAGATGCTGAGGAAGTAGTATCGAAAAGCCCAGCACCAAGTGCGGGATCAGAACCTGAACCTATTGGTAAGAATGTTACATGGAAGTAAAACTATCAACATCATAAGGAAAAGGATAGATTGCTACTCACTGTGAAGGTGACATGTTGAGTTAAGGACAGGCACAATGAATAGACTGTTACACATGTAGCTTCGGACCAAGGCCTTCTACACACACACACACACACACACACACACACACACACACACACACACACAGTTACACCAGCAAGCACACCTCACCTTCTGCATACATAAAGTAACTCTAGCAGCTCATACTGGAATACAGCTGTCATATTGAATGAAAGCAGCAGTCTGAAAGTGTTGGGGGAGGTATAGCAGGGTATGGATGGAAGGCGAGAGGAGCACTATCTGCAAGTGTGTGCAGGCCCTAGACTGCCAACAGGAGCAGTGTCAGGAAGCTGTGGATCAGGGGGAGAGGGAGTGGGGGAGGGGGAGTGGTGAGCAAAAAAGAGTAGAGCAGGGAAGGGGAAAGACTGGTGGTTGTTTTGGCAGAGGGCAAGCCACAAGGGGAACGAGGAGACGTTAATAGGAAATATTCACATCCCCCTCCTCTTGCGTGGCCTTCTGCCAATGCACCAGCATGTCTTTCCTTGCTCATCTCATTTTCCATTCCCCCACCCCACGTCCCTGCCCAATAGCCTCCTGATGCCACACCTGGTGGCAGAGTTGGCATGTCTCCTCCTAGTCCCTGTACACTCTGCCACAAAGTGCTCTTCTTTCTTCCCACCTGCACCCAGCTATCTTTCCCTCTTCCCCACCCCTTCACATTACTGCTTCCACTAAACATAATTGGATTCCAGTCTGAGCTGCTGGAGATAACTGTATTGTGTGTGTGTGTGTGTGTGTGTGTGTGTGTGTGTGTGTGTGTGTGTGTTTCTTTCCTGAAGAAGGCTTTGGCTGAAGGATACATGTGTAACAGTCTCATTGTGCCTGTCTGCAACTCATTGTCATCTTCACAATGTGTAGCAGTCTATCTCCCTCCTTACATTAATTTAGGAAAAGTTCTGGTTCCGGATTAAGAATTATTTAGAAATGAAGGACATGACTCACCCAAAAGGTAGAACCACTGAGTCAACAGGTACACGAGTGAAAAGGTACAGAGATGCATTCTGAAAGGTAGCCAAGTGCTGTACCTTTTGTTTGTGTACCTGGTCGTGATGTAGCACTTCTGCCTTTCAGAGAGTTGTCTCCTTTATTCCTAAACAATTTGTATATTTCCTTATATTGTTGAAATTCCATCTTGGAGTTTCCATTGTTTCATTCAGAACTAAAACTACCATGTTCTACATGTGGAAGATAATGTCGGGCTGGTCAAAATATTATTAACTGTGATAGAAACATCTTATTTATGTAGTTAGCTTACTTGTAACAAAGATCCTCTTTCTGTAATATATTGTTTCTAGACATGTACTCAGCCACCAGTAAGTCTGTGTTACCCTGATCCACTGTCCTGTCAGACTATTTGTAAATTACTATAGTAAAATATAATCTAAAATTAGTGAAATAGGTAGACATGGAAGGTCATCGTTGCCTATAGGAATAAGGAAAGCGGCAGAAATTCATCTGCATCTACACAGATGTCCACCGTATGATGGTACCTTCCTGTATCACTACTAGTCATTTCCTTTCCTTTTCCACTCGCAAATAGTGATGGGAAAACAACTATCTGCTTGCCTCCATATGAGCCCCAATTTGGATATTATCTTCATGGTCCTTACGTGCAATTCATGTTGGCAGCAGTACAATCACTCTGCAGTGAGCTTCAAATACTGGTTCTCTAAATTTTCTCAATAGTATTCCTTGTAAAGAAGGTTATTTTCCCTCCAGGGATTCCCATTTGAATTCTCTAAGCATCTCCCTAACGCATGCCGTCAAAACCGGACGGTAACAAATTTAGCACCCTGTCTTTGAATTGCTTCGATGTTGCCTTTCAATCTGACCTGGTACGGATCCCAAATACTCCTGCAGTACTCCAAAATAGGTCACACCAGTGTCATATATGCAGTCTCCTTTACAGGTGAACCACCCTCCCTCAAATTCTCCTAATAAACGTAAGTCGACTATTTGCCTTCCCTACCACAGCTCTGGCGCATTCTGTTGCATGTGGGCTGTCAAGTTAGCTACTCAAGACAGATATCATACAACACATTGAAAGTATTGCACATCACTGTACAACCCCCCCCCCCGTGCACGTGCGCGCGTGTGCACACACACACACCACACACACACACACACACACACACACCACACACACACACACACACACACACACACACACACACACAGAGAGAGAGAGAGAGAGAGAGAGAGAGAGAGAGAGAGAGAGAGAGAGAATCCATGGACATCCCAATCTCTATCCAGTAGGTTAGTCTCCTCCAACTAATGTTCCATGACCTGGGTATTTACGCACTATTGACCCTAAACTTGCTTTGAACGACTCAAGAACTGTTATTGGAGAATCAGGTGGCTGGTACAAACATCCAGCAATTAACTTGGTTTATCCTCCTCCTATTATAAGTGACAAGATAACTTCTGTCAAACTCAACTTCATCCTCACAAGACACAAAGTTTTTGTCAACTGCAGTTAACACTCCTCTTCCTATGGTGTCTGACTCATTTTTACGATACTCGTTCCGTGACTCGCTAAATATCTCTGAACTTTCCACTTCAGGTTTCAGCCAGCTCTCGGTCCCAAGAATAAATTGAGTGCGAGAACTTTCATGGAGGGCAGTAAATTTGGCAATCTTATTACAAATACTTAGACAGTTTACTGATAAAATGGACAAAGTGTGTCCATTCTGAATGCCATTTGATTTTTCTTTCTGCGTATCATAGCTCTTCAAACTACTGCCTAGTCTAAAAAATGGTCATGTGCACTCCACAAGTACTGTGCTACCCGAGTAGCTGCTTCCTTTGTGTAGTGCACCCCTGACCTATCCTACAAATCCCTACACAATAATGCAGGTGTAGAAAACCTGCAGTGAAGATAGTTGATGAAGCCTGTGATTGAGACCCTCCACTTGGTTCCAAACCAAAGGACCCTGATCAACTCTGGGAACGATGATGCTAATTGCCAACTCTGCTTCCAGCCCATGCACGAAGCCAGCAGTCACCACCACCACCACCACCTCTGCCAGCTGCCTGTAAGAACCAACGATTGCCTCAGAACCCATGTGACAGGTGTCATTGGTGCTGAAATGAGCCACAACATGCAGACTGCTAAAATAAAAGTGAACTATAAACCAGGTACACCCACCAGTGTAGCTAGTGCAAAGGCCACGATGACACTGGTGCCGTGCACCTCACCCATCTTGTGCTAGAATGTCAAATACAACCAGTACCAAGTCTGAAGGTGCACTTCATGTAAGAAGGTATCATTACTGTTCAGATGGAGTGCAGTTTCTCAGGCACAGCAACTTTGTCATTAAATTGTTCATAATTGTATAAATTAAAGTTGTACAGGATTCCAAATGTGTGATTGATTAATCTTCCAAGAGCAATATAATAAAAAGGGCCTAGCTTCAAGATTTATTTTTCCTGTGTACTTCAGTTCTTTGATAGATCATGAATTTTAAAATAATAATGATCAAGTGTAAAAGGTGTGTGAGAAGAGTAATGAGACTGACAACACTGCAAGCAATCTCTCAATGATGTTTTACTTCTGTATACCATGTGTTCTGTGTCATCCCTTCCAGATGCTCAGTTTCAGCTCCGTATAGCCATCAGGCGATTTTTGAGAGTGCTGTCAGTGAAGTTATGTTTTTGTTGCATGTTACGAAAAAGGAACGGTGGAATATAGAGCAGTGTTGTACAATCAAGTTTTGTGTTAAACTTGGAGAATTCGCAAGTGTGACTTTCGAAAAATTGAAACGAGCCTATGAGGAACATTCCTTATCAAGAGCACATGTTTCTGTGTGGCAAAAATAATTTTTGGAAGGCCGACCACCTTGAAGATGAACCTCCTTCAGAGAAATGTTCAACATTCAAAAAATGTCCAAAGTGTGCATGCTCTTGTGAGATCAGACTGACATTTGTCAATAAGGCTGATGGGTGACCCACTAAACTTACACGTGTGATTCAGTCATGTGATCACAGGTGATGAATCCTGGGTTCTTGAGTACAATCCTGAGACCTTTAGATTCAGATTAGCAGAAGAGATGATGTCTCGAAGAGAACAGCACATTCGAGGCCAATCATTTCAGGAAGTGTAGGACAACATACTACTTCTTCCCACATCTGCAAAGCTGCTACAGGAGAGTGTGAGAGATAGTTGGAGCTCGTATGGAGGTTTACCAACAGTCGTGCCATCACACACCCTTCCTGAAAGGAATAGGGAAAGGGTAAAACTTACCTGAATGATCCTCTGCCACATGCTACAAGGTGGCTTAAAATATAGATATAGATTCTGGAAGGCCTCCAAAATAACTATACGTAGCTATTACAGCATACCATTGGAATGAACACACATCCTTTTACAAACTATTCCAGATTTGGGAGTAAGTAGGAGTTGTAAGGTGCCAAAACTGTAAAAGAGTGGGTTCCCCAAAGACTCAAATGTTTCCTGTTTTGCCATTTCCAAAAACGACCCTTGTGGACAGGTGGTGTTTGGTGTTTGTCTGCTTCTCTTCTGCTGCCCAATCTGTGTTTCTCTTTTTGTCCAGTTGTCCCAGTAGACACATGTAGTTTACAACACTTGTTTTGCCCTTTATAAGAAATTCGTAATGAAATCTGTTTTGCATATCAGAAAATAAGGACAACCTATTTGGTATAAGAAATTCTAACTCTTTGGTGCATGATGTCACCTGCTGCTACTTCCTCCTGCTGTTCAATTTTTGACAGGGGCTGGTGGGCTCAAGTTATATTCGCAGAACTGAACTGAAACTGTAATATTTTTTTCTTGTTGGAATGCCCATGCCCATGCCCATGGTGGGACTGGGTGTTACTATGTGCATTGTTAGTATATACCATTTTATGTACAAAAAATTACTGTTGAAGTTCTTAAGAGTATATTTGAATACCTTAAGATTTCTAAGCTTTCAGAATGAGTACTGATAAGTTCTGGAGGCAACATACACAAAACTTTAAATTGGGTTTCTTGTACATTTATTTGTAAAGGCCACTTCAAATGGCCTGTCCAGCAGAGTAGTACCTGATTTCCAAATTAAATATCTCAAAAACTAAGATTGATAAATCAGTGGAACAAATGAGATGTTTATTTTGAAACCTGTAAGAATTTTATACAGAAGTTTTGAAACAGTTCAGAAAGCTAACAGATAATAGCAATATGTAATGCATTTAAAGTGTGCTGCAGCTCAGAACAATGAGTTCCACTATAGAAACTTGAAAGAACATTAGCATACTGGAAGAGAAGATTGAAATTAAGTACTCCATAGAAAGTGTCTTTCTTGTAATGGAGTAATGTGGCTAGAACACAGTCCTACATCAGCAAGGTGCAGTTTGCAAACTATGTTTAATGTTACAAAAAGACCCAGTGTGAAAACCACTCGCAACCTCTTCACCAAATTCCAAGAGAAAGGCAGTGTGGCTGATGACCTGGTGGGGAATGTTAGCCCCAGGGAAACTGTAGTCACTCCTGAAAATATTGGTACAGTGTCCAGAATTATTTAGCAGACTCGAAGGAAATTAGTCTGGAGAATTGCAGGAGAGACTGAGTGGAAGTGTTCCAGCATGAAAAAATCAAGACAGCCTAATCACGTTTCCATTCAAAATCAAAAGCCACCAGGCTATAACTGCACAAGCTGTGTGATTGAGGACCGACAGTTTGAAACACTCCCACAATGACTGATAAGATATGAAGCAGCTGATATTGGCTGCATATGGTTCAGACGATACACCCTTCCACATGATTGGTGTCATTACTGAACAGAACTGGTGTTTCTCTGATATGAAGCAGAGGTACAATTGGCGCTCTTTTCATGCAAAAAATGATTACTAGTGAACATGTTGTAATTTTGGAACAGTTTGTCTATACACATTTGGCATTGGAGGACCAACTGGACACTGAGTTGTGCATGCTAGATGTTGCCAACCACATGGCACAAGAGGTGTTTCACTCTCTTGATGAATACTTCGGGTTTAGTCATAGTTGGATTATAGCAAATTTACTGGTGCAGCGTTAGATTGGCCTCCGTATTTGCCCGATCTGACTCTTGACTACTGTTTGTGTGGCACTTTGAAAGGCACTGTCTGAGAACCATGCCACCCCACTGGACGAGCTTGAATTGATAATCTTTGTGGCTTTGAATCTATTTCCATGAGACACTAAAGGATGTGATTGCAAATTTTATTGTTAATTTGTGTCACCTCTGTACTGCAAGTGGGGACATTTTGATAAGACTGGCGAGATTGCACACTACTTGCATAAGACGAGTCAATTATGCACGCTGCTACTGTAAGAACTTCAGTGTACAGCACCATTTGTTAGCAACGAAACTTCCATATAAAATTCATACAGCTTTCACAATAAATGTACCATTTGTTCCACTCATCTTTTTGGACCTTGGTTTTTTAGATTTAATTTTGAAGAAAGTTGGTTGCTGGACTTCCCATGTAAACAGTGCAGTGTGCCAAATGGCTCAGTGTCGAATGAAACTGTGCCTTGTGTAGGGAAACTCAGGTGAACAGGCATGACTTGTCAGCTAGCCCAGTTGGATTTCCAGGTGATTCAAAATTGTCTGCTGAGCCAGGCTCAGCCTTCAGTGTGTTGGGAGGCTGCCACACAGGCCCATGTGAATTTCCCGACACGGTGGGGTTCTGCTCAGTGTGGAGCCATTCATCTAGTTAGGTTGCTTATGAGTGACCCAGAGCCGATAAGTGACAGGAGTGTAGTTTCCTTTTCTTTGGTCAGTTTGATTTTAGACTATATATCTAAACATTAATAAATCTGTAGGGTGCCTTTCAATTTAAGGAAACACTAAATATTTAATCTTTTGTGTCTATTGCTACCAAGGCTGTAATTTCATTTTTGGTGTCTGTTACTTGTACTGAAATACAGTCAACTGTTAATCAATGGAAAATGAATGATGAAATAGCAATAACATTATGGAAAAGACTGGCCATCTCTCTCTCTCTCTCTCTCTCTCTCTCTCTCTCTCTCTCTCTCTCTCTCTCTCTCTCTCTCTCTCTACCCCTCCTCCCTCTCCCCTCCCTCCCTCCCTCCCTCTTAGTGTCTCTGACCTCAGTGGCCAGTATTTCCAACTTCAGAAGGAGGTGTTTCGGCTGATTAAAGCTCAAATATGTAGCAGTCTTTTTGTTGTGCCTGTCAGTGACTCATATTCCTATGTGATAAGCAGCAATCTGTCCTCATATTATAATAATTAGTAAATTGTGAATGGTAGATATACATTATATGTGGCTATCCATTTCATTAATTTTATCTTGACTATTTTCGTGCATTGGGTATGTTCACTGGTATGTTTATTTTGCTACTTCCATCCCAAAACACATTAACAATGTTATTAATGTGTTGTACAACTGAAGATGCATTTGCAGAGCAAACGGAATCATTTGTACAGAATGTCTTGATTGGAAGAGCTTCCTTCTTCAAAATATGTGGCGTACTACGATGAATACTTGGTACTGGGTGGTTATAACCAAAATGCGATTACTTGCAGAGGTCCAGTGTAGGCTGTAATTATCGTATTGCAGTGAAACTTGGTAGAAACGTTAATAAGTTAATGCGGACATGATTTACACTGGAAACAAAATTAAAGTTTTGACCATCTGGTGTTCATCTTGTTCTGTACACTATTTGTATTGCAGTATGGCATCCACACTGTCATTTGACAAGCTGTAACATGAGTGTATGGTGTGACTATTGAGATGAGCTGTTACACTGCTAGTGAAACTGTTCGGTGTAAACCGTAGAAATTTCTGTGCTGCGTTGAGAGAGCATTGCAGATTGAAAGGTCTGAGGAGTGGTCCAATGTACCAAGCAACATATGCTCCAGGTAGTTATAGTGCTCGTGTAGTATCACAAGAATTATCCATCCCATGGTCAGCAGTACAGAACTTTCTGTATTCTGTTTTACACTGGTACCCATAAAGATCCAGGTGGTGCAGCAACTGAAACCTCAACGTCTTCAGCAGTGTTGTGAACTTGCTCTCCAATTTCTGGTGTGGATCGAAGTTATGACTTATGGACAGGCAGTATTCTTTTGAGTGACCAGGCACATTTGTCACTACAGGGTGCAGTGAACACACAGTACTGCCAAATACGGGGTACTGTTAAATTGTGTGTTATGTACGAAGAGCCATACACCGACCGTATGTGACAATGTGGTGTGGATTCATAAGCACCTTTTGTCTCAATCCAACAGTGTTAAGCAAAGAATAGGTTGCTACATGCTGTAAAGGTTGCCCGTTGAGCTGCAGACAGGCACAATGAAAAGACTATTACACATTGTAGCTTTCAGCCAAAGCTGCAGCAATCTATCCGTTTTCTTACATTTTTGATATTCCAACCTGGAGTTTATATTGTCCTGTTCTCAGTCTGTCATGTGAAAGGAATACATCCAGGGAATCTTATCAGGTGTACCATGTCATCTGCATGATATCAAGATCTTTTTGTACAGCATGTGATTCCTACTTTGAAAGAGTGGAGCTGTGTGAAAAGCACTGTTCAATTTTCATGCAAGATATGGTAATACCTCATGTCGCTCACCCAGTGAAAGATATGCGTAATGCAACCTGCCACGCATGTTATCTCCAGAAGTTTTCCAAATGCATGGCCTGCAAGCTAAACTGCTCTGAATCCATGTGACATTTGGCTCTGGTGATGTGTAAAAGAAAGTGTTACCAGGAAGTCACTTGGTTCCCAACTCACCTGAACATGTTGCCCAGTTTCTACCGGAACTGTTGTGAAAAACTGTTGATAACATGAGAACTGAAAGAAAAGGAAAAGCATCATCCAAATGCCTTTTGCTTTATCCTTTGTATGTGGTTTTCTTGTTGAGTGCCAAATAACAATGAAAGTAATTTTTCTCAATACAATTGACTTCCACCGTGAAAGTATTTTCATTAAAATCATTTATCTGTTTAGCTGAGGTGACAAGTCATGGGATATCTCCTCCTATCATGTCAGGTCTCCTTTTCCCCGGCCTAGTGCAGCAACTCAACATGGTATGGGTATAAGTCATTTGAAGTCCCCTACTGAAATACTGAACCTTGCTGCCTGTGTAGCCACCCATAATTGTAAAAATATTGCCATTGCAGTATTTTGTGCTTGAAATGCCTTCTCAATTATCTCCCATAAATGTTCGATGTATTCTTGTCTGGCGATGTGTGGTGCCAAATCAGTCGCAAACAGTTGTGGCTCGGTGCCATGGCACATCATTGTTGGAGAATATGAAGTCCATGACTGTCTGCAAATGGTCTCCATGTAACCAAACATAACAATTTTCAATGATCAGCTGAATTGGACCCACACCATTATGGACCAACCCCAGCTATCACAGTGTGTTGTTGAAAACTTTGGTCCATTGCCTCGTGGGTCTACACCACACTCAAACCTTATCAGTTTTTGACAACTGGAATCAGGACTCACCTGACCTGGCCACAGTTTTCCAGACACCTTGGGGCCAACCGACATGGTCATGAGCACAGGAGTGTCACTGCAGGCGATGTACTGTTAGCGAAGGCACTCGAGTTGGTCATCTGCTGCCATAGCCCATTAATGCCAAATGTTGCCACACTGTCCTAATGGATATGTACATGGTACGTCACACATTGATTTCTGTGATTATTTCATGCATTGTTGCTTGTCTGTTAGCACTGACAACTCCACTCAAGTGTCACTGCTTTTGGTCATCAAGGGAAGGCCATTGGCCGCTGCATTGTCCTTGGTTAGAGATAATGCCTGTAATTTCAAACAATGGAAACTGCAGGTAGGAATATCAACAATGTAGGAAAAGATAAGTGTCTTCTTACTGTAAAGAAGACACATAAAGTTGCAGACAGGCTTGATTAAGACACACTCATAAAGGTTTTGGCCACACACACAACTGCCAACTCCAACATCTTGGACCGGAATGCATGGCTATTCCACCAATTCGGGGGAAGAAAAAGAAAGCCTTTCCCCCTTACCTGATGCTTCACCATCCCATTGCCAGTTGCTGTCTACCTGAGTCATCTTTTCTGGCACTAGCATTTAGGTTCCCTCTTATCTGCATAACTACAAATGGAACAGTTACCTAATATAACAACCTCTCTTCATGATTGGCTGTGGTCTTTCATCGAAGAGTCTTCACACTGCATTTTCAGGCTACTGTGAAAAGGCAGTGTGGCTCGTTCATCCTTCAATCGTACAAGCATCTTGGGAAGCACTATTTCTTGAATTACTACCACTGTGTGTCCAACGAATTAGAATAAGGCATGGTTCTCACCAAGGCAATACAATATGAAATTTAATGTATTGCTATGAAGGTCACGTGATGCAATGGGACAGTTAGCCATGTGGCACTTGGGTCCCCACAGAATAACCAGCTAGACACAGCAGGTGACAATATGTGTCACTGCCAGCCCTGCGGCAGAAAACTTCTGTATATTTTGCACATTTACTGGAGACTGAAAAGTGGTATGGCTGTCCTTCCAGTGTTAAAAACAATTTTGTTATGTTAGCTGCATTTTGTATTCACCATTTACTGTAAAATGGGCCAAACATAAACTGGACTGTGATCGCATTTTTTTACTGCAGACTTCTCAAAAATAAGTCCTGTTCTACTTCATTTGGAGTATCACAATAACTGTGGGCAATGGTGGGAAGAAAACCAGTTCCCTATCAAACTTCCTGGCAGATTAAAACTGTGTGTCGGACCAAGACTCGAACTCGGGACCTTTGCCTTTTGCGTACAAGTGCTCTACCAGATGGTCGGGCACACAGTTTTAATCTACTAGGAAGTTTCATATCTGTGCACACTCAGCTGCAGAGTGAAAATCTCGTTCTAGTTCCTTATCAAGCTATATCAGAATGTAAAATGCAAAAATTCACTTTTTTTACCAAGTAGTTTCATGAAATTGTATGAGAGACTGCACAGCAGAGAACATGCACAATTCCCAGAACAGTAGTTTCGATGTTTTACATGAAAGGTAAAGTTTACTTCAAAGCTGACTACAGAGATGGATGTTGCATTGCGTCATGTCCATCAACAGATTTTTTATTGACCTCAGATGACCTGAAATCTACCTCCCCGAGTATTATATGATAGTTGTGTGGAGCAAAGAGCACTCCATGTAGTGCCAGAGGATTGCATTGGATTGTGTTGCTATTGTCCCAGTGTGAATTGTAACGTACTTGGTTACTGTGCACTCCATCAATGTGGGTTACTGCTATATTGGATCAAGGTTTTTTTTTGGGGGGGGGGGGGGGGGGAGGGGAGTTGAGGGAGAGGGACTTCAATTTCCCATTTTGTAAAAGTTTTTGATATCACTGAATGATTTTGAAAGTGTCGTAAATTCACTTGGCCAAGGGCTTATTTGTGATTACTACAGAGAGAGTTGTGGCTACGGATTTTCTCTCACAGACATTACCTGGGAACTTCTATGCTAAAGAATTTACTTAGTGCACTTTTGGCCAAAGCCTTCTTCAGAAAGGAAAACACCCACACATTCCCACAAGCAAGTACACCTCACACTCATGACCACTAACTCCAGCCTGTTGTTTCCATTTCTGAAGATGATTTCGGTTGAAAGCTCAGTGTGTGTCTCTCTTTCATTTTACTGGTATGCAAACTCAATTTGTCTACTTCACAGTGAGTAGTAATCTATCTGTTTGAGATCTGTGAAATGCTTGTGCCCAAACGAAGCACAGTTTGGGAATATGCAGTAGTTTTGAGTTACTTACCAATTCGCAATAATTAATAGAGAAAAAATGGAACATAAAATCAAATACTCAGTATTGTCAAATCAGCCACATGGGAAAACAATAGAAAATAATAGTGTAACATTCTGAAGTGTTACATAAACTTAGTCTTGTTGTTTACTAATGCTACTCTTTCTTTTGCAGTTAATAAATGGCATTTTATACGCTTGCAAAGATTAAAATCGAAACTTTGAAGAAGCAAGAATTAATATAATCTATATCCATTTAATGAAAGAAGTTCTTATTAACTGTGTCAAAAGTTCCTGTATCATTCTTCCGTAAGGAAAGTTGTAAAAATTGTCAACAAAAATTAAAATATTAATCAATTTACTAATTCAACTTTTTCTATTCCAGTTGATAAGTGGCACTTCATTCATCTAAAGTGATTGCTTTGTGGTGTGTATATCGGATCCAGAGGGAGTGGTGGTGTAAGGTCGCCTGTGTAGCAACTTCTTGAAGGAACTCCGAAGATTTAATTTCAATCTGCCTGTGATTTTTGAAACTTGCATAGTTTTGCTGCCTGTGAAAAGAAGCAGTTTTGTATTATATACAATTTCTGTGTTTTTAAAAAAATTGTTTATCTAATACAATTTCATATGGACACCATTTTTTTGCTTTTTTCATCTGTTGACTCCACCCCATTCCATCTCGTAGTTCCTTCTTAACCTCAATTATGTTAGTCACAAACCTCTTAAAAGTTCCCAAAGTGTGATTCATCTTCTTTCCCTTCCTCCTATGTCAGTCCTACTCTGCTCCCTCTCCAGCTGAGGGATTTGTTTTGTTATCTTGAATCTTCTTACATACTGTATTGCCATTACATTATAGGTTGTTTCTGCAAAATAGGATGTACTATTACTTTAATGTGGCTGGTGCAGTCAGCTGTCACAAGTATTTGGCAGCTGTTAAGTCTGTCAGAAGTGAGAGAGATTGAGAGATCATTTCGACAACTGACATGCTTAGTGTTGAACTGCCCTCTCCTGGTCATAGAGATTCCTTGTTTCCTGTATCAGTTCAAAGAACTCCGGGGTAGCTAATTTTCAATAAAGTTGCAGCCAGTAGCTTGCTGTATGTCAAATGGTCCCTGTTTGAATGAAGTGTGGATTGCAATCTACCTTTCTCAGTGTGTTGTATTCGGATAGCAGTTTTAACTCTGTTTCGAAATTTACACTTGATAGGAAATAGCAGTTACTGTAGTACTTGTATAGCTACTGCCAAAGTTTAGTTCATAATTAGTGGACAATGTTCCATAAATTATCAATATTAAATAGCAGAGCTGGAAAGAATGCCTGTGTTGTAAGAGGAACAGGATTTTTGTAAAAGTCATAACCTGTTGTATAATTATTCTTTCCACTTCCATGACGGCTCTTCTTTGTGAAGATGAACACATTCCACTATGTGTGAATGAATGAATATCTTGAGCCAGTATCTGAATGTACAATAGTAGTACTGTGAATGATAATGAATTGCAGTAAATGTTTCTCAGGATATGTAACTGACAGCAAGGCTGACATAGTTCTGCTGTCATTCCTGCAAGTGTTGTGTGTTTGATATATCCAAATAATTGGATTGTTATTTTGAAGTGACCTACAGTTACCAACACTCTTGCCATGTGCAAATTGAGGAACTGGGACATTAATTCTTATCATGCTTAAAGTAGTGTTTTCTTGGTTTCTTTTTTCCATAATCTTTCAGGTGGCCCTGTTACTAGCTTAATGTTAAATGATGCTATATATAATTGGTATAATATACATTTAACCCTTGAGTTGGCGCATGTGTGTATAAAGTGCGCCAGTCACAAACATTTTTTGTTCTGTTCCACTGTTGTTTTTACAGTTACCAGCCTGTACCTATTCCTTCATTATTGCTTGTGCTAATGCAGTACTAAGTTCTGTAGTCATAAGTCCAAATTAGCAACAGTAATATAAAATAAACTGTAACCTAGGTGAGAAAATATTGTTCTGTGCAAGAAAATGCCCAGATTTCTGAGGTAGCGATACAGTCCTGCCATCAAGCAGTTATCTGCAAGATAAATGGTAATCAAATAAATGGACAGGGATCTGATTTGGCTGCACTGTTTAATCCTTAAAGTGGATCATTACTGTGGGTTGACACTTATATTCAGTAACATTGATACAGTGAAAGGTTTATTGTTCAATTAAACAATGGTTTATCTCATATAATGCAATTATCATTGCTTAATTAAACTAAGATTAAACTGTGAGTTCAATAATATTATGTTTACATTGGCAACAGAAACACAACTATTTGTCGAAAGTGTCACCCACCCACTTGGGTTACAAAAATTGGCTCAACTTGTCCCCAGTTTTTTTGTTTTATTTAATCAAGTTATGTCCACAAATTGCAACACATTGTGAACTGTTCACAATAATTAAGGCCACAGGAGGATAGTCCTTCCCAAATATACCTCCGACCACAAAGCAATATTGACAGCTTGAGTCGGGGGCAGGGGATCTTCCTTGATCATCGTGTTAAGAGTTCTTGTGGTGATATTCCCATAGAAACTTCAATCGCCTAACACACAGCTTCCTTAGAAGTCAAATAACAGTTATCATAGATTTAGCTTTAAAATGTTTAATATAATGAAACATTTCATAAAATTTTCAATCTCTCGTTCCACCCCATTAGCAGTTGAATTTCCGGAAAAAAAAACACTGCAACACACTTCATTTCTAACCAAAAAGTGAAATACAGATTTTGTCAGACTTAGTGTCAGAAATGTTCCCATAAATATTTTAAAGCCCCCTCATCCCCTCAGGAGTTTGGTTTTCATAAACACTGAAACTTATTTCTTTCAATTTCTAAAACAGAAGTCAAATACCAAAAATGGTTCTCACTTTTCACCCCCTTACTGGTCAAATATGCTGAAGTATTCTTTATTCATTTCTGACTGAGAAACCAAATACCAATCTTCATAGTTCTAGTGTCTCCAAAAAAATCTTTGTCACCAAATTTCCAGTCTCTTCCTAAACAATGCCTACACCCCCTCTTCAAATTCAAAGTTTCTATCCTTAACAGTCTGGGCTGGGCGATGGTGAGTCAGTCAGGGCATTCTGTATATACACACACATAAAAAAAAGTTATGCATCGCCCTGATTCCCAAAACTGCTGAAGATAGACGTTGACTGTCGATATTGTATGTGACACAGTCCCTTTGACTGTTCAGAGATGACACTAAACCTGTCCAAAGATTTAAACAATGCATAAGCAGTGCCTATGAGATGGAGGGGATCTGACAGCCCATCAGTCATTTCACCAGGTAGGAGATACATGGCTCGGTTTGTCTGCAGTTCAACCATGCCTATATAGTCAGTCTGCAGTTGAATCACTTTTGCATTGTTACTTTGTGCCAGGAAGGGCTCTCAACAAGGGAAATGTCCAGGCCTCTTGAGTGAACCAAAGTGATGTTCAGTCATGTAGGAGGTGCAGAGAGACAGGAACTGTCGATGACGTGCCTTGCTAAGGCTGCCTAATGGCTATTGCACCAGTGGATGACTTTTAACGATGGATTATGGCTCGGAGGAACCTTGACAGCAAGGCCACCATGTTGAATAATGCTTTTCATGCAGGACATCGTGTCATGACACATACTGTGCACAATAGGCTGCATGATGCGCAACTTCACTACAGACATCCATGGCGAGGTCCATCTTTGCAACGTCACCATGCAGTGCAGTACAGATAGGCCCAAAAACTTGCCAAATGGACCACTCGGGATTGGCATCACGTTCTCTTCACTGACGAGTGCTGCACATGCCTTCAACCAGACAATTGTCGGAGACGTGTTTGGAGGCTTTCTGGTTAAGCTGAACTCCTTAGACGCACTATCCAGCAAGGTGGAGGTTCCCTGCTGCTTTAGGGTGGCATTATGTGGGACTGACTTACACCGCTGGTGGTCATAGAAGGCGCAGTAACGGCTATGCAATATATGAATGCCGTCCTCAGATAGATGGTGCAACCATATCAGTAGCATATTGGCGAGGCATTTGTCTTCATGAATGACAAATTGCGACCCCATCATGCCCATCTTGTGAATGACTTCTGGTGATGTAACAGCATGCTACAGAACATAATCAGTATTACACTTTCCCTTTATAAATTGATTCAGATTATTGTTGCTTTTTATTGTTCGTGGTTCGTAGAGCAAATAGTGATGCTACATAATTTGTCAGGAGAGACAAAACTGCAGATAATGCACGCAATGGAAATGAACATTATCAGTTCTGACTCCATAACTTGTTATTAATTATTACAGAACACTCTAAACAGAAACTGTACATATTGGCTGAGTGAAACAGCAGCTGCTTAGCTGCATTATGTATGTACATGCATCAAAAAGTTTTGCGTCACGTCGGTTCTGAGAGTTCCAGGAGCTCTTCAGAAAATTTGAATAAAAATCCACATAAACACCATTTTCGCCATTTTTATTGCTCATGAAAACCAGACATTGCGTGTTGTACCACCAAACAGTGAGACCTTCATGTACCTGTAATACCCAGTAGCATGTCCTCTCGCATTGGTGCATGCCTGTATTTGTCATAGCATACTATCCAATAGTTTATCAAGGCACTGTTGGTCCAGATTGTCCCACTCCTCAACGGTGATTCGGCATTGATCTATCAGAGTGGTTGGTGGGTCACATCGTCCGTAAACTGCCCATTTCAATCTATCCCAGGCATGTTCAATATGGTCATGTCTGGAGAACATGCTGGCCACTCTAAATGAGCGATGTCATCCTGACGGAAGTCATTCCAAGATTTGCATGATGGGTGTGCTTATTGTCGTCCATGAAGAGTAATGCCTCGCCAGTATGCTACTGATATGGTTCCACTATAGGTCAGAGATTGGCAATCACATATTGAACAGCCATTACGGCATCTTCCAAGACCACCAGTGGCGTATGTCGGCCCCACATAATGCCACCCTAAAACAATACGGAACCTCCACCTTGCTGCACTCACTGGGCAGTGTGTCTAAGACATTCAGCCTGTTAGAGTTGCTCCCAAACATGTCTCAAGACTGTCTGGTTGAAGGCATATATGACACTCATCAGTGAAGAGGACATGATGACAATCCTGAGTGGTCCATTCGGCATGTTGTTGGACTCGTCTGTATCGTGCTGCAAGGTATTGTTGCTTCAAAGATGAACCTCGCCATGGGCGTCGAGAGTAGAGTAACGTTGTGCATTATGCAGCCTACTGCGTACAGTTTGAATTGCAACACGACGTCCTGTAGCTGCATGAAAAGCATTATTCAACATGGTGGTGGTGTCAGGGTTACTCCAAGCCATCATAGGTGGTGGTCACCCACTGTAGTAGTATCCCTTTGGGGCCTGAGCGAGGCATATCATTGGCAGTTCCTGTCTCTCTGCATAGACTCCATGCCCAAACGGTCACTTTGGTTCACTCAGAGGCACCTGGACACTTCCCTTGAGAGCCCTTCCTGGCACAAAGTAACAATGCAGGCGCAATCAAACTGCGGTATTGAATATCTGGGCGTGGTTGAACTACAGACAACACGAACTGTGTGCTTCCTTCCTTGTGGAATGACTGGAACTGACTGGCTATCAGACCCCCTCTGTCTAACAGGTGCTGCTCATGCATGGTTGTTTACATCGCACCTTTGGGCAGGTTTTGTGACACCTCTGAACAGTCAAAGGGACTGGGTTTCTGTCTGTAGTCAATGATAACAATAGCCACAATCAATGTCTATCTTCAGGAGTTCTGGGAACCAGGATGATGCAAAACTCTCGTGCGTGTGCGTGTGTGTGCGTGTGTGTGTGTGTGTGTGTGTGTGTGTGTGTGTGTGTGTGTGTGTTTTACGAGGAAAAGGGAGGACAGATAGTAACAACATACAGCAATGTTCTTACAACTGGAACATTGTGTCAACTTACATTTTCATATATCAATGCCCTGTGTAGTGTGACTGACCTGCATGTTTGTATGACACCATACCTCACAACTGGTTTTAATGTGACCACATTTATCGACATTGCAATGTGTGTGAATAAACCTCTTGCTACTTTGATTCTGTTGCTTCATTTTTCCATAAAAATCTGACTTCTCTGAAACTGACATTATTTATGCATAATATCCTTATTCAGGCACTTTCTAAAACCAAATCTTGTAGAAGGAACAACTTTTATTGTGATTTCCTTGCTAGTCTTGTGTAACATCTGATTTTTTTTTTTTGCAAAGTTGGTGGTTTGATTTTGGTCAACACTACACAGAACTTGGCAGCCAAAAGACTCTCACATAATACCAATGGGGAACTTAATATGTGCATTTTGCTGGTTATTCTTTGGCATGTATACTGGAACAGTTCTTTAGTCGATATTGTTTCGCTCCTTCAGCAGTTTGCATACAGACCTACTCACTTTGAACATCTCGCCTGTACGTTCCATCAATACACCCCCCCACCCTCAAGCACACACACACACACACACACACACACACACCAGTACTGTCGCTTGTTTCCTGATTCTCATTCCAGCAAGCTATGTCAGCTGTCTGTTTGCAAAGTAACCATGTCCACTATGTGCAATTGGAATGAAGCTGAGCTGGACCAGTAACAATTACTTTGTTAGACACAGCAACAGCAGTGAGCCAAGCAGAAAGTAAGATACTATGCTGAAAAAGATGCCTGACTAAAGTGAACAGAATTGTTAATTTTGATTTGCAACATCACTCATAAATAGGGGAGAGTATATCACACAGGTTGTAGCAATAAGACACCCAATTTGACATTTTGTAGGTAGCTAATCACCACAAGAGATGTAAACAGCACATTGCAGGATAGTATGGTTAAGATTTTCTTGTAATCTACAGGCATCTACTGAAGAGGACAGGATGGTAAAGGAAAGATGACTTGCAGGAAAGCATCTTATATTGACACAATAATGTGAAGTTTCGTTTCCTATTATTAAAACAAACCAGTTTGTGAATGTGTAAAGTAGGAAATTTGTATCAAATGCAGTACTTTATTAAATATGTAGATGGGCCAGTGTAAGTGTAGCTGATAAGACTACCATACAGGTATGATAAAACAGATAAAACTATTTCCTGACTGAAAGGAATCCAATTCTGCAAGCCATAGCCACAAACAGAATTTTACAACAGACCTTTCGAAAGTAGTGATGAGATTAAACAATTCCTTGTGAATTATAGTGTTCAATGGATTGTAACAAATAGCCAAACTTTAAAAGAAAGGGAAGAACCTTAGTGTCAAGAGCTGTGGTAGCTAGTACTAAGCAAACAGGGAAGGCTGTAGGATGGAAAGGGTACATAAATTGTTCCTAAAGTGAAAGTAAAAAGTAAGAATGCTGGTGGTCATAACAAGCAACATCTACATAGCACCCCATGTCTTCCTTCCTTAGCATTTAGGATTTAGCATTAGGTGTCATTTAACAGCGACACACAATGTAGAAGGTAGGTATACAAGCCACCTTCGGCCAAAATGGTTGCAAGTATTCCAGGTGGGACAACACCAGAGCTTCTTCCTGCATTTGCTGGGAAGTGAATGTGTCATATCTGCTTGGCAAATGCATGTTTGATATGTCCCACAGAAGGTGGCATCAGTGTATGCTGCAGTGGCTGGCTCATACATAAGTAGGTCAGTAAACTGGACACACTTTGTGTTTGGTACTGTGAGTAGTAGGCAGGAAATGGAGTGATTTTCTTGGGAATAAAAAGCCAACATGCACTGTGCTTATAGGGCAGCAGATGGAAATGCTGTCACAGATTAACAGGTGTACATTAAGTGGTTTTCAAACAGTGCCAGATTGAAGTACATTCACTGCCATCTGTAGGTCAGAGAGAGAGAGAGAGAGAGAGAGAGAGAGAGAGAGAGAGAGAGAGAGAGAGAGAGAGAGAACGAACTTGAGATGTGATGGCATGTGTGCATTCAAGGTGTACACCAAAGCCAGTGCATTCATTTTGTGGTATATGTGTGAAGGCTGGAAAGGTGTGGTTGACAGTGCATAGTGTGTACACCAGAGTTTAAGGAGGGGACATTAGCACTGCTGCAAAAAACTGTCAACAAGTTGTGGACTCTTACTTGACAAAAGGGTGTAAGCCAATTGGTGGTCTTGTATGTATGGAATGAAGATGATTCGCACTATTGTCACCTTCAGAAAGTTCAAATGCTTGATCCAGAAGACTTCCCCTGTTGCGACTTCTGTTGATGGTTTCTACAGAAGTGGGCTATTCAGCCTAAGTTCCCACACTTTGTACTTTCTGCGAATGAGGCATTTGCTATGTGGGGATGTGTGTGTCCAACAGCCACAATCAACGTGTATGAGCACATGAAAATCTGCACCCTGTATTTGATCGTGCTCACCAAGAGCACTTCACCATCAACAGTTGCGCCGGTTTGGTAGGTGACAATCTGATTTGTCCATACTGTGGATGAAGAGCTGACATGCGAATTGTGGTAGCTGGTGATGCAGCCCACAGGGTATGGCAATCACTCGGGCATCATTGCAGGGTGTGCATTCAGGCAGGAGGGTGTAATTCAGAGCAGTTTTTGTAACTGTTTGCAAGTAAAGATCATGAAAAATCAACCCACCTCTCTGCCACTATCAGTTAGAAATTTAAATTGTTGCCCTGCAGACATGCTACCATATCAATTTGGATAGTGGGTTATATGCTTGCTTTACCTGCAGTGTGTGGTGGTGTTACATGATACCTAGTGCTGAATGCTGAGAGCCAGCTGTAACAAAATAACTCCATCTGGTGTGCAAAGTGTGAGACAGATGAAATGCCCACAGACTTCAGGAAGAATGTGACAGTTCTAGTTCCAAAGAAGGCAGGTACTGACAGGTGTAAAAACTGCCAGACAAGCAGTTTACTAAGCCATGGTTCCAAAATATTGGCAGGAGCTATTTAAAGAATAATGAAAAAGCTAATATAAGCCTACCTCGGAGAAAATCATTTTGGATCTCTTACAACTGTAGCGACACATAAGGTGGTACTGACCATATGATTTACCTTAGAATATAGACATTAGAAAAACAGACCAAACAATAATGTCCAGGATGAAGTCCTTTCTTCCAAAACACAAAACATACATAAAGTCTCAAGGTTGCTGCTGGAGCTCAACTGTGCCTTTGTCTGAAGTGTGCAACAATCTTGGGTGAGTTGTGGGCTGTGAGGAGGCTGCATGGGGCACGGAGTGAAGAAAGATGTTGCTTGTGAGAGCATTGAAGGATGTGGTGCGGACAGGAGAGGGTGCTAGGAGCAGTTGGGAGGCTATTCTGGAGGAGGAGGAATAAGAAGAGAGAGAGAAAGTGGAGGAAATGGGGAGGGGGATGTTGGGAGAGCAGAGACACAGAGAAGGGAAATAGACTGCATGTGTGTTAGTGGAATGTTTAGTGTTGGAATGGGAGCAGGGGTGGGGACAGGTAGGGAGAGGACACGGACAAGTGAAAGTTGAGGCCAAGGGGGTTGTGGGAACGAAGAATATATTGTAGTTAGAGTTCACACCTGTGCAATTTAGAAAAGTCTGTGTTCATAGGAAGGATCCAAATGGAATATGCTGTGAAGCAATCATTGAAGTGAAGTACATCGTAGTGGCAGCATATTTTGCAACTGGTGGTCCAAGTGTCATACCCACAGTTTAGCAGTGACCATTTATACAGACAGGCAACTAGTTAGTTGTCACAGCTCAATAGAAAATAGCATGGTGGCAGCAGCTTAGTTTGCAATCACACAGCTGCTTTCAAAGTTAGCCTTGCCTATGATGGGATAGGAGGACAGGACTGGAGTATGCAGCAGTGGCAGGCTGTGGAATATGTTCGGAAGGGGTGTGGAGGATAGTGGGTAGGACATTTCTCATTTTGGGGCACAATGAGAGGTAGTCAAAACCCTTGCAGCAAATGTGATTCAGTTGGTCCTGCTGTGGTGAGTCACGAGAGGAGTGCCCCTTTTTGACCCGTCATTGGGTATGTGGGAGGTAACCATAGAGACAGGGTACAGGACATATGTTTCAAGACAAGGCTGGGAGGGTAATTTTGGTCTGTGAAAGCTTCAGTAAGAGGCTTAGTATATTTGAAGATGGACTGCTTATCACTACAGATGCAATTAACCACAGGTGGCTAAACTGTGTAGGGGGGACTTCTTGGTATGTAATGCTTGGCAACTATAGAAGTGGAGGTATAGTTGGTGGTTGGTAGGTTTGATGTGGACGCACGTACTGATGTATCCATCCTTTAGGTGGACATCAAGGAAGGTAACTTGTTTGGTTAAGGAGTCACAGGAAAAGCAATTGGGAGAGTGTCTTAAAGTTCTGGAGGAATTTGGGTATGGTATCCTTATCTTCTGTCCAGTAGAAGAAAATGTCATCATTGTCACTAACCTACTCACTGGACGTCAAAAACAATCCTTCCTAACCATCCAGAACCCAAACTCCTCAAATGATTCAAATTTATTGATGACATCTTTATGATCTGGACTGAGGGTGATGACACCCCATCCACATTCCTCCAGAACTTTGAGACTACCTCCCCTATTGGCTTCCTGGTTCTCCTCAAGCCACTTCCTCAATGTTGACCCTGTCAGAGATGGCTACATCAAAATTTCCACCCATGCAAGACCTACTCACCGCCCTTCCCCCAGTGGTATTCTGCCATCTACCAAACCTATGCAGCATCCTCGTCCAACATTACTCCACCCTGCTCGCCTCCCCTTGCCTCATGGTTCTTAAGGCTGCAATAGATTTCGAAGCAAGAATTGTCCCATATCCCGTTTCTTCTCACCACCACATACTCCAGTTCTGTCACAGGCATCTCCTATCCCATAAAAGGCAGAGCTACCAGTGAAAGCAGCCATGTTATCTACAAACTAAGCTGCTACCACTGTTTTATTTTCTACTGAGGCATGACAACTAACAAGCTTTCTCTATATGAATAGCCAGTGCCAAACTGTTGCCAAAACACAGCTGCATGATCCAGTTTGAAATGTTTCCTCTTTTGTCTGGGACCAAATGCTTGAATTATGTGCTTTGTAGAGTTGATTTGTTGCTGTTGCTTTTGAGAAGAAATAAAGTCCTAGTGTAACAAAGACTGAGCATGTGGGTAGTAGTGCCCACATTAATTCGGGCCAGACATGGTTCTGAGTTGTAAGGTTTATTTCTGTGTTGAAGTCATTCCAACAGTAAGACAAGGCATGCTACAAAGTTGGCACAGCATGTGCCTTTAAGAATCTGATTACGTATTTACAAATCAGATCAGCACAGGGGCCACCTCAAAACACTAAGAAAAACTGGGAACACAAGTTGTTCTGCGTGGGCTTACATACATTATGCTACAATGACATGATTGTACTACTTTAATTTTCTGTTTTTAACAATGAATTTTGACGGACACAGGACAATAAATGACACTGTGTGAATTCAATTGTAAAATAAGATTACTTTATATAGTATATGGATTTCATTACAGATAGTCTCATTCACAATGGAAATAGTCATATGTAAATGTAATAATACAAATTACAGATTTAGTGGTTTATTCATATAAATTAATAAAAATGTGCTTCATTTCAGTAATAAATCTTTCGAAAATGACCCTGGCAGATAGGGTAATGCTTTGCAATTACGTAGTAAGACCTATGTTTTTAATTTGATTTTTACGCATTTAAAATATGTGTAAAAAAATGATTGTAACCATTTTAGTTTGGTTTCGAACATTCCTACCGACAACAGTGTCTACTTGAGTCATAAGGAATACATTGTATAGGCTTATGTCATGGTAGTTCAAAAGTATAGTGTTATTTACATTGTCAATATTTGGCTATGCTTAGGATTGCTGTCTACATGCTGTCAGCTTTTCTATTAGTTAATGTGAGATAGAATCTGTTTGTAACAGACCTTAAAGAAGTAGAAATGTCTTACACATTTTTGTAAGTTGCAAGTGGAAGTGACAATATAAATCTTCTGCCATGTATTTATGATACAAATTTAAATGATCAGAATACCACTGGCATAAATTTTTTTTGGTGAAAGTTTACTGGTTGAACAAAAGATGGTTTGCATGCTTCTAACTTGGAACAAAGTTGCAAGACATGCAGTTAAGTAATACATCAGTAATATCATTCTCAGCTGATCAGGTATGAATCTTAGTATGTAAAGACAAATTAAATAAATGTGTAAATTTTCAGTATGTTAATATTATACAATATTGAAAGAAGCATGACAGTGTTTAGGTCAAAGTAAATACTCAAGTACGATTACCAATACTGCCCTGCATATACACAGGTACATGTAATAATGCAATACATTAATAAGTAATAAGTATTGGATTTTCTAAATATTACAGACACAGATGGTTGATTACTAATTAGATTTCAGGTAACGCATGCCACTGTAGTTCAGGTGAAAAGACATTTTAATACGCCAACAAGCACAAATGTTAAGTGTAAAATAAATTACTCGTACTAATTGATTTTCCATAATATGACAGGTAATAAATCTTCGCAAATAAATATCATAGACAGTTAAATTGCTGTACAAAGAAAGTGCTTAAAAGAGAAATCTCCAAGTCTGAGGAGACTCGACTTCAGTCATTTCATTTCTAACATATTTCATTATACAAATGTTTTACTTCAGTTTTATTCTTACATTTTTCCATTTCAAGATTTTTACTTGCTGAAGAGGCAGGTACAATAATCGTACTTAGAAGTATGTTACTTTCAGTCTACATTTTGCCAAGATTCACAGCACAGGCTTGGATGCGCGGAGAAAAACCTGGTGGTCATCTTGAATTCAATAGTTCGTGCACTGTCAAGTTGATGAAAGTAGGTCAGTTGCATTATCAAGGATTTCCTGTCAGTTATTGCGTAGGACAACATCCCTACATCCACAGTGACATAAGGAGGAAATCCACTAGCGTAAATGGGCGATTTTCAAGTTCCTGCCTAATTCGAATTTTTCATCTATTTTTTTAATTTTGCCCCATTTTATGCAATCCGCCGACTATCGATTTTGTGCCCGAAGCTGCACTGTCGTAACATCCGCATTTCCAGAGTGAAGTGACACGAGCGGAGAAATAATCTAGCACAATTGGGCTGTTCAGGAATTACCACTAGTTACTCAATTTCCTGTCTTTCGTACATAGGGCAATCTGGCAACAAGTCATGACATAATCGGAAATCAAGCACCAATGCATGTGCAGAATTCCCACTTGGTGCTCGACACTCACAGGCAATTTCATCAGTAATATAAGCCTTAGAATGAAATGATGTAGGGAAACGTAATCTTAAAATAGTACTGACATGAATGTTAAGGCTATCCTGATACGAACCATTAGTGATTCATGATGAAAAAAGAACTGGCGAAATTTTTTTCTCTTTGCTCTGTTCTACATTTTTGATACATGGCAAGTAAAGCGTTTCTGAAGAAGAGAAATTTGTTAACATCAAATATAGATTTATGTATCAGGAAGTCGTTTCTGAAAGTACACTCCTGGAAATGGAAAAAAGAACACATTGACACCGGTGTGTCAGACCCACCATACTTGCTCCGGACACTGCGAGAGGGCTGTACAAGCAATGATCACACGCACGGCACAGCGGACACACCAGGAACCGCGGTGTTGGCCGTCGAATGGCGCTAGCTGCGCAGCATTTGTGCACCGCCGCCGTCTGTGTCAGCCAGTTTGCCGTGGCATACGGAGCTCCATCGCAGTCTATAACACTGGTAGCATGCCGCGACAGCGTGGACGTGAACCGTATGTGCAGTTGACGGACTTTGAGCGAGGGCGTATAGTGGGCATGCGGGAGGCCGGGTGGACGTACCGCCGAATTGCTCAACACGTGGGGCGTGAGGTCTCCACAGTACATCGATGTTGTCGCCAGTGGTCGGTGGAAGTTGCACGTGCCCGTCGACCTGGGACCGGACCGCAGCGACGCACGGATGCACGCCAAGACCGTAGGATCCTACGTAGTGCCGTAGGGGACCGCACCGCCACTTGCCAGCAAATTAGGGACACTGTTGCTCCTGGGATATCGGCGAGGACCATTCACAACCGTCTCCATGAAGCTGGGCTACGGTCCCGCACACCGTTAGGCCGTCTTCCGCTCACGCCCCCAACATCGTGCAGCCCGCCTCCAGTGGTGTCGCGATAGGCGTGAATGGAGGGACGAATGGAGACGTGTCGTCTTCAGCGATGAGAGTCGCTTCTGCCTTGGTGCCAATGATGGTCGTATGCATGTTTGGCGCCGTGCAGGTGAGCGCCACAATCAGGACTGCATACGACCGAGGCACACAGGGCCAACACCCGGCATCATGGTGTGGGGAGCGATCCCCTACACTGGCCGTACACCTCTGGTGATCGTCGAGGGGACACTGAATAGTGCACGGTACATCCAAACCGTCATCGAACCCATCGTTCTACCATTCCTAGACCGGCAATGGAACTTGCTGTTCCAACAGGACAATGCACGTCCCCATGTATCCCGTGCCACCCAACGTGCTCTAGAAGGTGTAAGTCAACTACCCTGGCCAGCAAGATCTCCGGATCTGTCCCCCATTGAGCATGTTTGGGACTGGATGAAGCGTCGTCACACGTGGTCTGCACGTCCAGCACGAACGCTGGTCCAACTGAGGCGCCAGGTGGAAATGGCACGGCAAGCCGTTCCACAGGACTACATCCAGCATCTCCACGATCGTCTCCATGGGAGAATAGCAGCCTGCATTGCTGCGAAAGGTGGATATACACTGTACTAGTGCCGACATTGTGCATGCTCTGTTGCCTGCGTCTATGTGTCTGTGGTTCTGTTAGTGTGATCAAGGTGATGTATCTGACCCCAGGAATGTGTCAATAAAGTTTCCCCTTCCCGGGACAATGAATTCACGGTGTTCTTATTTCAATTTCCAGGAGTGTATTTGTATGGAGTGTAGCGATGTATGGAAGAGAAACATGGACGATTAACACTTTAGGCAAGAAGAGAATAGAAGCTTTTGAAAAGTGGTGCTACAGAAGAATGCTGAAGATTAGATGGGTGGATCACATAACTAATGAGGAGGTATTGAATAGGATTGGGGAGAAGAGAAGTTTGTGGCACAACTTCACCAGAAGAAGGTACCGGTTGGTAGGACATGTTCTGAGGCATCAAGGGATCACCAATTTAGCATTGAAGGGCAGCGTGGAGGGTAAAAATCGTAGAGGGAGACCAAGAGATGAATACACTAAGCAGATTCAGAAGGATGTAGGTTGCAGTAGGTACTGGGAGATGAAGAAGCTTGCACAGGACAGAGTAGCATGGAGAGCTGCATCAAACCAGTCTCAGGACTGAAAACAACAACAACACAGGGACGCGTGATAACTGTAGGACGAATAACACTAATGGATTTGATGATAAATATTACGATATATTTTCCCCTCAATTTCCGCATACCTTTTTGTAGTGCTTTCATTTAAAAGCCTAAAATTTAGAACCCTATTACTAAACTCAGAAAACTATGAACAATCTTCCCTGCAGGTAACATCTAACGAAGCCTAATTATAAGACACAGCCTTTCCCTCATGCCTCCATAAAGCAAGCTTCCGAGCTTTAATGACAACCGAGCAATAAAGCTTCGCGAAAATTGGCTGCCTACGTACAACATGGGCTATTAAGGGATGCTATGCTTTGAGGGCTCCCAGGATCTCATGACAGTGGAAACCCGTGAGAAATACATTAAAGATTGTACATAACCCAACCACAAATTATTTGGATAATCGAATTTGCATACTTTGTTTACGCGCTCAAATATATTTCTACTGCGTGTGGGTGTGCAGTCAAATCGGTTCTCAATTCAGACTCGAGAAATAATGAGGTAGTTTCATACGGGATGATTATTGTTTCGCATGTTTCACAGCATATCGCAGCCGACTCTGAAATTTTTCACACAGGAAGAATACTCCGAAGGAAATGCGGTTTCAAAATTTTATCTGCTAAGGTGCGCCGCAAGTATTTTTAAAATGTTACTCATTTTTGCCGCATTAAGGATGTCCTATAACAGTGGTTTGTACAGCCCTTCGTACCCAGCGTGCAAGTCGGCGAATAAGCAAACGCAGCTGTGACGAAAGAACGTAGCGCGAAGTCCAAAGCGCACACATTTGAATTTTAAGGACTTAACCCAAATAAAAAACTTTTCACTTCGACAGCTAAAGTATTGCTGCCGTAATTGTTACACAAGTGACTAGCAGAGGAAAGGAAATGAAGACTGTGTTTGATGTTATATTGCAGACGATTTCCATCAGGAGATTTTAATTTGTTGACATAAAATACTTTATAACAATTCCTCTTGCACAGTTGTTATAATTTTTCAATAATATGTATTTTACTAAGTATGAAACAGTTCCTTGTTTATTCCCTGTAGTCACAAAAATGCGAGGTCTCTATTGGATGACGAAAACCCATTTTCCTTATACGTGACACACCTTATAAAAGAAAAATTGAAGCATTCAAGCACTTTACAGTAATTATTGGTTTTATTTAGACAAATGTGGTATTGTGTAAGAAATCTATATGGCCGTTGTTATGCATATTGGGGCTGTGTACCTGACGTACTCGATCAAATTAGTAAAACATGATGATCCAAACTGATGGTGTACAAACGACTGAAGTTTGACAATAGTGTTCCGCTGATAAATCTGAAAGGAGACAGATCTATCGGAAATTATACTGTCAGATAATATTTTTCAAAAATGCTTTACACTGTTGAAAAATAACATTTTTTATTCATATGTTTTTGGATAGGGTGCTCCTATAGCAAAATACAATTTTGCTAAAGGCGGACTCTACCCAAAACATATGTATTGTTAAAGCAAACACGGGAAAAACAGTTTCAATCCTAAGATGGTTACCTTTATTGAGTTCTTGCACGAAGCCTGAAGTATAAGCTTTATACACTGCATTTTAAGGGGTGCGTCCTCTTTCATTTCCATAATATTGTCCTCAAGTGCATCGCTCTTGTATAGACCCTCTATATACTCCTTCCTCCTTCTTGCTTTCCCTTCTTTGCTTAGAATTGGTTTTCCATCTGAGCTCCTAATGTTCATACCGGTGGATCTCGTTTCTGGAAAAGAAGAAAAGACGGCGAAAAATGTAGTTGTGAAAATTCACAGTAAATGTACTTTAGAGGGCCTCAGGAAACCAAAGAAAGTGCGTCCGTCCAAAAGGGAGCAGGTAAAACACAGTAAGATAGTTGTAGAAAAGATCGGTATTGTAGTTGTAAATTGTCGTAGCTGCGTTGGGAAATACCCAGAGCTCCAGGCACTAATAGAAAGCGCTGAAGCTCAAATAGTTATCTGCACGGAAAGCTGGCTAAAGCCGCAAGTAAGTTCAGCCGAATTTTTTTCAAATGACCTAACAGTGTTCAGAAAGGAGATACTAAATACAGTTGCCGGTGGAGTATTTATTGCTGTCAGAAGTAGTGAAATTGAAGTTGTTAGTTCGTGCGAAAGACAATGGGTAGAGGCTATACTTGACAATCGGACTGAACTATTAATTGGATCGTTTTACCGACTCCCCGACTCAGATGATGTAGTTGCTGAAAAGTTCAAAGGAAACTTGTCTCATTTCAAATAGGTACCCCACTCATACAATTATAGTAGGACACTTCAATCTACCATCGATATGCTGGAAAAATTGTACGTTTAAAGCCGGCAGCAGGCATAAAACGTCATCCGAAATTGTACTGAATGCGTTCTCAGAAAATTATTTTGAACAATTAGTTCATAAGCCTAATCGAAGCGCAAATGGCTGCGAAAGCATATTTGACCTCTTAGCAACAAATAATCCTGGACAAATAGGAAGTATCATGACAAACACAGGGATTAGCGACCAGAAGGCAGTTGCTGCTAGGCTCAATACCGTGACACCCACAATTGATAGATATATACCACATAAATTAATAAGTAATGGTATTGATCCCACATGGTACACAAAGCGGGTCAGATCGCTGTTGCAGAAGCAACGAAAAAAGCATGCCAAATTTTAAAAAAATATATGAAATCCCTAATATTGGCAAAGTTTTGCAGAAGTTCGAAATATATCGCGTGCTTCAATTCGAGATGCTTTTAATAATTTCCACAACGAAACTCTGTCTCGGGGCCCGGCAGAAAACCCAAAGAGATTCTGGGTATACATTAAACACACCAGTGGCAAGACGTAATCAATACCTTCACTGCGCGATAAAAACTGTGAAGTCACTGATGACAGTGCCACTAAAGAAGAGTTTTTAAACACGATTTTCCGAAACTCCTTCACCAAAGAAGACGAAGTAAATATTCCCGAAGTCCAATCAAGAGGAACTGCCAAGATAGAAACATAGTAGATACCCTCGGTGTAGCAAAGCATTTTATATTGATAAAACAAAGGCCTCCAGTCCAGGTTGTATATCAGTCACGTTCCTTTCAGAGTATGCTGATACAATAGCTCCATGTTTAGCAATTACATACAACTGCTCGCTCACAGAAAGATCCGCACCTAAAGACTGAAAAATTGCACACCAATACCCAAAAAGGGAAATAGGAGTAATCCTACGTATTACAGACCCATATCACTAACGTCGATTTGCAGTAAGGGTTTGGAATATTTATTGTCAAAAATTATGAATTACCTCGAAGAAAACGATTTATTGACACATAGCACGGATTCAGAAAATATCGTTCTTGTGAAACACAACTAGCTCTTTATACTCGTGAAGTAATGAGTGTTATGGACAGAGGATGTCAAATTAATTCCATATTTTTAGATTTCCAGAAGGCTTTCGATACCGTTCCTCACAAGCGTCTTCTAACCAAACTGCATGCCTATGGAATATCGCCTCAGTTGTGCCACTGGTTTCGTGATTTCCTGTCAGAAATGTCACAGTTCGTTGTAATAGACTGAAATTTATAGAGTAAAACAGAAGTAATATTCAGCGTTCGGCAAGGAAGTGTTATAGGCCCTCTACTGTTCCTGATTTATATCAACGACGTGGGAGACAATCTGAGTAGCCCTCTTAGATTGTTTGCAGATGATGCTGTCATTTACCCTCTTGTAAAGTCATCAGATGATCAAAACTAATTCCAAAATGATTTAGATAAGATATCTGTGTGGTGCGAAAAGTGGCAACTGACCCCGAATAAAGAAAAGTGTGAAGTTACTCACATGAGTACTAAAAGAAATGCGCTAAATTTCGATTAAGCGATAAGTTACACAAATCTGAAGGTTGTACCTTCAACTGAATACTTAAAGATTACAGTCAGAAATAATCTAAAATGAAACGATCACGTAGATAATGTTGTGGGTAGAGGAAACCAAAGACGGCGATTCATTGGCAGAACTCTTACAAGGTGCAACAGGTCTACTAAAGAGACTGCTTACACGGCGCTTGTCCGCCCTGTTCTGGAGTATTGCCGTGCGGTGCGGGATCCGCATCAAGTGGGACTGACTGATGACATCGAAAAAGTTCAATTACGGGCAGATTGTTTAGTATTATCGCGAGATAGTGGCACAAACATGATACGTGATTTTGATGGCAATCATTAAAACAAAGGCGTTTTTCGTTGCGAGGGGATCTTCTAATGAAATTTCAATGAACAATTTTCTCCTCCGATTGCGAAAACATTCTGTTGGCACCCACCTACATAGGGAGAAATGATCATCACGATGAAATAAGAGAAATCAGGGCTCGCACAGAAAAATTTAAGTACTCGTTTTTCCCGCGTGCCGTTCGAGAGTGTAACGGTAGAGAAACACCTTGAAGGTGGTTCACTAAACCTTCTGCCAGGCACTTTATTGTGAATGGCAGAGTAATCACATAGGTGTAGATGTACTTCCAGTTGCACATACAAATCTTTCTAAAGTTTCCTTTATATCCAGTTACTAATATCGTTACCAGACAGATGCCTGATGCGGAGTCTATTGCAATGCTGTTTCACTACAGTGTGTAAACTTTTAGATGGCAGACCTCTCCCTAGTCCTGAATCGGTAGAAGTCGGTAAACGTCGGGAGTCTTCGGTAGGCACGCAGTTTCGACTGCTGCCGACATTACGTAGCTGACTGTGTTGTACAAGGTAGCCATTGTCGTCTGCTTCGTTATTGTTTTGCGCTGTACTGTTCTACGTGTTTTTATTGTGCAGTTGTGCTAAACATTATCAAAATGAGTGAAGAGGCAGTTGGTGGCCCATCTCGGGAGTCGCCAACAACCCCTACCGGTAGGCCTACGGTTAGAAGGAAACCAGTTTTAAGTAGCGATGCTCTCAAAATTATATTGCGTGTGATTGAATGCTGCGAATGGGAAAGGGAGCAGAAAAAATTGCTTCACCCCATTTACAAATCTTCAGTGAGAGCTGCTACAGACACATGACAAAGCATGCGTAGCACTGGAAGATTCAAACAGTTTTCCAAGAATCATCCTGGCGTATCACCACAAACGCCTGGCAAGAAAAGGTGAGTTTCCATTCAGATATTTTGTTTGTGATCACTTTGAAGGAGTCCTCTATTTCGTCCGAATTGCCTTATATTTCAGTTTTCCTTGCTGCCGTATTGCTTTGCATGGAAACACCACTGGTTACTGTATTATTTCGAAACACATTCATATTACAGTACATTTCCAAATTTAAAAAAAATAGATGCAGTGCAAAAGGCATTTTCTTATAAATCTTTCTCTCCTTTTTAGCATTATACTATATGACCTGTTTAAGTATATTTAAATTTTATAATTAATAGTTTAAGATTGCAGGGAATGAAATAAAATTAAAAAAATGCGAGTAGTGAGAATTCAACCCAGGCTCGCTGCATATCAAACCTGCACCTAATCCATTGCGCTACGAAGCTTCAGTGACCAATTATTGAAACATTATCCATTACACTTTCCAGGCGTTCGGAGAACAACTCACCAAAGTTTGACTGCGATCGGGTGAATGATTTGTGAGTGCATAGTAGGCAAACATACATACATTTATATATATATATATATATATATATATATATATATATATATATATATATATATATATATATATATATATATATTCTCCGAGGTACAATTTGGAGACCAGCACAGCATTGGCCTAGACGAGGGTTGAACATTAAGAGCCCTTAAACCAGGACTGGCCACGTGGTGCCAAACGGCCTGTGATACAGGTTTATGGCCCATGGCCCCGCCTGTCTTCACTCGAAGACTTGTTAGCAACTGTCAGCAACAGTGAAACGGTTAGAAATCACGAAACGCAGGGATATATGGTACTGTATGGCACTACCGTTTATTTTGAAAGATGCATATGGGGCCTGAATCATAGTGGAATGCCGAAACTGGTGAAAATAAAATAACATCTTAGTTCCACGACTGTTGGAGAATTTCATTAATATTAACAATATCTTAACTTTGGTCTACCGTTACCGGATTTCATTTCATTTAGTATTGCGCTGTAGCATTTTTGGTCGGCACAATTCCCTGCTGTTCCACAGAATTGTGCAGTCATCTCTGTCACTCTTCTTTATTTGTTCGTGGTATGAAGGACGTTCATGGATCGACTGGCTGTTCACACAAAAAGAGGCTGTCTAGCGATCTATCACCACAAGAGGCACTGCAAAATCTCCTATGAAACGTCATTACAATACAATGTAGCAAGTTGACAATGAAAGGGCAAAAAATTAGAATGATCGCTAGACGGGATTCATTGTTCTGTACATCAAAAGGCACTTTAGTGCTAAATTTTCAGGTATGGCGCATGCAAAAAAACTGGTGGTATGATTAGTAAAGCTCCTGAAGCCGCACACATTATTCCACTGTCAGTTGCTGCAGTTTTCGATGGAACTGCAAAATACTTTGGTTAAATAAAGGGGCATGCTGGGACGATTTTTCTATTTAAAACGCGCTGTTATTGAATTTGTGAAGTAAAAAAGACTATGGGAAAAAATTAGAACATCCAGAATGGATTGCAGACCTTGCATTTTAAGTGGGCTGCACACTGCCCACAGACACTGCACAATGCAAAACAACTTGTTTCTAATTTGACTGCGATCCATTTGAAAAGAAAGTAGCACTGAAGACACGAATTCTGACAACAACAAAAAATCCCTGAGCCCACTGTCATTAAAGAAAACAGGAGGTTTCAAGAACTCATTGTGGCATTGAAAGAACTACAAGGAAACGTTTTGAGGACACTTTCAATCTTACATCTGTCTTCAAGACCATTTGCTGTTGTGCAGATGTAACTGATTGATTAGAAATGTAATTCCCATTTTAGGTTCAAAATGGTTCAAATAGCTCTAAGCATGATGGGACTTAACATCGGAGGTCATCAGTCCCCCAGACTTAGAACTAGTTAAACATAACTAACTGAAGGACATCACACACCTCCATGCCCGAGGCAGGATGCGAACCTGCGACCCTAGCAGCAGTGTGGTTCCAGACTTTAGTGTCTAGAACAGCCTCGGCCACAATGGCCAGCCCCATTTCAGGGATAAATCCTTTTACATTAAAAATTTGCAGGATGTCTACATCGTTTTCCCTCCTCAGGGGCTCAGCGTTCGTTTGCTCACTATGGGTTTGGCGACCCGGGATTCCTGAGCTGTGGACTGTTAAACACCATCAGTCCTCTGTCATCGTAAGCTCTGGTCATACTTCAGCGACCACCGAGTGGCGCAGGATGGAATGTGTGTTTTGGGGAATGGGGTCTTGGCTTAACCATCTGGACCAAGAGGAAGGTACACACCTTTATAAAAAAAACCTCAACCTCAAAGTGTGCTACGTGATGATGAGGTGAATGGCTGCTGAGGTAAAACAGTCTTTATCGGGCAACCTCTGGGGCACCTGCCCTCCCCCCTCCCTCCCCCCATTTGTATAAGGCTTGCTCAGGTATGCAGGGCTCTGCCTAGGTCGATGGTTGTTTCTCTAGCATCTCATGGGATACCTATGGAATGGACTCATCAAACTACTACTCCAGATGGGATGGGTGTACAGTCAGCCAGTACTTACACCTATTCCTCAAAGAGAGTTTGGTTGGTCAGTCCTCCCGAAAAGAAGTCTCAGAATCACAGTAACAGGGAATTGGTGTGCCGCAACACTTTCATTGTTATCAAACCAACAGGGAGAACCTATGAGAAGTGCAGAATTATATGAGGACAGTCAATGGCAAATTGGAAAAATTGGCAACATTTATTCCAACTTTTAGTACTCCAGAATTACCTGAACATATCCTTGCAGGCTATGTCCGTCTTAAGGTTCGCTCATTTGTTCCTAACTCAATGCGATGCTACAAATGTCAAAGATTTGGCCATACCACTATGGACGTAATGGGAAGGCTACTGTGGAGGCTGAGCTCACGAGTCAGGCAATTCTTGTACACTTAGTGAGAAATGTGTAAACTGTGTGGAGCAGAAAGCGTGGGGTTTACAATTAGGAAAGGAAAATTCAGGAGTTGAAAGTAAAGAGACACATGCCCTATGGTGAAGCTAAAAAAAAAGCTTTCAAAGCTCTGCAACCACCGGTTTTTGCTACTTCTTTTGCATCAGCCCTTAAGATGTCAGTCACTATGTGTGATGCCTCCACATAAACTCAGACCACAGATTCAAGTACGAGCATACTCACTTGTCAATGTGGGGGAAACTCTCCACATTTGTAAGAATTGCAGCTACTGGTCCGGTAGAAACCTTTCTGCATCTGCTTACAAGAAACGCATCTTATAGCCACCAACACACCTGCATTACAGGAATACCACGCATACAGGAAGAACGATACTGCTGGTGACAGGGTTAAAGGTGGAGTGACTATTTTTCTTGATGTCAGATGCCACTCCTCATTTGTCCCTCTTACCACGACCTTGCAAGCAATTGCTTTGAAAGTTCTCACACCCTTTAATATCACAGTGTGTTCTTTGTACCTGCCCCTAATGATTCTTTGGATGCAGACGCACTGGCAGACCTCTTCCAAGCACTCCCACACCAATTCCTTCTTGTGTGTGTGTGTGTGGGGGGGGGGGGGGGGGGGTTCAATGCCCACAATGTGCTGCGGGGTTCGGCTAACACTTGCTCCAGGGGTCGGATGATCGAGCGACTCGTCCATTCTGAGAATTTCTGCCTCCTGAACGCGGGTCAGATAACACTTTTCCACAGCTACAGGATCTTTTTCAGCCATTGACCTTTGTTTTTGCTCCCCAGCTGTTGCAGACTCAGTTCAGTAGGAAGTGGCAGCAGATTTACATTCTAGTGATCACTTCCCAGTGTGGATCTGTCTACCAACTATGACAGTGGCCAACAGGACATCACACAGATGGATGATACATAGGGCTATTTTTGAACAAAAGGATTTTGCACAGGAGGCACTGGCCCATATCACTTGTGAGATCCAAATGGCTGCCACAGAGTCCATTTGCAGGTCTAGGAACCACCTCAGACGATGGCCTGTTTCTTGTTGTTGAATTACGACTGTTGATTGGCAATCAGGGACAGACGAACAGTTCTGCAGAGCTCCAAACACTGACCAACTTTACTCTGCCTTCAGGTCTGTGAGAGCACATGCAAGGCGAGTGATCAAAGAACAGAGGGAACTCATGACTTCCATTAATCGGTCCATTTCCACTGTGCAAGTTTGGGAATCAATAAGACGGGTTTCAGGTAAGGGTAGTACACATCCCCTTACGGCCTTGTCAAATAATGCGGCCAGAAGACATGATTCACGTTTTAGCTGAACACGTCTTTACTGTTACTACGTCATCCAGACAAGCTCTCGCTGTTCAGGTATTCTACAGGACTGCAGAGATGAGGAAGCTTAATTTCTTCTTGCATAATGAGGAAGTTTACAACCTTCCATTCTCCAAGTGGGAAATGGAATCAGCTTTGTCTGCAGCCAGAGATACTACTCCAGGACGTGATGAGATCCATTATGCCATGCTTCATCATCTGTGCCCTGAAGCGAAAGGACAGCTCCTCTCTTGTTTCAGTCAGATCTGGTTTGATGGACAGTGTCTCGTGACTTGGAAGCAGTCAATATTAATTCCATTCTGGTAACTAGGCAAGGACTGTAGCGTCCCTAACAGTTATCGGAGTGTCACCATTACCAGTTGTATGGGTAAGACTCTTGAATCCATGGTCAGCCGCCGCCTAGTCTGGCTGCTCAAATCCCGATGTCACATGAGCCGCTCCCAGTGCAGTTTCAGGCGCTACAGTTCCACCCCTGACAACTTAATTCTACTGGAGACGACGATACAGGAGCCCTTCTAATGCCGAAACGATTTGGTTTGTATGTTTTTTGTGCTCAAAAACGCATGTGACACTACTTGGAGGTACAACATTCTTTACCTACTGCTTCTGAACCAATCATTTCTCGAGGACCGGTGTTTTCGTTACCGCATTGGCGATGCCATGTCTGCTTGCTATATTCGGGAGAATGGGATGCCCCAGGGCAGTGTCCAATTGTTCGCCATCATCATCAATGGCATTTCCTCTGTAATCAGGAGCTCTGTCAAATGCTTTTTTTTGTGAATGACTTTGGAATGTTGTACTCTTCCTCTGACCTTACAACCGCTGCAAGACAGCCACAGTCGACCATTAAGAGGCTGGAAACCTGGTTCTTGGGAACCACAGAAGCCTACATGTGTCAATTTTAACCGTACTCGTTGGAGTTTTAACCAACAATTGCTCACAATGGGGGACAGTATTTTATGTTTTCAAGACTCTGTGGGCTTTTTGGGTGTATTATTTGACTCGAAATTAACTTGGGGAGCTGACAGGTCCCGCATCCTGCAGTTTTAGAGGGCATTTGTTCGATCACGCTTAGATTATGGCAGCGTGGTCTACGAATCAGCCCATCCTTCCTACCTCAGGATGTTAGAAGCTGAGGTTCTTTGCATAAAACCATTGTTGCTGGCAACAGTGATGGACGAGTAACTATTTATGTCCATCTTCAGCAGAAAAGAGATCATCATACGCTCACAGGATGCTATGTGGACAACATACGGGTATTCTGAGTAAGCATCAAAGATGAGTAACCACGTGGTCCCCAAAACGGGCCAGCAAAATTGATATGGATGCGGTCTGAGGGACAGCGAGGCACAGGCCAGGGTGCAAAACGACTGAGGGGAGCTTGCCAGGTGACGTGCACAGACAGTGCACCCACAGACCAGGCGCTCAATATCGCCATCAATGCTGGACAACACACATGCCAACGAGCCAAAACTTTCATACGAGATATACCCCAGTGCCCGTGGTGTAACAAACTGAGCACCTGAAGCCACTAGTCCTAAGGGATGAGCACCTGATGGGCATCTGACTGTGACCAACAGAAGGACATCGTCGACCATGGAGACTCTGTGGGACAGGTGGCGCCAGGGACAGGTGGCTGAAATCTGATTGCATCCGACGAGTAACATAGAAGGGCCACCCATGGACCATGTAGTGGAGAACCCGCCGTAGGACAGGGTCGCGACGGGTAGCCGCAGCAACGTGAGCAGCCATGACAGGCAATCCGTCCACATTGATTCCAGCACGGAATCAATGTGAAAGCAGAGGACCTCCTGTTGGTCAAAGGAAGGATCGTGGCCTGCTGGGAGACATGACAAAGCGTCCGATTTAGCATGGTGTATGCATAATTACGTAAAAACAACGCCCAGAGCTGAAGACATTGAGCTGTCCACTCTGGAAGGTGAGAGTGGGATCCGAAAAGTGTAACCAAGGGTTTATGGTCCATCAGGAGGGTGAACTCATTTGAAAACAACATCGCCATATTTAACATTTCCGCATTTACCGCACACATGTTGGAAACGTGATAATGCCACACTAATCCCTTGCTTACACCTCGGTGCTTATACAGTGTGGTCAGAAACGGTCTAGAAAAGCTTGTTACGGTGTTGCAGGGTAGGTTGTGCTAAGAAATAATTGTTAAGAAAAAGTCGATACGTTGCGCCGTTTCCGGGTTCAGCAGCATTTTAGGTTAGCCAATCAGGCTGTTGCACACTCAAGTTCAAGCAGCCAGCCACAGACGGTGTCATGAGACGTGTTCTTAGTTTGGTTTCCTAAAACTAAACAAAAGAGCGATACTAAATTGGACAGGAGACGACAATGAGAGTCGAACCCGAGCGAATGGCTGAGCAGCCTCATGTGCTGTCACTTATGCTATGACAACAGCTGCGACTAATTGTGTCCGGGGAGCTGCTTGAATCTGTGTGCAATGGCGTCATTGGTCAACTTCATCTTGGGAATGGCACAGCTCTTCGGATTTTTTTACCAACTATTTTGCAGGACAACCTATACTACAACGCCCTTACAAGCTTTTCAGACAGTTCCTGACCACTCAGTATGCCAGCATCAGAGTTGCACTACGATGCGTGTACTCTGCAGCAACCTGTTATACAATGCGAGAACTGTTCATATCGCACTTAATTTTTTACCCATTACGATCGTTACAACGACTTGCGACAGACCGCCATACCTTTTTTTAACAGCTGATGTAGAAAAAAGAAATGCGATACAGACAGTTTATTAATGTTCAAGATGTATGACATGTAAGTGGTGTGTGATGGACGGTAACCAACGCCAGGGAGGCAGACTAAGAATGTTACATACTCTGCAGCAAATTTCTCGGACTTTTGCCAGTGGCTTCCCTGCCAACCTCAGTAAAGCTAGCCATTTGGTTCCCGCCTCTCTGACGTCTTCTCCATACCTGATGACCCTCACTTTGGTTACTTCCTTTTTCCCAATGTCCTTGACCACACCGATACCACTGTCCCGCTGCTTGTCCCAGCTTCCGGTATCTGGACTTGTTATTACTCTCAGAACTGAGCACTCCTATCACAGCACAAGACATTAATCTCATTCTCTGCTCCAAACGCAACACCATCCCTGGTCACGGTTACGTCACCTACTACCACCTCAAGAAAAAGCCCTCTCTCCTTCCTTGCCACTCTTGCCACATTGTACAACACCATCCTCTCTCCTGGCTTTTACCCCGACCTGTGGAATGCCTCCCGCATCCTGTTGTTCCCTAAACCTATCAAACCCTCTTCTGACACCACCTCCTATCGCCCCATGTGCCTGACCTCCATGTTCAGTAAGGTATTCGAGTCCATCCTCTCCCACTCTATACATCACCACTTAACACAAAACCACTTCCTCCCTCTTACCTAGTGTGATTTCCAGTCCCACCCTCCACCGACGATCAGCTTCTTAACCTTACCCATCTCATCTCCCTCCAACTTAACTCCTATTGCCCTGCTATTTTTGTTTCCCACAACTGCCAGAATGCCTATGACTATCTTCAAGCTCCAGATCTACACCCTTCCAATCAACTTCATCCATCTCATTGCCTCTTTCCTCTCCCACCATCTTTCCTATCTCACAATTCATAATACCAATTCCTGTACCTTCTACCTTACTGCAGATGTGCCCAGTGGTTCCATCCTTTCTCCTCTGCCATATCGCCTGTGCACTGCTGCTATGCCCAGGCCACCCCAGCCATCCATATCCTTCAATGTGCTGATGACACCACCTTCCTTGCTCTGTATCCTACCCTTCAACAGCCCCAACACTCCCTCCAAACCCACCAAAACCAGTTTACCACTTGGTGCAAACAGTGGCTCCTTCACATCAATCCCTCCAAAACTCAGACCTAGAACCCACTTCTTCCAGCTCCATGATTTCTATGTCACCATCTATAATGGTCCTATCCAACTTACTCCCACCATGAAATAACTTGGCCCCACCCTTGACCATCATCTCACCTTGACTCCCCATCTCCTTACCATCCAGTGCAAAGCCCACAACAGTACTCCACCTCCGGAAACTCCTGTCCAGCCAGATGTGGGGATTGCATCCTTCATACCTACAAATCCTTGATCTGTCCTATCCTTTGTTACACCAGTGTCGCGTGGATCTCTGCCCCTTCTAAATTCTATAAAGGCCTCCAAATCCTTGAATGCCATGCACTCTGCCCCATATTCCATGTCTGTCTCCTGCCCCTCCCCCTTCCCATGAGGATCCTCTATGACTGCATCCCCTTCCCACATCTCCTTCTTTTCCTTGAACACAAGCATATCCTCTGCCTCAATCGCCCTCACTCCATGGTGTCTCCTCTCCTCTCCACCCCCACCTGATGCCACACTTCTACTGCTGTGTCCCACCCTCTCTCCATCTCCACACGCCTCCACCTCCTCTCCAAAAGAAGCTTCCAGTGTCTCCCCATCCCGGATGATGTGCTTCACCCCAATATTTATCCTTCCTTCAAACTCTGACCCTCCTCTTCCCCTCGCCTCCTCCCCAGGACTCCCTCTCCTTCCCCTCCTCCTATCCCACAGTCCTTACTTCTTTCCCAGTCCTTGCGCTCCTTCCCGGGTTGCTGCCTCCCCAGCCTCCCCATCTTGTGCCCCTTGGTGTGCTACCGGCTCCCCCTTTCCACCTCTTTCTGCCCCCTTCCCCTCCTCTGCCGACCCCTCCCCACGTCTATACTTCCTCTCTCCGCCCTCTCTGACCACCCGTCCCCGGGCAGGTCCTTCCAATTCTAATCCAGTTAATTTGTCGTGTTTCGGGGCTCGCCGTGTATCCAACATAAGTGCAGAGTGTTTTCCGTGTCGTCGTCCCATACTGTGAACGCCGTTTTTAATTACGCTACTAGTGCCGCCGGTGTTTAAGTGCTACGTCTTCGTCGAGTGTCATTTTGGTTGCTGCTCCGGTCAAGTACAAAATTTTAACCATTCACCTATGAAAATTTATGTGCAATTTCAGAAAGAAAACCAACTGAAGAATTAAGAAATTTATTACTCCACGAAAGTTAATTAACACTATTAAAGCAATAAATACTCCGCAGTTTAATAAAACAGAACACTCGGATATATTGAATCACTAGATAAAGGATCCTGTCTAGGTAAAATGGCTATAGAGTGATTCAAACCTCTCGACACCAAGTTGAATTATAAACGATTGTTATTACTGGCATACAAAGCAAACAGTTGGTCCATGAAAATAGTTACAGTACTCAACTTTTATTTGAGATGTAGCTGGCGTCAGATGAACTGTACATCTGAATCACATGTCTCATGATTCGAATTACGTATCGCGTAAATTTAACTTACGTTGAGGATTAATAATACAGACAGTTCAGTGCATCTGAATGACACTGGAAGTCCCTCACAAATTCCCGGTTCTCGTCGCTTGCAAATTGTGTATATAAGATACTGACTGAACTGGCTTCAAAGAGGTTACAATGGCTAAAACCATAGAAAAACAAAAATCATTAGAAAAATATCAAAATAAAAACCAAACAGTATTCTGTCATTAATTTTGTATTGGAACAGTATTATGAAAGTTATTCACACTTCTTTATCGATGTAATAGTCATTAAGTCATCGTATTTTAACTGAAACTAATTGTCAGGTGTGAGGTATTTTGACCTCCTTTCCGACTGAAATACAGTGTGTTAACTGTAAGTTGGCCGATGCCAGAGGATGCTTGTGGGGTGCGGAGGAATCAGTCCTGGCCTTCATTGAGGTGGGGAGCCCCGTCTGCCTTCCGTAGTGTTTAGCACCATAACCTGCGGTTCGTGCTACTGCGGGACCAGAAGCCACACTCTGACGTTGCTCGTATTCAGAACTGACAACGTGTTACGTATTAACACGTGTAATAAAGATCCTGACTGCAACAGCTATATGCACTTATCACCAGGAAAGGAAACAGTACGGGAAAGAGCTAAATGCAACACAGTAACCGACAGAAGTCGACAGGGACTATTACACGTGCAAACAAAGCTGACACTCGGGGCAGTGACTGATAGGAGCGACTGGAAAGGCATTTTCCATTTACAATAGCTTCCGTCAGCCACTGCGCCGATAGGTAATGTTGGCTATGGCCGGTAACAAATGACAACTGGCCGCAGCCGACGTATACCGACTCCTACCGATTGGGGACTAGCGAGCTGACTGACCAACTGTAAGTAGGTTGTTTAGCTTTTTATGTTGGTAACGTCACGTAGCGCTCTGTATGAAAATCACCGACTGTGCTGTGTGCAGTCTGTGGCTGGTTTGCATCGTTGGAACATTCGCTATTGTTGTGTTGGGCAGTTGGCTCTTAACAGTGCGTAGCGTTGCACAGTTGGAGGTGAGCCGCCTGCAGTGGTGGATGTGGGGAGAGAGATGGCGGAGTTTTGAGAGCGGATGATCTGGACGTGTGTCCATCAGAGACAGTAAAAACTGGATGTCATGAACTGATATATATATATTATGACTTTTGAACACTATTAAGGTAAATACATTGTTTGTTTCTATCGAAATCTTTCATTTGCTAAATATGCCTGTCAGTAGTTAGTGCTTTCAGTAGTTACAATCTTTTATTTAGCTGGCAGTATTGGCGCTCGCTGTATTGCAGTAGTTTGAGTAACGAAGATTTTTGTGAGGTAAGTGATTCATGAAACGTATAAGTTATTGTTAGTCAGGGCCATTCGTTTGTAGTGATTTTTGAAAGTCAGATTGCGTTGCCCTAAAAATATTGTGTGTCAGTTTAGTGATGATCAGAAAAAGGAAAGAGAGTAATGTCTGAGTACGTTCAGTTTTGCTCAGCTGTTTGAAAATCAAATAACGTAGAGGTTTATCAGCACAGTAATTCATAGATTGTTCTAAGGGGACGTTTCATAACTTACATTTAATACTCTATACACTGGCTGCATCGAAAGGCTTATCTAAAAATGTGTCAGTATGTAGGTGAGTGGTGTTGTGGTAATCAGCCTTCGCAGGGATCGTGGGTAGAAGGTTCCAGGAAACCTATTATCTCGATGCGAATAAGAGGTGTTCTGATTTTCAGTACCGTACATATTAGAAAAGCTGGAGACAATTTCCAAAAGAGAAGCCAAATATGAAAACATGGAATTCAGGAAGAAATCTGACAAAGTATACTGTAGGTGAACAGAACAATGTGGAAAGGGACAGATAATTTCAAGCAATTTTATGTAGTGGCCGAAAGTGTCTCTTATATTACTTCAGAACCAACTTTAATTACGTAGAATTTAGATTATAACGAACAAAGCAGTTTGCATCCGCAGCATTTCATTTGGAGTGGATCGAGGAATCGGAACAGATGTCAGATTAATCGTCGAACAAAATTATATTACAAGCTCCTGTTAAGTTTGAAAGGAAGGAAAGAAGGGTAAAGAAGTTTGGCTTTAACGTTCCGTCACCGAAGACGTTAGTTGAAGCACAGGTTCGGATTGCAGAAGGAAATCCGGCATGAACTTTCGAAGGAACCACCCTAACAGACACCCTAAGGGGACTGATTCGTGAACACAAGGGGAAAACTTGTAGTGTAGCTCAAAGAATAACTATTGTTAAGTCCACATAATGCTTACCATCTTTTAACAAATCGTTTCGGAACATTTTCGTATCTCACTTGTCTCTCAACTGTATTTTGTGTTGCAAGTGAAATAAAGCCAGTTAAATATTTATATGTCACGGTCCATGCGGCTCTTCCCGTCGGAGGTTCGAGTCCTCCCTCGGTCATGGGTGTGTGTGTTGTCCATAGCGTAAATTAGTGTAAGTTAGATTAAGTAGTGTGTAGGCTTAGGGACCGATGACCTCAGCAGTTTGGTCCTATAAGACCTTATCACAAATATTAAAAAAAAATATATTAAATATTTATATACCGAATAGGCACGCATATCTCGAAATAAAAAACAAAGTAGAAGCCGAAGTTCCAGGAATTATCTCATTGTTTTGCTTTAAAAAGTCTTTAATTTTCAAATTTGCGTCATAAGAATAGTCTGCTTTTAAGTTACGTATGTTTTAACAGGGTAAACAGGCTTTCAGCTCTCTATGTTTAATACTTTTAAAGTAATTTGTACCGGAACACAAAAAAGTTTACTTTAGGGGAATTCAAGTTAAAGTTAAGAGTAGTTTCTCTTTCTAACCTGCGTAACACTAATGCAACCCAGATTCACGTTGTTCACGTTTCTGGTATTTTTCTTCCTCCTTTTTCCTACAGACTTCTTCTTCTTAGTCCTGCTTCTTTTGTGGCCTTCAGCATTGATTGGCCTGCTTCGATGAGTCTCCTGCGCTCAATGGCAGTTATAGTTCTTTGCATATTTAGACCACCAGGGACTCCATAAATTCCATAACTTTAAATCGTGAGACTGCACCGTCACTAAAACCTAGCAGAAAATACAGGACACCTATTTTCAATCTATTCAGATCCACGAGAAGAGGTTTTAGTTTATGTTCCCACACAGAATGGGAAAACAATGACTTAATTGTCTGCATAAAAAAAGCGAAGCAACTATGAATCTTTCACAGGTTAGCCAACAAAAAATGATTCAAATGGCCCTAAGCATTACGGGACTTAGCATCTGCGGTCATCAGTCCCCTAGAACTTAGAACTACTTAAACCTAACTAACCTAAGGACAACACACACATCCATGCCCGAGACAGGATTCAAACCTGCGACCGTAGCGGTCACGGGTTCCAGACTGTAGCGCCTAGAACCGCACGGCCACCGCGGCCGGCTTTGATGAAAAAGATATGATCTACATACCTCAATTTTCTTTCTGTATGCACAGAAGATTAAAACACTTCAGCTGTCGTTAGCCAACACTAGAGACTGAAAAGTCACAAAAAACACAAGTGACAACAAAATTCTGCTTTTAGCAGAGCTGTCTGCGTGCCATGGAGACGTCGCCAAGTATTCAGTCACTTTTAGATTCCTCTAATTTTTGGGCTTTCTTCAGTACAGTTTCATCGAAGTAAACTTTTTCTTGTTTAGAAAACCTCAGAGAATTTCTTAAGGCAAAAATTAAATAGTAGTTTTTTTGATACTTATTCACCTACTAGTCCCTTTAAACTACTTAGGGACATCACGGAAAAGCTAAATCGGGAAAAGAAAACTGAGGTAATTTTAACATTTTATTTTCATTAATATTTTTATGAGAAGACTATTCAGTTCTGTGAGCGTGACATTTTTTAAATCTCTGCCTATAAACTCAATTCATTTGGTGCAGAATTGTATGGTAGGAGGCTTTGAGATAATGAAACAATGATCGGAAATGCACATTTCACGCGGCGTCAGATCTTGAATCAACAGTGCGTGTGAGCCTCGCTTTCCTAAACTGCTTACCAGCTGCCTGCTGCACCGGTGTTGGTAGTACTACTTCGGAAGACAATACACAATCGTCTATGATTTGTCGACGTGGAGATCACGACTGTTTTCCTAAGATGGAGCACTGCCGATGTTTGTTTTTTAAACGATAAAGGGTTCAGCTGCCTCTACAGGGAATGCATTTAGTTACTAGGAGAAGACGGAATATGAGAGGTGGTAACTACTTGTCTTATGAACTTATTTCTGATATTCTTTGAAGTCACTAAATTCATTATTTTCATCAGAGAGCCGAAAATTAGTATCTCATGAAATGCGTCAGCCAGACAACTGGTGTATGCATTTCACTGGCACTTGGAACAGAATTTATTACTGAGCTGGTCACACAGATGTTCTATCGGTGACAGATGTGTTGATCTTTCTAGCCACTGAAGTACCCTAACTTGACACAAACAGTTCATAGAGACATCTACATGGATACTCTGCGAATCACATTGCGGTGCCTTGGAGAGGGTTCATCGAACCACCTTCACAATTCTCTATTATTCTGATCTCGTATAGCGCGCGGAAAGTATGAACACCTATATCTTTCCGTACGAGCTCTAATTTCCCTTATTTTATCGTGGTGATGGTTCCGCTCTATGTAGGTCGGTGTTAACAAAATATTTTCGCATTCGGAGGGGAAAGGTGGTGATTGGAATTTCGTGAGAAGATTTCGTCGAAACGATGGTTCAAATGGCTCTGAGCACTATGGGACTTAACATCTATGGTCATCAGTCCCCTAGAACTTAGAACTACTTAAACCTAACTAACCTAAGGACATCACACAACACCCAGTCATCACGAGGCAGAGAAAATCCCTGACCCCGCCGAGAATGGAACTCGGGAACCCGGGCGTGAGAAGCGAGAACGCTACCGCACGACCACGAGCTGCGGACTTGTCGCAACGAAAAACGCCTTTCTTTTAATGATTTCCAACCCAAATACTGTATCATTTCTGTGACACTCCCTCCCATATTTCGCGATAACACAAAACGTGGTGGCCCTCTTTGAACTTTTTCGATGTATTCCGTCAGTCCTATCTGGTAAGGGTCCCACACCACGCAGCAGTATTCTAAAAGAGGACGGACAAGTGTGGTGTAGGCAGTCTCCTTAGTAGGTCTGTTACATTTTCTAAGTGTCCTGCCAATAAAACGCACTCTTTGGTTAGCCTTCCCCACAACATTTTCTATGTGTTCTTTCCAATCTTAGTTGTTCGTAATTGTAATACCTAGGTATTTAGTTGAATTTACGGTCTTTAGATAAGACTGATTTATCGTGTAACCGAAGCTTAACGAGTTCCTTTTCGCACTCATGTGGATGACCTCACACTATTCGTTATTTAAGGTCAACTGCTACTTTTCGCACCATTCAGATATCTTTTGTAAATCGTTTTGCAGTTTATTTCGATCTTCTGATGACTTTATTATTCGATAAACGACAGCGTCATCTGCAAACAATCAAAGACGGCTCCTCAGATTGTCTCCCAAATCGTTTGTATAGATAGGAACAGCATGGCATGTGTCCATGAGGATGTGTCTATGAACATTGTCCTGTAGAAAATGGCGCCATGACACTCCTGCGCGAGACGGGCCGCATGAAGACGCAATACGTCTGTGATTTACCGGTATGGTATCGAAGTTCTATCAAACACTACCAGTTCCGCTATGAAGTCATACCAGATGGCTACCCACACCATCACGCCGTAACACCGCTGTGCCTCTCCAAAAAATTGGAAGAAAAGGACCTCTTCACAGGTCTCCACCGTACTTGCCAAAGATGGACATCAGGGGTAGTGCAGAACTGCGGTTGATCACTGAACACAATGGGAATCCATTTGAAAGGCGACTTTCCGATTTGCCATGTCGATTTTCAAGAAGTTTTGGCCGTAAATGTGTATGAAATTTTGAATTTGATAAATGTAGCCTAATCAACCTCCGTAGAATCGATAAACCACATTTTTTGTAAGTTTGTTCCTTAGGCCGCGGCTGTTGGTCAGAGAGGTTTCTTCTTTTGCAGAGATGAGCAAGCATTGTGTTTTGGACAATCTGGCAACGTACTTTGTTTGAAAAGGATGGAAACTGGTCTACCTTGCAGTGGAGGGAGCAATATTTGGAAAAGATTTTGTAATAATATGTTTTGATGAAAAACATTGAGTAAGTGGGATTCTGTTAATCCACATTCTTAGTAAGTTTGCTCCTGAGGCCGCTGCTGTTGGCAGAGAGGTTACTTCTTTTGCAGGGATTAGCAAGCAGTGTGTGTTGGACAATCTGGCAACGTACTTTGTTTGAAAAGGATGGAAACTGGTCTACCTTGCAGTGGAGGGAGCAATATTTGGAAAAGATTTTGTAATAATATGTTTTGATGAAAAACATTGAGTAAGTGGGATTCTATTAATGGAGGAATTACGTAAGTGAACGTGTAAGGTAAGACACTTTTTTTTTTTGTAATTGCGTAGTTTCTTATTATTAGATCATTGTGTATGAATGATGTTTGGTGCAGAAATTCTGTAATACGAGGGTTGACTGAAAATTAATGCCTCCACCTTCTTAACTCTTCAACAGTTGTCAACATTGGCATGCGACAGGTACTGGCTTGTTCCGTAGCCTCTTCTCTACAGCTCCAGTTGGCGGGAAGCTTTAGCATTGAACGGTTTTGTTGTTACAGTGTAAAGTATGGAACCCTGCGCAGACGGTCGGTCACTGCGATTTAAGCAACTTGCAGTCATTGAATTCTTGACAGCAGAAGATGTCCCCCTAAAGGAGATTCGTCAGAGAAAGAAAGCAGTTTATGGTGACTGTGTTGATGTGAGTACTGTGCGTCGTTGGGCGAGTAAGTTTAAAGATGTTGAAGCGGGAACATCTGGCCTGCTTGACAAACAAAGAGTTGGACGTCCTGTGACAGCAACCAACGAGTTTCACAAGTAAAATGTTGACAGACTGACTCAGGCCGATCGACGTAGCACTCAGAGAGAAACTGCGAGCATAATCGGCAATTCAAAAGAATGTGTGTGTCGCATTATTGCTTTACTTGGCTATCGAAATATCTTTGCACGATGGGTATCCCGGATGCTGACTCCTGAAAAGAAAGCGGACAGACTTGAAATTTGTCAGGAACTCCTCTCACGTTACGAGAATGAAGGTGACGCTTTTCTCCATTCAGTTCTGACAGGAGACGAAACGTGGGTACATCATTACGACCCGGAGACGGAACGTCAGTCTATGGAATATCGACAGAAAGGCTCGCCCCAGAAAAAGAAATTCAAGATGCACCCTTCGGCTGGAAAAAATCATGGCCATAGTGTTCTGGGACGCAGATGGTGTTATTCGTGTTGATCGTGGAACAACAATAAATTCAGAGCATTAGTTCATAACGCTGCGAACTTTGAAACGACGGCGAACAAGGGTCCGAAAGGAAAAGGGAAATTTTTACTGTAACACGACAATGCCAAACCACATACGCCACCACAGCAGAACTTCAGAGACAGAATCTCACCACCGTACGGGATCCTCCATACAGTCCAGATTTAGCACCGTCTGACTTCCACGTCCCCGATAATGAAAGACGATCTGTGGGGACATCATTATGCTTCTGATGGCGCTGAGAGCACTGTGAGACTGTGGTTGCGGAAACAGAGTATCGATTTCTTCCATGACGGCTTCAGAAAACTTGTTCATCGTTGGCAGAAATGTATCCAACTGGCTGGCGATTATGTGGAAAAGTGAATATTGGTCATTAAAGATCACATTCTAAGGATTATTTCTGCGTTCGATTCATTAAAATATCCCCATCCAAATCCAATTAACGAATGTGGAGGCGTTACTTTTCAGTTAACCCTTGCACAATATATAGTTTTGCCTTATACACTGAAGCGCCAAAGAAACTGGTATAGGCAATGCGTATTCCGTATTCAAATACAGAGATATGTAAACAGGAAGAATACGGCATTGCGGCGGCAACGCCTATATAAGACAACAAGTGTCTGGCGCAGTTATTAGATAGCTTACTGCTGCTACAATGGCAGGTTATCAAGATTTAAATGAGTTGGAACGTGGTGTTACAGTCGGCGCACGTGCAATGGAACACAGCATCAAATGGTTCAAATGGCTCTGAGCACTATGGGACTTAACATCTGAGGTCATCAGTCCCCAAGAACTTAGAACTACTTAACCCTAACTAACGTAAGGACATCACACACATCCATGCCCGAGGCAGGATTCGAACCTGCGGCCGTAGCAATCACGCGGTTCCGGACTGAAGCGCCTAGAACCGCTCAGCCACCGCGTCTGGAGACACAGCATCTCCGAGCCAGCGATGAAATGGTTATTTTCCTGTACGACCATTTCACGAGTGTACCGGGAATATCCGAAGTCCGGTAAAACAGCAAATCTCGGACATCGCTGCGGCCGGAAAAACATTCTGCGATGACAGGATCAGCGACGGCTGAAGAGAGTCGTTCAATGTGACAGAAGTGCAACCCTTTCGCAGACGGCTGCAGATTTTAGTGATCGGACATCAACAAGTGTCAGCGTGCGAGCCATTTAACGAAACATCATCGATATGGGGCTTTCGGAGCCGAAGGCCCTCTCGTGTACCCTTGATGACCGCAAGACGCAGTTTTACGCCTTGCCTGGGCCGTCAACACCGACACTGGACTGTTGATGACTGGAAACATGTCGCCTGGTCGGACGAGTCTCGTTTCCAATTGTACCAAGCGAAAGGACGTGTACGGGTATGGAGACAACCACATATATCCATGGACCCTGCTTGTCAGTGGGAGACTGTTCAAGCTGGTGGAGGCTCTGTAATGCTGTGGGGCGTGTGCAGTTGAAATGATATGGGACCCCTGATACTTCTACGAGGGTTGTACCAAAAGTAAGGTTCCCATATTTTTTATAAATAGAAAACATTGTTTACTGTTATTAATTTATACATCGTTGAAAAGCTTAGACTTTTATTTATTTTTCAAGATAATCTCTATTTTTTTCGACACACTTTTGAAGAGGGTGGTCCAGCTTTTGTATTCCTAAGTAGAGAAGTCTCCCGCCAACCCGATGAGGAAGCGTGTGACCTCTGCTCGGACTTCATCGTCGCTCTTGAAGCGTTTGCCACCTAAGTGTTCCTTTAGGCGGACTCATAAGGTAAGGAATAAGAAGGTTTTGTGCAGAATCGGAGAGGAAAGGAATACGTGTAAGAACAAAGGACAGGATGACAGGACATCTGTTAGGACATGAGGGAATGACTTCCATAGTACTAGAGGGACCTGTAGTAGGCAAAAACTGTAGAGGAAGACAGAGAGTGGAATACACCCAGCAAATAATAGAGGATGTAGATTGCAAGGCCTACTCTGAGATGAAGAGGTTAGCACAGAAGAGGAATTCGTGGCGGGTCGCATCAAACGAGTCAGAAGACTGATGGCCAAAAAAAAAAAAAAAAAAAAAAAAAAAAAAAAAAAAAAAAAAAAAAAAAAAAAAAAAAAAAAATCGTAAGGGTCCATGTTCTAATCCCAGTCTCCGTTTTAATCAGAATGAAAGTTTTAATTCAGCCTGTACTCCGCTGCGCAGTGTAAGGATCATTCTGGAAACATCCTAAGGCTGCCACTGAGCCATCTGATGGCGTATCGTGTCTCTCAGGAGCATCCGTCCAAACAATGTATGCCCGAGTGTCTCCGTGGAAATGACGGGTTTTGTCTTCCGGCTTCTTTTTCTTCCACCTCTTTTGTTTTGAGTGCAAATGAAAATAACGATGTGTATCTTGCGCCTTCCGCTTTTCGTATTATGTCTGAGAAGAAAGGACATAGTTATTAGCAGAAACGACAAAACTGAAAAGTGAATTTAAAACAGCTCGCGTAGTTTGTTAACACTGAATGTCTCAAGCTCTATCTTCTTATCTCATGTTTTCTACTGAAAATCTCGTGCTTGTACTCTTGTTAACTTTGCTATTACAGAGATCGCCAGAAACTTTATTCTTTTTTATTGGTCCTGTGCGCAACAAATAACTTACCTGGTCTTTCTGCTGCCACTGCTTGATCTGTTGCATTCCATTATTTAACAAAAACATCAAAAAAACCTATTATTCATGTTGAGTGCAATGCATGTTCTGTATGGCGGCTCCTGCTGTTGCTGCAGCAGCTGCTGCTTACTACAACTACATATAATTCAACAGAGAAGGTTTGGTCAAATCTAAAATCGATAAATGATAACCCAAACAAGTAATTCCTTTTTTCAAAAACTATATTCTGAAAGCGATTCTTTCTCATTCAATTAACAAAACGCTAGAAGCTCTTTAAGCATTCGCTTCGTATGTAAATCTGCCTCCAGTGGCATTAAAGCAACATTACAAATTAATCAAACTCTTGAGGCAGACTGAAATACTTCTCAATTAAATACATAGTGAAACAATTCCCTGACAATTACAAAAGAAATCAATGACAAAAATCAATACTTAATCTAACAATGGTTTCCCTTAAGAATTCAACTCCTATCATTATCAAAATTACCGTCTGCTGCTACGCACATACACAAATCCTTTTCTTTAAATTAATAAGCGCGCTGCAAATTATAAACAATATCAACTCCATACCAAACCCTTCTTCCCCATCAGAAAGTCCATTCCCGCCTCCGCCTTCTGAAACTCCTGTCTGGCCGGACATGGGGGATTGCATCCTTCTACCATCCTCCACACCTACAAATCCCTCGTCCGTCCTATCCTCTGTTATGCCAGCATTGGCTGGATCTCTGCCCCCACCTGCTTTTACAAGGCCCTCCAGATCCTTGAACGCCATGTGCTCTGCCTTGCCTTCCGAATCCGCCTTCCTTCCCCCATACGGCTCCTGTATGAACTGATCCCCTTCCCCCACCTCCTCCTGTTCCTCCAACATCTCCGCATCCTTTACATTGCCTGCAGGCTTGTTCCCCCCACCCTCTGGTTTCCTCCTTCCTCTCCACCCCCCGCCCGTTGCCGCGCCTCTATCGCTGTATCCCTCCCTCTCTCCACCTCCACACCCTCCTTCTCCTTCATCAGGGCAATTTCCTACGCCTCCCCCTCCCGGATGGCGAAGTTCGCCGTGACATCTACCCTTCCTTCCAACTATAACCTGGCCTTATTCCCCCCCTCTCTCCAGGGCCCCCTTATTCCCCCCCTCCTCCCCTGAGACCCTGCAGCCCATATTTGCCTCTTTTTCTTCCCACATCCCTCCCTACCTGGCCCTCTTCAGTGTGCCTCCGGCTCATCTCCCCCATCTCTTCCCCTCCCTCCCTTCTTCCGGTCTCGCTCATCTCCTTGCACCTGGCAGATCCTCCATTATGATCATTGTCAGTGTGCCACATCAGTGTTGTGTTTAGTGCTGCTTCTCCTGTGCGTCAAGAGGTGTGATTTTAATTGTGTACTGCCTTGAGGTTCGCCTCGCCGTCAGTGTTTGTTATGTGCTACGCCATCCGTCGATACCTTTTATGCTCCAGTCGCGGATACGGCAGTACGGCAGCTCGGTGACGACCCCTCGCCCAACACACGTGCACACCACAGCAGGTGGGCTCCTACACTGGCTTCCAAACTGCCACTCATTAATCCGTACACTGCGAAGCGGGACAACAATATCTTAGATTCCAGAGCTTGTGTATGCGCGCTGTAGCCAACCTTTAAATCCTAAGAGAGTATTGCCAACTCTCAACACACTTGAAATCTTTCATTAACTTTTGAGATACGCCGAATCTCTGCGTCTCTTCTCCATCTAACTTGCTTGTTTCTCTCCTTCGTCCACCGAAAATATACCGAGTTTCACATAACTGTTCTCTTTCACATAGTTGTAGAGCACAGTTCGTGCGAATAAAACCCAAGCTCGTATGGCATTAAATCCATATGCCTCTTTTGAAATGCTAACCGTGTAGGACCAAACAAAAAAGGAAACAGTAAAAAACTGATTCCTGACGTTCTGTCTTACAAATTATAAGGCCTAACGGTTGGAAACATGTTCTTTGGATACGTGTCAGTCAATCTTTACTAGATTACTGTTTCTAGGGTCGTTAATTTCTCTCATGGTACCAGGCTACACGTTTCCATCAACATCATTAAAACACATAGTGAAGTAAGAAAACGCCATTCTTGGAGTAGGCCTTAGCCCAGTTCCGACTACTGCCAACAAGATAGTACGAGGAGCGATCTGTGGTCCTGCAACATGTGGTCAGTATGACGCCAATAGCTCCAGCCGTTGCTGCCGGTTGGTGAATCTTGATTATGCTGCTGCTTCTTTATTCAACAGCTCCACATTTGGCCAAGGCTGACTGGACACGTACCAGATCTCCATCCCTTACAAAAAATGTCCTGTTCTACCGAGATTCGAACCCAGGTTCTTCTACACCAGAGGCAGCAATGGTAACCATCCGGCTGAGGACACAACCACCGCGCGGCCTTTATCACAAAAACCTATTGTATAAATTCTAACGCCTCTCATTAATTCAAACATCTAGTACGACTTTGTTGGATGTCCTACGTTACAAGGCTAACTCTGACATATTTCCCATGTAAGGTCAGTTTTTTTCTTTTCTGAAAAACTTAGTATTCTCATTCGAAATTTTTCCTCTGAGGCAGCCCATCATATTACTTCGTGAGGATTCTAATTTATAATTCTATTCAGAAACGGATAAGTTGGTCAGAAATGCCTAAATATTGTATCAACAACTTCTGAGGTGAGAAACAAACTGCACGGAGATATATTTGAACTGCAAAGCGGACCTTGAGAAATTTCTGAAAAGTTTAAGAAATACTCGAGCACTTAGTTGTATAAGAATCCAAACAAACCATCTTTCGGCTACTCCTGTAGTACTCTTCCAAAACGTTTTACCACCATCATCATTATCGTTGTCAACGTCATCGCCGAGGAACACAGCCAATGAACACCACACCACTCCCTGACAAGATTCGAATTCGCGGAAGACGATACTTTTCCATTGTTTAAAGTGAATGATGGGACGGTTCCTTCGAGAAACCTCCAAACCCCAAACCGATCTGCATACACAAGCCTCTCTGTCCCGTTAAGATGTTATGACATAGATCTGAACACCATCATGGACTAAATGTTTTCGTGCTCTGGAGTTTGAATGAGTTTAGGGACAACTGTTGGTGAAGGAAAGTGATAAGGATGGAAATCTGTCAAGGAACGTAAGTGGATGAGCTCTAAAACTATCTAAATTTCATGCAAGTCAGGGCTGAATGTATCCAGTCCTGTTTCTGAAGAGCATTACGCTAGGTGGAAACGTTTCTCCTGCTTTTCTCAAGAGTAATTTGCTTGGTTCCACCCTTAAATATGTAATCGTTCTACCAAGAAATGAAGTAATAACCCTTCAACATGATTGCTGGAGAAGCCGACATAAGGAATCAGCTAAAATAGTACATTACTGATGACATACCAGATCTACTTTGATCTAGTTTTATAAGAGAAATATAAAGAAAGATCGAGGTCCCCTCGACGGCGGGTTCATCAGAGCACAAGCTCGCTAAATGTGTCACAGTGAATGGAAGAAAAGCCATGGCCGTTACCTCGTCAACGTGCACCTAACCTAATCCCCTTCTCTAATGACATCGGTAAAAACGTAACGCTAAACTCGGCCTTCGTTTTTCTGCCTTAAATTTCTACAAAGGATCAACTGTATTCAACGATGGAAGCCAAATTATCTTCCAAAATACGCAAGAACTGGAAAACTTTCTTCTCCCATTAAATAAGAAAACAAATAGAATATTGCTCAGCGCCGGCCGCAGTGGCCGAGCGGTTCTAGGCGCTACAGTCTGGAACCGCGCGACTGCTACGGTCGTAGGTTCGAATCATGCCTCGGGCATGGATGTGTGTGATGTCCTTAGGTTAGTTAGGTTTACGTAGGTCTAAGTTCTAGGGGACTGATGACCTCAGAAGTTAAGTCCCATAGTGCTCAGAGCCACTTGAACCATTTGAACCATTGCTCAGCCAGGCACAGAAATGGCGTTGATATCAATCAGTTTAAACTATATATGAAGGTAGTATCTGTTCTCGAAAGAACCGATACCATTACGACCGTGCAGCGTCTCTAGAATAAAATTCTCTAGAATTATAATTAAATCGACACCCTAGCTGCAAACAGGCGTTGATACACATAATTGGGGACATGTTGAAAATGTGTGCCCTGACAGAGGCTCGAACCCGGGTTCTGCTTACATGGCAGACGCTCTATCCATCTGAGCCACCGAGGGCAAAGGGGATAGTGTGCCTGCAGAGACTTACCCCTCGCACGGTCCCCGTGCGACCCACATTCCCAACATGTCCACACCACTACATTCGTAGTGGGCCCAATAGATGTTTGCCCATCACACTCATTACTCGTGGCAGATTAATCTACCAAGTCCCGTACGAGTTGGGGCATAGCGTGTGCGTTCGCCCAAGAAGGTCAGTGGTCGGGTAGTCATATTTTAACTAGTTTGGCATCTCAGGGATAGTCTGTCGTTCTCCATTCTCCGTGTTCGCCATATCTAGCTCCTTGCGGCATTTTTCTGTTCCCGCGAATGAAAAAAAAGTGCTGGAAGGGAAGCGTAGTGATGGTGTGAAGGCAGTAAAAACAGCTTCGCAAAGGGCACTCGACGTTATCAAAGTCGAAGAGTTACAGGCGTGCTTCAAACATTGGGAAGGAAGAATTGACAAGTGCATTGCGTCTAATGGAGAGTACTTTGAAGAAGACTAAAGGAATTTTGTAAAGAGGTTTGTGAATAAATTTTTTATAACAAAAATCCGGTTTTTTTGGTTCCCCCCTCGGACAATACAAATGTCACTAGGAGGCAGGCATTTCGGAAATACGAGAGGGATCAATTAAGCGAGTGTTCTGCAGGCATTACATTTCATTGCATTGCATCCGATTTAAATTTCGGTGCATCTTCAACTTCTTGCCAAAGACTTCCAAAATTGGTCACAGCTCTCCAAATGTTATCCATGGGCAATTCTAGAAGTCGGTCAAGGTGGGCGGTGAGGGGGGGGGGGGGGGCTAATGGGAGGGGGGGAAGGGGGTTTGGGGAAATGGAATATCGCTTAACAAAAGGAGAGTTGGGGTCCTACACTGGCAAACTGGTAAAATTTGGTGTTGCTTAAAGTAGTTGTTGGTAACTGTTTTGGAGTTCAGGGTAAAAAATAAATATTAATAAATAATAAGACGCCCATTATAAGTTAAATGATACTTATTGGTTTAGATAGTAAGCTATTTTCCGCTCTTATTCTTTTGTTAAAATCTGTTTGTAATACATTGCTACATAATTTAAAAAAGTAATTGAATCTGTTGGAGTAACACAGGGTGTCCAAAAAGAATGACCCTATACTTGTAATAATATTGAGACAAATGTCACTAGGTAACTGAAACAGCGCTAGATGTAATCAGCATGGTCTAGAGTTTCACAAAAAAATCCGCTAGAAGTCGCTACTAGCGCTGACCTGGAGCGTGCAGCCAGTCTCGTGCAATATGGCGTCCGCGCAACAAAAGGCGTATTGTGTTACTGAATTTAGTCGTATTCAATCTGTGATCGCAGTTCAGCGGGCGTTTCATATTCGATTTCGTGCTAAACCACCATCACCAAAGAACATTCAACGGTGGTATAAACAGTTTGAAGAAACAGGGTGCCTCTGTAAAGGCAAAAGCCCTGGCCGGCCAGTTTGGGATGAATTCGGCTATCAGCTAGATGACGTCCGTGCAGACAATGGAGGACATGTTGAACATTAGTGACGGATTTTTATAAACTTCCGTCTTTTCTGGGTAATTTAGTATGCAATTTGTTGGTGTCAAGCCCTTCTTCCTAATAAATAATTCTATTTAAAATCGGGTGATTCTTTTTGGGACACCCTGTATACAGGGGGAAAAGTATTTAAACCAACAAAGTCTGGGAGGTTGTAGGGGACATCAAAACAAATATTTTTCCCTAATCTCATTTTTTCCTATGAGGAGTATTTAAACCGGTAGAGGATGATTTCTCTGGCAGCAAATTAATTAAACCAACAAACACTTTTCCATTTTTTTATGACCAAGAGACAACACATTGACACAACCCAATTTCGTTTAAAGTAGATTTTAAAAAATGCCTCCATTGACACGTAAACAAAGGTTACTCCATCGGATCATGTTCTGTCTCACACAGGCAAAAAACTCAGGAGTATCCTGAAATTTTCCTGCTGCTGCTACTATCCAGGCAACCAGATCCCCTTCTGATGCAACAGGGGTTGCGTAAACAAGGTTGCGCATCTCTCCCCACACAAAAAAGTCCAGAGGGGACATATCTGGGAATCGAGCAGGTCATGGTACAGGACCACCTCTACCAATCCACGTTTCTGGGAACCGTTGGTCCAGGAATCGACGCACACGACGACTGAAATGTGCTGTCACCTTGTCATGTTGCAACCACATGCATTGTCTTGTAGTGAGCGGGACGTCTTCCAGCAATTCTGGCAATGCTCTGGCGATAAAATTGTAATAGTGCCTGCCATTTAATGGCCTAGGTAGCAGATATGGCCCAGTTTAACAGTCCACACCAACACCGACCCACAGATAACGAAGAGCCGCACTTGATGAGCGTTAGTAACTGTGGCATGTGCGTTATCCTCACTCCAAACATGCGAATTGTGCATGGTGAAGACTCCATCACGCCCAAACGTTGCTTCATCGGTAAACAGCACACAGGATGGAAATGTAGGATGCATTTCACACTGTTCTAGGAACCACTGCGAAAACTGTGCTCTGGGTGGATAATCAACTGGTTCCAGGTTGTGGACACGCTGTAAGTGAAATGGGCGTAACAATTGCTCTCGAAGGACTGTTCTTACAATCGTCTGACTCGTCCCCATGTTACGTGCAGTTGCACGAGTGCTGATTGAAGGATCCCGCTCCACATGCTGCTTGACAGTTTCCTCAAATTGCAGCGTTCTTACCGTGCGACGGCGTCCCTGTCCAGGTAATCTGCTAAATGACCCGGTCTCACGCAGACGTTGGTACACAGCAGCAAAGGTCTCATGATGCGGGATACGGCGATTAGGATATTGTTGTTGATGAACCCTCTGTGCAGCTCGTCCGTTGTGGTGCGCTACGTAGTACGCACGAGCCGTATCAGTGTACTCACTCCAGGTGTATCGCTCCATTAGTAAACAGAGACAATGCGCCACTACACTGGTGGACAGCAGTTGTCTACAACTGAAGATCGTAATACGGCCTCTAACTACTGAAGAGCGTAATACGGCCTCCACCGGTTTAAATCATCCTCATAGGAAAAAATGACATTAGGGAAAATATTTGTTTTGATGTCCCCTACAAACTCCCAGAGTTCGTCGGTTTAAATACTTTTCACCCTGTATTCGCTGATTTCTGAAGTAATTTTATCCAGTGTAATATGATACTCCAATTGGGGGCCGGGGGGGGGGGGGGGCTATAGCCAACTTGCCAACCCCCCCCCCCTGATGTTATCTAAAAAAAAGTGAAAAGTGGTGCAGCACATACGTGAAAACGTGAAAAATTTTATTTAAGTGGGCTGCTTTGTTTACGAACCACAGGCAAGTTAATCTTTGCAATATGCACTAATCGTCAGTTGAAAATCCACACCGACCCAAAAAAGTGGATAAAAATGACGCTCATGATCTATCAATGTTCGATGTGGTTTTTTCAAGACCCACATCATTGGTGCCTGTTTGATTGATGGGAATCTAAATACGTTCAAATATCTCGAGCTACTGAGATACTCAGCTGCTGTAGTTACTGGAAGACATCTCACTAGACCCAAGGCAATCCGTGTGGACAGGGTGACCAGATGCAACTGTTTAAAAAGGAGGACAAACAGCTTCAAAAAGGAGAACAAAGGAAGAAAATAGATGACACATCAAAAACGGGTCAACAGCAGATGAGGATACGACCCGTCAGCTTTGGACAAGTCACGTGACTGCCGGGAATTACAGGTAAAACCAGTAGTTAGTTGTTACTGATGGTCAAGTGGTGGTTAACTGAGCAATATAAAAAAAAATTAAAAACATTGATTGTGGTGGCAGCGTGGCGTCAATTGTTTAGTTACGTCAACAATACGGAATTGTTTACAAACCGGAAAACGTAAGACCATTCACCTCCCTCCATTCAACGCACCGCTACCAACATCTACAATTCAAGCAGCAGCTGACGACATGTAAACTACACTTTAACCTTCCAAATACAAATAAGTTGAATGATTATGAAACAATGAAATAAAACCTTGACAGTTAATATGTCGAGTTATTTCTTACCTTTATTGGCCACTGAGACGTACGTTCCAGCTCCACATATCTTACATTCCGCTTCAAATTCATTTCTCCCTTTCTTAAAGCCGGATATTTGCAGGAAAGGACATCAGACAATGTACACTTTCGTTTAGGCATAGCCAAATATTTTACATAATTCACTCGGTTAAAAATTACACTCACATATCATACGTGCACTACAGAAAGCCAAGCCAATACAAAGCGAAGATACGAAACACAAATTTTAAATAATCGATATTTGCATTCGCTTATGGTGGATCAGCGATAACATCGACGATCCTGGTGCCACCTACCAACTAGAGATGGGCAAACTGAAGCACGTAACTGTTTCGAAATAAATGAAACAGTACAATGTCATGTTTCGATACGCTGTTTCGAAATAGTGAAACAGTTTGTGTTTTGTAATCTAACAAACCTACACATTTATTCATCATGAATGTCTACTCTATAAGTATGTCCATATAAACACAAATGAGGTGCGAGAGCGCTAGTCATATTGCAGAAAGCATGAAACTATCACTTAGGCGTCTTCGTAGTTTCGTATTTCCTGCAGCAAATGCGCTGCTTTCGTGTCGTGTGACTTTCATACTTTTCAGTTGGCTGAGTACAGCCATAGCAGAAGACAGAAGAACCACCACGAATGGAACTGGAGGTGGGAGCAAACTGCAGAAACAACGGGTATGCTACTGGGATTCCCATATTCTATTAGTATGGGTAATATACCCATCCTGATAATTTCCATTCACACAAAGAGAATCATTGTGGATAATAGGCACAGTGACTATAGACTCACAAATAACGCCAAATAGTTCGAATAAATAACAAGATATAACAGAAAAATTTTTTGTCTTTCAAGGTGTTTCGAAACTTTACTATAAATTCAGCGTGGAGGGTAAAAATCGTAGAGGGAGACCAAGAGATGAATACACCAAGCAGATTCAGAAGGATGTAGGTTGCAGTAGGTACTGGGAGATGAAGAAGCTTGCACAGGATAGAGTAGCATGGAGAGCTGCATGAAACCAGTCTCAGTACTGAAGACCACAACAACAACAACAACATTATTTTGAATGTGAATAGTATGTGTTGTTTTGTTGTTTGGTTAGTGTTTATTAAGCAGATGTTACGCCATTTCGTAATAGGACGGTCAGCTAGAAACGAAGCTTTATTTTCGGATATCTTAAGCTTCATGCTATTGCTTGTCAAAAAGATTTCGACACTCTTGAAAGCGTTTCATGAAGTGTTATGTTGTGTTTCAGTACCTGTGCCGAGCCCAAATCTCGTCCGACACAGAGCGGAATGAAACATCACTGTTTTGATACAATTACTCCGTTCCAAGCACAGGTGGACTGAAACAGCCTTATTTTGAAACAACGATACAGTTTCTGTGTCTGGCTCGAGATCGAATTTGGTCCGGTTATCCGAGACAGGGGTGGAATGAAACACCACTGTTTCGAAACAGTGAACCACAGCCGTTCCGAAACACTGAAACAGTTCCACGTATCGATACACTGTATCGAAACATAGAAACAGTGGCCAAGTCTGCTACTAACACCGCCTTCGTGCGTGTTTATCACGAAGGCTGTGCCAATAGTTAAAGTATTTAAGAAAAGAGCAATATAACGGGACCAATTGTAAATTTAACTGTATTACGCACAACTTTGCGAAAAAGCCGGACACTAAAAATCCGCTCGGACCCCGGACAAAGAGCTAAAAAGGAGGACATGTCCGGATTAATCCGGACGTCTGGTCACCCTACGTGTGGTAGCAACATGACGGATGTCCCTCCCACTCAGCACATTTATACGACAGACCCGCTTACGAGAACATATGGAGAGCATTGGAACAGTCGTCCAGAAAACGCAAAATGGTCTGCGCGTTCAACCTGTTTTTATCTGTATTTTTATCAATATTTTTATCTGTAGCGAAAATTGAAACTATGAGGTCTGTGAGGAAACATCGACGAGTCCCGAAGGCATGAAATGCGTTATGACACGGGCCTGTGCTGCCGTTAACTCCACATGAAATTAAACGTGCAGTATTGTTTCTTCAGGATCAATTTATAGTGTGTAGCAATGCTCCAGGTCAACATTTTGAGCCTTGGTATGACGACTGTGATAATAAACACACGAACCGTACCTGATTTAAGTGTTTGCTCCGATTTGGTATAATAGACCAAATTTTTGCGGAAGCTCTTCTCCTGCCAGAGCGACCGTGGTTTGCGGCGCTGTTATCTTGACACTATTTGATCAAGTTCCACACATGTTATGTCGTTGAAGTTCTCTTAGAAGCCTCTTTCAGGTGCCACAGAAAAAAGTGTATAATTCCATTAGAAAAAAATGAAGTCTGTGACGTAATTCGGCGACTATTAAGCGATAAATATTATTTGTGAACGTCATATAATATCTGTTAATGAGTAGATTATGAAAAAACCAAATTTTTAAGTTCAGTGAATAATTATAAGTAAAAATTTAAATGGCATATGGCTTTATTGGCAGGGATATCCCAAGGAGTGGGTTCAACAGCCTGTCGGAAAAATATTCATCCTCCTCACGCTTTGTCTTTCATTGCGGGTGGTTAATAATTGTGTTGTATGTATGTTTCTAAAGGGTAGTTGAGTGTGATGGGTGTGTTTACAGTATAGTGTTATGTGTGCGTTGTATGATGATGACGTGAGAAGACAGAAGGTGAAACCTGGTATTGGCATATATCACAAAGGGGGCCGCACACCTTAACGACAAACTGATATTGACGTTTCCTGGACATTGGCGCATAGTTGGGGACACGGACTCTACACCACCACCTCTCACGCCTTAGCTGGCCAAATACTGGCAGTGAAAAGTTCACCATCACTAGTTTTCGATTGGGTTATCTCCGTGTCGAGCGCCACGCTCGATATTGATACGAAATACTGCCACGCCGAATCGTTGCTGTATTGCATTTTAAGCTGGTCCAACACGCTATAAACATGTGATCACAATGTTATTTCTCGTCATTGTACAGTTTTGTCGAAGACTTGCAAATAGTCCACTGCGCCAGCATGTTCTTTTCAAAAAAATGGTTCAAATGGCTAAACATCTTATGTCATCAGTCCCCTAGAACTTAGAACTACTTAAACGTAACTAACCTAAGGACATCACACACATCCATGCCAGAGGCAGGATTCGAACCTGCTACCCTAGCGATCGCGTGGTTCCAGTCTTAAGCGCCTAGAACTGCTCGGCCACAACGGCCGGCAGCATGTTCTTTTGATCGGCTAAAATGCGCAATTATTTTCCCATGCATCGGGTAATCATCTTATTGAATATCTTTTATTTTTCGAAAAATAAGTTGATCGGTCCACAGATTTTTGCGCCTTGTCTGCAACTTTTCTCGTGAATAAGGACGTACCCAGGACTGAGTGAGTCAAATTATCTTAGTTTCGCAGTGAATGACGAAATTAATTTGAAATTTGATAAGTGGGTCTCCGTACACTTGTCACTATTCAGAATCCTTTTAATGTTGAGTTTCCTTCAAAGTGATGATTAATACGCCTATCTATTGGTGAAGGCCGCGAGTACACTTAGCGAAGAGTTCGACGTCCTCTGCAAACATACTGCAAACGGTTCTGCACGTTCCTTTAGTGTAACATTTCTTCCCACTTTGATCATTTCTGTAAAGTACAGTAATACACGTTAAATACTTCGTGAAGTGATTAAACGTTACCAGGTTGCTTACTGGTAACCCTTACAGATACAGTAAAGACTTATTTCCCATGAATCTGTCATGGTTTGGAGTAGACTTTGCTGTGATTTGTACAATCTACTGTAGTTGATTAATACGAGAAAGCCAAAACTGTTGATGTAAATAACAAAACACACATATAGGATGTTAGGGTACAGGTACAGATATTTTGATAATTGGAACCTTAATATGTGCCCAGAGCGTTAGTTGTTTTTTTCTCTGTGTTGAACAGCCTTGGTACAAACACATCTCAAAGTTTGCAGTCGTAACTGCGTCACGGAATGAACTACACCTGTCAGTATAGACTTCCCATTTTGCATCCAAATGTCCATCCTCACTACCTGATCTGATGCCCAGTAGAAAATAAACATTAATGACTTGCTTGTTCCAAGCGTACTTCGAGGTACTAACCAACTTAAAAACATACTGCTCGCAAAACTTGCAATTATTAACCAAGAACAGAAGTTAAGGTGCAGGACCTTTCCAAAAATATAATCATTTTTACGCAAACAGGTCAGTATATGCATTTTTGGACGTGAAATGAATCGAAATATGCACAGTTTGTTGCACCTTTTTGTGAGATTACTACATTTTGCATCTTTTCCCTTCTATTCAATGCTTAAACACCTTTCCTTCCATTGTTATCTGGGTTTTTAATAGATTAGGCAGAATTTTTTTCCTCTTCTTGAACCGGATCTTAAGATTTCGTTTAGTGAGAAGTCAGCAAGATCAGTAAATATTAAAATATAATTTATGGCTAGTAACAGTAATTATCCAACAATGGCTAGCCTCAGTAACAACAGTCAGCCTCAGTAAGAATGGTCAACCTGTTGCTGTGAAATTGAGTAACAATGATGCTGCAACAACGGAAACGAAAATTCAGTTAATGCTGGCAGAAATTTAACGGTTACTATCTGCCGGCTGTATACTGTCTTGTTGGCCGTGTTAAGTGTGTTACCAGAACGGATTTCTCACAACAGAATCATGCTGAAGGTTATGAAAGAAAAGTTGGGTGCACTTTCAACAGAATTCAAGACGCAGAAACCGATAACATCATTGTGCTATGTCCCGTCTGCGAAGTAAATATTGCATTCGATGACAAGCATCAAAGAAAGAGAATAATAAAGCAACACATACAGAACAACAGCCATTTAAAAAACACTGAACTTCGCTTGTCGGATCCTAAGCAAACTATACTGATACATACCATCGCTTCACATTCTGAAAAGCATCGATCATTGAATAAGTTTAGTGCGGACTTTGCCATGGCATTAACACAGTGACGAATTCCAGTCCATGACGTAAACAATCCTGCATTCGAATCATTTTTTGAAAGTACACACAAAGATCAATACCAGATGGGAGTACTCTGAGAAAAAGTTACATACAGTCAATTTATGAGAACGTTTTATAGAAAATAAAGGGGACGGCTGGCAAACATGAAGTCGGGTTCGTTTTCGATGAAACTGCTGTTCAGCTGCAAAGATGTATTTAGAACGTTTTGGTTTGTCCATTATCTGCCGAAAGTGTAAAACCTATGCTTTTTTAAAATGTACCAACCTGAGAAGACGAATGCCTCCAGGACAATGCAGTCATTCAGTGACTCATGTATAACCTGTTGCAGGAGGCATACAATACAAGAAAGACAGGCTCCTGGTGACTGATCAAGCATGCTACATGCTTTCGGCTTTCCAACCTCAACTATGTGACATGCATTGCACATGATCACTTCTTTGCAAAAGTGTCAGGGATAATTACTTCATGGTAAATGCCTTCATAGGAAACAAAAGAAAAATTTGGAGTAGGTATTAAACTCCATGGAGAAGAAATAAAAACTTTGAGGTTCGCCGATGACATAGTAATTCTGTCTGAGACCGCAGAGGACTTGGAAGAGCAGTTGAACGGAATGGACAATGTCTTGAAAGGAGGATCTAAGATGAACATCATCAGAAGCACAACGAGGATAATTGAATGTAGTCGAATTAAGCCGGGTGATGCTGAGGGACTTAGATTAGGAAATGAGGCACTTAAAGTAGTAAAGGAGTTTTGCTATTTGCGGAGCAAAATAACGGATGATGGTCGAAGGAGAGAAGATATAAAATGTAGACTGGCAATGTGCAAGGAAAGCGTTTCTGAGGAAGAGAAATTTGTTAACATCGAGTATAGATTTAAGTGTCAGGAAGCCGTTTCTGAAAGTATCTGTATGGAGTGTAGCCGTGTATGGAGGTGAAACATGGACAGTAAATATTTTGGACAAGAAGAGAACAGAAGCTTTCGAAATGTGGTACTACAGAAGAATGCTGAAGATTAGGCGTGTAGATCACATAACTAAAGAGGAGGTATTGAACAAAATTGGGGAGAAGAGAAGTTTATGGCAAAACTTGACACGAAGAAGGGACCTGTTGGTAGGACATGTTTTGAGGCATCGGGGATCACAAATTTAGCATTGGAGGGCAGCGTGGAGGGTAAAAATCGTAGAGGGAGACCAAGAGATGACTACACTAAGCAGATTCAGAAGGATGTAGGTTGCAGTAAGTACTGGGAGATAAAGAAGCTTGCACAGGGTAGGGTAGCATGGAGAGCTGCATAAAACCAGTCTCAGGACTCAAGACCACGACAAAAACAACAAATGCCTTCATTGCTGTTCTTAAGAAGATTCTGGTAAAGGCTCCTAGTCATCAAGTTTTGTATCAAGAAATGACAGATCTCCCCCTTCCACAGTTTCCTACCATCACAAGACAGTTTTCTTGTGGGAAAACTTCGATTAAATCAAACACATCATATGTATCCTACACTGAAAGGACACAGCAGCCATCAAACAGGCCCAACCGTTAGTCAACAACAAAGACCTATAGTTGGAACTTTTTGCAGGGTGTGTGGCTATTAAGTATTTGTCTGAGATGATTCAGAGTTCGGAAGAAAGGAATAGTGGAAGAAGTTGATGGCACTTAGGGACATCCTTGATGGATTTCCTAAAGATAAATTCAAGTTAAATTTGAAGAACAATCGAGATGTGGAAACCCTTGCAACTTTCACTGTACTTCATTTACGGTTGCTGACAAGATACGCTCCTTTGGTTTTTGCAGATGTCGAGCGGAATTTCTTCGTATATAACGTACTATTGGGCTCAAAAAACAGCGACGTGTCAAAAAATTGAAATGATGTATATAATCCAGTATAACAGTACCTTGTAAATGGGATAAAGAGGTTAATGTAGCTAAGTTGAAACTCCCACCTTAAAATCCTTTCAATAATTATTAGTCTACAATTGATGTAAATACTGGTGTAACGTTCTTCAGTACACTCTACGCAGCCAGCAATAAAAGTATGTATACTTATAACCCGTAAGACCAATATTTCTTGCTAAGAAATACAGTTGTTCGTTAAGAGCGATTCACACATAGGGAATCATAAATAAAAAGCATCCAAACTGTGATTTATCACTGTTATTCTGCCATTCTGCTTCACGTGAAACTAGCTACTGCCCTCAGTTCCCATATTATCGCATATTTGGGATAAAGAAAAATGACAATGAATAGACGTAATCTGCATAACTAAAGAGTAACATTTATTCATTATGCAGGAAGGCATAAATAAAAGCATCCAAACTCGGATATATCACTGTTATTCTGCCATCTTGCTTCACGTGAAACAAGCTACTGCCCTTAGTTCCCATATTATCGTATATTTGGGATAATGAAAACTGACAATGAATTGACGCAATTTGCGTAACTACAGAATAACATTTATTCATTATGGAGGCCTAGCGATAAGAAAATGGGCAAAATACATATTACAGCTATCTTGAACTATATCTGCAACATGCATTAACAACCATCAGGTAATACATGCTATTTGTCAGAGGCGTTAGATACATTGTACCTTGCATCTGAAAAAAGTTGTTAATACAGACCGACAGAAATGCCTCTACTTAAAAAGGTAAAAGTAATACCGTTTGGCTACTGTTCATCTAATACTTCGTAGATGTCAAACTGATTGTTATTAATTGTAAAAAAAGAAAGCGACTGACAAGAACGATGGATATGGGTAAGTATACGTGTCAGCTACGACAATGCGTTAAAGACGAACACACACCAAAGGAAGATGTGAGACGGAATATATGAATGTGTCACATAAATAAAATACTGAAATAACGATGTTCAGAACTTGACAGTGTAATGGAAATACTGGACTACGACCGTAAATTATGTGACGTGCTTGCATAAAGGCTGTTCGACACAGAAAAACCAACAAACACACCGAAGTGGGTACATATTAATGTTCCAATTATCAAACTATCCGTTCCTATACCATAACATACTGTATGTATATTTTGCTTTTTACCTAAACATTTTTGACTTTTTCATGTGAATCAGTTACAATGGGTTATACAAATAAAAGCAATGTCTACTCCATGCCATGACAGATACTCGTAGGAATTAAGTCTTAGTATAGTTGTAAGGGTCACCAATAGCAAACAGATAATGTGAAATTTATTTAAATCATCAGTTTTTGATTCTGCGAATTCGTTTCAAAGTAGGTTTTATAAGGCAAACTGAAAACAACACCAATATTCCAGTGGACGCGCACCATTGTTTTCTGATATTTTGCAGAAGCTAAGATTCCATATTCCTTTATAGAAGCGTAGTTCCTGGGGAGGAAGTGAAATCGCCGGGAGCAGGTTTCATGCGGCGAACTGAATACTACACCATTCTTCCAAACATCTCTCGAGCCATTATTTTCTGAGATTTTCGTAGAAGTTAGGAATTCCTTATTCCTTCCGAGAAGCGTAGTTTCCAGGGAGGAAGCGAAATCGCCATACCACTGCATAGACATTACGTCATCTGCTGCGGCATTGATTTTCAGCCGGCTGAATCCATTTCCCCCCCTGCGAGGCCTGCCGCTAGCGCTACCTATTGAGGCGCTCGCGAAGCGCATGCACTCGCGCCGCGTCTGTCAGTGCAGTGCATTTGTTTTGGTGGTGGGTTGAGACGGGTAGCGGTGATTCCTGCACCGGCTCAACTGTCAGTCGAACATTTGAGCAGACAGCACGCGCCTGACGCAGTCCAGCACTTCGGCTCACGGCAGTGCTAGCAACGCCACACAGATGAAAGTACTCTGGATTGTTTTAGCCGTTGGGCTTCTTGCCGCAGCGGGCGAAGCGAAGAGGAAAAGGAAATTTGAGGGCGATTTCGAGTTCGCCGAAGAGGTAAGTAACTTTCATCTACATGAATGTTAGTAAACTTAATTTGCTGTTTCATGTTGGATACTCGAGAGAGAACTCAAAAAATTGCGAAAATTTAATAATTTATTATTTCATTGTTTCTGAATTACTTGAATTCGTACCAAAATCGGAAAAACTTTTCTTTGTGGTACCTTTACACGAATTGTTGATGTATCTATGTAGAGCCAGTTCGTATAGCTCTCACTAGAATGGTGTGGTTTTTTGTCTCGCAATTAACGTGCAAATCAAAATCTACCAATATGTACCAGCTTAATGTGTTGGAATGAACCGCTGTTGTAAGATGAGTACCTTTTGCTCTCCCAGTGAAGGCTGCAGAAGAATGTTTTTGATGCATGTTCCCACATTTGAAAGAAACCTATGAGTTTGGATATGTACTTACGACTTCTGACTGCCTGCCTAGTTATGAAGTGTGCCGTGGTAATCAATAGTTGCTGCAAAACACATTTGCATCTGAATATAAGAAAATAATGTAATGCATGCTACCAGTTTTAAGGAATATATGCACGGTATATTAACCAGGTGAGTTTAGGATGTGTGGTAACCGCCGATTATGTCTGCGGACAATTGTATACAGCATTCGTGATTTTGAAAAGAATAGCTTTACTTACTATTTTACTTGTTAACTCTTTTCGTCTTGTATACAGCGACATAGTTATGCGATTAAAGACTTCCTATATGTACCAAAACTCATAAAATCTCTACTTTTCGTTCTTACACGTTTTTACAGATTTTGAATTCTGACTTTCTACTTAACCTTTTGCTTTTTACATTTTTTCCTCGGATATAGACATATTAGAACCTGTGAGCTTCCCGCACGGATTCTTGCTTGACCCTATACTGTTCCTAATGCCGGCTACTTTATTGTTCTCACATATTTTCGGGAGGAGAGGAAACTACTGGGTCAATTCCGTAATGAAAACACTATTCTTAAATCTTACTACTCTTTGGCAGATTGTATCACTAGCGGTCGATTTTAGCGAGAAAACTCTTCAGATATCTTCGTACAGGCTGTTAATCAGATCTTGCGTCACCCTTGTAGGATTTTGCGACCGTAACCTAAAAATTGACATCGTCGACCAGAGGGTTGCGTGCTGCATGCGATGTTTTTTCCTTCGTGCTGCCCACAGGAATTTTTTTATAGCATCAGCTGCATTAAAGTTCCATAACACTTTTTCGTACTTCTTGCTCTGAATTTATCGTTCGAAAATCGCCTCTGAAAAGTACAATAACTATTCGGGCATTTTTAAAAGAGCTATTTATGCAAATTTGCGGTTTTGAAAAGAATGCCTACGCGAGTGATCTAGCGATTAGTTTTGGTAGGCCGGCCCTCTATGCAAGTAAGAAAATCTCTGAAGCTCTTTTAACTGCCGGTATCGCAGTCGCGATAGCCTAAAGATTTGGATCTCTGCAGAATGTTGTAGCGACGTAACTAAGCAACCTCGCGGGAAATTGAGTCACGAACACGATCGTTGACGCCCTAATTTCTCGTGTTCCTGAACTTCAGTTTTTACAACGGTATCTTGGCTGCCGTTGCATCTTTTATGCAGTACACCGGAGGGTACTTGCATTAAGCCAGGTGCGCCGTAGTAACTCACTCGAACTGCCAGCAGTGATTCAGAATGAACGCTACAAACTTGCTCCCGATGCCTTGTCATGATCCCGTAATGTATGGGCGCCGGTGAGCTAGTGAAAGCTGCCTGCTTCGTCGCTTCTGTTTGCAATGTGGACGCGTTTAAGGCTGGTCATTGGCTGCAAAAAATGTTCAGAGAGCACAACTTTCCCCGCCACGGGAGACAATAAGGAAAAACCTGCCGTATCGCATGAAATCTCGACATAGATATTTTTCCTGTTTCAACTCGGAATATTATGGAAATTCAGAGCCATTGACTACGATGTTGATTCGGGTAGGAATCTTTCAATGCTAAGTCCGAAGAAGTGCCCCCTGGATGACGGAGTCAACAAAACTGAGTAATGTCTTCTCACCAGTGATCGCGCTGTTACTCTTTTACAATATTTTCGTGATACGGAAGTTGTAAAAGAGAAGTGTGGTTCATATCCAGCTGTGGACAGTCTGCTAATTTGATCTAGAAAATCTTCGCAAAGAGCGGTAGCAATCACTGCTGTGAGTCTGTCTTTTAAACGTGCACACTGTCGAACTACATTCGCACCTAAGAAACAGAGTTCACACTAGAATGTTACGGCGTACTGAAACCACCGTCTCTTATTGCAACAGCGTCCTCAGAATCATAACGAAAATAAATATTTCACCCATTATGTTCGGTGTTGTGAGGACTGGAACGGCTAATTTGGCGAATATATTAAAATCGTTCGTTTTATCCACTACGTGTTTCGACGTTTTTACCGTCATCAGGAAGAACTATTGTTAGAGCAAAGCACTGGAATTTCCTTGCCACTTGAGGTGACCACGATGCTCTGTTCTGCATGACAAAGAAGATATGTCTTTGCAACACAACAGTTTCTCCAGTCTACAGCAGAATGGAGCTCATATATTCTTTTCACACATGTAAAGCTCAGTACGTCGTCCTAGCCACCCGCTCTGCTGCTAGAATTCAGCAGTAGGCCTACTTACCGCGCTTAAGATATTTTAGGTTCTTCCACGTGCAGATTTCCGTGTAACAATCGATACGCGAAAAACATGAAATAAAAAATAAAAAAATAGCTGCCGGCTGCGGTGGCCGAACGGTTGTAGGCGCTTCAGTTCGGAACCGCGTGACTGCTACGGTCGCGGGTTCGAGTCCTGCCTCGAGAATGGATGTGTGTGATCGCCTTATGTTATTTAGGTTTAAGTAGTTCTAAGTTCTAGGGGGCTTATAACCTCAGATGTTAAGTCCCATAGTGCTCAGAGCCATTTGCACCATTTTAAAAAAATTAACTGTTGCAGAGGCTGCAGCATTTCATTCAAAACCAACATAGTATTGACTGAGTTATTCCTCGATTATTAGTAGTACAACACCAAAGGTGCATAATTATTGGTTTCAGGTTCATTCTAGCTAGCCTGTCTTTGAGATCGCAAAACGGAAGGCATCTGCAGAAAAAAATTCCGATTTCGAAAAAATTGGACTGACAAATAGAAGAAACACACAGCTTTCTACTCCCACCGTAGAACCTAATATGTACATGGTCATGTTAGGTGGGAGAAAAGCTATTTCAGCGCCTACAGCATACTCTGTGAATAGCTATCAAATGCATGGGAGTGCATTGAACAGGTTGACATATAGTGCTGGATACGAGGGCTGTTTGCGTGGAAGCAGTCACCAAAACCACATCAAAAAGTTTTACTGAATATTCCTGAGAACTGCATGGTTGAGTGACCCATGAAATTGATCACTTCGGAACTGACTGAAAGTATTTGTAACTCACTAGCATTTACGAATCGTTTTACAGCTGCTGCCCAGTCGTTTCCGCTGCAGTTTCTGTCGAAATTGTCTAGTACCTAACCAACAACCGCCAAGTCTACGAGAATGGCCGCGCGGGATTAGCCGAGCGTTCTATGGTGCAGCAGTCATGGACTGTGTGGCTGCTCCCGGCGTTGGTTCGAGTCCTCCCTCGGGCATGGGTGTGTGTGTGTGTGTGTTTGTCCTTAGGATAATTTATGTTAAGTAGTGTGTAAGCTTAGGGACTGATGACCTTAGCAGTTAAGTCCCATAACATTTTACCCCCATTTGAACATTCTACGAGAATATCAGAATAACAACAGACATTTGTAGACATTGGGAAACGTAATCGGCACGGTATCAGATGTAGGTGCTTCACTCGTTGGCAGACACGTTATAACCGCTCATCTATCTGGCGTCTTCAAGAGCGTGAGTGGCAACGTGGGAGATCGTATCGGGCCGGGAAGTGTTCACTACTGTAAAGGATGTTCTACCCCTGGTTGTTAAGGTCTTTTATGATTTTAAACATGTTTTATGATGGCGTCCATTGTCCCAACAGCAATTTTTAAATGGGACTGTACCTCTGATACTAGGAGAAGTAACCCGGTTTACTACCCTGAACACTACTGTAATGACATCCACAACACAAGCAGAATTTTAAGAATCATATTCTCTACCGAACGGTCATTTCACGAAATTCTTGCTGTGTGATGCATTCTACTCTCCATTTTGTTCTCTAACAGCTGAAGGGGTAATATCAGCTGCAGCTTTCCGCGGATGACAAAAGTGTCTGAGCGATGCCAATTTTCTACATATACAGCTACGCACATACTCCGCAAGTCACCGTACAGTGCATGGCGAAGGGTACGTTGTACCACTATCATTGAGGTGACCAAAGTCACGAGACAGCAATGTGGACATACACAGCGGTAGTATCGCGTACACAAGGCGTAAAAGGGCGGTGTATTGGCAGAGTTGTGATTTGTACTCAGGAGATTCCATGTGAAAAGGTTTCCGACGTGATTATAGCCGCGCGACGGGAATTCGACTTTGAACGCGGAATGGTGTTTGGAACTAGACGCATGGGGAAATCGTTAGGGAGTTAAATAGTCCGCGACCTAAAATGTCAAGAGGATATCAGAATTCAGCCATTACCTCCCGCCATGGACAACGCAGTAGCCGACAGCTTTCACTTAACGACCGAGAGCAGCGGCGTTTGCGTAGAAAAATGGTTCAAATGGCTCTGAGCACTATGGGACTTAACATCTGAGGTCATCAGTCCCCTAGAACTTAGAAGTGCTTAAACCTAACTAACATAAGGACATCACAGACATCCACGCCCGAGGCAGGATTCGAACCTGCGACCGTAGCTGTCGCGCGGTTCCAGACTGTAGTGCCTAGAACCGCTCGGCCACCATGGCCGGCGTTTGCGTACGGTTGTCATTGCTGACAATCAAGCAAAACGGCGAGAAATAACAGTAGAAATCAATGCAGGACGTGCGACGAAATTTGGCGTTAATGGGCTATGGCAGCAAACGACTGACGCGAGTACCTTTGCTACGAGCACGGCATTGCCTGCGGCACCTCTCCTGCAGTCGTGACCACATCGGTTGGATTCTAGACGACTGAAAAACCGTGGTCTGCTCAGATTGAGTCCTGATTTCAGTAGGTAAGAACTGATAGTAGAGTTAGATAGTGGGCGAGACCACAGGAAGCCATGGACCCATTTTGGCAATAAGCTACTATGCAAGCTGATGGTGGCTCCATAATGGTGTGGGCTGTGTTTACACGGCTTGGACTGGGTCATCGGTTATGTTCGGCTACTTTGAAACCATTTGCAGCCCTTCATGGACCACAAGGTTTCCAAACAATGATGGAGTTTTTATGGATGACAATAGACCATGTCACTGGGCCAAAATCGTTCGCTGTTGGGTTTGAAGAACATGCTGGACAATTCGAGCGAATGGTTTGTCCACCCACATCGCCCGACATGAACCCCATCGGATATTTATGGGACATAGTCGAATGGCTACAGAGGTTGGCTCATTATTTGTTCTGGAGACTTCAAACAACTTGAGTCCGTGCCACGTCGGATTTCTGCACAACACCGTGTCAAAGGAGGTCCGACACGATGTTAGTGGAGGTACGCCATGACTTTCGTCACCTCAATGTATGATCGTTTGCTTTCCTTTCGCAGATATAGCGAGAGAAAAAACGACTGTTCATATGTCTCCGTATGAGCATCAGTCCTAATTTATCGTTTTTCTCTTCGTGGTCATTATGAGAAATACATGTTGGCAGCAGTAAGACAGTTCTGCAGTTAGCTTCAAATTCCGGTTCACTTTTTCTGAATAGTGTGCCTAGAGAACGACGTCGCCTTCTCTCCAAGGACCCCCATTTAAGTTTCCGAAGCGTCTCCAGAACACTTGCATCTTGTTCGAACCTATCGATAACAAAACTACCAGCCTGCCCCTGAATTCCTTCTATGTCTTCCTTTAATCCGGCCTGGTGTGGATCCCAAACACACGACCAGCACTCAAGAACTGGTCGCACTAGCGTCCTATATGCTTCCCTACCTCAATCCTCATATGCTTGTCCACTTCACATTGCTTTGCAACGCCACGAACAGATATTTAGGTGAGGAGACTGTCAAGCAGGACACTACTAACTGCTGTATCGGAACATTACGTGATTGTTTTTCCTACTCGTCCGCGTTATCAAAAATTTTTCTACATTTGGAGACATTCTCTACCATTCATCACAACAGCTAGAAATTTTGTGTAAATCGTCTTCTATCGACCTACAGTCAACAGTCTTAGACACCTTTTCGTACACCACAACGTCATCAGCAAACAACCGCCGATTGTTGCCCACCCTGTCTGCCAGATCATTTATTTAAATGGAAAATAATTGCGGTCCTATCACACTTACCGTGGGCACTTCAAACGGTACCCTTCGGTCTCTGACGAACACACGCCGTCGATACCAACATAACTGGCTACTGTAACTTAAGATATCTTCAAGCATGTCGCATATCTGTGAACTATTCCGTATGCGCGTACCTTCGTTAAGTCTGCAATGGCGCACCGTGTCAAATGCTTTTCGGAAATGAAGAAATGTGGAATCTGCAAAAATAGTAACACTCAGCTGGCCGATAAAGTATCAGCCCGGTGTACAGACTAGCAAATAGCGTTTAATACTGATAAATGTAAACTTCAAAGAAAGTAAACGTGAAGTAGCATTTGGCTACATGATTGCCACACCCGGCGTCATTCATTTCAGACAAATATTAGAGAATAACGATGTGTGATCGCGTTAGATGGAACGATCACAATTTTTTTGACTGATGCATGTCCAAAACAAATAGAAAGATTTGATTTACCGGTATAATACTGCGAAAGAGCTGTTTACCTACAAATTAGGTTGCTGACAATAGAAACTTGGGTACGACGTGGATCCATATCTAGCAAAGGATATCGAACATATAAAAGAGGGCGGCAAGAATACTAAACTACGTTGCCTTCAGTGATAATGGAACATAAATCTCACCTAATGCCTAACAAGAGTGGTACTGAAATTCAAATCGAAAGGGTATCAGTGATAAGATTGGCTGTCTCTGTGATAGTGAAGCGGAGTTACAGGATCTATTGAATGGAATGAACATTCTAACGAGTACAGAAAATAGGATGAGAATAAATCGAAGAAAGACGAAAGCCGTGAGAAATAGCAGAAATGAGACGGGCGAGAAACTTAATTTTAGAATTCGGGATCACGAAAGAGATGTAATTCTGCTACCTAGGCAGCAAAATAAATGACGGACGGACACGAAGGACATCAAAAGCAAACAAGCCCTAGCAAAAAGGGATTCCTGGCCAAGAGAAGTCTATTAGTATCAAACATAAGTCTTAATCTGAGGAGGAAGTTGCTGAAAATGTACGTTTGGAGCACAGCATTGTTTGATAGTGAAATATGGGCTGTGGGATAGCTGGAACAGAAGAGAATCGAAGCATTTGAGAATCAGTGCAGAAGAATGTTGAAAATTAGGTGGACTGACAAGGTAAGGAATGAGGTTCTCCGCAGAATTAGAGAGGAAAGGAATATGTGGGAAACACTGACAAGAAGGGACAGGACAAACGCACTATAATTCCAAATCAGATGATATCTTAAGACTCGTTAATTCGAATTCTTTCGTCAATTATTCGGTTAACTGTTTCGTCAGTCAACTCTTCACGACGCTCCTTTATTTCCTCAACAAAGCGTAACTTAAGACGGTACAATAATCCCTTGTAAAAAATAACTGCAGAGAAGTGGAAGTGTTAACACTTTCGCAGAAAAGAAGCGGGCTATTGAGCCCGCGTGGGAATGTAGAACGGAAAAATAGGGTTCTAACGAAGAGATTCGGGATATCATTATTCCCTCTGTCGGCAGTCCTAAAGCAGAAAAAGTGTCATAAGGACAGAGAAAGTGGACTAGTCCGTCTCTTGGAGAATGCTTGCTGAAATGGTAAGACTATGTAGAGGAGGTTATATGTCCTAAAAAGTAGGATGTCATTCGCTGTTAGTCCGGGCATTGAAGGGTTCGTTGAAAGCGAGAAGTGGCTCATGAACTCTATAAAGGCAATTTAGTTTTTAAGGATATTTGTGGAGAAAATACGACCGCTAATCACGGTTGGTTCAGCATTAATATATATATATTCCAGAAAATTTGTATGCGCCTTTCGTTTGAAGTATTAAAGTAAATAAAAAACAATAAAACTGCTAAAAAGTTATTTTGATTTCTAATAGTTACCTTGTGCTTTCCTGTGCAGAGAAATATGTGCTACTGGAACTACAGTACCTTTTCTGGAACTTTCGTCCGTAGTAAAATTTTTCCTGATTTCGCCTTGATCAAACTCGCATTGAATCACTGTTATTCTACTTTTTTTGTTTGATTCTTTGATCTTCGAAGTATCGAGAGTTGACGGAACTTTTAAACTCTGATTTCCTGTCCTTGTTTCCCTAGAGACCATAACATAAAACCTTTGACTCGTAAAGAGGCACCCTGGTGTAAGAAATGATTTTTCTCGCGCTACAGCAATAGCTGAGGCGGAAACGACCGCATACGGAGCAATAAAAATTTCTTCTCTCACATGCTTTTGTACTTCGCAGAGTATAGATGTAGCAAAGAGTCGTTTTCAAAATGCTGTGATGTGTTTATGTACTGTTAACTATAAAATAAAAGTACTCGAATAGTACAATCTGAAAACGAATACCGGAACAACAAAAAAGTAAGAATTCTAGTATTTACAAGTAATCAATGTTGTGGGTTTAAAAAGCGATGTTTCAAATCGATAATGAAGTCTTCGAAATGCTGTACTCGTAACATCGCTGTTACAGTCAAAATGTCGGATTCAGGTGTTGGCAAAAACGATATTCGTTACCTCTGTGAATAATTGGTCATTCAAACGAATCTTTGGTGAACGTGCCGCTTAACATCACTGCAACACTACTTAGATTTATCGAACGTGGCTGTGTTCAGGGGGATGAGGGGGCGGGAGAGAGGAGGAGCTTGAGCCGCAGACGAAATTTTAGTGTCTTTGAGCGAACTTGAGTTGGAATATTGAGTGTGTCCTCCAGGCGGACTACTGCCTTTCATTGTTCATTCGCTTCTTGGTTTGATAGTGTCAGCTAGTGTGCGCCTGTAGTTTTTTAATTGCAAAAAAATTATGATACCACATTTTCCGTTTATGATACGTAGGACTGCATTTGATCCATGCAAATATTAATAATTGTATGAAGGAAACTAACATATCGATAATTAACGTTTTTCAGTTGCTGCCGTTCTGCCAGCTCTCGAATAATTCTACTCTTTTCGATCGTTGCTTGGAAAGATAATTTATACTAATAATAAATACTCTGAACACTTTCATTTTCACACCGTCCGTGTTAATGACATTGGAGATGTTGACGAAATGACGCGGCAGTGTAGAAACGTCGTATTCGCTTATTTGCGATTTCGGTTGTTGATACTTAATTTTCTAAGCTTTGAGACTTAATTTGTTAACAAAATTCTCTACAATAATGTAGGAGAATTCCATGTTCGTTTAAATGTGGAGTGAGGAGTAAGAATGTTTATTCCTCGATCACCTCTGGAACTACCAACAGGTAACAAAAAGCATTATACTTTGTAGACAAATTGTTGTGGGATATGTGACGTTAATTACTGCTGTATTTTTTGATTAATAAATATATTAGATATATTTTTATGTTGCTTTTAACGCCATTTTCTTATTCATCATCTTACATGTAACTGAAGACATCAACGTGTGGGCAGGAGATATTCATATGAACATGCTCTTCGGAGTCTCAGATAAAAAAAGCAAACTGGTGTTGGTGGCATCCCTGCAGAATTGCTGCTAAATTTATGTAACGTGAAGGGCCAGTCATTCAAAGTAATAAATGACTGCTGCGGAAGACAAATCATACCAGCAGATTTCGCACAGTACAGAACTATCATCACATCTAAAATAGGAAAGGCAGATGAATGCACGATTTATAGAACACTCCAGAATACTCAGTAATATAGTTAAGAGTAGGATAAAAGGAAAAGTAGATACATATGTTTCAGAAGACCAGTTTGTATTGAGAGAAGCCAGAGGTACAAGAGAAGTAATTTTGGCTTTTGTGTATGCTATTGGAGAGAAGGATGGATATCAATAGATGTTATCTTCACTTACTTAGAAAAAGCGATTGACAGTGTGAACTGGTATCTCACGTTAGAAATTGTGAACAAAATAAGACTGGATTGGAAGGACAGAAGAACAGAATGATCAGCTAACAGTATCTAAACCAAAGCACAAAACTAAACAACAGTAAGGTAGAGGAAGAGGGAAGGATTAGAAAAGGAGCTAGACAGCGATGACCTCTATCTATTTTATATTTTCCTTGAAGCTATTCAAATCATGGTGAAGACAAAGCGAGTAAAAGCCAATGGTGAAAGAATAAATTGTATCAGGTATGCTGATGACATCGTAATAGATGCAAACTCCGAAAAGGAAATAACTATAAAGATGGAACTCTATCATACCCTTAAACTATGGAAAATAAAAGAACAAACGGAAAATGAAAGTAATGAGAGCACGGAAAAATATGGTAGAAATTAAAACTGATATAAAATTGATGATTTCAGAACTGATGAGGTGAATCTATTTTGTTATCTCGATCACACGATATAACCAGAGGACAACAGATGCTTAATGGAAGTGAAGAGAAGGGGTACTTTGGCAAGACAGACATTTATGTCTAAGAAAAATAATTTAACTAGCAAACACATGAATGTAATTGTCAGAATATGCTTTGTAAGATCAGTTCTGTGGAGTACACTGGTGTGTGGTTGTGAAAGTTGGGCACTGGGTAATTTGGAAAGGAATCGACTTGAAGCCGCTGAAATGCTCACATGGAGCAAAATCGCAAGAACGGATTGGACGGGAAGAAAAACAAAGCTGAAGCTCTTAAGGAAAGTCAACGAAAAGAGAACGTTATTAATGAAAAGGGAAAGAGAAAAATAAAATTTATTGGATATGCCATCAGACACAACACATCTATTATTTCCATTCTTGAACGGAAGGTACTTCGAAAGAAAGGAAGAGGACAGCCTAGTGTGAAGTATCTGGAAGACGTTCAGTAGGGGATAATGGATTCGTGGGTTAGCTACATGTTCCATAGACCATTTGAGAGATTCTTTTATCGAAATAATGTGGAACGAGTCAGTTTACAGGATATACATGCATTATAGTATTAACGTTAACGACATAATGTTTTAGTCAGAAAATGGCTCTGAGCACTAAAGGACTTAACATCTGAGGTCATCAGTCCCCTAGAACTTAGAACTACTTAAACCTAACTAATCTAAGGACATCACACATATCCATGCCCGAGGCAGGATTAGAACCTGCGACCGTAGTGGTCGCGCGGTTCCAGACTGAATCTCCTAGAACCGCTCGACCATTCCGGCCGGCCAATGTTTTAGTCCTACTAACGAAACTACACATAGCTTTTGTACTGGCTACCAGTTTCTAAATAGAAATTCGCCACTGGAATAGTAGTTGTCTAGGAGAAATGGTTTTACGTTAGATTTGAAACTTGCTATGCTTCCTGTCAGATGCTTTATTCTACTGGGCATATGACGAAAAATTTTCGTTGCTACACATTGAACTCCTTTCTGAGCCACTGGGGACTTAAAAGCTAATAAAGGTCACTTTTCCCTCTAATGTTCTAGGTATGTACATCACAGTTCTTGTAAAATTTTCAGATTATTTATGACGAATTTCACTAACTAAAACATGTACTGTTGTTACGGCGCAGTTAAGATGCCTAGCTCCTTGAAATAGCTATATGTGACGTTCGTGGGTGAACACCGCATACTATTCGTAATGTTCGCTTTTGCGCAATCGGTACTTTCGAAGTGATTTATGTCAGAAAATTATTCCGTGTGGCATTATTGAATGGAAATGTGCAACGTGTCAAGAGGTTGATAGATTTTTCTAAGATTAGCAGTTACACGAAGAACAAAAGCGGCTGAAGTTAATCGTTTGAGAAGCTCATAGATATGCTTCTTCCAGTCCATTTCCATCAGTATGTACATCGAAAATTTTGGAGCATGCTGCCGTATCTGCTGACTATCATGTGCTACATCAGCTGTGTTCTACGTAACTGAGTATATCATTTTTCAAAATTTAAGGAGTCAATTTTCTGAGAACCACTTCTCTGGAAAATATCACTTATAATCTCTTCCGTAGCCTTCTCTCTAATTGCATTTAACGCTAGTGTCGTCTGCAGAAAGTACCAGTTCTACTTGTTGAATGATATGTGGAAGGTTACTGACAAATATAATGAATAGGAGTGGCCCTAAAATTGAACCCTGGGGGGTTGCCTAAGTGATTTCTCCCCGGTCAGTAGGGTGTTCTAACCTTCCAACATTGTTTTAAATATTTAGCAGAGCTTTTTGGGTTCTGTTTAGTTACGATTCAACCCAGCTGTGCGTAAAGCCATCAGTTCTATTATTGAGTTTATGTAAGTGACTAGCATGATTTACACAAATACTTTGGAAAGACCACAAAAAAAAAAAACTGACGATATTTTGTTATTCAAAGCTTGTACTGTGTGAGGAGTGAATGTGTAAATAGCATTTTCAATCCAGCGACCCATCTGAAATACAAACTGTGATACGCTGAGTAAATTGTAGACTCTTGAGTGCATTACTGGCTATAGAGTGAGACAACTACGCTGAACTGAGGCGAACAGCCAGTGACAGAAAAGTTGATGCATCGGCGAGGAATTAGCCTATAGAATATTTGTGTTCGGGTCGATTATTGGCCGTCGATAATGGAATCGAAACAGTCCTCGATAACCTGCCAACAAAGCACACCTGTAATTCAGATCGCTCCGCCGTCGCCGCGGACTTGAGAGCGGCCGACGTTACTGCTAGCTAGGCTGAAGCTGACAGAGGAAACCTTTTCGGGCAGGGGGGTCGGGCCCGCTCAACATGGCGGCGCGGCGGGCAGGTTACGTGTGCGTGAGTGCGTGCGCTCGTGTGTGTGTGTGTGTGTGTGTGTGTGTGTGTGTGTGTGTGTGTGTGGGCCACTTTACCTGAGGCGACCCGGCCGCACTCTTCGCTAGCGAGCAGTCTCAAGGCCCGCTTCTCGCTCGCTCGCTCCCTCTGCCTGCCACTGTTGATCTGCTGAGAAGCTCACGCGCCGTCGCGTTCAAGGCTGGACAAACACGCGTGACTGCGTGACACGTAGATGCCGCCTACAGGAAAAGTAAGGAGACCTATGTGGAAAAGAGGGTCAGCTGTATGAATAGCGAGATCTCAGGTGCTAGGTCTCACGTCACACGCAGCCGAAGGTTTGTCAAGTATCGTTCATGAAGACTGGTAAAGGTAATGGAGGAGCAGTTCGGTTTACATGCAGTACTGTACCACACAAGCGGCTCGTAGTGAAATTGCATGCTTCTTACGGAATATCGTCTGAGTTATGTGACTGGATCTGTGATTTCCTGTCAGAGAGGTCACAGTTGGTTGTAATTGACAGGAAGTCATCGAGTAAAACAAGTGATTTCTGGCGTTGCCCAAGGTAGTGTTACAGGCCTTTTGCTGTTCCTTATCTATATAAACGATTTGGGAGACAATCTGAGCAGCCGTCTTCGGTTGTTTGCAGATGACGCTGTCGTTTATCGACAAATAAAAGTACCAGAAGATCAAAACAAACAAAACTATTTAGAAGAAATATCAAAATGGTGCGAAAAGTGGCAGTTGACCTTACATAACGAAAAGTGTCAGGTCGTCTGCATGAGTGCTAAAAAGAACGCGTTAAACTTCGGTCACACGACAAATGAGTCTAATCTAAAAGCCATAAATTCAACTAAATACCTAGGAATTACAGTTACGAACAATTTAAATTGGAAGGAACATATAGAAAATGTTGTGGGGAAGGCTAACCAAAGACTGCGTTTCATTGGCAGGACACTTAGAAAATGTAACAGACCTACTAAGGAGACTGCCTACACGCTTGTTCATCCTCTTTTAGAATACTGTTGGGCGGTGTGGGATCCTTATCAGATAGGACTGAGTACATCGAAAAAGTTTAAAGAAAGGTTGCACGTTTTGTATTATCGCGAAATATGGGAGATAGTGTCACAGAAATGATACAGGATTTGGGGTGGACATCATTAAAAGAAAGGCGTTTTTCGTTGCGACGGAATCTTCTCACGAAGTTCCAATCACCAACTTTCTCCTCGGAATGCGAAAATATTTTGTTGACACCGACTTACATAGGGAGAAACGATCACAAAGATAAAATAAGGGAAATCAGAGCTCGTACGGAAAGATAGAGGTGTTCATTCTTCCCGCGCGCTACGCGAGATTGGAATAATAGAGAATTGTGAAGGTGGTTCGATGAACCCTCTGCCAGGCACTTAAATGTGATTTGCTGAGTATCCTTGTAGATGTAGATCCACAAGAGATGCAATAAGACTCTCGTAAATTTTGGGAGAGAGGTTTGTTGGAAAGGAAAGAGATCCAGTGTGACAGCTATAGAACAGTATGAAATAAAATCTTCATAACTTCCTAAAGGCTTGCATTAGGACTTCCAAACTGCACGGTTGGCCGCGGGGTGTGATGGGGATTACTATGTGCAGAGTAGTTTGATTTAGCGTCGAAGATCACTTTTATTTTGATGGATTCGTCAATAAACAAAACTGGCGCATTTGTGGGATTGAGAACCAGCGTTTTGCGATCGAGAATTCTGTTTCACAATCAACTGCGGTGAGCAATGTCCAATGTCGGAATAGAGATTAGATTAGATTAGATTAGATTAATACTTGTTCCATAGATCATGAATACGACACTTCGTAATGATGTGGAACGTGTCAGGTTAATAAAAGATGTCTGTACAAGAAATTACATTACACAAAATATTGCATGACACTAATGATTAAGTTTTTTTTACTTAGTTTATATCTAAAAATTCAGCCAATGAGTAGAAGGAGTTGTCATCTAGAAATTCTTTTAATTTATTTTTAAATGTTAGTTGGCTATCTGTCAGGCTTTTGATGCTGTTTGGTAGGTGCCCAAAGACTTTTGTGGTAGCATAATTTACCCCTTTCTGTGCCAAAGTCAGATTTAACCCTGCATAGTGAAGATCATCCTTTCTCCTGGTGTTATAGGTATGCACACTGCTATTACTTTTGAATTGGGTTGGATTATTATCAACAAATTTCATAAGGGAATATATATACTGTGAGGTTACTGTGAGGATCCCTAGATCCTTAAATAGATGTCTGCAGGATGACCGTGGGTGGGCTCCAGCAATTATTCTGATTACACTTTTTTGTGCAATGAATACTTTTCTACTCAACGATGAATTACCCCAGAATATGATGCCATACGAAAGCAGTGAATGAAAGTAGGCATAGTAAGCTAATTTACTGAGATTCTTATCACCAAAATTTGCAATAACCCTAATAGCATACGTAGCTGAACTCAGACTTTTCAGCAGACCATCAATGTGTTGCTTCCAGTTTAACCTCTCATCAATGGACACACCTAAAAATTTTGAAAATTCTACCTTAGCTACAGATTTCTGTTCAAATTCTATATTTATTACTGGAGTTGTGCCATTTACTGTACGGAACTGTATATACTGTGTTTTATCAAAATTTAAAGAGAGTCCGTTTGCTGAGAACCACTTAATAATTTTGTGAAAAACATCATTTACAATTACATCACTTAGTTCTTGGTTTTTGGATGTTATTACTATACTTGTATCATCAGCAAAAAGAACTAACTTTACATCTTCATCAATGTGGAATGGTAAGTCATTAATGTATATCAAGAACAGTAAAGGACCTAAGACCGAACCCTGTGGGACCCCGTGCTTGATAGCACCCCAGTTTGAGGAATCAGCTGTTGTTTTAACATTACATCGGTGCAATCTTCGTTGATTGCACGGTGACGACCGAGCAGTACGTGAAGCTTTTGGAAGATGATTTCGTGCCCCCATTACCCAAAATGACACTGATTTTGGCGAGATGTGGTTCGTGCAAGACGGAGCTCGACCCCATCGAAGCAGGGGAGTGATGAAACCGGAGGAGCACTTTTGGGACAGCATTGTGGCTCTGAGGCATCCAGAGGCCACTGGCATGGGCCTCGATCGGCCACCATATTCTTTGGATCTGAACACATGAGACTCCTTTTTGTGAGGCTGTATTAAAGACAAGGCGTACAGCAATAACCCCAGAAACATTGCTGAGCTGAGAACAGCCATCCAGGAGGTAATCGACAACATCGATGTTCTGACGCTTCAGAGGGTCATGCAGAATTTTGCTATTCGTCTGCGCCACATCATCGCGAATGGTGGCAGGCATTTCGAACGCCTCGTAACCCAAATCCCAATATCTGTATTAAAATTTACATGTTGAATAAAGTGTGTGCACGCCGAAGTTCGTATGTTTTTCCGTATAGTTCAGTAATTGTCACCGTGTGTATGTATGTTTCATTGACGTGGAAAAGGAGTTTGACAATGTGGCCTCGGATAAGCTTGCAACCATGAGGGAATAGAAAGAAGACTGGGAAACCAGACGACTTAACCTCTCACACTTGAATCAAAAAAGTCAAAGAAAAGTATCAGGTGGATAGAACTAAAAAGAAAAGAGAATAACAAAGCTGCTGTTTGTCTCCTACCCTTTTCAGTCTGTACTCACCAAATTATGATTGACCACTGTCCACTAGATAGCTAGGAGTTGAAATTTGGAGGAAGAACAGTGTGACGTTTGGCGTTGGCAGGCGACATAGTCCTGCTAGCAACAGAAGAAACATTACAGGATTAGCGGATATAATTGAAGCTAAAGATACTGATTGCAGTTTCAACATGTGGTCATTGGCAAACACTCCGAAACGAGTAACTTTTACCCCTTTCAGACCCCACCCAAACTTGAAATGAAATTTTTGATATAAATGCATTTTTGTAACTAAAACAAATATAGAATCGTGGACCAATTGCTTAGAAAATATTATTTTTTAGTTTTGATACAAATTTTGAACCCACATGATTGTGTGGGTCGGGATTATCTTACATATTAATGTCATTTCTGGCAGTGATATTCACGAAAGCAATTACTGTCTTTTGTCAAACACAAATAATAATTACACTTCAGACATCTTGTTCTAGTCCTCTTCTTGCAACTTTTTTACCTGCAGCAACGAGCTGAAGGCAACAGTTGGCCAGTGATGATATCCGTCTAGCCGCTTCTCATCACGTGGTGTGTTTGCTGATTTGTACATTTTATTTGGTGGCTCTTCATCAGATTCACTTTCATGCTCATGTCCTGAAGAAGAAGAAGAAGAAGAAGAAGAAGAAGAAGAAGAAGAAATTAGCACTTCCCCAATCACTTGTCGGAATCCAAGAAGATATAAAGTGTTTTTCTTTTGTACTTCATTGGGTTCGCATTCAACTTTGTATTGTAACCAGGAATTGATGCAAGCCAAATCAAGTAAATGAATCAAAACTTTTTTGTCTTCAAGAAAGTCCTGTAGGTCTCCATTTGATCGCAGAGGTCCACTCCTCCAATACACAGGTTGTACGTCACTAAGACTGCAGGACATGGCACTAAGCTGTACTTCTTTTCTGGTTTACTCTATCTTTCAACATTGCTTACAGGTTCTCATCTTGTACAAGTAGAGGCAAGGGTCACAGCTTTTGAATCTTTTCACTGGACAATGACTATTTTATCATCGTCCCTGCAGAATTCTTCCATATCTCCTCTTTTCAGTCTTTTTTCTTCTGTCAGGTGAACTGGTTTCACTCCGTTTATCATTATGGTTCATATTCCTTCCCGCCCTAGGTCAAGTAACTGTTGCAATAATGGCAAAGCTGTAAAATATCTGTCAAAATATAGTCTTGCACCTGGAGGTAATGTTTGAGCAAGGCGAAGTGTTACAGATGGTCCAAGACCAAGGCCAACATCTGGCAGAGGAGTTGATTTACCTCGATAAAATTCAAAATCAGGTACTAAACCTTTCGTTGTTGCCAAAACAGAGTTTTTAATTCCCAAAGGGCACGGTTTTTTCGAACATACTGAGACAATGTGCAGCGTCCAGTAAATGATACCAATTGCTCATCAATGGAATAAACATTTTCAGAGGGGCTTGGAAGTCTCAAACAAGCACTGCATACAACATTACCTGCAGGTTGTATTTTCCACAATCTATTAGTTTCTGATTCACGTGGAATGTTGTTAGTGTCCACAACATGCAGTGCTATTCTGAGAGTGAAGAACCTGTCTCGAGGCATACAATCTGCAATAGTTGGCGTACGCAACGATTTCTGCCAGTACATACGTGTACGAGGATATCTTATGCATCCCATAAGTACATGCATGCCATACAGCATTTTTATCTCTTGAGGATTTATATGAAGCAGCTTCCCTTTCTTCGAAAGGTAGTAAATGTTAGTGCAGTCAGATGCTAACTGAAAAAAATCTTCTGGGTAGTGCTCGCTAAAATAGCTCATTGGAGTTTTAATTTCCTGTCCTACCTCACTCTCTGAGTGCGCAAAAATTTTGGAGGTGAATGGTCTTTTTCTCCAAGTGGACAAACGACGATGTGTTTCCACTGTTTCTTTTAGAATTCTTTCTACTGTGTTGAGTGGGAAAATTGTCCTGAACTTCTGGAGCAACTGTTAGTATTGTTGCAGAAGCATTGTTACAATTTTCCTCCTCGTCAGAAGATTCAGAGCTTTCTCCACGTCTAGGTTTGACTGTTGTAAGAGTCCAAGTTGTATCTAACAATTCGTCATCACAACTGAAGACTTCCACTTCAGAGTCATCTAATATGGCTAGAATTTCCTCGTCAGTAAGCCCTAAAACGAAACAAACGAACTGTGAAAATAATGCGTAAATACAATAGTAAAATGACTTAACTATTCCGTAATCTGCTCCGAATCGTAACCACAAACATTGACCGAAAACGACCATATGCCGGTAAAATAGGCCCAACATGCAGTCATTGTGGATATGAAAGTATTCAAATAATTATGGCGGACATATTTTTATTTACTTCTGTACACCTTTCGGAATCGCAAACACATTTTTCCAAATGTCAAAACGCAAAAAATAAAGCACAATAAACATTTACCTCGACAGACGTGCTTCCTACCCGCAATATTGAAAATTACCAAAGATTAAGACGCAATATCTCGCGTCTGTAACGAAATATCGATATAAATCGAGTTGTATACGAAACACCGATTCCTGCACACTCGTGTGACTTAGGATTCAACTGCATAGCGGAATAATACGATGCTGCAACGCAAATAAACCGCACCCACACAATTGTGCTTATCGGGTCTGAAAGGGTTACTCACCAGAAAAGAAGTACGTAATTACAAAATTGACAAACGTTGAAAAATGAAAATTTCAAAGCTACTTACGTGGGATGTTATAACCCACTCACTAACATAAAGCTGTGACATGCTGGAACATAGTTCCCAACGCTATGTCAGTTTTCTGATAACGTGTATTTTGTTTGGTGACTGCTTTCAGATTGCTTGGAAATAGCCATGTGTCGAAACAGCAGTCGCAATAAACGTTTTAACAGCCTAAAGCGTAATGGCTTCATCGAAAAACGTCACTAAGGCTGTGCAGTCAGTCCTCTTTTATTTCGAAAGTAAAAATCAATACATAGAAAACTAGGAGAAAGTAAGAGGTTAAAGATAATGCTGAATGGAAAATTAAAAGCACTTGTGCAAAGCATTAAATATCTGGAAAGCAGGACCGAAAGTACTTGGAAGAGCATCACAGAAATTACAAGACAATAATGGTGGAAGAGGTGTTTTAGGGGAAAAGAGGAATTTTCTGCAGCAGTGTGCACGGAGATTTGAGGAAAAGACTAATGAAATGTTTTGTATGGAGTGTCCATCTCAGTGGCGCCGAAATGTGGCTACTGGGGAAGAAACAGAGCAAGGCTAGAAGCTTTTGAGGCATGGACATGGTGAAGAATGGAGAGAGTTAAAAATGAAGAGGTGCTGATAACAGTTGGAGAGCGAAGACAATTAGTGAACGTAATAGAAAGAGGAAAAAACAAACTAGACTGAACATTTATTAAGAGGTAAGGAGGGAGCTATAAAAACATTAACAAGGAAGCAGTGGATGATAGGAATTGAAGACACAAAGGACCTTTTAAAGGAGAAGAAAACGATGATGTAGAAGACTTACAGAAGGGACATAGGAGTAGAATGGCGAATGAGGCACTGGAGGTCAACGGCTATGATGGTTTGTCTATAGACATGTCGACCGAATGAAATGTTAATTATGCCAACAAGAACGGTGAGGAACCGCCTGTTCAATCTATTAAGTTGCCGTGCGTTTCTGGAGGTACTGCCCGGGACACAATAATTCTGCGGAAGCATGGTACACAGGCCACATTTTTCAGCCAAAACAAAATGCAAGAATTTTTGCGACGCAAAACGGACGAACTTGATTACCTCGACACTGTGGGGCGTCAATGAAATGAAATGTGGCTGTGGCAAAGTCTATACAAGTGAAAGAGGAAGGACTGTAACAGCACACGAACGCCACTCACACTTCGCGCAATCCTCGGTAGCATAACGTCAGAAGGACTGCGGACAAGAAATTGATTTCAACAACGCAGGCACATTGCTTAATCAAGAAACCCAACATTTATAGAAGAAAAGTCCGAGAAGCGATTTAGATTTCCAAGAACGAATCGAATTTCAGTAGAGGTGGCCGCTAAAGAGTTCCATCTTCGCGGCTTCCTGCCCTCAAGAAGTGGTGCACGAGGAATACCAACTACTACCACCCTGAATCCACCTCAGCGGCAGGCTATTTTGATAAACATTTAAATAATTCCCCTCTATTGACCGGCCAGTTTCGCTTTTATCCAATGACGGCGGCCCCACTTAATTAGAACAAGCGTGGGAAAACTCCCCTTTGATAAGTGAAAAAAAACTAGCCTTCGACAATGTTCAGTTAACCGCAAACGTCAGACGATCGCAGCAGAGCGGTCAATAAGGTGATTGTATAACAAGAAACTGATGAGGAACCTAATGCGGCGTAAGAACCTGGAACGTTTAACGGCCACGAAAGGCTGCAAACTTCTACACAAGAGAAATGAATCTGAAGCAGTATTACAGACAAGGAAGAGGAAGTGGATGAAGACGAGATAGGAAAGTTCGACAAGAATTTGGAAGCGCAGTGAAAGATATACGTCAAAACAAGGCCGTTCAAGTAGACGGTATTCCATCAAAATTAGTTACATCCTTGGGAGAGCCAGCGTTGGCAAAACTACTCGACCTGGTACCAGATGTGAGACACGAGACGTACCCAAAGATTTCAAGAAAAATCTAATAATCCCAATTCCAACGAAAGCAGGAGCTGATGGTTGTGAATATCACAAAATATCAGTTTAATGAGGCATTGTTGGAAAATACTGACACAGGTTACGTACAAAAGACAGGGAAAAAAAATGCTGGAACTGACTTCGGAGAAAATAAGTTCGGTTTCCGGAGAAATTTAGGCTATGCACATGCAAGGCAATACTGATGCTACTTCTCTCGAAAAAAAGATTGAAGATATAGCAGGGCCTGTGTAAATAAGAAATAGTGTAGTATTCCTTCGGACACTGGAACAGGCACTGCAGCGACTACACCTGATAAGAAATATATGAAACGTATTCGCAGTTCTAAATGAGTCGCCATTGGAATGACAATGAAAATTTGTGCTAGACCTGGGCAGAGTGAATGGTTATAGTTCACAATAACAATTCTACTCGTTAACAAATTTTTAAATATACGAAACATACTGTAATTCGTAGTCTGTCCTGTTATTCTGTAAAAAAAAAAAGGGGGCGGGGGGAAGAGTAGAATAAACGATTTTTGTCAGCGTAACTGAGTTTTTCCTTCGAATTTTTGATATCATATTGGAACTGCAATGATAATCCTTGATATAAAAATGAAACGTAACAGTCCGAATCAGGGTATTTTCGTTCTGTTGGAGGTGGTTGTTGGCAGATACCGGATGGCATTACACGGTGATTTAGCACACTGGCTCTTCATGCCATCTGGAATCTTGATCTGATGATTATTATAACCGAAACCAGTTACCTCCTGTAGAAATGAAATAAAATTCCGTTTTGACTGTTACTTTTTTGCTGAATTTAAACTCCTATTCAGTAAAATCCGAAAGCAACCAAAAGATACAGAAATGCTTCGAAAGAGCAACTGCATCAAATACCTAAATGTAACATTAGATAAAACATTAAGCTTCACCAACAATGTAAATTCATTAAAGAAAGAATACAGTAAAAGAATACCAGTCGTAAACATAGTAGCTGGAGCAAACGAGGATGCACTCGAGGGACCTTCAACAAAACGTCCAATATACACACATCAGAAAATTTTTGCATCACCCTTATTTCCAGAACTCCTGAAGATACGCGTTGACTGTGGATATTGTACCTCAGACACAATCCCTTTGAGCGTTCAGAGATGTCACTAAACCCGCCCAAAGATGTAAACAACCGTGCATGAGCAGCGCCTATTAGACGGTGGGGGTCCGACAGCCGATCAGCTCCAGTCATTCCCCCAGGAAGGAAGTACACAGCTCGTGTTGTCTGTAGTTAAACCATGCCTAGACGGTCAATACCGTGATTCGATAGTGTCCGCATTGTTAGTTTATGCCAGGAAGGGCTCTCACAAGAAGTGTCAAAGCGCCTCTGAGTGGACCAGAGCGATGTTGTTCGGACACGGACATACAGAGGGACAGGAACTGTCGATGACATGCGTCGCTCAGGCCGCCCAAGGGCTTCTACTGCAGTGGATGACCGCTACATACGGATTATGGATCAGATGAACTCTGACACCAACGCCACCATGTTTAATAATGCTTTTCGTGCAGGCACAGATTGTCGTGTTACAGTTCAAACTGTGCGCAATGAGCTGCGTGATGCGCAACTACACTCCAGACGTTCATGGCGAGGTCCATCTTTGCAATCACGACACCTTGCATCGCGGTACAGATGGGCCCAACAACATGCCGAATGGACGGCTCAGGATTGGCATCACTCTTCACCGATGAGTGTCGCGTATGCCCTCAACCAGACAATCGTCAGAGACGTATTTGGAGGCAACCGGTCAGGCTGAACGCCTTAGACACACTGTCCAGCGAGTTCAGCAAAGTTGAGGTTCCCTGGGTTTTTGGGGTGGCATTATGTGGAGCCGACGTACGCCGCTGGTGGTCATGGAAGGCGCCGTAATGGCTGTACGATACGTGAATGCCATCCTCCGAACGATAGTGCAACCATATCAGCAGCATACTGGCGAAGCACTCGTCTTCATGGGCAACAATTCGCCCCCGCATAGTGCAGAACTTGTGAATGACTTTCTTCAGGGTAAAGGCATCGCTCGACTAGAGTGACCAGACATGAACCCTATTGACCATGCCTGGGGATAGATTGAAAAGGGCCATTTATGGTCGACGTGACCCACCAGAAACTCTGAGGAATCTAGGCCGAATCTCCGTTGAGGAGTGGGACAATCTAGACCAACAGCGTCGTGATCAACTTGTGGATACTATGCCAGGAAGAATACAGGTATGCATCAATGCAAGAGGAAGTGCTACTAGGTATTAGAGGTACTGGTGTGTACAGCAATCTGGGCCACCACCTCTCAAGGTCTCGCTGTATGTTGGTACAACATGCAATGTGTGGTTTTCATGAGCAATAAAAAGGACGAAAATGTTGATGTTGATCTCTATTCCAATTTTCTGTACACGTTCTGGAACTTTCGGAAGCGAGGTGATGCAAAACTATTTTTGATGTGTGTATATGAGACCAGTTATTAAATACGGAAATCGAATTTTGATTTCCCAGACTGTTTGATAAAAATTATTGGACACTTCGCCACATAAACGGAACCGTCAAAACTATACCTACCGTTGCCAAGCAGCTATAAACGAAACCCACGCATCGCATCATAAATTAAGAAGCAGGCCGTAAGAAAATTCATCAAAGTAAAAACTCTATAGACAGCAAATAAATTGGATCGAAAACTGCCTTCCGAGCTGCTTGAAGAAAAAAAGAAACACGCACACCACCCATAGAAGAATGTAGAAAGGTGCTGATCGGCCTTGATCTAAATATAAATACAGAGAATCCCGAGAAAATTGCCATTGCTGTATACACTACATGGACATAAAAACGGAAACATCGTTAAGAAGAAATGTACAATGACGAGAAATAACAATGTGATCGCCTGGTTATAGCTTTTTGGACCAGCTTAAAATGCAATACAGCAACGATTCGGCGTGGCTGTATTTCGTGTCAATATCGACCGTAGCGCTCGACTCGGAGGTAAGCCAGTTCGAAAACTAGACATGGTGAAATATTCACTGCCAGTATTTGGCCAGCTGAGGCATGAGAGGTGGTGGTGTGGAGTCTGTATCACCACCTTTGCACCAGTGTCCAGGAAACGTCACTATCCGTCTGTCGTTAAAACAAACAAGACTATGGTTTGACTTCATTACAATATGTAAGACGTAAGTGAACGAAATAAGCAGTCAACAAGGTACAATAGGGAGACTAAAAGCAACGAAACGCCATCATAAAATCCAGTACAGTTACATAAAAATACGCAATGGAACATTAAAAGTTCATCAGATTTTGAAGTTCCCTTTTACAATGACGGACGAAATTGCAGATACATCTGGTAACGGATCTATTCATGGAACGAAGAGGTACTGTAAGATACGATTTTAAAGGCCACTGCAATTATGGTAAATCTGTGGCAGCCACACATTTACGAAACAGGCCACTCGATGAAAAGCACTGAAGATGATTTTGAGATGGTGCACGTTGCAAAGGAAAAAGCGAGGTCAACCTAAAAGAAATACAAAGATTGACAGAGACAGATTTGATGTGCTCAGAGTACCAACTGGAGAGAGCGTTAACGGATTCCTCAACGTGGTCATGTACACTTTATGAATTTAGCAGTAATAAGATTTATGTGAGGTGTTTACGTTGATAACTTTTGGCAATGATGCTTCATGTTCCCCGAGACACCTCTGGAGTACAGAAACGGGTGGTAGTGGTGCAGTCAGTTGGAGGTAGTATACCTTGTTAAGGAACAAACCATTGTCCAGAAAGGCAGCTGGTGTCAGGTTAAGGCGTTGCAGTCGTGGACTGTGCGACAGGTTCCGGAGGAGGTTCGAATCCTACCTCGGGCATGTGTGTGTGTTGGTCCTTAGGATAATTTAGGTTAAGTAGTGTGTAAGCTTAGGGGCTGATGACCTTAGCATTTAAGTCCTATAAGATTTCACACACATTTGAACATTTTTTGGTGCCAGGTTAAGCAGACGCGATCGGTATAACCACTATAGAAAAGGAAGCACTTTAGCGAACGGACGGCAGTATGCAGAAGGAAAATAACCAGATGTCGTTGATTTTGAAGTACGAGGACTTTGTCCGAATACGCTTATTTTATTTCATGACTATTTTGTGCTTTAAGTATTTTAGAAGAGCTGAACACTCAGATGATGGGAGCTTGACTCTTGGAACGCTAAGCTTTGGATTTTGTTGGTTGTATGCTAAATAATAACGATTGGATCACTCGCTTTGACGTATCGTGAAAAATTTTTAAAAATATTCCAGCCTGTTTCCGGATATTCAGACAATGAATTGAACACTGTACAGTGCTGCGCACATATCTAGTACTCTTCAGTGCTGCGGCCCTTGGTTCTGCTATGCTTGCGATGTTTACCTTTGGCGAGTGAGAGATTTTTGTGTGTTCTTGTCACAGAAGAATCTGGGTGACACGTCGTGAAGCCGTATATTTGCTGAACTTAGAGCGCAGCAAGTTGTTTGCATACGCCGGTAGGATCATTCTCAGGGCCGTGTAATTCTGCACTGAGACGAAGACGTGGCAGTTTTGTGTTAAGACTACCTCCACGTGAAGCAAGCCGTTCTACAGGACGTGCCGGAGAGTACTTTGTATCATTACTGATAACTGACTTTTCTTTTGTAGCAGCCTGTACGGTTATGGCGAAAATCTTGGGGTTTGTTTACAAATAACTTCCTGCTAACAGTCGCGATTTTCTTTTATCTTTTCACGCTGCGTTTCAGGAAATGATTCCCATTTTCAAGTGTGTTTTTCTTTGTACTATTCCATTTTTCGTAATGTTTTCGATGTGAGGTTCTGCTTTGTTTTGTTGACTTTACTGCAATATATAAGAAAACGCGCATGTAGTTGCGAAATTTGGAAGAAGTTGCACTTACTTTTTTATGATCCATTTGTGCAGTTTCAGTTGTTAAACATCACTCACGACGTTCAGTGCACTGTACTCATCGAGAATAACTTACACAGACAAACTGTTACGAAGTTTTTTTTGTATGTTGTTAACAGGGATAATGCTACAGCCGGCCGGAGTGGCCGAGCTGTTCTAGGCGCTACAGACTGGAAGCGCGCTACTGATACGGTCGCAGGTTCGAATCCTGCCTCGGGCATGGATGTCTGTGATGTCCTTAGGTTACATAGGTTTAAGTAGTTCTAAGTTCTAGGGAATTGATGATCTCAGAAGTTAAGTCCCATAGTGCTCAGAGCCATTTGAGCCATAATGCTACAGGTCCTCCACCGATATGCTTTTGTGCAGCAGGTATTTAACAATATTGATTTGCCTACACCTACTTTACGATAGCGTTTATTTCTGTGTTATTACTTTTATTTAAGTATATCGTCGAAGCATCTGAAGAATTCACCGATGCACTTTCAGGTTTTTCATTTAGCATTTTGTCTTCATATTTTCTGTAATGTGTGTATATCTCCAGTTCTTCTAACAAATCCATTTCATGCCCTTTATTTAATCGGTGGAGTACTTAGACATTTTGCTATTTTGCTCTACTTTTCCAAATGGGTGTCCTGTATTTTGTAGGTGTGTAGCTAGTACCGATTGTGTATTCTCTCTCTCTCTGTCTGTCTGTGTGTGTGTGTGTGTGTCAGCTTTACTTTTTTTAAACACATATCCTAATGTGTTAGAAGAGCATTTAAAATTCGATTTTATTCCTACGTTCAAAGGTTTTTTATGCTCGTGGCTGCATAGGCAAGTGCCAAACCATAACCACAAAGTGTAGCGGTTGCATACCTTGTTGCTCACAATATTTCCTCTTGGAGTAAATATGACGCTTCAATTTTCTTGCGTAATTAACGTGGAAAGAAAAAATAATTCTGCGTCGTTGATTCCCGAACTATGGTATTAAAACAAAGCTGCAGGTCGAACACGGGCTTACTTCTTAAGTTTTGAATAAAAGGACTTAGAATTCTCATAGTTTAGCGAATACATAGGCTGAAGGAGGAAATCCAAACTGTTCCCCAAGTCGCTGACGAAAGGTTGAAAATATGATCCTGTTTCGGAATGGTTTAGTATTCTATTTGCCATTGAGTATAGTGATGTTCCGTTAAATGTAACACTACACCTTACATAGCCGGCCCGTGTGGCCGAGCGATTCTAGGCGCTACAGTCGGGAACCGCGCGACTGCTACAGTCGCAGGTTCGAATCCTGCCTCGGACGTGGATGTGTGTGATGTCCTTAGGTTAGTTAGGTTTAAGTAGTTCGAAGCTCTAGGGGACTGATGACCTCAGATGTTAAGTCCCATAGTGCTCAGCCATTTGAACCATACACCTTACATAGATATCAGAGACTGCCATTTTGGTTGAAAAGAAATACGACACAATCACATTTCTATTGTTTCCTGACTACCTTCGTCTGTGTCAAAAGATATATTCGGGATAATTGCCTTAGGCCCGCTACGTATCATTATATTGTGTGGACGCACATTGACAGCCTTAATTCGCTCAGTAGTTCGGCGACATCGACAATGTTTGATAGAGTATTGCCGCTTCGAACACCTAGAGGAGAGGAACTACGGTAACGACGTATCTTTTTATCAGTAGACACCAGTGTACGCTAGTTTTCGGAACCCTTGCATGTGTGTCATCGTTTAACAGTCCTGTATATGAAACCGTAGAAATAAGAACTGCATTTCTGCAGTTTGAGAAGAAGTGTCCTTGGTTTGCTTCTTCACCCATTCTGCAATATGCAAGCTGAAAATATGTTAACTTCACATTCTGTGATGAAGATACAGGGTAACAGTTAATAAATTATATGAAGAAAAACGTAAATTTGTTACAAACTACGACGTGCATACACTTTATTCAAAATGTAAACTCACTATAGATATTCGGATTTGGGTTATGACATGTTCGATAAGCCTGCTATCAATGGTAATGATGTGGAGCAGGCGAATAGCGAAATGCTGTATGACCCTGTGAAGTGTCGGAACATTGATGCTGTCGATGACCTCCTGAATGGCTGTTTTCAGGTCAACAATGAGTTTCGGATTAATGCTGTACGCTTGACGTCATTATGGACCCACAAAAAGGAGTCGCATGTGTTCAGATCCGGAGAATATGGCGGCCAACCGAGGCCCATGCCAGTGGCCTCTGGGTACCCCACAGAGCCATAATGTGGTTTCCAAAGTGCTCCTCCAGGACATCACGCTTCTGCTTCGATGGGGCAGACCTCCGTCTTGCATGAACCACATCTTCTAGAAATCACGGTGACTTTGGATAATGGCGATGAAATCATCTTCCAAAACCTTCACGTACCGTTTGGTAGTCATCGTGCCATCAAGGAATATGTCGCAGATTATTCCGTGACTGGACATTGCACACCACTGAGCCACCCGCTAAGAGTGAAGAGATTTATCGATCGCGAAATGCGGATTCTCAGTCCCCCATAGGGGCCAATTTTGCTTATTGACGAACGTGTCCTAATGAAAATGGGCTTCGTCGCTAAACCAAACAATACAGTTCCCACCGTGCTTCGAGGCCAACCGTGCAGTTAGAACGTCCAAACGCAAACCGTTCAGAAGTTATGACGATTTTATTTCATGCAGTTCAATAGTCACCCTGTACTTGGAAACACGTCTGACATAACGAACAGTCAGCTTTTCTTTTTTTTTCCGCTGATGGAGGTCGGTATGAACTACATGTGCCTTACCTGTTGACCTGTTGTAATTCTAAAGGGAGTTTCCAAATTACAACGTGCGTTAGTGATGTTACACGGAGCTGGAATGCTATTTTTCAGTGCCACCGTAAGCTGATTTGCATTACTTAAATGTTTCTTCATTTTGAATTTTATATTAGATCTTTCCTGCTTAATGTCTGGACTCTGCTAAAACTGGTTGCCTGCCTCTCAAATTGCCGTACATATGTGGAAAGTAGTCCCTGTGAAGTAGCCATACCGGTTACTGGGACCCTCGAAGCTGCTAACATTACTTCCTACCGATCACACGTTAAACAGTGTAATTGCTTACTCGTCACTGATGTCTTAAAGAGCGCGGTCTGTAACTGTGAAAAAAGAATCGTCGCCATAAGCCTGCTTTACACCAGAGCCAACACGAGCGAACGAGCAAAAAAAAAAAAGTGTGAAATCTTATGGAACTTAACTGCTAAGGTCATCAGTCCCGAAGCTTACACACTACTTAACCTAAATTATCCTAAAGACAAACACACACACACACACACACACACACACACACACACACACACCCATGCCCGAGGGAGGACTCGAACCTCCGCCGGGACCAGCCGCACGCGAACGAGCATTCCCTCCGGTGTTAACAGTAGGCGAACGCGAGGAAACTCTCATTTGGTTCGCATTTGCTAGTGTTCAGATGGTTCTCGATCTCCTAGCAAACCATCAAAGTTCGCGTCCTCTCCGCTTCAACAGTAAAAGTACAGAAAGCTTTCACCTGCTATCATGTCTACTTTGTTGTTGACTCAGTTGCGTGGGAGATGCTGTGTTCTGAAAGAGAATGTAACAGTGCTGATGTCTAAGTGCTTGTGGAATCCGAAAGACCCACAGCAGTGACGCAGAAGGAAAAGAGTATCCGTACAAAATTGCCAAAGCACTCAAAGATCTTGCTGGGGGCGTGAGAAAGAGGATAAATTCATTCGCTGCTTCCATCAGGCGGGAACTGGGTTAATGAGCACAATATTTGTGTTTAATTTTATGAAACTGGGAAAGCACAATAAATTTCCATGAAAGTAAAAAAAATGCAAGTGTGTATGATTATGCTGATTGAAATTAAAAATATACGAGACACTTGATCCTTCTCGTTGTTTACGTTCGTGATGCCTGCCGTTGCATGCCTGATGTCATTGTTATTTTACAGAATTTTAATGGCAAATAAAAAGGGTTTACCCGGTGTCGTAACCGGACGTGGGTCGCGACATATTTACTTTCGAAGCTCACGCTCGGATCAGAGATGAAGTGGTCATCCGTTTCTCGATTGGAAGAGCAGTTGAACGGAATGGACAGTGTCTTGAAAGGAGGGTATAAGATGAACATCGACAAAAGCAAAACGAGGATAATGGAATGTAGTCGAATTAAGTTGGTTGATGCTGAGGGAATTAGATTAGGAAATGAGACACTTAAACTAGTAAAGGAGTTTTGCTATTTGGGTAGCAAAATAACTGATGATGGTTGAAGTAGAGAGGATATAAAATGTAGACTGGCAATGGCAAGGAAAACGTTTCTGAAGAAGAGAAATTTGTTAACATAGAGTACAGATTTAAGTGACAGGAAGTTGTTTCTGAGAGAATTTGTATGAAGTGTAGATATGTATGGAAGTGAAACGTGGACGATAAATAGTTTAGACAAGAAGAGAATAGAAGCTTTCGAAATGTGGTGCTACAGAAGAATGCTGAAGATTAGATGGATAGACCACATAACTAATGAGGAGGTATTGAATGGAATTGGGGAGAAGTGGAGTTTGTGGCACAACTTGACGAGAGGGGACCGGTTGGTAGGACGTGTTCTGAGACATCGAGGGATCACCAATTTAGTACTGGAGGGTAAAAATCGTAGAGGGAGACCAAGAGATGAATACACTAAACAGATTCAGAAGGATGTAGGCTGCAGTAAGTACTGGGAGATGAAGAAGCTTGCACAGGACAGAGTAGCATGGAGAGCTGCATCAAACCAGTCTCAGGACTGAAGACCACAACAGCAACATTCTCGATACGCCAGCGGCTGCGTATAGGAGTTAAACATCGACGGGGCCAACCTGAGATTTTCCAGGTCTCTGTGATTGGAGACGTATAGAATGAATCGGCGGTGAGACTAAGGAGGTGGATATGGTGTTGATAGTGATGAATGAGATTTTGGCTTTACTTACTGGCCTGCTTTTTATTGCTTCTTCACGTGTTAGCAAAGAACATTCATAAGGGAACAGACGCTAGTTTATAGCTTCAGTAAGCATAGAACACAGATAAAGCTTACAACAACTTAGCAGAACAAATGGCCACTCCAGTCTATAACTTTAAGATTCGGGTATGCTACCATAGACCACGCCTTGGAAGTGCCAGATTCTATTGATCCGATTGAACACTTAGGCTTAATTACTCCTCAACATGTGACATACAGACATACGTAAATGTAGAAAACGTACAATGGGAACCAATAACCCTAGCGCAGAGGTACGCACAGGCAAACGTTTGAGGGTGTCTATATAAGGCGTTTTAAACTGCTTTCTTGTAGATACGTGACTGCATCGCTCTCTACCCCCAACTCGCGATCTGTGCGCATGAAATAAGCAATTTCTGAGTGCATGTGACCTCTCAATGGACTGACGAAAGCAGGACTCATGGTGCGCCCGTAAGTTACAAGGCTTACAGCTAATATTCATACTTCCATGATTTCTGTGGCAACCTTTCATGATCTCACTATGACATCTAACAAACTATATAGGGTGTCCCAGAAGGAATGGTCAAATCTCAGGGTTATGACAGGAAAGATCAAACGAAGCAAAAGGTGTAGTATTCGTGGTCTCTAAAATGCATACCTTAAGAGATGTGACCATTTAACCTTCGATACTGTGAAAGAAATCTCTGCTGCTGCGAGCTCTTGGCTATCCGTACTTTCAGTGGTGGTATTGTCTACAAATACATCTACATACATACTCCGCGAGCGACCGTACGGTGCGTGGCGGAGGGTACTCTGTACTACTTGTCATTTCCTCTCCTGTTCCACTCGCAAATGGAGCGAAGAAGAACACTGTCTATATGCCTCCGTTGTTGTTGTTGTGGTCTTCGGTCCTGAGACTGGTTTGATGCAGCTCTCCATGCTACTCTATCATGTGCAAGCTTCGTCTCCCAGTACCTACTGCAACCTACATCCTTCTGAATCTGCTTGATGTATTCATCTCTTGGTCTCCCTCTACGATTTTTACCCTCCACGCTGCCCTCCAATGCTAAATTTATGATCCCCTGATGCCTCAGAACATGTCCTACCAACCGATCCCTTCTTCTGGTCAAGTTGTGCCACAAACTTCTCTGCTCCCCAATCCTATTCAATACTTCCTCATTAGTTATGTGATCCACCCATCTAATCTTCAGCATTCTTCTGTAGCACCACATTTCGAAAGCTTCTACTCTCTTCTTGTCCAAACTATTTATCGTCCATGTCTCACTTCCATACATGGCTACACTCCATACAAATACTTTCAGAAACGACTTCCTGACACTTAAAGCTATGCTCGATGTTAACAAATTTTTCTTCAGAAACTCTTTCCTTGCCATTGCCAGTCTACATTTTATATCCTCTCTACTTCGACCAGCATCAGTTATTTTGCTCCCCAAATAGCAAAACTCCTTTACTACTTTAAGTGTCTCATTTCCTAATCTAATTCCCTCAGCATCACTCGACTTAATTCGGATACATTCCATTATCCTCGTTTTGCTTTTGTTGATGTTCATCTTATACCCTCCTTTCAAGACACTGTCCATTCCGTTCAACTGCTCTTCCAAGACCTTTGCTGTCTCTGTCAGAATTACGCTGCCTCCGTATGAGCTCTAATTTCTCGTATCTTATCTTCGCGGTCCTTAAGCGAAATGTACGTTGGCGGCAGTAAAATCATTCCGCAGTCAGTTTCAAACGCATGTTCTCTAAAATTTCTCAATAGTCTTTGTCGAAAAGAACGTCACCTTTCTTCCAGGGATCCCCATTTGAGTTCTCGAAGCATCTTCGTAACACTTACGTGTTGTTCGAAACCTTCCGGTAAAAAATCGAGCAGCCTGCCTCTGAATTGCTTCAATGCCTTCCTTCAATCTACCCCGGTATGGATCCCAAACGCTTGAGCAGTACCCAAGAATAGGTCGCACCAGCGTTGTATATGAGGTCTCATTTACTGGTGAACAACTCTTTCCTAAAATCCTCCCAATAAGCCGAAGTCGACCATTCGCCTTTCCTACCACAATCCTCACAAGTTCGTTCCACCAGATATGGCTGTGCAACGTTACGCACGTTATGTTTAAACGAGTCGACTATGTCTCCTCGTACTCTTAAGCATTTACTTACATTTTTCCACATTTAGAGCTAGCTGCCATTCGTCACACTAACTGGAAATTTTGTCTGAGTTGTCTTGTATCGTCGGCCGGGGTGGCCGAGCGGTTCTAGGCGCTGCAGTCTGGAACCGCGGGACCGCTACGGTCGCAAGTTCGAATCCTGCCTCGGGCATGGATGTGTGTGTTGTCCTTAGGTTAGTTAGGTTTACGTAGTTCTAAGTCTAGGGGACTGATGACCTCAGAAGTTAAGTCCCATAGCGCCCAGAGCCATTTGAACCATTTGTCTTGTATCTTTCTAGTCACTCAACTGCGACACCTTACCATACGTCACGGCATAATCATCAAACAACCTCAGATTGCTTCCCGCCAGATCATTTGTGTGTATGGAGAACAGCGGTCCTGTCACACTTCCCTGGGGCATTCCTGACGATACCGTTGTCTCTGAACATTCGCCGTCGAGGACAACGTGCTGGGCTCCATTATTTAAGAAGTCTACGAGCCACTCATATATTTGTGAATTTATTCCACATGCTCGTATCTTCGTTAACAGCGTGCAATGGGCACGATGTCAAATGCTTTCCAGAAATCTAGAAATGTGGAATTTGCCTGTTGCCTTCATCCACGGTTCTCACTATATCGCGTGAGAAAAGGGCAACCTGAGTTTCGTACGAGCGATCCTTTCTAAAACCATGCTGATTCGTGGACATAAGCCTCTAAGTCTCAAAGTTTATTATATTCGAACTGAGAGTATTTTGGAGGATTCTCCAGCAAACAGAAATTAGGAACATCGGTCTGTAATTCTGGGAGTCCGTTCTTTTACCCTTCTTGTATACTGGAGTCACCTGCGCTTTTTCCCAGTCGCTTTGGACTTTGTGCTGGGCGAGAGATTCACGATAAATGCAAGGTAGGTGCGAAAATGTCGCAGAGTACACTTTGTAAAATCGCTATGGGATTCCATCCCGACCTGGTGATTCATTTGCTCTCAAATCTTTCAGTTGTTTCTCTACGCCAGGTATGCGTCTTACTATATCGTCCATACAGCAGTCAGTCTGGTAGTCAAGTGACGGTATGTCTGTATGATTCTCCTGTGTGGACGGTTTCGTGAACGTGAAATTTAAAACTTCGGCTTTGGTTTTGCTATCTTCAACTGCCACACCAGACTGCTCAACAAGGGACTGAATGGAAGCCTTCGACGGCCCTAGCGGCTGTACATAAGACCAGAATTTTCTCGGGTTCTCTACCAGATCTTTCGCTAGGGTGTTACGGCGGTAGTTGTTCTATGCTTCTCGCTTAGATCTTTTCACAGACGCACTAATCTCCATTAACCGTCATTTGCGCGTTCTCTTTTGAACTGAGAGTGCAACAGCCTCTGCTTCCTCAGCATCCGCCGTATTTCGTTGTTAAACCATGGTGGGTCTTTCCCAGCCTTTATCCACTTACTAGGCACAACTCTCCAGACTATGATTTACAACCTGCTTAAATTTTGCCCATAATTTCTCTACATCCATCTTACTGATACTAAGCGATTCCAATTCACTGTTTAAGTGAGATGTTAATAACTGTTATCTGCTGTAACAGAAACTCTACTAGCCTAGTTGCTATAATGACATCACATCGCCAATCCACGTTTATATGCTGTATGGGGAGAAGGGTTCAGTAAACATGCACTCTAAAGCGTATATCTTAGAGTTGTGCATATGAGCACCTCTTTATCGTCGTTACTGTGAAACCTCTTCTACTGAACAAATACTCGTAACTCTTAAGGCATGCATTTTATCAGACTTTTGTTTCGAGCCGGCCACAGTGGCCGTGCGGTTCTAGGCGCTTCAGTCTGGAACCGCATGACCGCTACGCTCGCAGGTTCGAATCCTGCCTCGGGCATGGATGTGTGTAGTGTCCTTAAGTTAGTTAGGTTTAAGTAGTTCTAGTTCTAGGGGACTGATGACCTCAGATGTCCCATAGTGCTCAGAGCCATTTGAACCATTTTTTTTTTTTTTCGGATGGTCGTTCCGGTCATGTCCGTGATATTTGGTCATTGCTCCTGGGACACCCTGAGTAAAAAAAAAAAAAAAAAAAAAAACTGTTCAAATGGCTCTGAACACTATGGGACTTCACATCTCAGGTCATCAGTTGCCTAGAACTTAGAACTACTTAAACCCAACTAACCTAAGGACATCACATACATCCATGCCCGAGGCAGGATTCTAACCTGCGACCGTAGCGGTCGCGCGGTTCCAGATTGAAGCGCCTAGAACCGCTCGGCCACACCAGCCGGCTCTCTGGGTAATCTATGTGACAAGTTCTACGTATATTTCACATTTCATTAATCATATTTTAATGGCATTAATAAAATCCTCGACTTGCTTTTCATATGTCGTTGCAGACATCAGAAACTTACACAGGAGCTATTGAAACAATGACTTCAGTGACGTAAAGGTTTTCAGTTGCTAATAAGCAGTGTGTAAATTCTACCCTTTCTTGAGATTGCGTTGGTTGTCGGTAATTAGTGTTCTGCTTTGTAACGAGAAGCCAGTTAAGTGTCAACCGACATATGTGCAAATATTTCGAATAACGCTTAGAAAAGTTGGAGCTGCAATTCAGTATTCATCTAACACCACGCATTTCACCCTTATGTACAAATTCAGACACAAAAAATTTTCTTTTTCTACGGCGTTTTGCTTACTTCGTCAAATACAGTGCGATTGCCCTGCAAGACAATTCTCTCTGAATATGTTTTGCATCGTGGCTCTAATTATATAGTGGTGTATCCTGGGTGCTGATTATTATTAGAACGGAGCGTTTCTAAGGTATATTCCAGTGGTTCACAAACTAGGGGTAATCACCCCCAAAGGGTACATGAAATTTTCTGAGGGGTAAAATCTAAACAGATGGATTCTGTTTGTCACGAAATAAGTTGTTTGGAAATAGCTTACTATTATCACTATTTTGTAAGACTCTAATATTGATTATATAAGTTATCAATAATGTTTCCTCAGTAGCATTAATACTGTGGAGTTTAAGGTTCCTCACATATGTCGCCCACTACCCACGTATGTTGTGCTTTGTCCTGACAATCGTTGATGATGAAAGTGAAACGCATACGTGACAAATGCTAAATGTCTCAAGAAAATGTTTTCTCCAAGTTGTAGATAGTACATGCAGTAGTCCAGAAATTGCTTCATTTCTCAGTTCGAAACAGATAAATGAATTCACAGCACGACTCAGTAGTAACTACATAAGGACCACTATAGTGTTAGACGCAGTATTATTATTATTATTATTATTATTATTATTATTATTATTATTACTGGCTGTCGCTAAACACAAAGCATTAACATCATGAAGTATCCCTATTTCTGCCAGTTCAGAAGTAAGGACTGCAGCAATCATGTGATTTACGAACAGTAAGTATATTGCACACGTCTGAAATTTTTTGATACTAAGTGTGGTTACAGTGTGGAGATCAAGCAAATGCCGCATTGGAGTAATGAAGGGAAAATGCGTTTTCTAACAAATCTGTACCCTTACTTTGGATAATTAACATTCTTATCTGAAAAGAAGTTGTGAGTAGCACGTGGGATACACCACTAATTCGGGAGGACGACTGTTCAATCCCGTCTCCGGCCATCCTGATTTAGGTTTTCCGTGATTTCCCTAAATCGTTTCAGACAAATGCCAGGATGGTTCCTTTGAAAGGGCACGGCCGATTTCCTTCCCAATCCTTCCCTAATCCGAGCTTGCGCTCCGTCTCTAATGACCTCGTTGTCGACGGGACGTTGAACACTAACCACCACCACCACCACCACCACCACGAATTCCTTGGTCAGACACACACACACACACTCTAAATGTCATTCATCTTTCATAATTTTAAAAATAAGTGTACCAAGAAAAGTCTTTCATTCTACAGTTTAGTTAGGTGCTAAAGTTGGTAGTATGTGCGGGGGGGGGGGGGGGGGGGTGTATTAGCTAATGTCCTAAGGGATAATGGTGTAAGAAAGATTGGGAACCACTGCTATACTCGGTATATCGTGTTCGCTTCCGTTCCCTCTACTGTAAACGCTTGTTCGCAGATACAAACGAATCGTGCTGAAAACTGGGCACTGTCTTGGAATTCTCGTTCTTTTGTGTTCGTTTCTAGTCGCTCCGGTGTGAGCCAGACTTCGGTCTTACCAGAGGGGAGTTAGAGTGAAAGATTTAGGAACCTGTGTACGCCGGTGGTCGTCTGACCATTGATCTGAGAGTTTCGCAGTGCCAGATTCCTCAGTTCCAAGCTGTAAGCAGGTCGAGCACCCAGGAACCTGCGGAAATGCTTATCACGTCCAACTTCCTTTTTTTGGAGAAGAAAATAGTTTTTTGTGCAGAAGATCGCGCGCAGCAGTATTAAAAGTTGAGAGGAGGGGCGCGTCCCAGAGGCAGTAGCAGAAGTTTAACGGGGGCGGGGATTGTTGCCGCCGTTCTCGAGAGGCAAGTTCGGAAGTTCTGAATCCCGTAGCAGAGTTCGCAAGTCGGTCGGCCGAACATCGCCGATGCTCTGCCGGGGGAGGGAGGGTGGGGGCGGGGGCGGGGGAGAGGAGGAGAAGGTGATGAAGGAAGGTGTAGGTGTGCGGGGGCGTGCACCTCCGCCCCCCCCCCCCCCCTCTCACCCCGCACGGACGGTCCACGAGATTCTTTGAACGACCCCCTTCTTTCAGCAGTGATTAGTGCGCGCCTCCGGGATGTGCCTTCATAGCTGTAGACCGTTAACCGTCTTCTTACAGAAGAATGGAAAAGAAAATTGAGGATGTGTTGGATGGCGATCAGTTTGGTTTGAGGAAAGGTAAAGGCATCAGAGAGACAGTTCTGACGTTGCGGTTGATAATGAAAGCAAGACTAAAGAATAATCAAGACACGTTCATAGGATTTGTTGACCTGGGAAAAGGGTTTGACTATGTAACATGGTGCAAGATGTTCGAAATTCTGAGGAAAATAGGGGTAAGCTACAGGGAGACGGGTAATACGCGATATGTGGAAGAGCCAAGAGGGAACAATAAAAACGGACGATCAAGAACGAAGTGCTTGGATTAAACAGGGTGTAAGACAGGGATGTAGTCTTTCGCCTCTACTTTTCAATCGGTTCATCGGGCAAGCAATGACGAAAATAAAAGAAAGGTTCAGGATTGAAATAATAATTCAAGGTGAAAGGATATCAATGATACGATTCGATGTCCACAGTGAAAGGGAAGAACAATTACAGAATCTGCTGAATGGATTGGCCTGAGAGCAAATAGAGGAAAGACGAAAGTAATGAGAAGTAGCAGAATTTATTTGCTCGCGTATCATGTCACTTCTGGAAACCCAGAATCTACTCTGTAGGAATCAACATGGATTCCGGAAACAGCCATCGTGTGAGACCCAACTCGCTTTATTTGTTCATGAGACCCAGAAAATATTAGATACAGGCTCCCTGGCAGTTGCCATTTTCCTTGACTTCCCGAAGGCGTTCGATACAGTCCCGCACTGTCGCCTGATAAACAAAGTAAGAGCCTACGAAATATCAGACCAGCTGTGTGGCTGGATTGAAGAGTTTTTAGCAAACAAAACACAGCATATTCTTCTCAGTGGAGAGACGTCTACAGACGTTAAAGTAACCTCTGGCGTGCCACAGGGGAGTGTTATGGGACCATTGCTTTTCACAATATATATTTAAATGACCTAAAAGATGGTGTCGGAAGTTCCATGCTGCTTTTCGCGGATGATGCTGTAGTATACAGAAAAGTTGCAGCATTAGAAAATTGCAGCGAAATGCAGGAAGATCTGCAGTGGATAGGCACTTCGTGCAGGGAGTGGCAACTGACCCTTAACATAGACAAATGTAATGTATTGCGAATACATAGAAAGAAGGATCTTTTATTGTATGATTATGATAGCGGAACAAACACTGGTAGCAGTTACTTCTGTAAAATATCAGGTAGTATGCATGCGGAACGATTTGAAGTGGAATGATCATATAAAATTAATTGTTGGCAAGGCGTGTGCCAGGTTGAGATCCTTTGGCAGAGTCCTTAAATGTAGTCCATCAACAAAGGAGGTGGCTTACAAAACACTCGTTCGACCTATACTTGAGTATTGCTCATCACTGTGGGATCCGTACGAGGTCGGGTTGACAGAGGAGATAGAGAAGATCCAAAGAAGAGCGGCGCGTTTCGTCACAGGGTTATTTGGTAACCGTGATAGCGTTACGGAGATGTTTAACAAATTCAAGTGACACTCTGCAAGAGAGGCGCTCTGCATCGCGGTGTAGCTTGCTGTCCAGGTTTCGAGAGGGTGCGTTTCTGGATGAGGTATCGAATGTATTGCTTCCCCCTATTTATGCCTCCCGAGGAGATCACGAATGTAACATTAGAGAGATTCGAGCGCGCACGGAGGCTTTCCGGCAGTCGTTCTTCCCGCGAACCATAGGCGAGTGGAACAGGAAAGGGAGGTCACGACAGTGGCACGTAAAGTGCCCCCCGCCACACACCGTTGGGTGGCTTTCGGGATATAAATATAAATGTAGATGTAGATGTAGAAATGAGAATAGCGAGAAACTTAACATCGGGATTGATGGTCACGAAATAGATGTAGTTAAGGAATTCTGCTACCTAGGCAGCAAAATAACCAATGACGGACGGAGCAAGGAGGTCATCAAAAGCAGAGTATCACTGGCAAAAAGGGGCATTCCTGGCCAAGAGAAGTCCACTAGTATCAAACATAGGCCTTAATTCGAGGAAGGAATTTCTGATAATGTACGTTTGGGGCACAGCATTGTATGGTAGTGAAATATGGACTGTGGAAAAACCAGAACAGAAGAGAATCGAGATGTGGTGCTACATACGTATGTTGAAAATTAGATGGACTGACAATGAAAGGAATGAGGTTCTGTGCAGAATCGGAGAGGAAAGGAATGTGTGGAAAACAATGATAAGTACGAGGTGCAGGGTGATAGAAAATCTGTTAAGACATCAGGGAATGGCTTCCATGGTACTAAATGGAGCTGTGGAGCGCCAAAACTGTAGAGGAAGTCAGAGATTGGAACAAATCCGGCAAATAACTGAGGATATAGGTTGCAAGTGCTACTGTGAGATGAGATGAAACGGTTGGCTTTGGGTCAAAAGAGGAATTCGTGGCGGGTCGCATGAGACCATTCACAAGACTGATGCATCAAACGTCTCATTTCCTGATGGAAAAAGATGCGTGCCCAGACGAGATGGGGTTTGTTGGCAACGACTTACCGGGGGACAAGACTTTCATGCAGTCAAATTTCTTACGAAAGAATGGTTTATGATTAAGTTACGAACTTGCACCATATATGACAGTAGCAGAATCTATCTCCCCGCTGACATTAATATATCGTTACCAAACAGTATTTTATGACACACGACGAATTGACTCTCTTCAACTTTCTTAGTACTTACAGTACTTGAGGCTTTTAATGACTACCGCAATGAAACTGTCTCGAAATCTGACAGAAGTTCTGGTCATATGTAAAGCACACCAGTAGCAAGACACAATCAATACATTCACTCCGCGATACCGATAGTAATGGTACCGATGACAGCGTCACTAAACCAGAGTACTAGACAGTTTCCCGAAATTGCTACACTAAAGAAGGCGATGTAAATATTACAGAACTCGAATCGAAAACTGCCAACATGAGTAACTTCGAAGTAGATATCCTCGATGCAGCGAAGCAGCTTAAAGCACTCAAAGGTACATCTTCCCATCGAGATAGCAGGTCAGTAAGGATCCTTGTAGTGTATGCTGATACTGTAGCCCGTACTTTGTAATCGCATACAACCGCTCGCTCGATGAAAGATCAATACCAAGACTTTCACACCAAAACCCAGGAAAGGAAGCAGGAGTAATCCGCTGAATTTCAGGCCCATATCGCTAACGTCGATATGCAGTACGTTTTCGGATCATACACTATATCCTTCGTGGTTGTTGCACATTATGGAACAACTTCGTCGTGTTTCGCAACCGCAGCGCTCTCTCCAGCGTCAGTTCCCGGCTGCATCTGACGCGCACATCAAACAATCTTTCCGAAAATGGACTTGTGCAAAATAGCTGTATTAACTGTGTTAGCGGTCACCGAAGAACAATGGAGAAAATCGCGAAGAAGATTCCGGACTCACCGATAGCTTGAACAGCGAATTGCTGGCAGAGAAAAACGAGATAACGTTGTTGAACGATCTAAGATACATACTATTGGGAGTTGACCGTTAACTCAATTGAACCTCCATCTTATTTCCGGTCTTAAATTGAATATACTTACAGTGGCTAACGTCAGTTCGAACATGCATAATATCCCTATTCTTCATGTTGTTTATTTGCTAACTTCTTTGGTTGGTCTTGAGATTTACACAAGCCACCTACTTCTTCAGCTGTTGCAGCTAGTACCTTTGTCTTCTGATTCACATTCTTTCAGTTTACCCTTAATTATTTCTTAAAATTCCTCTTTTAGCTCGTTGATATTTTTGAGATCTAATTTTTTTTCTTTTTCCTATAATTATTTTCAGTCCTTTGTCTGTTAAATAAAACCATCTTCGACGGGAGACTGATCACTGCCCCTTGAGGCGATTTTTTTTCAGTGCTCCATATCATTGTATGATTCGTGTTGTTGCAATGTTTCGGTGTCTTACTGTACTGTGAAAGCACACTTATGGCTGCCACATTGTCGCGGTTCGTTTGCGTACTTGATGGCCAGTGGAGAACGTGTCGATGTAATCTCGCTGGAGCGTCAATCACTGGAGTGACAACAGCCACTTTGTATGCAACAGATTTAACTCTACATGCATGATTCTGTGCCGATGCAGTTATTTCAGCGGCTAGCACAAGTGATCATGCCTAATCGAAGTAGTTGCTTTCACACGACAATCTCCTTGTCAGGTAATAGCTCGAAACACTCACAATGTCGGAATTGCCGCCATGTAGAAAACATTTCGTTCGTGTAGAAAACAATAAAGATGTACCTATCCATTGAACTAAGTGGCTTCAGGAAGATGTATGTGAATTGTAATACGTGAAACTTTGCCATATTTCCTTGGTGACCATAAACAAACATCAGCACCACTTGTTTCTGCTTCGATTGTGCTCGCGGGTATATACATGTACGTATTTTTATTTTATTTTATTTTTTTACTCGTTGAAACAGGATTTTAATTTTCATCTCTGTCGGTGCAACAATGCTTTATCTTCAACGAAGATTTCAGCAAAGCTGAAATATACAATCCTTCTGGTTTCTGTTCGGTAATCTTGGGAACTGTCTTTTGTTTAAATAATTTGCTATAATGAGGAATACTGTCGTTGGAGTCCCTAGTCTCACCTGAACGTTCTCTGTTTGTCCTGTGACTGTGTTATTAAAGAGCGCCTATAGCAAAATTGTTGAAATTGCGACCACCACAAAAACCACTAGACAAACCAGAAATTGTACCACAGTCCACTGGTGACTCACCCAAACTCCAAAGATCTATGATTTATGATGAAATTTTATCGCGTAATGTTTGGTATTTAAATACAATATTTGATCTGAGGAAGTCAGAGTATCCAGAACATGTGCAGGCTCTCTTTGAAGTTTGCTGTCACGGTACCTAATGGTTGATGCTGGTTGCTCCTCCAAACAGCATCCCATAGGAGCAAACCAGATTAAAAGAAAAGGTCGCTGTAGTCATAGGGACGAGCCGCGCACGTCTTTAATACCCAGCAGCTAATTCGCCGTAAATAACATTCAGCTATGATCCCTCGTCAAATAGTCTATGCATTGACTAGAGTTGCGAGTTAATAAAATACACAGAATTAAAAATCGGAGGGTAAGCGAATAATTTAATAACAGGGGTTCTATTCTAATGTCTGTAATTGATGTAGATGACAGAATTGTGTTCAATAATTTTTATTCAAGAAAGAACATCTCAGATAAGCGGGAAATGGTATTACGATATTCACGTAAAATACAGACAGAAAATACCCTTATCAAATGCAGTAAAGTTACGTCGAGAGCGTTACGAGAACGGTAGGAAAATCTTGACATTAAATTAGTCATCAAAGATGCGCGAAAACTAAGTCCATTTCATAATCACAATACACGAAATATTCACCAGTTCAAAACAGTTCGAAGTTCAACATTACGGTTTATAAACTATCACACGCAATACAAAGATTAGTAACTAATACATCTGTCTATCCTCAGCTCCGTAATATCAAGTGGAAAAAAAGTTAGTCCTACTCTGGAACACATTCAGACCTCTCCAAATATGAGGTCCTTTCAGAAGTTTAAGCATGGTATCGGCTGTTCACTGCCCAGAGTCAGCCACCTATACGGCTCAGCCACGTATGTTACCATCGACAGGTTTTACCTGCTTCCAGCACTCAACATTAAGTGTCCCGATCACTTCCTTGACATGTTCATTTGGAGAAGAGAAAAAAAAAGGCCTCCACCTAACTCCTAGAGTGTTCCGCTGCTATCTGCTTTTCCATGGGCTGAAGGCTGTTCCCACCAAAAGTACATCGTTCTTAAATTCTACAGACATGATTCGACTCGCCATAACCACCTTCCCAAACTAAACTAATATATTACAACAATAGTTGAATTAAATAAACGTTCTAAACATTCGGTCACTCAGCGATTAGAAATAAAGGTCTTCTCAGAAATAAATGAGAGAGTATTCTTGCACAAGTGTGCTCACGTTGAATGTCAACGAATTGTCGTTAAATTTTGTTTAAACAATTATTTACGCCTTCTTCAGAGAAACGTCTTCCGGTTCTCTTTTCAGTTGTGGTGTCCGCTGACACACACGAATGGCCACTTTTAAATTAGCACAGTTTTTTAAAAGCGCTTGAAATCTACACTTAAATAAAATTACTGCCAAAATAGTAAACTGTTCATTAAATGAATACACAGATGTGACAAAAAAATTCGTGCTGTATTCATTTGCTGTAGAATTGTGGTGGATAGGACGTTATGACAAACATTTACCTAATTGAAACAGATATAAAAGAAGTCGTAAATCAACAAACAAAATATAGATAAGTAGCATTCAGGGATGATAGCTATAGTGCAGTGCCATCATCTGAGATATCGTTTGTTGAACTCGTATTCTGCGACTAAAAGTTGTTGATTCAACGGTTCATTCAGTAAACGTTTATTCACTGTCAAATATTGATTTCTGTAATTTTAAACATATTGAAGTTACTGTTGTCATTGAAAGCATCTAATATTTCTGGGATCGCCGTTGTATTCAGATTTGCCTAAGTATTGGACGGCAGAATATTGTAGACAGACAAAGATATGTAAGAAGCCGAAATCGTACTGAATGCTTTCTCAGGAAATTATTTTGAACAATTAGTTCATGAGCCCACTCGAAGCGTAAATGGTTGCGAAAACATACTTGACCTCTTAGCTACAAATAATCCTGGAAAAATAGGGAGTTTCGTGACGAATACAGGTATTAGCGACAACAAGGCAGTTTGTGCTAAGCTGGATACCGTAACACCTACAACCATCAAAAAGAAACGCAACGTATATCTATTTAAAAAAGCTGATAAAAATGTTCTTAACGCCTTTTTAAGAGACAGTCTTCACTCCTTCCAATCTGATCATTTAACTGTAGAAAAGTTGTGGAATGTTTTCAAAGAGATAGTATACCACATAAATTAATAAGTGATGGTACTGATCCCGCATGATACAGAAAACGGGTCAGATCGTTCTTGAGGAAGCAACGAAAAAAGCATGCCAAATTTAAAAGAACGAAAAATCCTCAAGATTGGCAAAGTTTTACAAATGTTCGAAATATAGCGCGTACTTCAATACGATATGCTTGCAATAATAATCTGGCAGAAAACCCAAAGACATTTTGGTCATACATAAAGCACACAAGTGGCAAGACTCAATCAATACCTTCACTGCGCGATAACAACGGTCAAGTCACTGATGACAGTGCCACTAACGCAGAGTCATTAAACACCGTTTTCCGAAACTCCTTCACCAAAGAAGAAGTAAATATTCCTGAATTCCGTTCAAGAACATCTGCCAAGATGAGAAACATAGAAGTAGACATCCTCGGTGTAACAGAGCAGCTTAAATCGCTTATTAAAGGCAGGGCCTCCGGTCCAGATTGTATACCAGTCAGGTTCCTCTCAGAGTATGCTGATGAAATAGCTCCATATTTAGCAATTATATACAACCACTCGCTCACAGAAAGATCCGGACCTAAAGACTGGAAAATTGCTCAAGTCATGCCAATACCCAAAAAGGGAATTAGGAGTAATCCTCTGAATTACAGGCCTATATCACTAACGTCGATTTACAGTAGTGTTTTGGAACATACACTGTATTTGAACATTATGAAGTGCCTCGAAGAAACCGATTTATTGACACGTTGTCAGCACAGATTCAGAAAATATCGTTCTTAAGGAACACAACTAGCTCTTTATACTCACGAAGTAACAAGTGCTATCGACAGGGGAAGTCAAATTGATTCCATATTTTTAGATTTCCAGAAAGCTTTCGCCCCCGTTCCCCACACACGTCTTCTAACCAAACTGCGTGCCTATGGAATATCGCTTGAGTTGTGCGACTGGATTCGTGTTCCTAGTTATAGACTGAAAGTTATCGAGTAAAACAGAACTAATATGCGGCGTTCCCAATGGCGGTGTTATAGGCCCTCTATTGTTCCTGATCTACACTACTGGCCATTAAAATTGCTACAGCCGGCCACGGTGGTCGTGCGGTTCTAGGCGCTTCAGTCCGGAACCGCGGGACTACTACGGTCGCAGGGTCGAATCCTGCCTCGAGCATGGATGTGTGTGATGTCCTTAGGTTAGTTAGGTTTAAGTAGTTCTAAGTTCTAGGGGACTGATGACCTAAAATGTTAAGTCCCATAGTGCTCAGAGCCATTTTTTTTAATTGCTACACCAAGAAGAAATGCAGATAATAAACGGTTATTCATTGGACAAATATATTATACTAGCAGTGACTTGTGATTACATTTTCACGCAGTTTGGGTGCATAGACCCTGAGAAATCAGTACCCAGAACAACTACCTCTGGCCATAATAACGGCCTTGATACACCCGGGAATTGAGTCAAACACAGCTTGGATGGCGTGTACAGGTACAGCTGCCCATGCAGCTTCAACGCGATACCACAGTTCATCAAGAGTAGTGACTGGCGTAAGTAAGAGTGATTTCATGTGTGCCGCATGGGAGTGTCATAGGACCGTTGCTATTCACAATATACATAAATGACCTGGTGGATGACATCGGAAGTTCACTGAGGCTTTTTGCAGATGATGCTGTGGTGTATCGAGAGGTTGCAACAATGACAAATTGTACTGAAATGCAGGAGGATCTGCAGCGAATTGACGCATGGTGCAGGGAATGGCAATTGAATCTCAATGTAGACAAGTGTAATGTGCTGCGAATACATAAAAAAAAAAGATTCTTTATTATTTAGCTACAATATAGCAGGTCAGCAACTGGAATCAGTTAATTCCATAAATTATCTGGGAGTACGCATTAGGAGTGATTTAAAATGGAATGATCATATAAAGTTGATCGTCGGTAAAGCATATGCCAGACTGAGATTCATTGGAAGAATCCTACGGAAATGTAATCCGAAAACAAAGGAAGTAGGTTACAGTACGCTTGTTCGCCCACTGCCTGAATACTGCTCAACAGTGTGGGATCCGTACCAAATAGGGTTGATAGAAGAGATAGAGAAGATCCAACAGAGAGCAGCGCGCTTCGTTACAGAATCATTTAATAATCGCGAAAGCGTTACGGGGATGATAGATCAGTGGAAGACTCTGCAGGAGAGACACTCCATAGCTCGGTACGGGCTTTTGTTGAAGTTTCGAGAACATACCTTCACCGAAGAGTCAAGCAGTATATTGCTCTGTCCTACGTATATCTCGCGAAGCGACCATGAGGATAAAATCAGAGAGATTAGAGCCCACACAGAAGCATACCGACAATCCTCTTTTCCACGAACAATACGTGACTGGAATAGAAGGGAGAACCGATAGAGGTACTCAGGGTACCCTCCGCCACACACAGTCAGGTGGCTTGCGGATTATGGATGTAGATGTAGATGTATTGTGACGAGCCAGTTGCTCGGCCACCATTGACCAGACGTTTTCAATTGCTGAGAGATCTGGAGAATGTGCTGGCCAGGGCAGCAGTCGAACATTTTCTGTATCCAGAAAGGCCTGTACAGGACCTGCAACATGCCGTCGTGCATTATTCTGCTGAAATGTAGGGTTTCGCAGGGATCGAATGAAGGGTAGAGCCACGGGTCGTAACACATCTGAAATGTAACGTCCACTGTTCAAAGTGCCGTCAATGCGAACAAGAGGTGACCGAGACGTGTAACCAGTGGCACCCGATACCATCACGCCGAGTGATACGCCAGTATGGCGATGACGAATACACGCTTCCAATGTGCGTTCACCGCGATGTCGTCAAACACGGATGCGACCAGCATGATGCGGTAAACAGAACCTGAATTCATCCGAAAAGATGACGTTTTGCCATTCGTGTACCCAGGTTCGTCGTTGAATACAGCATCGCAGGCGCTCCTGTCTGTGATGCAGTGTCAAGGGTAACAGCAGCCATGGTCTCCGAGCTGATAGTCCATGCTGCTGCAAACGTCGTCGAACTGTTCGTGCAGATGGTTGTCTTTCAAACGTCCCCGTCTGTTGACTCAGGGTTCGAGACGTGGCTGCACGATCCGTTACAGCCATGGGTATACGATGCCTGTCTTCTCGGCTGCTAGTGATACGAGGCCGTTGGGATCCAGCACGGCGTTCCGTATTACCCTCCTGAACCCACCGATTCCATATTCTGCTAACAGTCATTGGATCATAGGCTACAATCCGACCCTTATCAAATTTGGAAACGTGATGGTACGCATTTCTCCTCCTTACACGAGGCATCACAACAACGTTTCACCAGGCAACGCCGGTCAACTGCTGTTTGTGTATGAGAAATCGGTTGGAAACTTTCGTCATGTCAGCACTTGTAGATGTCGCCACCGGCGCCAACCTTGTGTGAAAGCTCTGAAAAGCTAATCATTTGCTTATCGCAGCATGTTCTCCCTGTCGGTTAATTTCGCGTCTGTAGCACGTCATTTTCGTGGTGTAGCAATTTTAATGGCCAGTAGTGTATATTAACGACATAGCAGACAATCTTAGGGGCCGTCTTAGATTGTTTGCGGGTGATACTGTGATTTACCGTCTTGTAAATTCATCAGATGACCAAAACGAATTGCAAAGTGATTTTGATAAGATATCTGTATCGTGCGAAAAGTGGCAACTGACGCTGAATAAAGAAAAGTGTGAAGTTATTCACAAGAGTACTAAAAGAAATAATCTAAATTTCGATTACGCGATAAGTCACACATATCTGAAGGCTGTAAATTCAGTAAATACTTAGGGACTACAATTACAAATAACCCAAATTGGAACGACGACATAGATAATATTGTGGGTAGAGCAAACCAAAGACTGCGATTCATCGGCAGAACACTCAGAAGGTGCATTCTGTTGACACCCACCTACATAGGGAGAAAAATTATCATCACGATAAAATAAGAGAAATCAGGACTCGCACAGAAAAATTTAAGTGCTCATTTTTCCCACGTGCCGTTAGAGAGTGGAACGGTAGAGAGACAGCTTGAAGGTGGTTCATTGAACACTCTGCCATGCACTTTATTGTGAATAGCAGAGTAATCACGTAGATGTAGATGAAGCCGCCTTTCAGCTTGTCTGACACTCCGCCATTTTGGAGCATTGCCCCCTGCACAGACAGTGCGAACAAAACCGTCCAGATTGCCAGCTTTGGGATTCACCCATTTCCAGCGACGCTGCTCGCCTGTGCATTTGCCTGACATGTTGTGTACCGGCGCTTGGTTAAGACGGCCACGGCACGCCCCGAGCTGCACGCCCGCACGAGCAAATTCATCTCTCCTCTATACCTGCCCTAGGTGGGACGAATAACTGGCATACATACTTCTAACGTTACATCAGACGTTATGGATGAAATATAACGAATTTTCGCTGTTGTCCCACCAATTTGTCGTAGTTTTTTCCGTTACCTATCTACTCTTACAGACTTTCTCAAATCTTCAATGTATGTTACCAGAAACTGTTGGATCTGGGCTTCTCTCAGACAATAACTGCTTGACTAGGCATCATATACATGCTATATTCTTTGTTACTGAGCCCCTCTTTCTGCAGTTATGTAGGTCAATGTTTCGTTCTAACAATGTCTTTTGCGACTGGAGGAAGCTAAACAACCTGATGACTGAAATAAAACTAAACGCGTATGCTCTAAATAAGAGATTGATTATAGAAGCGGAATACGGAATCTAACGTACATTACTTGAATAAAACAAAGTGCGTGCCAAACCACGTCGTTTACAGATACGTTGAAAATTTACGTCACAATGACGGTGGACAATCAGCGCGAATCTTGAGCCAAAAATAAAATAAAAAAAGCTCTAATCTCTGAAGCTACTTTAATTTTATGGCTTTCATAATTTAGCTAACGTCCATTTTAAAATTTACCCGTTCAGATAATCGTGTTTTTACACACCGATTATTCAAACGTGATTAACATCCAGAAAAATATTTTCTGCATTAAATACATTTTACTCACATTTGGCTGAAGCCGTATTCAAAAGCTAGTGTTTACAAAGAGACAGAATCGCATAAATTAATTTTTAAAGAGTTATTTGGTATTACAGACTTCAATGACGAGAGCCGATATTAAAACATTTTGCAGCCCTGTAGAGTTCGAACTTAAGGGGGAAAATCTGCTTTAAACGTTGTCACCGCCACATGACGAACAGTATTGCTATACCTCTGGCAGTGAATTGGCTGGTCATTGTACACATAAGGAAAACTGGATTTATTCCATACTCCTACGAATAAATATTAATAAACGAGACCGGGCGTGAGTCGTGCTTCGGTAGCTCAGACGGTAGAGCACCTGCCCGCGAAAGGCAAAGGTCCCGAGTTCGAGTCTCGGTCGGGCACACAGTTTTAATCTGCCAGGAAGTTATAATTTTCCATCTCGAACATATCTTAGACTAATGGTCTTGTAACAGCAACAACACAATGAAAAGACCCCTGCAAATATACTCAGTTTTAGAAGGGGAACACACAATTTCCTTTTGTAATAGCAAATACATGGAACATATAGCTTAAACGGTGTCTGATGTTGAACACATGAGTGAAACATTACATGAATTTTATTGTATGTATATCCCACTTTTACAGATGCAAATTAATTTGTAAATTATAGAATTAAAAAGTTACATTATAAAAACTATAAAAAATCAAATTCTACAATTTCATTCGTTGCACTCCGTTTAATAGGCAGCACATGTCAATTGGAATGCAGTAGAAGCAGCCCTTTCTGCTTTCACTAAAAGCTTTTAAAGATGCCACGAATGAAAATAAATGGAAACTTGCCCTTTTTAATATTTAGCACTGGAATCCCACTAAACATCTCTGTTACAGAGGATTGTCTGTGCACAGTACTTACTTTAAAAGAAAAGAAATAGGACTCGCGCTGTCAGGACTCGCGCTCTAAGGGTTTCGTACAAACTTAACCTTGCATAGTGTATACAGAACTAACAAAAATGTATGGCACATAATGCAGGGTACATTTCTCACAATTAAACGAAGAAATTATATGAACATGGGTTTGGAAACGCTTTGTTTCCATGTTACAACTCATTATCTCCTACTTATTAATCAAATATATCCGAGTCTAAATTTTCACAATCTATACATGTGAATAGACATCAATCCTCACGCAACTGTTGAAACAAGTCATCAACAAAGATTTTCTGTCAGTGTTTGGTCCGGCACTGTTGGTGACTGTTTGGCAGCGCCACACTTTCTTCCACCCAATCGAAAGGGACAGAGTTGTTATAATTTCGTAGAGTATCTTCTGCCTGATCCGTTAGCAGATGCCCGTTAGGCTGTGCGAAGAAACATGCACGTCGTGCGCGGTGGAGCACCTCCTCACGTAGTGTGTGGACATTAAGTTGGGAACGTGGGTCTCACGGGGAATGTGCAGGGGATAAGACACTGCAGTCGCACTATCCTCTGTGCCCTCGGTGGCTCAGATGGATCAGCCGGTACGGTAGCTGAGTGAAGCCGGCACGGTAGCTCAGCGTGTTCGGTCAGAGGGTTAGCTGCCCTCTGTAATAAAAAAAACTGAGTTAATCGATCAACGACGAACTGAAACGGGTGTCTTGCGACGTCCACACTGAGCAGATGCAACGAACGAAAACGAACAAAATGAGATTTAAAAAAAGCGTGCTCGGTCAGAGGGTTAGTTACCGTCTGTAATTAAAGACTGAGTGAACGAATCAACAAAGTACCTGAACGGCTCTCATCGGACGTCCGCCACGAACAAATTCATCGACAAATATATAGCAAAATGAGATTTAAAAAAATGGTTAGAGCGTCTGCCATGTAAGCAGGAGATCCCGGGTTCGAGTCCCGGTCGGGGCACACATTTTTCAACTCTCCCCGATGGTCTACGAGGGCAATCCCAAAAGTAAGGTCTCCTATTTTTTTTATAAGTACATAGACCTCTTTATTTCTACAATGGTTTACGTCAGTTTACGACTTGGAAATTTAGCTATGTTTCGACATAATCACCATTTCTGTCGATGCATTTTTGTAGACACTGGCAGTTTTTGTATGCCCATGTCATACCAGCTCGCTGTCATGCTGTTCAGAAAGTTATGAACCTCCTCTTTCACCTCGTCGTCGGAGTCGAATCGCTTTCCGGCCAAATGTTATTTTAACCTAGGGAACAGGTGACAGTCACTGGGTGCCATGTCAGGGTGATTATGTTCCACTGAAACTGTTGCAGGAGAGCTACGGTTTCCAGAGCGATGTGTGGGCGAGCGTTGTCATGGAGAGTGTGTACGTCCTTGCTCAACATTGCTCTTCTCCGGTTCTGAATTGCCCGTTTGAGTGTTTTTCAGAGTCTCACAGTACCTGCCAGCGTTAATTGTGGTCCCAGAAATTCAACTCCGATGACGAGGTGAAAGAAAAGGTTTATAACTTTCTGAACAGCATGGCGGCGAGCTGGTATGACATGGGCATACAAAAACTGCCACAGCGTCTACAAAAATGCATCGACAGAAATGGTGATGATGTCGAAAAATAGCTAAATGTTCAAGCTGTAAACTGGTGCAAACCATTGTAGAAATAAACAGGTCTATGTAGTTATAAAAAAATAAGAGACCTTTCTTTTGGAATTGCGCTCGTATATCAACGCCTGTCGACAGCGTAGGGTCTTGATTTAATTGTCATTCTTCATTGTAGCTTTACTGTCGGTTCGCTTTCAAACACATTCGCTGACTGATAGATAGGTAGAGATGGACCAACTGCCTGGCCTCCACGTTCTCCGGAGCTAAACCCATCTTACTTCCATTTGTTGGAGCATTTGAAAGCTCTTATGTGTGGAACACCAGTGCAAGACGTTCAGACTCTACGCGCCCGTATTATGGAAGGCTGCGAAACCATACACGATACTCCAGGGATACATCAGAGCACCCGAGATTAACTATGACGGCGGGTAGATGCTTGTATCAATGTCCTTGGGGGGAATATTCAGCATATCCTGTGAGCAACAGTTGTATGTTGTATGCTGGTGTTTTCTGTTCGAGTGTGTTTCCCATGATTGTCTTTGAGAAAAGAAGTTGTAACATGGAAAAAAGCGTTTTAAGATGCATGTTAATGTAACATAATCTGTTCGTCTACGTGTGAGGAATGTGTCCTGCAATTAGTGCCATACATTTTTGTTGTTGTTGTTGTGGTGGTGGTGGTGATTCATTATTTCGAGCGCCTCAGTGGCAGGGTGCAGGTGCTCCTATCGCACACCACTGCGGCGACTAGCGTGTGTCTACCCTACCCCAGTCATCCACCCGAGGAAAGGGGACCTACAGTTCAACGTGAAATCCGAACCACTTGGTGTTTTTGGCGATACCTCACATCGTTGAGAGCTGACGGATAGGTTAAGTGAAAACTGAAAAATCCGTGATCGGAACAGCATTCGAACCCATGTCTGTTACCAGACAGGCACTTTGTAAATAGACTACCAAGCCTGACGTATGTGCTGGTTAGACACGTGTCATTTGTAGGTTTTGAGTCGTGAGTTTGCTGGTATCAAAAAACGTGACGTTGTTGTTGTTGTTGTTGTTGTGGTCTTCAGTCCTGAGACTGGTTTGATGCAGCTCTCCATGCTACTCTGCCCTGTGAAAGCTTCATCATCTCACAATACCTACTGCAACCTACATCCTTCTGAATCTGCTTAGTGTATTCATCTCTAGGTCTCCCTCTACGATTTTTACCCTCCAAACTGCCCTCCAACGTTAAATTTGTGATCCCTTGATGCCTCGGAGTAACTCCTTTCCTCCATCTGCCACATTGCACTTCAGAAGAATGTGTGATAGCGAATTTTGTAGTCAATTTCTCCAGACCCCTAGCAGACATCGGACCAATGCCTTTTTTCGTATTCACGAGAGTACGGAACTTCTGCAGGGCTACTGGCGGGCAGTCACAGTTCTTGTAAAGGAGTTTTACCAGCAGTACGCGATCCTACATGGAGACAGTAAATTGAGCGTCTCGGACGCAACTGTCGTGTGCCGCGCTTCTGTTGGTGTGCATATTCTGACGACTAAAGCGCCGTCAGTTGCTCAAATTTTCGTTGGTTTTTTGTTCCGTGAAATTTCCCCCTGCGTCAGTAATGTTGTTGTTGTTATTGTTGTTGTGGTCTTCAGTCATGAGACTGATTTGATGCAGCTCTCCATGCTACTCTATCCTGTGCAAGCTTCATCTCCCAGTACCTACTGCAACCTACATCCTTCTGAGTCTGTTTAGTGTATTCATCTCTTGGTCTCCCTCTACGATTTTATCCCTCCACGCTGCCCTCCAATACCAAATTGGTGATCCCTTGATGCCTCAGAAAATGTCCTACCAACCGATTCCTTCTTCTAGTCAAGTTGTGCCACAAACTTCTCTTCTCCCCGATGCTATTTAATACCTCCTCATTAGTTACGTGATCTATCCACATTATCTTCAGCATTCTTCTGTAACACCACATTTCGAAAGCTTCTATTCTCTTCTTGTCCAAACTATTTATCGTCCATGTTTCACTTCCATACATGGCTACACTCCATACAAAAACTTTCAGAAATGACTTCCTGACACATAAATCTATACTCGATGTTAACAAATTTCTCTTCCTCAGAAACGCTTTCCTTGCCATTGCCAGTCTACATTTTACATCTTCTACTTCGACCATCATCAGTTATTTTGCTCCCCAAATAGCAAAACTCATTTACTACTTTAAGTGTCTCATTTCCTAATCTAATTCCCTCAGCATCACCCAATTTAATTTGACTGCATTCCATTATCCTCGTTTTGCTTTTGTTGATGTTCATCTTATATCCTCCTTTCAAGACACTGTCCATTCCGTTCAACTGCTCTTCCAAGTCCTTTGCCGTCTCTGACAGAATTACAATGTCATCGGCGAACCTCAAAGTTTTTACTTCTTCTCCATTAATTTTAATACCTGCTCCGAATTTTTCTTTTGTTTCCTTTACTGCTTGCTCAGTATACAGATTGAATAACATCGGGGAGAGGCTACAACCCTGTCTCACTCCTTTCCCAACCACGAATACACTAAGCAGATTCAGAAGGATGTAGGTTGCAGTAGGTACTGGGAGATGAAGAAGCTTGCACAGGATAGAGTAGCATGGAGAGGTGCATCAAACCAGTCTCAGGACTGAAGACAACAACAACAACAACAACAACACTTAATTGTATTGTTTCGATCCCGGTGAGAGGGAGTGCGCGAGTGATCGTATCTTTTGACTGCCTTGACTTGACACCGCCAAGGGATCTGTAGACCATAGTACTTGAGGTAAATTTCAAGCTCAGACCTCTGCCCGTTCCTGAGAAAGAGCCGTCTTAGCAGACGGAGAGACAGGCAGAGATACGAGAGTGATCTCGTATGGGTTTCGTTTTCATGACTGAAATACGAATGTCTGAGGGAAGAAAGGGGGGCGCAAAATAATATATCGGTTATGTGGAGAACATGTCTCCAACCGGCCCTGAATAAACTGCGTTATTAACAGTGCCTAGTTTATGTTTTTACTTTCTCAGAATCGACGTATGTTTCACATCTCCCTTTAGCCGTCTGTCTCATGTAATGTCACCCGTCTGTGGAACGTTCGCTGCTAAGTTTCCTTCCTAGATTCGATCCAATGAAACCACACCAAAAAACCGGAATACACAGGGTGCCTAGAACTAAAGCTCCAGTTTCAAAACACTATAGAAAGAGAACCACTGCTCATGATGACAATGAACAGCATATTACTAACGATGGAGACACGTCAAGGCACAAAAAATAACGAAAATCTTACCTTAAGATGCTTAAAGCGCCATCTATTGGTAAATGGGGTCAGCTAAAATTACAGATAAGTCGCCATAGGATGGCCATGGCGTTAGCTGCATATCACACCATCCATAATGTGGCTGTACAAGATCGACAGCGAACAACTGTGGCAGCATGGCAAGCGAGACGAACGCAAGACATGTTCAGTATGCTCTCCACCGTTGAAGTCTACAAACACTATGTTACACAACATATCGAAGTGCGTCAGGGGCCACGTTCAGAATGCGTTGCGCAATGCTTACCCTCAGTTCAGCTACGTTCGTAAATGGAGCACTGAACACAATATCTATCAGACAACCCCACAGCCGGAAGTCGCCCGGATTAAGATCAGGTGATCTGGACGGCCAGGCTGTAGGGAAATGGTGGCTGGTATTTCCAAGCAGCTGCTTCACTAGTTGTGCAGTGCACGAAGAAGCGCCATCTGGTATAAGAATGATCGTACCCACACATCCGCGCTGGTAAAGGGCTGGAATGACGTTGGTGCTCAAAACATAGCGTTTACCAGTGACGGTACAGGTGACAGGACTTGCAGGAATCACCACCTGAAAAAATACTGCTGTATGAAAAAAGATGCCGTCCACCCGCACGTGTGCAGAATGAAATGGTACTGGCTGATGTGCATGTGGATTTTCCGTTGCCCATATTCTGGGGCTGTGCATATTGACATGTCCTCGGAGACGGAATTGGGCTGCTTCTGTCCAGAGAATGTTCCATGTCCATTCATTGCCCACTTCCACGCTAACAAGTAATTTCAGAAAGGAAGTTTGTCCTGTTGGCAGGTCAGCAGGAAGCAGCTCTTGATTATGGGTGATTTTCGTATGGATAGCAATGCCGTATGTTTTTTTAGGATTTTTCGCGCCGTTATCGCAGGTATCTCCAACGTTCGGGCAATTCCCAATGGATTACATGTTTGCAAACCACCGCTCGACCTCTCCTACAATGCTGTGGGCACAGTTTCGACAGATGTCGGAGTAACTTCTTTCCTCCATCTGCCACATTGCACTTCAGAAGAAATGTGATAGCGAATTTTGTAGTCATTTTCTCCAGACCCTTAGTAGACATCGGACCAATGCCTGTTTTCGTATTCACGAGAGTACGGAACTTCTGCAGGGCTACTGGCGCGCAGTCACAGTTCTTGTAAAAGAGTTTTACCAGCAGCACGCGATCCTACATGGAGACAGTAAATTGAGCGTCTCGGACGCAACTGTCGTGTGCCGCGCTTCTGTTGGTGTGCATATTCTGACGACTAAAGCGCCGTCAGTTGCTCAAATTTTCGTTGGTTTTTTTGTTCCGTGAATTTTCCCCCTGCGTCAGTAATGTTGTTGTTATTGTTGTTGTGGTCTTCAGTCGTGAGACTGATTTGATGCAGCTCTCCGTGCTACTCTATCCTGTGCAAGCCTCTTCATCTCCCAGTACCTACTGCAACCTACATCCTTCTGAATCTGCTTAGCGTATTCATCTCTTGGTCTCCCTCTACGATTTTATCCCTCCACGCTGCCCTCCAATACTAAACTGGTGATCCCTTGATGCCTCAGAACATGTCCTACCAACCGGTCCCTTCTTCTAGTCAAGTTATGCCACAAACTCCACTTCTCCCCAATTCCATTCAATACCTCCTCATTAGTTACTTGATCTACCCATCTAATCTTCAGCATTCTTCTGTAGCACCACATTTCGAAAGCTTCTATTCTCTTCTTGTCCAAACTAGTTATCGTTCATGTTTCACTTCCATACATGGCTACACTCCATACAAATACTTTCAGAAAAGACTTCTTGACACTTAACTCTATACTCGATGTTAACAAATTTCTCTTCCTCAGAAATGCTTTCCTTGCCATTGCCAGTCTACATTTTATATCTTCTCTACTTCGACCATCATCAGTTATTTTGCTCCCCAAATAGCAAAACTCATTTCCCCTCATTTCCTAATCTAATTCCGGCAGCATCACCCATTTTTATTCGACTACATTCCATTATCCTCGTTGTGCTTTTGTTGATGTTCATCTTATATCCTCCTTTCAAGACACTGTCCATTCCGTTCAACTGCTCTTCCAGGTTCTTTGCTGTCGGTGACAAAATGACAATGTCATCGGCGAACCTCAAAGATTTTATTTCTTCTCCATGGTTTTTAATTCCTACTCTAAATTTTTCTTTTGCCTGCTTTATTGCTTGCTCAATACACAGATTGAGTAACGTCGGGGAGAGGCTAAAACCGTGTCTCACTCCCTTCCCAACCACTGCTTCCCTTTCATGTCCCTCGACTCTTGCAACTGCCATCTTGTTTCTGTACAAATTGTAAACACCCTTTCGCTCCCTGTATGTTACCCCTGCCACCTCCAGAATTTGAAAGAGAGTATTCCAGTCAACATTGTCAAAAGCTTTCTCTAAGTCTACAAATGCTAGAAACGCAGGTTTGTGTTTCCTTAATCTAGCTTCTAAGATAAGTCTTAGGGTCAGTATTGCCTCACGTGTTCCAACATTTCTAGGGAATCCAAACTGATCTTCCCCGAGCTCAGCTTCTACTAGTTTTTACATTCGTCTGTAAAGAATTCGTGTTAGTATTTTGTAGCAGTGACTTATTAAACTGATAGTTCGAAAATTTTCACGTCTGTCAACAACTGCTTTCTTTGGGATTGGAATTATTATATTCTTCTTGAAGTCTGAGGGTATTTCGCTTGTCTCATACATCTTGCTCACCAGATGGTAGAGTTTTGTCAGGACTGGCACTCCCAAGGCCGTCAGTAGCTCCAATGGAATGTTGTCTACTCATTATGGACATCCCGTATCTGGTGGCACGGGCGTCTGTACGCAGCTCGTGCCGGTTCCCATTCCCAATCAGTACCGCAACGGGCTCTGTAGCGTCTAGCAGAGTACGCAGGTCAAGGGGACAATGTATAATTACAGCGAACGCGTAGCGGTAAGCACAGCGGGGCTGATTATTATTGGTAAGCGCAGGCTGGCGGGCTGGCTATGTACGTAGGCAGGTAGGGCAGCAGTGACCGCGCGAGTGTCGCGCATGCGCCGTGCGCAGCAACGCGCGGGCAGGCTGGCTGGCTGGGTAGAAGCGGCAGGTTTAGCATAAACCGGACATTCGCATGCCCGGGCCGGGGCGCTGGTCCGCTGCGGCGGCCGCCAGCTGTCGCAGGCGAGAGCGTACACACACACACACACACACACACACACACACACACACACACGTGGACCTTCCAGCGCGGCACCGCCTGCGCCAGACGACCTGCACGTGGCTCGCCGCATACAAACAGCCCTGCGTGTAGCGTCAACCCGCCGTTCAGTACAGCGGGAAGGGGGGCGGGGCGGATATAAACCACAGCCTTCCGTAACAAACGTTCACTCTGACCACTGACCTCACAACAAGCACCCCCAAAATGCTACACCAATACCACGATTTCAAAATGGCGTCCTGTGAAATACCCACTAACTGTGGCATCATAATACTGGGATGGTGCGCGAGTTCGTAGCGTTTTTGTTACGCATGTTGCTATTCCGGGTTGGGTTGTTTTGGGGAAGGAGACCAGATAGTGAGGTCATCGGTCTCATCGAATTAGGGAAGGACGGAAAAGGAAGTCGGCCGTGCCCTTTGAAAGGAACCATCTCGGCATTTGCCTGACGCGATTTAGGGAAATCACGGAAAACCTAAATCAGGATGGCCGTCGTCCTCCCGGCTATTCCGCTTGCTATGGGTTTATTTGAAGATTGTTATTTCTCATGTGTAGTTCATTGTTGCCGGCCGTTGTGCCCGAGTGGTTGTAGGCGCTTCAGTCCGGAAATGCTGCTGCTAGGGTCGCAGGTTTGAATCCTGTCTCGGGCATGGATGTGTGTGACGTCCTTACGTTAGTTAGGTTTAAGTAGTTCTAGGGGACTCATGACCTCAGAAGTTACGTCCCGTAGTGCTCAGAGCCACTTGAACCAAGTTCACTGTTGCTTTTTAAGTTTACATGTCGTCATGTTCCCAGAATGAGATTTTCACTGCGTAGTGGAGTGTGAACTGATAAGAAACTTCCTGACAGATCAAAACTGTGTGCCGGACCGAGGCTCGAACTCGGGACCTTTGCCTTTCGCGGACAGGAGCCTTGTTCTGCAACAAAAATGGTTCAAATGGCTGTGAGCACTATGGGACTTAACTACTGATGTTATCAGTCCCCTAGAACGTAGAACTACTTAAACCTAACTAACCTAAGGGCAACACACACATCCATGCCCGAGGCAGGATTCGAACCTGCGACCGTAGGGGTCGCGCTGTTTCAGACTGTAGTGCCTAGAACCGCTCGGCCACCCCGGCCGGCTGTTCTGGAACGTTCGCAAAAGACCTTCTGTGGAGTTTGGAAAGTAGGAGACGAGGTGTTAACAGAATTGAAGCTGTGAGGGCGAGTCGTTCAAAAATGTTAAAATGTGTGTGAAATCTTATGGCACGTAACTGCTAAGGTCATCAGTCCTTAAGCTTACACACTACTTGACCTAAATTATCCTAAGGACAAACACACACACCCATGCCCGAGGGAGGACTCTAACCTCCGCCGGGACCAGCCGCACAGTACATGACTGCAGCCCGAAACAGCTCGGCTAATCCCGCGCATCTGGGGCGAGTCGTGAGTAGCTCAGTTGGTCGCCGGCACGGTAGCTCAGCGTGTTCGGTTAGAGGGTTAGCTGCCCTCTGTAATAAAAAAACGGAGTGAATGGATCAGTAACGAACTTCAATGGGCGTCAGGTGACGTCCGCCACGAACAATTGAAACGAACAAAAAGAGATTAAAAAAAAGGTTGGTAGAGCACTTGCCCCCGAAAGGCAAAGGCCCATTGTTTTAATCTGGCAGGACGTTTCACTATACAGGAGTTGGGTTGGGAAGTCATTCCGCCCTCAGATTTTCACCTTTCCGCCCTCTATCGAACAGCCTTCAAGGAAGTTCTTTTCCGGATGAAAATGCGATCCGAATACGACTGGAGTTTTTTTGCCTCAAAATCAAGTGATTTCTACAGTCGCAGAATCGAAAAGTTACTGCAGCGTTGGCAGACTTTCGCAAATAGTGAATGAGGCTATATCATTGATGACTAAACTATATGTTATGTATGTCTGTTGTACTGATTAAACTTGTGGAAAAAAGCTACGTATTAGGCACCAATCTAATATTAACATCAAATACAGACTCTCACAAATTCTAAAAAAAAAAAAGTTTTTCAGCTAACAGGACAACTGCTGGAAACGGGGACTTAATGCGGCGAAAAACTGCGGTCTAAAATAACAACCGCAAAATCAGTCATCCATATTATTAACCCGCTGTCTCGGAACCCGGTACCAGTTGCAGATTCCCTGTCTAACGGCTTACTGGAGAACAAACATTTGATTTTCAATATATTTTATGATCCGTATTCATCACATCTATGCATGTATATTACGAATATAGGCTACGACAACGTATCGGGTTTTAGACACCGAGCGAGGTGGCGCAGTGGTTAGCACACTGGACTCGCATTCGGGAGGACGACGGTTCAATCCCGCGTCCGGCCATCCTGATTTAGGTTTTCCGTGATTTCCCTAAATCGCGTCAGGCAAATGCCGGGATGGTTCCTTAGAAAGGGCATGGCCGATTTCCTTCCCCATCCTTCCCTAATCCGAGCTTGTGCTCCGTCTCTAATGACCTCGTTGTCGACGGGACGTTAACCAGTAATCTCCTCCTCCTCCTCTTCGGATTTTAGACAAGCTGTGCCGTTTACCACTGGTTATTCACTGTCCACAATATTAGCTACCTTATGTAACTTTGATACGTACTCATATTCTGGAATACACCAGAAATACAACTGACTGCGACGCTAAAATACAGTTGATTCTTGAGTAGCATATCAACTGGAAACTGCCACAGTACGCGACGCAAAGAAAGAGGAAGACGTCAGAGCTCCAAAAACAGTCATCACTGGACGAAGCCATTTTTAAGAACACCCGAGACCTCTTACGCTTGATGGGCTACCAAAGATCCACAACACACATTCTCCCCTTCGCCCCGTTGTGAACACCTTTGGATCACCAACTTGTAGATGGGGAAAACATCTGACTAACCTCCTTGCACTGCATGTGGACGCCGTGTGAGTCGCATCAAGAACACCGATGATTGTATTAACTGAATTAAACATCTGCTTCTAGGGGAAGGTGATACGATGAGAGTAGATATCTCCTCTCCCAGTTACTCGACAGTACGGTAGTGGGATTGCTTAAGCACACTTTGATCTCATCGTATCTCATGTACGGCGGCCAGTGTCTGGACAGCGTGGCGATGGGAAGTCCGTTCGGTCCGTTCGTAGCCAACATTTTATGGAGAAATTTAAAGACAGTTTCAGCTGAACCATGTCGCTGTTACCGTTACGTCGACGACTGTTTTATCATCTGGCCCCATGAACGTGAAAAACTGGAAGAAGCCTTAGATTACCTCAACGGCATTCACGACCACATTAGATTTACGATGGAAACAGACACACGTGGTGCAGTGACATTCCCTGACGTCCACGTTCGCCGGAAAACCAGTGGACACTTCAGCCACAGTGCCTAACGGAAACCTACACACGCGGATCGCTATCAGCACCCTCACAGCCACAGCCACCCGGCACAGAAACGTCTTTCTGCAGCACAGTGTCGGGGAAAGATTAGCCGGCTCCTGACGGTACACAACGTCTCGTCAGCTTTCAGGCCTCAGAAGAAATAAGACAGCTCATGAGGCCTGTGAAGGACGATCTAGGCCTCTGGTGGACTTGAATGTAAAAGAGACGATGCCAGTTTTTTTGTTACTACGTGGGCGAAACACTATAGGTGGTGGACCAACGCTAGATGGGACACGAAGGGTGCTTACGCCTACGCTTGCCTGAAAAATCAGCCGTGACAGAACACGCTGTAGAAAATACACCAAATTGTGTTCGACGAAACACCTGTCATCATGAAGAATGTTGGGATAGCATTATATAAGAAGCGTAGAAATAAAAATATCTGAAAACACCATCAGTAAGGACGATTTGCAGCTGAGCACAGCCAGTGACCTAACCATCGCGAGACTGAAGCCGTCGCGACGAACGCGGAAAGAAAACACCGTCGTATTTGGCGAGGAATCTGGCACCAGTGACGTCATAGGCAACAGCACGGCTGTATAACGGCTAGGCCACGGGGATTCGGCTGTCATTTACGATCACCAAGTAACGGTCAGTCGAAAGGTCATGGGATTTTAAGCACATGACACTGTTGGAAACCCGTGATTTCATTAAATCAAGTCGCCGCGAGACCATACCAGAAATGTCTTTCCGACGATCCAGTACAATTAACGTCACTGGAAAACATTCATTACGTTTTCCACAACAGTATGTACACCAACTTCTAACCAACGGATACTAATTACTCTACATTACTCCCTCACTCCTCGAGACAAATAATACGTGTACCACCTGACGATGAATCTCTAGGCGGTTCGAAAGCGGTAATGGAATAATTTAAAAAAAATCCGTGATTCACTGCCACACAATCAATTAAAGGCCTGTGTTTGATACTGGCAGATATCTTTTGCCTAGGAGTTCTGTAGGTGGTGGTGGTGGTGGTGGTGGTGGTGGTGGTGGTGGTGGTGGTGGTGGTGGTGGTTGGTGTTTAACGTCCCGTCGACAACGAGGTCATTAGAGACAGAGCGCAAGCTCAGGTTAGGGAAGGATTGGGAAGGAAATCGGCCGTGCCCTTTCAAAGGAACCATCCCGGCATTTGCCTGAAACGATTTAGGGAAATCACGGAAAACCTAAATCAGGATGGCTGGAGACGGGATTGAACCGTCGTCCTCCCGAATAGGAGTTCTGTAGTTCTTGGTTCCTCCGTAATGGGTTACTTTGTTTCTAAAGTATGAAAATACCTTCACTTCGCCTAATTCGTAGTCTCCAATGCTGATGTTAAGTTCACGTCTGTAGACGTCTCTCCATTGAGAACAACATGCAGTGTTCTGTTTGCTAAAAACTCTTCAATCCAACCACACAGCTGGTCTGATATTCCGTAGGGTCTTACTTTATCAGGCGACAGTGCGGAACTGCATCGAACACCTTCCGGAAGTAAAGGAAAATGGGATCTACCTGGGAGCCTGTATCTAATATTTTCTGGGTCTCACGAACAAATAAAGCGAGCTGGGTCTCACACGATCGCTGTTTCCGGAATCCATGTTGATTCTCACAGAGTAAGAAACTTCCTGGCAGATTAAAACTGTGTGCCCGACCGATACTCGAACTCGGGACCTTTGCCTTTCAAAGCTGTGAGTACCGGACGTGAGTCGTGCTTCGGTAGCTCAGATGGTAGAGCACTTGCCCGCGAAAGACAAAGGTCCCGAGTTCGAGTCTCGGTCGGGCACACAGTTTTAATCTGCCAGGAAGTTTCATATCGGCGCACACTCCGCTGCAGAGTGAAAATCTCATTCTGGTCTCACAGAGTAGATTCTGGGTTTCCAGAAATGACATGATACGCGAGCAAAAAACATATTCTAAAATTCTACAGCAGATCGATGACGGAGATATAGGCCTATAGTTTTGCGCATCTGCTCGACGACCCTTCTTTGGGACTACCTGTGCTCTTTTCCAATCATTTGGAACCTTCCGATCAGCCCTGTAGAGAGATTACTGTGAAGGCAGGGCATCGCGACGTGGAAGCGTCGCCGCGTTGACAAGTAGCGAAAGACAAAGGTCCCGAGTTCGAGTCTCGGTCGGGCACACAGTTTTAATCTGCCAGGAAGTTTCATATCGGCGCACACTCCGCTGCAGAGTGAAAATCTCATTCTGGTCTCACAGAGTAGATTCTGGGTTTCCAGAAATGACATGATACGCGAGCAAAAAACATATTCTAAAATTCTACAGCAGATCGATGACAGAGATAGAAGACTATAGTTTTGCGCATCTGCTCGACGACCCTTCTTTGGGACTACCTGTGCTCTTTTCCAATCATTTGGAACCTTCCGATCAGCCCTGTAGAGAGATTAGTGTGAAGACAGGGCATCGCGGCGTGGAAGCGTCGCCGCGTTGACAAGTAGCGACGCGGCAGCGTCACCTGGCCCGACTCCCCGCCTCTGGGAGTCAGGTCCGTGCGGAACAAAGGCGGCTGCGAGGGGCGCGCTGTCTGGGCCGCTTGATCGACCGCTTCGCGCCGCGCCGCGCCGCGCCCCGCCCAACTGCGCGCCGACCGTGGCCGTGGTCGTGGTCGTGGTCGTGAGCCGAGCTGACGCGCCGGTCCCCAAACCAGCACCGGTGCCGTCAAGCTGTCGTGTATTCCGGAGCGCACTCCAGTCACTGCCACAACCGTCTACTCTGATAAATGTTTCCTGTCCCTGCACAGGAAGTACCAAGTCAGAAAAGCAAATAGAATTTTATGAAATCGCACGCTGCATTTTGAACCCTGTCGGCCTGTCATCGTCGGCAGCACGCAACCCGAATAAAGTATTCGTGCGGCCCGCGGTTCTCTGCCGGATTATGTGACAATAAGCGTCTAGTGCCTAACGGCAGCCGGCTGGAGGGGCCGAGCGGTTCTAGGCGATACAGTCTGGAACCGCGCGACCGCTACGGTCGCAGGTTCGAATCCTGCCTCGGGCATGGATGTGTGTGATGTCCTTAGGTTAGTTAGGTTTAAGTAGTTCTAAGCTCTAGGGGACTGATGAACTCAGAAGTCCTATAGTGCTTAGAGTCATTTGAACCATTTTTGAACTAACAGCAGAATCCAGAAACGTCAACTGGCGTTTAGAGCTTCTTCAGAGTGCAGTTTGTGGTATCGATTACGATTTACATAAACGATCTGGTGGATGGTATTGACAGCGGCCTTAGACTGTTTGCCGATGATGCTGTAGTCTACAGGAATGTAGTATCACACGAAAGTTGTGAACAGATCAATGAGGATTTGCAGAAAATAAACGCGTGGTGTAATGACTCGCAGTTGTGTCTCAATATTACTAAGAGTAACCTACTGCGTGTAACAAAGCGAAAATCCCCACTAAGTAAGAGTACAAAATAAATGTCCAGTCTTTGGAAGCGGTAACGCCCGTCAAGAATCTGGGTGTGACTGTTCGAAATGATCTCATATGGAATGATCAGATTACACAAGTAACGGGTAAGGCGAACTCTAGATTGCGGTTTATTGGTAGAATCCTGAATCGATGCAGTCCTTCAACAAAGGAAGTAGCTTACAATACGTTAGTTCGTCCAGTCTTAGAGTATTGTTCGTCTGTATAGGACCCTTACCAGTTGGGTCTCATTCAAGAGATGTAGGAGGACCAAAGAAGAGCGGCAAGATTCGTGACTGGTACATTTAGCCATCGCGAGAGCGTTAGAAATCTCACAGAAAGTTTGAAGTGGGACACACTTGCAGATAGACGACGCGCTAAACAGAAGGGGCTGCTCACTAAATTCCGATATACAATCTTGACCGAGGATGTAGAGCATATATTATTACCACCAACTTTCAAATCGCGTAATGATCATCATTCAAAGATGAGGGAAATAAGAGCTCGTACTGAGGCGTTCAGACAGTCGTTTTCCCTCGCGCAATCGGCGAGTGGAACAGGGGGTGCGGGGGTGGGGAATTTGGCCCGAATTGTGCCCTCCGCCACACACCGCTTGGTGGCTAGCGGAGTATATACAGGGTGTTTCAAAAATGACCGGTATATTTGAAACGGCAATACAAACTAAACGAGCAGCGATAGAAATACACCGTTTGTTGCAATATGCTTGGGACAACAGTACATTTTCAGGCAGACAAACTTTCGAAATTACAGTAGTTACAATTGTCAACAACAGATGGCGCTGCGGTCTGGCAAACTCTATAGTACGATATTTTCCACATATCCACCATGCGTAGCAATAATATGGCGTAGTCTCTGAATGAATTTACCCGAAACGTTTGACAACGTGTCTGGCGGAATGGCTTCACATGCAGATGAGATGTACTGCTTCAGCTGTTCAATTGTTTCTGGATTCTGGCGGTACACCTGGTCTTTCAAGTGTCCCCACAGAAAGAAGTCACAGGGGTTCATGTCTCGCGAATAGGGAGGCCAATCCACGCCGCCTCCTGTATGTTTCTGATAGCCCAAAGCAATCACACGATCATCGAAATATTCATTCAGGAAATTAAAGACGTCGGCCGTGCGATGTGGCCGGGCACCATCTTGCATAAACCACGAGGTGTTCGCAGTGTCGTCTAAGGCAGTTTGTGCCGCCACAAATTCACGAAGAATGTCCAGATAGCGTGATGCAGTAATCGTTTCGGATCTGAAAAATGGGCCAATGATTCCTTTGGAAGAAATGGCGGCCCAGACCAGTACTTCTTGAGGATGCAGGGACGATGGGACTGCAACATGGGGCTTTTCGGTTCCCCATATGCGCCAGTTCTGTTTATTGACGAAGCCGTCCAGGTAAAAATACGCTTCGTCAGTAAACCAAATGCTGCCCACATGCATATCGCCATCATCAATCCTGTGCACTATATCGTTAGCGAATATCTGTCGTGCAGCAATGGTAGCGGCGCTGAGGGGTTGCCGCGTTTGAATTTTGTATGGATAGAGGTGTAAACTCTGGCGCATGAGACGATACGTGGACGTTGGCGTCATTTGGACCGCAGCTGCAACCCGGCAAACGGAAACCAGAGGCCGATGTTGGATCACCTGCTGCACTAGCTGCGCGTTGCCTCTGTGGTTGCCGTACGCGGTCGCCCTACCTTTCCAGCACGTTCATCCGTCACTTTCCCAGTCTGTTGAAATTTTGCAAACAGATCCTTTACTGTATCGCTTTTCGGTCCTTTGGTTACATTAAACCTCCGTTGAAAACTTCGTCTTGTTGCAACAACACTGTGTTCTAGGCGGTGGAATTCCAACACCAGAAAAATCCTCTGTTCTAAGGAATAAACCATGTTGTCCACAGCACACTTGCACGTTGTGAACAGCACACGCTTACAGCAGAAAGACGACATACAGAATGGCGCACCCACAGACTGCGTTGTCTTCTATATCTTTCACATCACTTGCAGCGCCATCTGTTGTTGAAAATTGAAACTACTGTAATTTCGAAAGTTTGTCCGCCCTGAAAATGTACTGTTGTCCCAAGCATATTGCAAGAAACGGTGTATTTCTATCGTTGCTCGTTTACTTTGTATTGCCGTTTCAAATATACCGGTCATTTTTGAAACACCCTGTACATAGATAATTACTAGGTTACCAGTTAATAAGAAGATTGGTACAGGGTAACAATTATTGAGCTATATGAAAAAAAATGTAATTTACGAACTACGGCATGCACACACTTTGCAATTTTTGCGTTACTTAAACTTCACATAAACCGAATTAATATTAAATACATTGTATTTAATGATGTTTTGTTTTAAGGGCATGAGAAAAAGAGGCGAAGGAAAACTTAGGATGCAAAATAAATTTCCAGAAATGTATTATAAGGCGTACACGAGTACTTCGTGTACAAAATTGCTTTTACCGTTTTACAGCTGATAATTTACAAGTGCTGGGTGATAATCATCGTAAAAACAAGAGAAGCAGTAATTTCGTGATTATCTTGCACACATTATAAACGCCCCACGCTCCATCTTTACAATTACATGGTACTTCTAAAGTTTCTGTGGAAAAACAATCTAGATTTATATTCATAAAAGTTTCGCTCTCGTGCACAGTTTGGCAGTAAAGCACACGTAACGCATCATTTCGTAAAATATTGGCGAGGATTGTTGGTGATGTACAACGGAATGTATTTTGATAGTCTTACCTGGATGTGATTTTTCCCCTCTATCTCGATGAAGTCAGTGTTAAAGCTTCTTGATCAAATTATTTACGGGACACGACACATCTAGACATCACAGGGTTGGGCTAGCGGAGTGGATTTGCCGGAAATTACTGTAATACTGTCCGATGGCAATCCATCTCCATCTTGAAAAACCTTCTGGATTTATCTGTCTTGATCATTAGTCAATTAACGGAAGAAATTTGTTCTCCTGCACGTAAGGCTTCATCAGACCAGCCAAATTTTTGTATGATGCTGTTGTAAATTTCCCAGATTTTGGCGAACTAATGACGCTCTTCCTGTACAGGGTGGTCGGAAATTCCCGTTACAGGCTTCTAGGACTTGTAGAGGTGAGTGAGTACATCGTATTTTGAATAGGAACCCATGTCCGGAAACGTCATCGAACAAGTCTACAGAGCGTCAAATTTATAGGCGCGGACGTCTGTAAATGTACGTATGCATGGGGTGATTCCGTGGTGATGTTACAGACTTTCTAGGATGATGGAGAACGATAAATGTGTTAATTTGAAGTGAGGATCCCTGTACAGGAAACGAACGAGTCGAAAGTTATAAACGGAAACCGTTCTGGTACCTCTGACAGTTGAATACATGTACTCTTGTATTGCGAAGAGTGCGGGGCTGGTAACTTCCAGTGGTGGTAGTGTGGACAAAACCGAGAAAAAATGTCCAATAAACGTCGGCTCCAAATTGCATACCTGAGGAACTATGATCATTCGTTCATCTTCCCTAATGTGGAACACATCTCCTCTATTGAGCAAGTGTTCATAGCTGTTACGGTGCGCACACTTGGTTCATTTCTATACTGCTGTACCCACAGTCTTCTGAACGATCAATGGATGATAAAAATACTCGCTATTCTGCTCTCCGCTTTTCTTGTTCCGCCAGCCCTTCCGAGTCTTGCTTCTCCTCCTCCTCCTCTTTCTTTGCTCTTTCCACCATCAGAGTTCACTGCTAATAACGTCACTTCATCGTGGTGACGAAATCGGAACAGCTGGTTGGACACAGCTTGTATAAAAAAAAAGCTGACACTCGTAGAAAGTTTATGCCCAACATGTAAACACTCAACGGAAATCTGTTTCCGAAATTCATTTGCCTCATTCCGCAAGGCAACATATATAGTCGTGGCGAATCGTATTTTATATTGATTTTGTATTTATGGGATAATTGTCTGACCATTTTCTTAGTATCTTTAGTCTGTCACTATTTTAGAGTCTGAAGCTCTAAAGAGGTAAGTACATCAAAATAATTGATTTTCTGCTGTAATGTAAGTAACATAGTATGGTTATACATTTTAAAGGTAATATATACATCCCTGTTTGTTATGCTCGCTGCCCATTAAAACTACTGTATCTGTTCAAGAAAATAAAGTGGGAATAAGAATATCGTTATTGAATTAACTGCTTTCAATGCAAGATTCGAACTTGACGGATTACGCAAGGCTTTTCTTCTGCTGGCTCAAGGTCTCCATTGGCGCGTTTGTACCATACAAAGAATGTGATCCCAATATGAAGATGAATTTGATCTAAGTAAATCAGGTACACAGGAATCACGCCGAGTTTAGTCATGGTATCATCAAACTTCATAGGCGCTTCGAATATGGCGGATGACGGTGATCAATCTTATATTGCTTCAGTGATTCACCTGAAGATGAAATATTGTGCAGCATCCGCAACATTACCCGATGCGACGCCCGTGAACAAGTGAACTTCCTTCGGGGAAGTCTGAAACAGCTAATTCTACATTCTTCCCACACCCTAGTTAAGATAATTTCCATTTGCGTTTCCAAATTCATTATCGTTTGCGTAATTGATTAGTTTGTAATGCGAAGCAGGGACTGGAAATGAAATAGTGATTATGCAGGAATCGTGCTAACGAACTCACATCTATCATAGAACTCAATTCTTGTCATTGCGCAACGCCTACTTTACAAGGTGCGAAGTATATGTACAGTATTAGTATTGTTTAAACAAGGAGTGCAAGAGACGCACAAGGGTATTTTCCGTTTTACTTCATGTCGGTGGAATTTAGTTTAACTGGAATAAACTCTAAATTGTTTTTCCGGCTGTCAGGGCAATCACAATTTCCTGTCAGTATGATTATCGATACAGATTTTCAATATATGTACAATATATATTGTCTAGTTTTGTGAAACATTTTGTTTCTGATGGATATCAGAATAAACTGGATAAACCGGCTTTTGCAGCTGACAGATTTCAAATCCTGTAATTCGTATCCGAATTTCTATGAAATGTCGGGTGATTCTGTGCCGATGAGTTTGAAATGAACTTGGCTATTTATAGGCGTTAATTTAGTTTGGTTGAAAAAACTAAATCGTCGGGATGCTTCAGAATGAACGTTATGGTATCCAGTTACAAGAAAGAAAATATGATAACGATGAGCCGTTTGATATCATTTCTAAGTAGTGTGTACACACACACACACACACACACACTGCTGTTTCATTTGCTTTAAATTTTTCACGCAGGGCGTTCGGAAACAAATTTCTAGCACTTCTAGCAGGAGGCGGAGTGAATACATAATAACCGGCCGGTGTAGCCGAGCGGTTCTAGGCGCTTCAGTCTGGAACTGCGCAACCGCTACGGTCGCAGGTTCGAATCCTGCCTCGCGCATGGATGTGTGTGGTGTCCTTAGGTTAGTTAGGTTTAAGTAGTTCTAAGTTCTAGGGGACTGATGACCTCAGAAGTTAAGTCCCATAGTGCTCAGAGCCATGCGCGAGGCAGGATTCGAACCTGCGACCGTAGCGGTCGCGCGGTTCCAGACTGTAGCGCCTAGAACCACTCGGCCACACCGGCCGGCCAACTGACGGAATGTGATCGAGTAAAACAGAAGTGATTTCTGGCGTTCCCCAAGGTAGTGTTACAGGCCCTTTGCTGTTCCCCATCTATACAAACGATTTAGGAGACAATGAGCAGCATTCTTTGGTTGTTTGCCGATGATACTGTCGTTTGTGTAGTAAAGTCATCAGAAGAACAAAAAAGCTGCAAAACGATTTAGAAAAGATACGTGTATGGTATGAAAATTGGCAGTTGACCCTAAATAACGAAAAGTGTGCGGTCATCCACATGAGTGCTAAAAAGAATCCCTTACCCTTCGGTTGCATGATAAATCAGTCAAAACCAAAGGCCGTAAATTCAACTAAATTCCTAGAAATTAGCCGGCTGGAGTGGCCGAGGGGTTCTAGGCGCTACAGTCTGGAACCGCGCGACCGCTACGATCGCAAGTTCGAATCCTGCCTCGGGCATGGATGTGTGATGTCCTTAGTTTCGTTAGGTTTCAGTAGTTCTAAGTTCTAGGTGACTGATGAGCTCAGATGTTAAGTCCTATATTGCTCAGAGCCATTTGAACCTAGAAATTACAATTACGAACAACTTAAATTGTAAAGAAAATTTACAAAATGTTGTGGGGAAGGCAAACCAAAGGCTGCGTTTTATTGGCAGGACGCTTAGGAAATGTGACAATCTACCAAGGACCCTGCCTACAGTACGCTTGTCCGTCCTCTCTTAGAATACTGCTGCGCGGTGTGGGATCCTTACCAGATAGGACTGACGGAGTACATCGAAAAAGTTCAAAGAAAGGCAGCCCGTTTTGTAATATCGCGAAATAGAGTAGAGTGTGTCACTGAAATGACACAGCATTTGGGATGGCCATCATTAAAAAAAAAAGGCGTTTTTCGTTGCGGCGGAAACTTCTCACGGAATTTCAGTCACGAACTTTCTCCTCCGGATGCGAAAATATTTTGCTGACAGCCACCTACATAAAACAAGGAAAATAGGAGCTCGCACGGAAAGATATAGGTGTTGGTGTTTCGCGCGCGCTGTTTGAGATTGGAATAATAGAGAATTACTGTGAAGGTTTTTCGATGAACCCCTACCAGGCACTTAAATGTGATTTGCAGGGCATCCATGTAGATTTAGAGTAAAATGACCTTGTCGTTGAAGGCGTTGCATGTTTTTTTTTCCGACACTGTATTACAGTTTCTGTTAAGTTGGTAACCCGAGTAATCTTTCGTAGTCTGTAAACTGGGAACACATGTCATTTGACATGCAACAGTTTTTTTTTTTTTTTTTTTTTTGTTTCATATGGCAAGCTGGCAGTCTTGGAGAATAATAAGTTCTTGTGCTTGGAACTAACGTTTCTCCCCTGTTTCCGGAACAGGAATCACTTTCATTTTTTGTTGCCAGCTGAACAAAAGCATTAGCAATGCCAATACCGTAACTTGAATAATAGGCGGTCCATAATGTGATAATGAGAGAGCTTGAAGACCCCGCCGTGGGGCGTGCACAGGTAAAGAAATACCTCTGCCCACCCCCTTCCACCATTTGAAACAGCTCCACATCTACAGCGACGTCTGCTGCGGCGGCGGACGTAAATTGGTGTTACGTCCGACGTTTCTCTCTCTTTAGCATGCGCTAGACAAAGAAGTTTATTTCCCATTCAGGAAGAGATTACAATTTAAATATTAAAATTACCTCGTGAGCTCGCTAGTTACGGGGTACGACGCTAATGAAACAGAATGTTGTACGCCGTATTCCGCGGCAGTGTTTGGATAAACGGGGGTAATTCGATGTAAATTGCAGTGGCACGAGACGCGTGTAAACAGTGGGCGGAGCGGACCGGAGGAAATTGATCCTCCACCGCGCCGTCTGCCGTCTCGGGGAAGGATTTGTTTTGTTCCGACCTGAGCCAGCGGCGAATAATTCGCGGATGAGGTAGTACCAGCGATGCCGGCTGTCTGGCGCGAGTAACCGCTCAGTATGCACATGCGAAAGAGGAGCTCGCGTTGAAACTGGCCATATTTACAAAATACTGCAAAGCCGTAATCATTTAATCTGCTGCTTTCCGCCCTAAAGTTACCAGTTTTCTGAGTGAGTCCCAACGAGTGAGCCATGAGGGTTCTGCAGAATGTTGAGAGCCTTACCGGAACATCGTAGGACGAAGAAAGCGACGAACCAGTGAGTGTACAAAGTATTCGGCTCTGGAGCTTCTTTAGGAGGCGGGACCATTGTGCTGAGTACAACATACGCGGCATATTTTAGACGAAGTCATTTATTTTAAAGGGACGCCGAATAATTTTTTTACAAGTTTCTTGTGGTGGCCATCTTCGCAGCAACTATACAAAACTTGCAGTAGTTTAGGAGAAAAGAGACTTTCGCGTGCTGAAGATAAAGCATTTCTATTTAACGTGGGTACCCAGACGCGTTTCGCCTTATTTACAAGACATCTTGTGTGCATGTTCCGAAAAACTACACGAGTTTTCTAGTTTGCACATATAGCTTATCGTTTGTGCATATAGGTTATAAGTTTCAAACAGTTCATTAATGTTTTTATAGTAAAGTAGAAGGTACTTGCCGTCTAATACATTGTTTTGTACGCGGAAACACTTTCTTTCATGTGGAAAACTGGTTCAAAGATTTGCAGTTTACCTTGTTATAATTCTGTTCTAGGAATATGGCTGTAACGGCTAGTGTCATTTGTGTGTGTTGCCAACTGTCGCAAGTTTTCCTGTTAATTGTTTCTGTTCTACTTTATCTGTGTTGACGTAAGTTATGTGTGTGTGTGTGTGTTTGTATACTTAGGAGAGAAATTTTATTTCTGATCATATATTTAGATTTCTATTTTATGATCAGTCTATGTAAACAGCGAGGGACTAATCATACTCACTTGGTCGTTTAGTAGTCCTCGTAGCTACTTTTCAGCCTTTGTTTTGTATATGTTCTAATTTTATTGTAAGGTTGGAGGTATCTTTCAGAATTTATTCTAATCATTATATTTATTCTAATCATTTTCACGTCTTTCTCTCTTGTAGGTTTGTCATTACCTTCTCTTAAATGATCTGTAGAAGCTGAGTGTCATGTCTCATATTTCCATGCTCTATTATGTTCTTTGCACCGGCTGTGGAATGTTCTGCTGGTTTGTAAGTCGACACCCGGTACCAACAACATAGTAGGCCATGGAAATATGGTACAAGCCATTAAACTTGTTCGCCGTAGTAACCACAAATCTACAACAAGAGGCAAACATGAAAATGCATAGAATAAATGACACCCCGCAACCTTACAAGAAAATTAAAACATATACAAACCAATGGCTGAAAAGTATCTACTACTAAATGACTAAGAGAAATTACTAGCCACTATCAGATCGAAATAGACGACCATAAATCGCAGTTCTTTCCTAAGTTTATATATGAAACATGAAAAGAGAAAAGAAAAAAATAATAAAGTTTTTGTATATACGGACAGAATTTACATTAACACACAGTCATCCAAAAAACAACTAACAGCAAACCCTGAGAAAATTGGCGACACTTACACAAATGAACGACACTGTAGACACATAAAATGGCAGTGTTGTATTTCAAAAACAGTGACCACGATGAAAACTGCAAGCTTTCAGCGATTTTGCCGCATGAAATACGTATTTCGCTTACAAAATAATGAACTGGACGTTGACTTGGGAGTACCTTCGCATTTTATTATAAATATTTCAATGAACTCTTCTAAATCTACAACCTACATGTGCAAACGAAAAAAAATAATATATATATATATATATATATATATATATATATATATATATATATATATATATATATATTATTGCAAAACACGCACTGAAGATGCCTTGTAAATAAAGCGCAACGCGTCTGGGTGCACACGTGAAATAAAAATACTTAAATCTGCTACGTACAGAAGACCTTTACATTTTTAACTGCTGCACTTAATATTAAACATGCGCCGACGTTTTATATTTAACGCATAGTCGGTCCCTCGCATGAGGTATGCTCGATGTCAAACAAAAGCAATGATTTGAACACAGTAAGCTATTTCCTAGCGTAACGGTTCGCTTGTTAACTTAATCATGCGACTGACGGACAAGCGATAGTCGATGGACGTACGATGCCTTTCCGCAAACGCAGTTGACTGTTTCCGACATTTTATGCGCAAAATGTACTTCGGCTGATCTAATTTGAAAACGTTTCGATCAGTTTTCGATAGTGTCGATATAACGTTTTCAGCTCCTGAAACAACGTAAAAACAGACGCGTGAATAACGGCGCACGGACCACGAAATTGAACTTCGCTCGCTCGACGGAGGGGATGAAGCGTGTTCGCTTGCTGCAACGAATTCAATTAAATTAATGCAGCAGCGCAGAAGGGAGAAAATGGAAATTTGATCAGATCACGTGAAATGCACATAACGACAAAAAAAATAGACCGGGGAAATAAAAAAAAAACACCGCACTGGGTACTTCTGTTATCACATTTCTGGGGGACACTGAGGCTAGTCCAACGAATAATGGCAGTGGTCTGTTGTATCGTCTCTAATACATCTGTTAAGACTATTTTGAACGCAGATTCACACTGTATAAATTCTTGAATGACACATATTGTTAATAATCGACCGCAGTTCCCAATAATGTCCGTAACTGATGTACCTGAAAATTACCCTTAGTCTGAATAATGGTCGATTCTCGACAAATGGAACAAAATACAGGGTGATTACATAAATTGATAACTCAGGCTAGAAGTAAGATATAAATATGAAACTGGTGTCTAATTGTTTACAAACTATCAGTTTTTTTTCTCAAAACTATGGTTCAAATGGCTCTGAGCAATATGGGACTTGATTTCTGAGGTCATCAGTCGCCTAGGACTTAGAACTAATTAAGCCTATCAAACCTAAGGACATGACACACATCCATGCCCGAGGCAGGATCGAACCTGCGACCGTAGCGGTCGCTCGGCTCCGGACTGTAGCGCCTAGAACCGCACGGCCACTCCGGCCGGCAAAGTTTTTTTCACACATCAGTAAACTTCCACATGAGCACCCTTGGTAGCACGTAGCACATCTAGGCGATATTCAATTTCCGTCCACGCATTAACCAACATCACTGGAGGGATCGATTCAACGACTTTGGTTATTCGTTGCCGCAGGGTTTCAAGATCTGGTACACGTGTTCGGTAGACCTCGTCCTTGACGTAACCCCATAAAAAGAAGTCTAATGGGGTTATGTCAGGAGAGCGTGGAGGCCAAACCGTTGGCCCATCACGACCTCACGACCAGTCCATTGCCCAGGAAAGGGCATCTCGAGATAGGCACGGACGTCCAAACCCCAATGAGGCGGTGCACCGTCTTTGTGAAACAAGACATCGGGGTGATACTGAAGCAGCTGAGGAACAGCATACAGTTGCAACATGTCCAGATACACTGCAGATGTGATGGTAGCCTCAGCGAAGAAAAATGGCCCGATAATTCGATCGTGCAATAGCGCGCACCAAACATTCACCTTTGGACTGCCTCTGGTGCACTCCATGACCTCGCCAGGGGATTGTGAACCCCAAATGCGCACATAATGGCGATTCACTACTCCACTGACGAAAAAGGTCGCTTCGTCGGAAAAGGCAATTCGTCTGAGATAACCATCGTCGTCCTCAATACGTGATAGCATTTCGACCGCAAAGTCATATCGACGTGTACTGTCATTGGGCAACAAGGCCTGAACGATGTGCACTTTGTATGCACGAAACAATAAATGTTTGTGTAAAATGTCATCGAGAGAGCTTTTTGGCATCTGTAATTCACGTGAGGCCCTGCGCACCGATTTCTTCGGACTTCGCAGAAAAGACTGCCTTACAGCTTGCACCCTGTCTGCTGAGGTTCTTGGTCGACCAGACCTCGGAAGGTCAACAACCGATCCTGTGTTCTTGAACTTTTCATTCCAGGCTTTAATGCTCTTGACATCAGGTGGATTCCTTCCAAATGTTGTCTGGAAGTGTCTCTGCACTGTGGTTGGTGATCGTGTCTTATGGTACCATAGGACACACTGTGCCTTCTCCTGATTGGTTAACATGGCTTCTTGGGCACTGCACCTCATCCACTACTTACGTACTGCGAACCTAAAACAGAAAAAAAAACTTTGATAGTTGGAAACAGTTCGACAGAAGTTTCATATTTGTATCTTACTTCTAGCCTGAATTATCAATTTATGTAATCAGGGAAAGTCTTTTCGGACACCGTTTACGTTACTGGAGTGCCTGTGTTGTCCAAACGCGCAGGCACTGCGGAGACTACAGCCGTTACCAAATACATGGAATGAACTAGCAGTTGTGAAAAGGACAACCGTCAGTTGTAGAATGGAATGACAACAATGAAAATTTGTGCCGGACTGGGACTCGAACCCGGATATCCCGCTTATAGCGAGCCTGCATGTGCGTAAATGTCCAAAGGAACTTTGCATCGTCATCAGATTAGGATGTGCTATTAAATAGCCAGGAGATCGATATGATTGATTGGCTGTCAGTTACCGCTAGTTCATTTAGCTCACGTCTATAATTAGACGCTGTCCAGGGTGCACGTGTAGTGTTTTACTACGGACGCGAACTAACCTTACACCCCGAAATTAAAAACATCAATTGTTTTCATAGAGCTGTCTACTGCCTACGATAGCGTCTGGAGACATGGCATATTGTACAAATTCATGCGAACAGTACCTTGCCTGACAAGTACCAGACTTACAGATGCCAATCTTGCTCCCAGAACATTCCAAGTAGTAACAGGAGAACAGATAAGCGTCCAAAGAACCCTGAACAACGGCCTACTGCAGGGCTCCGTGTTGGCTCCACTACTTTTCAGCTTATATATTGCCGATGTGCCATCCACATCCTCCAGGAAGTTTCGGTACGCACACGATTGGGTCTTGGCAAAACAACACAAGAACTTCTAGGTCATGGAAACATCCTTGACATCTGACTTGGAGACATTAAGTAAATACTTTCATAAATGGAGATTGCAGCCAAATCCTACAAAAACCGAAACTACATGTTTCCATCTCAATAATAAATTATCAAGCAAACAACTTGACGTACAATGAATTTTATCCATAGTGGATGCTGTAGAACTCCGTGACTGTTCCTTTATGGGGTTGTAGAAAAATATCCGCTACCAGTCACAATAAAAGGTTGTTTATTCGTCACACGACCAGGCTTCGGGCTTGCGCTCATCTTCAGGTGTTTATACATTCATGTACATGTTTGTACTGTTGGAGATCACTGTATAAATACAAAAACAAAATATTTGCTGGTGACTGTACAAATACAAGTGGGACAATTGTAAGCGGCAAGGCAGCATTTGACGAAAATATATCTGTACTTACAAAAAGATGATGCACCATTATTACAGATATGCTGTGGTAATAGTTTTGCCATTTAGTTACACACTTATGGTCATTTTCACGTACATATATCAGTTTTACTAAGTATAGCTCCATATAACACTATTATGATGTGCACTCGTGTAATACACTATGTTTTCATACTCATGTTGGCTGTGGTCAAATAACTTAGATGTAGCAGATGTAAAGATGTTGCTCACACAGAAACTTGTAGGTTCTGGTGAAAGAACTTAGCCACAGGAAGTGCAAAGGTGTTGCATATATAGAAATTTAAGAAGCCAGAATGAGATTTTCACTCTGCAGCGGAGTGTGCGCTGATATGAAACTTCCTGGCAGATTAAAACTGTGTGCCCGACCGAGACTCGAACTCGGGACCTTTGCCTTTCGCGGGCAAGTGCTCTACCAACTGAGCTACCGAAGCACGACTCACGTCCGGTACTCACAGCTTTACTTCTGCCAGTATCCGTCTGCTACCTTCCAAACTTTACAGAAGCTCTTCTGCGAAACTTGCAGAACTAAGCCATGTCTCCGCAGTATCCTTTCTTTCAGGAGTGCTAGTTCTGCAAGTTTCGCAGAAGAGCTTCTGTAAAGTTTGGAAGGTAGGAGACGGATACTGGCAGAAGTAAAGCTGTGAGTATCGGACGTGAGTTGTGCTTCGGTAGCTCAGTTGGTAGAGCACTTGCCCGCGAAAGGCAAAGGTCCCGAGTTCGAGTCTCGGTCGGGCACACAGTTTTAATCTGCCAGGAAGTTTCAATTTAAGAAGCTATTATAGACTGCGACGTTTCTTGACACACATTATGAAATTTTTTGGTTCACATTTTTGACGGAAAACTTGGATCTAGGAAGTACAATGTTGTTATATGAAATTACTCAAAGCTATTACAAACTAAATAAAACGACAGCTAGAACTTGGCGTTCATTTCGAGGGAAGTCGGCTCCGACCTAGTGAGCATCCAAAGTACCTTGGAGTCAGTTTGGACAGAGCGCTCACTTACATCTGGAAAATACTGCAGCTAAAGTAAAGACGAGGAATAATATTCTCCAGAAGCTGTGCGGCTCTACTTGGAGCTCCTCGGCTGACACGCTACACACGTCGGCACTCGGAGTGGTCTAATCGGCCGCGGAGTACTGCGCTCCAGTCTGGATGAACAGTGTTCACACACAAAATAAAATCAATTTACAGGTGAACAGCATGATGCGAATTGTCAGCGGAACCATGAGATCAACCCCAACACATTGGCTCCCAATTTTAAGCCACATATCACCTGCGAACCTACGTCGGAAGAACGCTCTTCTCCGGAAATATAGGAAGATACTCGACAACGCCCAGCTCCCTATACACTGCGACATGCCTGACCTGGAAAGAAACAGACTTCCGTCTAGACATCCAACAACGATAACAGCCAAGGAATTGCAAAGTATAAACTGTGATGCAATAAAGACCTGGAGGGAACAGTAGCGAGAGGTGGACCTTGAGCATTGTCAAGCTCTCCCCTGCATCACGCCGGCCGAAGTGGCCGAGCGGTTCTAGGCGCTACAGTCTGGAAACGCGCGACCGCTACGGTCGCAGGTTCGAATCCCGCCTCGGGCATGGATGTGTGTGATGTCCTTAGGTTAGTTAGGTTTAAGTAGTTCTAAGTTCTAGGGGACTGATGACGACAGCAGTTAAGTCCCATAGTGCTCAGAGCCATTTGAACCATTTGAACCCTGCATCACTGAGAGACCGCCCGGATACGAACTACCACGTAAAATATGGTGATCCCTCAACAGAATACGGACTAATCACGGAAGATGTGCACATACCCTTTACAAATGGGGAAAAACACCAACTCCCAACTGTGACTGCATAGCCAACAGACAGACCGTCCGCCACATCGTCCAATAGTGCGATGTGATTCTCTGATGGCAACAGACGCCGCAAAAGACTTTATTTATAATCTTGATGTTTGTATTTAATTGTATTGACCATATATAATCTTGATGTCTCTGTTTAATTGTATTGCCCATTATCTGTATGTTTTGTTGTGTTTTTTATGTATATCTTTGTTTAGACATTTGTAAGCAGCGTAAAATGTGTACTGCCATACGCTAAATAAAATAAAATAAATCGTAATCAGAATAACACAGGCACTGCAATATCGTATTTATCTGCCGAGACCGGGAAAGCGACTTCAAAGTACGACGCGTGGTCTGGTCGGGAATATGCATAATGGATGTAGGAGTACAGGTCGTAGACGTGTGGCTGAAGACATTCGGAAGTCTGGGTCTGCCCGTGAGTCGGGCACGGATAGCCAAACGGTAGCCGATTGGTCGCGATAAGCGGGAAATCCGGGTTCGAGTCCCTGCCCTGCACAAATTTTCATTGTCGTTATTCCGTTCTACAACTGATGATTTTACTTATTCCCACTTGCGAATTCATTCCATGTACAATGGAAAAAAGTCAAAATATTTCCACGACGCATTTCGAATGGCGCCATTGACACAAGCCGTTAAATGGGACATCAGCATCAAGATTCTCGGGAAGATAATGATACATTGAAGTTTGTTGTGGGGACAGTGGCGTTGACTGCTAGCTGACGTTCACTTGCTGCGCTCACGTTATTGTAGTGGATTTCGTGCTTTTCTCTGTTCTTCGTCTATGTGTCATTAGTTGGCTTCGTTTTGATGACAAATTGTAAGGGTTCCATGACGACATGAGTATCTTAATTACGAGTACTTGCCCGTAAAAGAGGCGAGATTTCCGAAAGACGACGAATATGTGTAGTGCATAACTGTGAACCATAGCTGAACACAGTGTGATCCATTTATCAGCAGTCGCAGCCGTTTTTGTTGTGTTAAAAGCAGCCGAGCATAGGGCGGTAGTCCGGCTGCTGCTGCTATCCTACCAATGGAACAGGATGGCAAAGAATGTTGCAGGCAATCCGTTGTTTCCGGATGGCAGGCGCAGGTATGACGATTAGGATGCGCTTGGTGCACAATACGGCAACCTCCTTTGTGGTGGTCGAACCTGGTCGACAGAAAATCGTCCTCGGATGATTTATGGCATTACTATCCTTTTAGATTAGATTAGTTTTTCGTTCCATAGATCCGTGTTGAGGAGATCCTCGTGGATGTGGAACATGCCACCTTTTTTTATTTTTTATTTTTATTTTTTTAAGCTGAAATAATGCTAATAGTATAAATATATACAACACATCATTTGTTTCTATTAAAAAATTCGTCAATGGAGTAAGAGTTGGCCACTAGTAAGTCTTTCAGGCTCCTTCTAAACTGATCTGTATTTGTAACTAAATTTTTTATGTTTGCTGGCAAATTATTGAAGATGAGTGTTCCAGAGTAGTGGACCCCTTTTTTGAACTAAAGTAAGTGCTTGTAAGTCCTTGTGCAGATCATTTTTGTTCCTGGTATTGTATGTATGAAATGAGCTGTTTTTTTGGAAAAAGAGATATATTATTTAGGACAAATTTCATTAAGGAGTAAATATACTGAGAGGAAGTAGTTAGTATACCAAGTTCTTTGAAGAGGTTTCTGCAGGACGTCCGTGTATTTACTCCACAAATAATACGTATTACACGCTTTTGGACTCTGAAGACTTTTGTTTGACTTGAAGAGTTACCCCAAAATATTATACCATATGACATTATGGAATGAAAGCAGGCAAAGTATGCAAGCTTTTTCACTTTTATGTCGCCTATGTCTGCTAACACTCGAATTGCAAATACAGATTTGTTAAGGCGTTTCTGCAGTTCTGCGGTGTGCTCCTCCCAACTGAATTTATTATCAAGTTGTAATCACATGAATTTAAGACTGTCAACCTGTTCTATCTGCTCTTCTTCGTACTTTATGCATATGCTGGGTTACAGGTTCTGAATACCATATAGTGAGTCTTTTCGAAGTTTAATGTCAGTAAGTTGGCTTTAAACCATTTATTAATATTCAAGAAAATATCATTAGCAGATCTTTCTAGAACTACACTCGACGTACTATTTATTGCAGTACTTGTGTCATCTGCAAACAAAACGAACTCTGCTTCTGGCAGTGTAACTGACGAGAGACCATTAATGTACACAAGAAAAAGCAATGGCCCTAAGATGTATCCTTGTGGGACACCACATATAATTTCTTCCCATTCTGATGATGACTGATGACTTAATTCACTAGTCCCTTGCACTGACTCCCTTTGTTTCCTGTTAGCGAGGTATGACTTGAACCATTTTGCAGCACTGCCCGTGACACCGTAGAATTCTAATTTATTAAAGGATGTTGTGGTTTACACAGTCGAATGCCTTGGACAAATCACAGAAAATACCTACTGCTTGTAACTTGTTATTTAATCAATTAAGTACATTTTCACTGTAGGTGTAAATAGCCTTTTCGATATCAGAACTCTTCAGAAATCCAAACTGTTGTTGTTGTTGTCTTCAGTCCTGAGACTGGTTTGATGCAGCTCTCCATGCTACTCTATCCTGTGCAAGCTGCTTCATCTCCCAGTACCTACTGCAACCTACATCCTTCTAAATCTGCTTAGTGTACTCATCTCTCGGTCTCCCTCTACGATTTTTACCCTCCAATGCTAAATTTGTGATCCCTTGATGCCTCAAAACATGTCCTACCAACCGATCCCTTCTTCTAGTCAAGTTGTGCCACAAACTTCTCTTCTCCCCAATCCTATTCAATACCTCCTCATTAGTTACGTGATTTATCCACCTTATCTTCAGTATTCTTCTGTAGCACCACATTTCGAAAGCTTCTATTCTCTTCTTGTCCAAACTAGTTATCGTCCATGTTTCACTTCCATACATGGCTACACTCCAAACAAATACTTTCAGAAACGATTTCCTGATACATAAATCTATATTCGATGTTAACAAATTTCTCTTCTTCAGAAACGCTTTCCTTGCCATTGCCAGTCTACATTTTATATCCTCTGTCTACCTCTGTCTCTGTCTACCTCTGTCTCTGTCTACCTCTGTCTCTGTCTACCTCTGTCTCTGTCTACCTCTGTCTCTGTCTACCTCTGTCTCTGTCTACCTCTGTCTCTGTCTACCTCTGTCTCTGTCTACCTCTGTCTCTGTCTACCTCTGTCTCTGTCTACCTCTGTCTCTGTCTACCTCTGTCTCTGTCTACCTCTGTCTCTGTCTACCTCTGTCTCTGTCTACCTCTGTCTCTGTCTACCTCTGTCTCTGTCTACCTCTGTCTCTGTCTACCTCTGTCTCTGTCTACCTCTGTCTCTGTCTACCTCTGTCTCTGTCTACCTCTGTCTCTGTCTACCTCTGTCTCTGTCTACCTCTGTCTCTGTCTACCTCTGTCTCTGTCTACCTCTGTCTCTGTCTACCTCTGTCTCTGTCTACCTCTGTCTCTGTCTACCTCTGTCTCTGTCTACCTCTGTCTCTGTCTACCTCTGTCTCTGTCTACCTCTGTCTCTGTCTACCTCTGTCTCTGTCTACCTCTGTCTCTGTCTACCTCTGTCTCTGTCTACCTCTGTCTCTGTCTACCTCTGTCTCTGTAACCTCCATCCCTCCGTCTCTACCTCCCCGAGTCTGCTTCTCGTAATGTCACAGTGTGTTTCTTAGCGTATGTGTAGATAACTGATAAGGCACCAGCTCAGCAGTATCGCGGGACACAGTTAAAAGGACGTGGAGGGAACTGCGTTGGAATGACTCTCCTGCTGTGCTGCTGAACTGAATGGCGTGCCGGCAGCCTCATTAATGGCACCCACCTCTGTGTGTGTGTGTGTGTGTGTTGCAAAATGTGGCAGTGCGGTTGCTCAAGAGCCGGGAGTGGCCGCCGCGCCGCACTGCAGTGGGCAGAGGAGAGAGCGAGAGCGAGAGCCGCCGATTGCGTTCCCCACACTGGCCACCTCATACTATCTGCCGTAACATTTGCTTATACGAGGTGCAGTACTAAAGCGAAGAAGGAAAAGCTGAAAGGTGGAAGGAACGTATAGAGTGGCTCTATGAGGAAAATGAACTCGAAGACAATTTTATAGAAAGGCAAAAGGAAGTAGATGGAGGTGAGAGAGGACATAAGATAGTGCGATAAGAATTTGGCAATGCACTGATAGATCTGAGTCCAAACGAGGTCGTTGGGGTAGACCACATTCCCTCAAAATTTAGATACTTGACAGAGCCGGCAATGACAGAACTATTCAAAATGGTTCAAATGGCTCCGAGCACTATGGGACTTAACTTCTAAGGTCATCAGTCCCCTAGAACTTAGAACTACTGAAACCTAGCCAACCTAAGGAAATCACACACATCCATGCCCGAGGCAGGATTCGAACCTGCGACCGTTGCGGTCCCGCGGTTCCAGACTGTAGCGCCTAGAACTGTTCGCCCACACTGACCGGCAGAACTACTCTACTTGGTGAGCAAGACGTAGGACGTGGCACTACAATACAGATGCGATACCTAAAATTTTTGCATACTATGTTCCATCATGTTTACTGTAAATATGATGTACTTCTTTTATTCTGTAAATCTTTAGATATGTTGTTGTTGTTGTTGTTGTTGTCTTCAGTCCTGAGACTGGTTTGATGCAGCTCTCCATGCTACTCTATCCTGTGCAAGCTGCTTTATCTCCCAGTACCTACTACAACCTACATCCTTCTGAATCTGCTTAGTGTACTCATCTCTCGGTCTCCCTCTAAGATTTTTACCCTCCACACTGCCCTCACATGCTAAATTTGTGATCCCTTGATGCCTCAAAACATGTCCTACCAACCGATCCCTTCTTCTAGTCAAGTTGTGCCACAAGCTTCTATTCTCTTCTTGTCCAAACTAGTTATCGTCCATGTTTCACTTCCATACATGTCTACACTCCAAACAAATATTTTCAGAAATGATTTCCTGACACTTAAATCTATATTCGATGTTAACAAATTTCTCTTCTTCAGAAACGCTTTCCTTGCCATTGCCAGTCTACATTTTATATCCTCTCTACTTCGACCATCATCAGTTATTTTGCTCCCCAAATAGCAAAACTCCTTTACTGCTTTAAGTGTCTCATTTCCTAATCTAATTCCCTCAGCATCACCCGATTTAATTTGACTACATTCCATTATCCTCGTTTTGCTTTTGTTGATGTTCATCTTATATCCTCCTTTCAAGACACTGTCCATTCCGTTCAACTGCTCTTCCAAGTCCTTTGCCGTCTCTGACAGCATTACAATGTCATCGGCGAACCTCAAAGTTTTTACTTCGTCTCCATGAATATTAATACCTGCTCCAAATTTTTCTTTTGTTTCCTTTACTGCTTGCTCAATATACAGATTGAATAACATCGGGGAGAGGCTACAACCCTGTCTCACTCCTTTCCGAACCACTGCTTCCCTTTCATGCCCCTCGACTCTTATTACTGCCATCTGGTTTCTGTACAAATTGTAAATAGCCTTTCGCTCCCTGTATTTCACCCCTGCCACCTCTAGTGTATATTAATTGGAAATATGATATGGTCTGTAACCTGCAGAAAATTTGTACTATGATGTATCTATTCTGTCTTAATACTGTTTGGAAAAATGATTAAAATCAGTATTGTTGGCAGAGAATTAAGACGTGTTTAGGAGCGCTGTATGTGGAGGCGAGTGTGACGTCAGAGCAGAGCGCTTACAAGACATACTAGGTCTTTCTGCAATGGTGTTACTAGCGATGCAAGAAGAACATGACGAGTGGGGGCAGATGCAAGAGGCTCCGGCAGAGATCGTGTCCCGTAAATGGTCACTGCTAATCAAGGTGTGCCCGCAATATTACTTGGAGAAATGGGAGCATTGTAGACAACGAAGATGACGGCTTAATATCTGCAACGAACTGGAAGATCGTTTCATTTTCGTTACCGTTATAAGCTTTCTGAGGCATTACCCAGTGGCATTCTCGGTGAATTTCACATAAGTAATGAGCATGCTACATAAAAACTGTTGGTATCTGAACCTGTCAGTCATTATACTCAGTTATCATCACCTGCTTAGTTCCATTCCTTTCCATTTACTGAATACCCGAGTGTTGTTTAAGTAGTGAAAATAAAAGTATTATAAGATTATCATTGCCTATTCTGTTTGTTTACTAAAAATAACTTAAAGTAATTAATAATGAAGCCTAAAAAGCTAACATTGTTGTCAACTAAGTTAGTAACATGAAACTTCCTGGCAGATTAAAACTGTGTGCCGGACCCAGACTCGAACTCGGGACCTAGGAAGTTTCATATCAGCGCACACTCCGCTGCAGAGCGAAAATCTCATTCTGGAAGTTAGCTACATGTTTCCATGGATAATTTTGCACGGTAGATAGTAATGGTGTGGAACGAGTCATTATACATTCACACCAGAAATTAATTTGTACATACGGCTATAATCTTAACATTTTTTTTTTTTTTTTTTTTTTTTTTTTTTTTTTTTTTTTTTTGCGGGCAGTTACTCCTGCTAACAGATTAAAGCAGTTGCCAGCATTACTGGCCACGCAGATAATGTGTTGGCACATCAGTTGATGGTTGGAGTGCTGACACATTATCTGCGTATCCAATAATGCTGGCAACTGATGGGTTTTGCATGGGGATCTTATCAACCTGTACCGCATCAAAGACAGCCTGAAGATGACGCAATGAAACATTGAAACTGGTAACGACTAAATAAATTAAAATCATAAGGACGGCTGTAGGTGTTTTTTGTCACGATAGTAAACGGCCGTCGTCCCAGAGACCATTCTGCTAAAAGAATGAGCATACAAAACCTCCAGTAATTCAGGCAGCCTCAAATCAAAGAAAATAAGAAATTAAGTTTGCATATAGCATATCTGTGTTTATTGTAATAATGATATTGTGTGCTGGCGTATTTCGTATTTAGGCGTTGTCAATCTGTTGGAAGCCGACAGTTGCTTATTTCATCCAGTAAATTTTCATAGTAATAACGATCTATTCAAAGCACATAGCTTGCCATGTCCAGGAATCTAGAGTACGTAAGTCTGAGGTTAAGAAATTACTGTCGTGACAAAACAGCTGCTTCCGCTTAATTAGTTACCTTTCAGTAACGAATTCAAATCCTCTTTTCCAAATTAACATATCTCAGTATTAACGAGATAAGACAACTGCTTTCTTTTTTCATTATTGTTTCGTAAAGTATTGTGCTGCCAGCAACGTGCGTCAACCTTCTGTTGCCATACATACAGCAAGACAGTTACGTAAAATTGTTGTCCGCATTATTTATCACATTAGGCAGACAGTGCCGAATTGGGCTGGCGACTGTATTAATTCCTGTATTATTCGAACTACTTTTGTTGTGGGCTCTTGAAGTTGTGTGGTACTTTTTTCATTTCGTATTTTATGTGAGTGAGAGCACTGTTTTAAGTATTAAACAAAGTCCGAGTAGTAGGAAGTGCTGGTATACATTTCTCTCCACTAAACGGTCAAATTATCTTCGTGAACGATTGAATTATCCAAAATGAAGTTCAATAGGCATACGCCATCAGGGTCACATTATCGCATTAATCGATTAGTAAGGGTGGAGTTTACAAGGAGGCAGGCGAATTCCCCTCATCCTTCAAGAGGAACCAAATAACTGCATCTCCGAAGGAAGCAGATGCTGACAGATGTGTCATTACCGGACTAGGAGTTGAATAAGTCGAGGTTGCGAAATACTGAGACCAATTAGTTCAGAGGAATGGAAAAACTAGTAGAAGCCAGCCTGGGCGAATTTTGGGTTTCGGACAAATGCAGGAACACTCGAGGTAATAACAGACCCTACAACTTCCGTTAGAAGATACGTTAAGGAAAGGCAAATCTACGTTTCTTGCATTTGTAGACAATGTTGACTTGAACACATTCTTTAGTATTCTAAAGATGGCAGGAATAAAATACAGCGAGAGAAAGTCTACTTACAGCTTGTACAGAAGCCAGACGGAAGTTCAAAGAATCGAGGGGTATGAAGGGGAATTAGTGCTTGATGATGGAGTGAAGCCAATGTTATTCAATCTGTACATTCAGCAAGCAGTTACAGAAAGGATCCGCAGCTGCTCGCGCTAACCACGGAACCACGGCGCTCCTGAGCTCACATTATCCTTGATGTTGCCTATCTTGCACATGGACTACTCAGTTTGTATATTTTGCTTATTTTTTTCATAGTTCCACACAACTTCTTCCTGTTTTCTCGATTGATCTGTGTTCAGTTTTTCAAGGCCTGTCCACTGTGCCAACGTATAACTAAATCTGAGGGGGGTGCCTTGTCAGAACCATTTGAACGATCTTTGAACTTCTTCGATATACTCCGTTAATCCTCTCTGGTAAGGATCCCAGACCGCACAGCCGTACTCCAAAAGGACGGAAAAACGTAGTGTCGGCTGTCACTTTAGTAGATCTGTTAAATTTCCTAAGTTTTCTACCAATAATGTTCAATATTTGCTTTGCCTTCTCCACATTTTCTGTGTGTTAATTCCAATTTAAATTGTTCGTTATTGTAATTCCTAAGTATTTAGTTGAATTTGTGGCATTCAGAGAAGACTGATTTATCGTGTAACCGAAGTTTAACGGATTCCTTTTAGCACTCGAACGGATGATCTCACATTTCTCATTATTTAGGGTCAGTTGCATATTTTCGCACACACAAATATCATGTCGAAATCTTTTTGCAATTTTTTGATCTTACGATGACTTAACTGATGGTAATCGTCAGCATCATCTACAAACAACCTAAGACAGCTGCTCAGATTGTCTCCTAAATCATTTATGAACATCAGGAACAGCACAAGGCGTATAACACTACCTTGGGGAACGCCAGAGATCACTTCTCTTTTACTCGGTGACTTGCTGTCAATTAATGCGAAGTGTAATCCCTCTGATAGGAAATCGCGAATCCAGTCACATAGCTGAAACGATTTTCTTCGAACTGAACAAGCATAACAAATGTCAATTTGTACTTTCAGAAACATGGAACTGAAATTACTGCGGGTATTACTGACTCATTTTAATGTGTAACAGTCGCTTTGAAGAAGTAGCTGTACTGCGCCAGGTGGTCAGATAGTATGCCCAGACGCATTGTGTTGAGATACCATATTCCCACACCTAGCCGTGTCAATAAGTTGGGTTCTGCGCAGGGAAAAACAAACCGCTGCCGATATTATCTTCGGAAAATTGATTTTCAGGAGAGAGAGAGAAGTGACAACACAAAATGACACACAGATTCGCGTATTGTTCTGTTTCCTAACTGCTCCTCTATAACCGTGTTATTTCGCTCCACCGTCCCAAACATGTAAATGGAAAGTGCAATCGGACAGATCGACCCGCGAGCGGGCGGTGTGATCAGCAGCAGCGAGAGAGAGAGAGAGAGAGAGAGAGAGAGAGAGAGAGAGAGAGAGAAAGGGGGGGGTAGGGGAGAGAGTTAGCTGACTGCTGGCGCGGAATGTGAGAACTCGGCCTGTCTGCTGCGCTGCCATAGAGCGGCCACTGTGCATTGCGAGCGAGCGCAATCTCGCTTCCGAATCGAGCCCTTTGATGGAGGTAATCGGACGCACTGGGCTGCCAGTTTCCGAGGGCCACACTGGCTGCATTGTTGGGCGCCGGCCGCTGCGAACTGCCAATTGGGACAGACAGTTCCGCGAATGGGATCCCTACGCGTGGGCACTGGAGCGTTCGTAGTCGACCTAAGCTGCTCCAGCAGTGGTGCCCCGGCGGTACGATACTCCCCTAACGACATTTCCCCTAATTATTTACACTGCTGCCCGCTGATTGAAAGAACTGCACCGGCAACTTTACTTACTGTGCGTGTGTTATTCTTTTCAGTACTCCCCTCCCCCCTTCCCCTCCAGATTGATTCTGTTGTACGAAAAATGAGTCACATTGGAACAGGTTTGTATGAACTTCTAAATTGGTGGTGTTTCCACAAAACACAGGAGAAGGTTGGAAATTACGAAGCAATGCCGAAACATACCAGAATATACTCACTCACTGGTCATGCCGGACTCGATAGTAAATTACCGCAGCAAAGTATTTTCGCCACCTGTGCCTGTCTTGGGCTATTTCCTTCCATTCACCTTCAATACCTAGGCTCCTTACTTCAGCCTCCACATTGTCCTCCCATGTACGCCTCGGTCTGCCCACAGGACGTTTTCCCTCTAGGTGCCCTACCAGTACTCTGCGCGCTGCTCTGCCCTCATCCATTCGAGCTACGAGACCCGCTCATCGCAGCCTACGTGATTTAATAATACTGATTATGTCAGGGCTTGAATAGAGATCGTGAAGCTCTTCGTTATGCAGTTTTCGCCACCCTCCGCCAATGTCATCCCTTTTTGCTCAGAAAATTTTCCTCAACATTTTGTTTTCAAATACTCGAAACGGCTTTTCATTTTGCACATTGAGACACCAAGTCTCACACCCATACAGCATAACTGATAGAATAACAGTTTTGTATATTCTAATCTTTAAATTCCTAGACAATATCAGTGATGAAAGTAATCTATTCATTGAGAAGTAGCACGCATTTCCCGCTCGTAATCTCTTCAGTTCGGATTCAATCTCATTTCTCGAAGTAATGTCCACGCCTAGATACTTAAATGTGTTCACTCTTTCAAACTGCATGTCTCCAACTCTTAACATTTCCTGATCTACTGCTGTTGGCCTTCTAGTCGTAACCAAGTATTTATTTTTGTCTTCACTTATCCTTAGACCTACATCTTCACTAGCCTTGATTAACGCTTTCGCGTTTGCTGTTACAGATTCTTTCCTATCGCTAATGATGTTTAGATCATCTGCATATCCTAGTATCTTAATATTTCCATTTAACTCCACACCCTCTGAATTATCTGCTGCCATTCGTACAATACATTCTGGGACTAAATTAAAAAGTAGCGGAGACAGGGCATCTCCCTGCTTAAGTCCGTTCTTTATTACAAATTCTTCTGACTCCAATTTCCCCACCCGTACTCTACCTTTTGTGTTTTTCAAACTCGCTTCTATAAGTCTAACAGACTTCTTTGGTATTCCAAGTTCCAAAAGAATTCTGTAAAATTTTGATTGCAATACTGAATCATATGCTTTTATAAAATCTATGAAAAGATTATGAACTGGTTTATTGTATTCCCATTTCTTTTCCAAAATTTGACGCAGGGTGAATATTTGGTCAATAGTTGATCTGTTCCTCCGAAAGCCTGCTTGGTAATCCCCCACAATTTCATCTGCAGATGGTGTAAGCCTGCTTAGCAGGATATTCGAGAAAATTTTGGAAATTTCCAAAATATAGAAAATATTTGGAACGTATAAGAAAAGAAAAACTCTTTTTTCTGGACATTTATTTCGAATGCATGAGACTAGATTAACTCAGATTTTCGAATATTTGTGGGATAAGAAGTACACTGGCTGGATCAACGAAGTAAGAAACGATTTAGAAACAATGTGAAAACAAGATATAAACAACAGAAGCCTTTCGGGAAAAAGTATTGAAAATGGAGGGATTCCAAGGCAGGGAAGCTAAAAAGACCGGTTCAAAATGATCTGAAGAGAGAAAGAAGACACACAATGAACAGATGAAAGCTTACTGGAGGAAAAGAAAAGAACAAAGAATTGAAATTGATGATGATGGTTGGTTTTATAGCGCTCAACTGCGCGGTGATCAGTGCCCGTACAAAGTCCCAATTTTTTCACAGTCCAATTTTGTACACAGACCAATCTGTTCACTGTCACGGATGATGATAACACAAACACCCAGTCTCCGTGCAGAGAAAATCCCCAACCTGGCCGGGAATCGAACCCGGGACCCCGTGATCAAGAGGCAGCATCGCTAGCCACTAGACCACGAGCTGCGGACGAATTGAAATTGGAACTTGATTCACAGATGGCCTATTCACAGTATAAAAAAACGGTATTTTTAGATGAGGAGGGACGAAATAGATGAGAATCAGTGAAAAGGTACTGGGCAGTTCGGTAAGAAAACCTATTGAAGATTACCAGAAAATGATTGACCGAAGTCGTCCAGTCAGGCTGTAAGATAAGAAGAGAGTTGATGTGTAATATGACCACATTTAATGCAAGCACATAGAACTTCTAGTGCTCAGGCTCCTTACGGTTTCAAAGGTTTTGAATGCATCAGTCGAAAAAGTCTGGCTGTTGCGGATCCTATCTGATCTGAACCCTATTCCTTTCATGTAAGGGAGCACCGCGAAAAGCTTTATTCAGATTTCCAGAGCCCACCGCAGCTACAGACTCGGAACCCCGCCTTGTCGCAGAGAGAGAGAGAGAGGTGATCGAGACTCGTCTGTTCGGTGACGTGGCGCGTCTCACCTGGCGACCTGACCTGTTAACAGGTACGGCCTGCAGTGCGTCTCCCTTGTCCTGTCCTGTCATTACGCTAATGGCGGCGGGCGGGGTCGCACGAGCGCCACGCCTCGCTGCCGCTACAGGTAGATGGCTCCCGGAGGCGCCCTTATTACTAACGTCGCCGCCTGCCTAAGAGAAACACACTCCCGTCCCAAAAACTTAACGTAACCGGCAAGTAGAGCACTTGCCCGCGAAAGGCAAAGGTACCGAGTTCGAGTCTCCGTTCGGCACACAGTTTTAATCTGCCAGGAAGTTTCATATCAGCGTACACTCCGCTGCAGGATGAAAATTTCATTCTGGATGCCAGGAGGGTTACGTAAGCGAAGTAAAGATTCGTCACCAGACCGTTGATGGTCTGTGGCTGCCGTGTTGACTTCCATAATGAGACCATTCCCAGTGTTGAACTTGGACAGTGCAAACCATTATGAACAAGTGACTTTCTGAGGCTTGACAAGTCATGGAATGTGCGTTTGGAATAATGACTATTAAATGAAGATTGCTGCAATGTAGTATTACTTACTGAACGACCTTCTTTATTGTTAAGAGTCGGAATTTGGTGACAATATACATCAACATGACCATGTCATATTTTTCCACGTAGTCTCCATCACGTTCTATGGCCGTCTGCTAACGTTGTGGAAGAGAAGGAATTCCCTGCTGGTAAAAGCTCTGATCCTGTAGGCGCAGCTATGTTTTCACTGCACGACTGACATCTTCAAAGTGTGTTCCCACCAGAGAATCTTTAAGCGGCCCAAAGAGATGGAAGTCCGAGGGTGCCAGGTATGGACTGTAGGGTGGATGAGGCAGTGATGTCCAATCCGATTTGACGATGTCTTCCCGGGTTCTCAGGCTTGTGCGTGGGTGTACATTACCGTATTGGAACAAGATGAAATGCACCATCGTCATACACTGCACCCAAACGTTTCACCACTTTTTTTTGCACGCACTAACAGCACGCTGCTTATAACGTGAGTCGTATGTAGACGCGATTTTGACGCTGCAATACTGCTCTGCCGTCTCCCTGCGCACAGAACAAACATTAAATGTGAAGAACCAACAAGAAAGTTTTTCTGTGTATATTAAAGGCTGTTTTTAAAAGAAATGTGGGGCACTACTTACTGAAAGACTCTCGTACATTCTTTTCAACAAAATGGCTCTGAGCACTTTGGGACTTAACTTCTGAGGTCATCAGTCCCCTAGACCGTAGAACTACTTAAACTTAACTAACCTAAGGACATCACACACACCCATGCCCGAGGCAGGATTAGAACCTGCGACCGTAGCGGTCGCTCGGTTTCAGACTGTAGCGCCTAGAACCGCACGGCCACTCCGGCCAGCTATTAAGTTTTTCCACTCTGTTACTACACACGAAATCGACCCGTGATTGCAGTAATTGAATTGGTAATTTCCTCTTCTGTGCTAATCTCTGATTGGATTTTATGTCAATTGAACAATTCGGTGCTCTTTCTTGTAAGAGCTGGACGAAACATTGGCTAAGGGTCTGTGGTCTGTACAACTGCGTGAGTGTGAAACATCTAGAAAAAGTCTCAGGTTTACAATAACTTTCCTTTCAGACCAGGTACTTTTAAAGAAAAAAAACCTTGTGAAACCTAAGATATGAAGTACGTGACAATGAAACAATCAAGCGCTCATTTCAACTGCACGAAATCTCGTAGTCGGCATAAAACAGGTATTCGCCATGCACGCAGTACCGCTATGCACTGCAATTGCACCACTGCCAGAAAAGGAAAAGGCAATTGCATTAGAAAAATATTGTGATAATCGTAATCGTCTGATGCAGCCCTCCATGCTACTCTATCCTGCGCTAGCCTCTTCATCTCCTAGTAATCAGTGCAACCTACAACCTTTTGAATCGGTTTAGTGAATTCATACTTTGGTCTCCCTCTACGATTACTACCCGCCAGGCTTCCGTCCAACACTAAATTGTTGATCCCTTGATGTCTCAGAACATGCCCTACCAACCGATCCCTTCTTCTAGTCAAGTTGTGCCACAAACTCCTCTTCTCCCCAATTCTCTTCAGTAACACTCCATTAGTTTCGTGATCTACCCATCTAATCTTTGGCATTCTTCTGTAGCACGGCATTTCGTAAGCTTCAGTTCTGCTCTCGTCTAAAAAGTTTATCGTCCATATTTCACTTCCGTACGTGGGTACGCTCCATACAAATAGTTTCAGCAAAGACTTCGTGACACTTAAATCTATACTCGATGTTAACAAATTTCTCTTCTTCAGAAACACTTTCCTTGCCATTGCCAGTCTACATTTTATATCCTCTCTGCTTCGACCGCCGTCAGTTATTTTGCTTCCCAAATAACAAAATTCGTCTTTTATTTTAAATGTGTCATTTCCTAATCTAACTCCCTCAGCATCACGTGATTTAATTAGACTACGTTCCATTATCTTCGTTATTCTTTCGTCGATGTTAATCTTGTATCCTCCTTTCAAGACACTGTCCATTCCGTTGATCTGCTCTTTCAGGTCTTTCTGCTGTCACTGACAGAATTACAATGTTATCGGCAGACCTCAAAGTTTTTATTTCTCCTCCATGGATTTTAATTACTACTCTAAAGTTTTCTTTTGTTTCCTTTATTACTTGGTGAATATACAGACTGAATAACATCGAGGATACGCAAAAACCCTGTCTCACTTCCTTCCAAGCAATGCTTCCCTTGCATGCCACTCTACGCTTATACACTACTGGCCATTAAAATTGCTACACCAAGAAGGAATGCAGATGATAAACGGATATTCAAGGGACATACATACTATACTGGAACTGACATGTGATTACATCTTCACGCAATTTGGGTGCACAGATCCTGAGAAATAAGTACCCAGAATAACCACTTCTGGCCGTAATAACGGCCTTGGTACGCCTGGGCATTGAGTCAAACACATCTTGGATGCCGTGTACAGGTACAGCTGCCCATGCAGCTTCACCACGATACCACAGTTCATCAAGAGTAGTGACTGGCGTATTGTGACGAGCCAGTTGATCGGCCACCATTGACATTTTCAATTGGTGGGAGATCTGTATCCAGAAAGGCTCATACAGGATCTGCAACACGCAGTGGTGCATTATCCTTCTGAAATGTAGGGTTTCGCAGGGATCGAATGAAGGGTAGAGCCACGGGTCGTAACACATCTGAAATGTAACGTCTACTGTTCAAAGTGCCGTCAATGCGAACAAGAGGTGACGGAGACGTGTCACCAATGGCACCCCATACCATCACGCCGGGTGATACGCCAGTATGGCGATGACGAATACAGGCTTCCAATGTGCGTTCACCGCGATGTCGCGAAACACTGCAACCATCATGATGCTGTAAACAGAACCTGGATTCATCCGAAAAAATAACCTTTTTGCCATTCGTGCACCCAGGTTCGTCGTTGATTACACCATCGCAGGCGCTCCTGTTTGTGATGCAGCGTCAAGGGTAAGCGCTGCCATGGTTTCCGAGCTGATAGTCCATGCTGCTGCAGACGTCGTCGAACTGTTCGTGCAGATGGTTGTTGTCTTCGAAACGTCCCCATCTGTTGACTCAACGATCGAGACGTGGCTGCACGATCCGTTACAACCATGCGGATAAGATGCCTGTCATCTCGACTGCTAGTGATACGAGGCCTTCGGGATCCAGCACGGCGTTCCGTATTACCCTCCTGAACCGACTGATTCCGTATTCTGCTAACAGTCAATGGATCTCGAGCAGCAATGTCGCGATACGATAAACCGCAATCGCGATAGGCTACAATCCGACCTTTATCAAAGTCGGAAACGTGATGGTACGCATTTCTCCTCCTTACACGAGGCACCACAACAACGTTTCACCAGGCGACGCCGGTAAACTGGTGTTTGTGTATGAGAAATCGGTTGGAAAGTTTGCTCATGTCAGCACGTTGTAGGTGTCGCCACCGGCGCCAACCTTGTGTGAAGGCTCTGAATCGCTTATCATCAGCATATCACAGCATCTTCTTCCTGTTTGTTAAATTTTGCGTCTGTAGCATGTCGTCTTCGTGGTGTAGCAATTTTAATGGCCAGTAGTGTAACTGCCATCTGGTTTCTGCACAAATTGTAAATAGCCTGTCGCGCCCTGTATTTGACCCCTGCTAACTTCAGAACCTGAAAGAGAGTATTCAGATTATTTAGTGCGAACAAAGTGTCAGTTCTGTTTGACAAAGTTTCGTCGAACTATGTTGGCATTGATATGTGCGTAAGTTAGTTCGTCCTTCAGTTTTGCACACCAGTGCAATTGCAGTCTGAAAAGTGGCGCCACTAGGTAACTTCTGGCACGGCTGACCCAGTTGTGCTCCCGGCGTCAGCTAATGAATTTCAGCCGGGAGTGCAGCGAGGCGTCATTTCGCCGGCCCCTGACCGCCCACCGCGCAGCCTCGGCCGACAAGTGGGAGAGGCGCGATAAGGAAGCGACGAGTCGGCAGATTAGACCGCTAATGGCTGCACCGCCCACCCCCAGCCTCTCCCACCCGGTTCTCCTTTCCTCAGGTAGGCTAATTGGCTCCCTGGGGACGCGCCAGCCCCACTAACGACGTCAGCGGCAGCTCTAGCTGGCGCTAGGCGAAGCGGCGCGCGGCGTCGTCTCCCGCGCTGTGAAATAGCACCCCGATAGGCTACGTCGGACACCCGTTGTCGCAACGGCAGAGGTCGCGGCACGGTAACAAGCTCGTGGAAGCTGTGGGCGAGACGCTGTGGTCTGATCACATTAGTGGTAGCTCGAGTATCTCGTAAAAAGATGCCACGCGCCACACAATTACCTCATTGTGCGGTCACATTAATGATGTGGTCCTCATTGGTGCACTGTCTGCAGTATACGGCAATGTTCCTACTGAAGCAGGCTGTGCAAGTAGGTGAAGAGTTACGGCCGAGGTGAACACTGAAGGGTCAAAGAAACTGGTACACCTCCCTAATGTTGTGTAGCGTCCCCCGCGAGCACGCAATACTGCCGCAACACGACGTGGCATGGACTCGACTAATGTCTGAAGTAGTACTGGAGGGAACTGTCACCATGAATCCTGCAGGGCTGTCCATAAATCCGTAAGAGTACGAGGGGTGGAGATCTCATCTGAACAGCACGTTGCAAGTAATCCCATATATGGTCAATAATGTTCATGTCTGGGGAGTTCGGTGGCCAGCAGAAGTGTTCAAACTCATAAGTGTTCCTGGTGCCACTATGTAGCAATTCTGGACGTGTGGGGTGTCGCATTGTCCTGTTGGAATTGCACAAATCCGTCGGAATCCACGATGGACATGAGTGGTTGCAGGTAATCAGACATGATGCCTGTCAGTCGTATCTAGACGTATTAGGGATCCCATATCACTTAAACTGCATACGCCCCATACCATTAGAAAGCCTCCCCTACTGGCATGCAAGGTCTATGAATTCATGAGGTTGTCTCCATACCCGTACACAACCATCAGCTCGATACAATTTGAAACGATACTCGTCCGACCAGGCAACATGTTTCCAGTCAACAGTCCAATGTCGGTGTTGACGAGCCCAGGCGAGGCGTAAAGCTTTGTCTCGTGCAGTCATCAATGGTACAAGAGTGAGCCTTCTGCTCCGAAAGCCAATTGAATAGTACGTACGCTGACACTTGTTGATGGCCCAGCATTGAAATCAGCAGCAATTTGCGGAAGGGTTGTACTTCTAAACTCAAATGGCTCTGAGCACTATGGTACTTAACATCTGAGATCATCAGTCCCCCAGAACTTAGAACTACTTAAACTTAAACAACCTAAGGACATCACACACGTCCATGCCGGAGGCAGGATTCGAACCTGTGACCGTAGCGGTCGCGCGGTTCCAGACTGAAGCGCCTAGAGCCCCTCGGCCACAGCGGCCAGCAGTTGTACTTCTGTCACATTGAACGATCCTTTTCAGTCGTCATTGATCCTGTTCATGCAGGACCATTTTCCGGCCGCAGCGATGTCGGAGATTTGATACTTTACCAGATTCCTGATATTCACGCTACACTCGTGAAATGGTCGTACGGTAAAACTCCCACTTCATCGCTAGGATGCTGTGTCCCATAGCTCGTGCGCCGGCTATAACACCACGTTCAGATTCACTTAAATCTTGATAAGCTGCCATATTAGCAGTAGTAACCGATCTAACATCTGCGCCAGACACTTGCCGTCTAATAGGCGTTGCCTGATAAGTGCTTCCCTCTCACACTTAAACTTGCTTCCTCCTCCTCCTTCTCCTCACGCAGACCGCACTTCAGTGTTAGTTCATGTAACCTGATACTCGATCCACAGGTGGAAACACTTAACCATTCATTATTTGAGAACGTACTGTAGCCTGCATTTCTGCGATTTCTCGGGTATAACTGTAGATACAATTTTGTGTCAAACTTTTTTCGCAATATACATTTGCCTAAGATGTTTTTCACGTTGTTTTTCCATCTATTCTCTGTCCGGGTTCACTGATTCACCTTTTCATCGTATCTCACATGTCATAATCATTGCCTAGTATTCACTGGCTGGGTTCTAAGGAACGGTGGCCCTCCATTCACCGAGTGTTCAATGCTCTTGTCATTTCTACTACTAATGCTCATCATTCATCACTAAGATAGCATCGTTTCTCATACGGTGGACTGTCGTACATATTCTATGCCCCCCTCCCCCTACCATAATTCATTTTAGTCATATGAAGTGTGATTTCATTAGGATCTTACTTAAAACATCATTACTAATTCATTATTACGATTATAATGTTAGTTACGAAATTCCAGGTGCTAAATTTTGAGCCCTTTCGTTTACCGTTAAAATATCCACATTAACCTGTATATTCACGTATTTTCCCTCATTGGGACTACATGCTAATAATTCCTTGAAAATGGTAGTTTTGTTTCTTTGTTAACCTGTGAAAGGAAAATCTATTCTGGTGTTACCATTCATTTAACGTATTAGTTTCTTTGCGAGTGATGAAGGCTATTGTAAGTAAAATTTTCTTGCTACAGTCTTTGAGGTTTGTTGTTTTGTAAATAGTTAACTGCAGATCAAAGGAGCATATTTCCTTTTGATGACTGTATCCCTTCATTCACTGTTAAACAATGTCGATAAAAAAACTGTAATTGTTTCTAACCTCGTATTTAAAATAAATTGTTGGTGCCAACATAGAAAGGGTATCTCAGCAGGAATGGTCAGTATTCAGATATACGACAGTAACGCTCATTCGAAGCAATACACTGTATTGAAAGATGCCCTACTCTGAATATTGAAAATTTCAGTGACGCACGTGTCGTGTAGCTTAGGTACTTTTTGTAGGCCAGTCTGAGATGGTTTTCTTAGTTGGTAGATCCTGTGTCACACTGTTAATCTCGACTTCCTTTACGCTACCATGATGCTTTATTAACATTCGCTGTGTACTGAAAATAAATGACCGTTTACATTAAATGTTATACCCCAAACCATTCGTAATAGGGCATAAGTCCTTATGAAGATTTTCTCTTCATGTGATCGTATCTATGATATTCCTGAATATTGACCATTTCCTCTAGGACATACTACGTGCAGCATATCGAGCGTACACACAAAACACTTGAAAGATGTACTGCCAGAAAATGTTTACACTACTTCGAATACGTCAATTTGCGTCGGCGCTAGCCGGTTTGGGAACTAACATTCATTTACACAGTTTATAAGATTTCACCCTGAGAATTGACAGCGCGGGAATTTTTTTTCTTAAACCTTCTTAAAAGGTAGGTGAAAATGGACGGTGTCATTACCTGCGAAGCTATTTTTGTTCCATTTTTAGAAACTGGCATTGTGTCGCACTGTTCCAGCAATGTGTTGTTTCAGAATCATTAATTCCAAAAGTTAGTGCCTTACTTTGCACAAGAATTCTCCAGCCATTCCAGTACGACATGTGTAGCTGGCAGCGATGCGCCTTCCATGGCTACCGATGAATAGTCGTGTATATCTGGCGCCAAAATACGCTGCAGACCCCGTGCTTGTTCCGCGACTGGATTGGCGGCATTCCATGACGTAACAGGACAGGCTCATTAATGCAGCTTGTTTCGCAAGTCCGCGTGGTACTACACAATTCTGCTCTCTGCTCAATGGTTTGCAGGTTATTTCTTTGAAAGGGTAGCGTACGCCTCCACACCTCTTGCCAACACGTATTTTATGTGCCTTTCTTTCGGGAGCGGTTCTGTAACGCAATAGCAACCTTGCAGCTGTTGCTCAATTATGGCCGAACACTGTTGAATTGTGTAATAGTCTTGGTAATAATTCTATTTCCCCACGAGGACAGTAGTAGAAATTGTCGAAAGTTGGGAATTTACTGCAGATCTTAAAGCCAGAAGTTTTCCGAGAACATGTTGTACAAGGAATCCATCGCGAAAACCTTGGTGGTTACAGCTTTATCTCACAGTTCAGCAACTTTGCACCATCATATTTCCTTCGGTGCCCTTAAGAAACATGGAGGTTGTTATTCCATGATGTTTTAACACGTACCCTACCATCCTTTCCCACCTCCTTGTCAGACTTTTCCATATATTACTTTTCTCGCCTATCTTGCCAAAACTCTCATTGCTAATCTTGTCAGTCCATCTGATTTTCAACATTCTTATGTAGCACCACATCTGAAACGCTTCGATTCTCTTCTATTCTTGTTTTCCCACGCGCCATGGTTCAGTTTCCATACAGCACTGTGTTCCAAACGTACATTCAGACAATTGTTCTCCTCTTGGCCAGGAATGCCCCATTTTCTGTGACGGTCTGCTTCTTATGTTCTCCTAGCTTCGTCTCGTAAGTGCTGTTTTCCTTCCGAGGTAGGATTCGTTACCTTGTGATCACAAGTTTTGGTGTTTCGCTGTTATCATTATTCTACCCCTCAATACTTTCACCTTTCGTCTGTTTTCCCTCAGTGCATATTCTGAACTCACTGCACTTTCCGTTCTATTCAACAGTCCTTTAATTTTCACATTCAATGTGGGTAGCGATGTTATCAGTGGATCTCATGATATCCTTTAACCTTGAGGTTTAGCTCCACTCCTGAACATTTCTCTTCCTTCCGTCATTGTTTCTTCCATATATCGATTGAGCAATAGTGGCGAAAAACTAACAATTTATTTTAATAGGACCACTTAGTTTCTGCTCTTCCATCCTTAATGTTCCATTTTGCTTACTGTACACATTTTATATTGCCTGTCTTTCTTTATAACTTACACCTACCTTTCTGATAATTTCGAACATTTTGCGGTATTTTCCACTGTCAAACTTTTTTCCCAGGTGGACAAATTCAACGTCTGTGTCCTGCTTTTTTCTACATTTTTGCTTCCATTATCAAGCGCAACGTCAAGACTGCCTTTCTGGTGCCATTACCTTTCCAAAAGCGAAATTGATCTTCATTTAACACATTCTCAACTTTCTTTTTCATTATTCGGAATCTTATCGTCAGCAATTTTCATGCATGAGCTATTAAGCTGTTCGTACGATAGTTTTCCCATTTATTTTCCTTGCTAGCCTAGAGACAGGGAGGATTATATTTTCCCCCAAGTCGGCTAGTGTAGCTCCAGTCTCACACTGTACACACTAACGTGAGTAGTCTCCGGTAGTCCATCGAGGTCGGTGGGGCAGCAGCCGGACGTGAACTGAGTAATCAAAACTGAAACCAGGAGCTGTATTGTAATTCGAACGTCGTTTACTCAAAAGTTGCTACCAGTTTCGACGCGAAAAAGCTGCTTCTTCACGCCCCCAACGTAGTCTGCCATCACGGTACAAAGTACAATGACAAAGAACAACGGAGTCTTCAAACAGAAACAGTACAACGTAACGCCAGCATTTGTCGCCAACCAAGTCGAATGCAGCAGGTCCAAAATCAACTGGGTCACATAACCTGCAGGAACAAGACCACCAATAGTTAGACAAGAGTGCTCTTGCCTGCGAAAACCAAAGGTCCCGACTTCGAGTCTCGGTCCGGCATACAACACAGTTGTTTGTTGTTTTCAGTTTTAATCATTCAAGTAACTGGAATAGCCGTTTGGTTGCCACTTTACCTAAAGATTTAAGGAGATCCTATTGGATCTCGAAAGCTCTGTTAAACTATGACTCCAATACTGTATCCCTGTGTGTTTCTATTCCTCTATCATGTCTTAAGGCAAGTCGTCACCACCCTTGAGGGGCTTTAAACGTCTGTTTCCAGCCGGTCCACTCTTTCCAGCCGGTCCACTCTTTCCAGCCGGTCCACTCTTTCCAGCCGGTCCACTCTTTCCAGCCGGTCCACTCTTTCCAGCCGGTCCACTCTTTCCAGCCGGTCCACTCTTTCCAGCCGGTCCACTCTTTCCAGCCGGTCCACTCTTTCCAGCCGGTCCACTCTTTCCAGCCGGTCCACTCTTTCCAGCCGGTCCACTCTTTCCAGCCGGTCCACTCTTTCCAGCCGGTCCACTCTTTCCAGCCGGTCCACTCTTTCCAGCCGGTCCACTCTTTCCAGCCGGTCCACTCTTTCCAGCCGGTCCACTCTTTCCAGCCGGTCCACTCTTTCCAGCCGGTCCACTCTTTCCAGCCGGTCCACTCTTTCCAGCCGGTCCACTCTTTCCAGCCGGTCCACTCTTTCCAGCCGGTCCACTCTTTCCAGCCGGTCCACTCTTTCCAGCCGGTCCACTCTTTCCAGCCGGTCCACTCTTTCCAGCCGGTCCACTCTTTCCAGCCGGTCCACTCTTTCCAGCCGGTCCACTCTTTCCAGCCGGTCCACTCTTTCCAGCCGGTCCACTCTTTCCAGCCGGTCCACTCTTTCCAGCCGGTCCACTCTTTCCAGCCGGTCCACTCTTTCCAGCCGGTCCACTCTTTCCAGCCGGTCCACTCTTTCCAGCCGGTCCACTCTTTCCAGCCGGTCCACTCTTTCCAGCCGGTCCACTCTTTCCAGCCGGTCCACTCTCTCCAGCCGGTCCACTCTCTCCAGCCGGTCCACTCTCTCCAGCCGGTCCACTCTCTCCAGCCGGTCCACTCTTTCCAGCCGGTCCACTCTTTCCAGCCAATTGTGATTTCGACTTCTCTCTGTGTAAATTGTTCTTTGTGACAATTATTTCTTTCTCGATTTCTTCGCAGTTTACCTGCAGCCACCGGAGTAAGCAAACTCGGTAGTTTAAGCATTTAGTCTGAATATGCTTCATCTCTGAAGACCAAATCCGAGAAAGGTGACACAGTGGTTAGCACACTGGATTCGGATTTGGGAGGACGGTGATCCAAACCCGCGCCCAGCCATCCTGATTTAGGTTCCCTGTGATTCCCCTAAATCGTTTCAGGCAAATGCCGGGATGGTTCCATTGAAAGGCCACGGCCGACTTCTTTCTTCCTTCCCAAACCTCACTGTTTGGTACCCTCCCCCAAATCAACCAACCAACCAAATCTCCGTAAGTCTACTTTGGTACGACAAATCTTACGTTGAAGGATGAAACGAGAGCTGCCTTGTCGGAACCATGTCAACTCTGTCGCCGTCGTTGTAGTCTTCAGGTTTGATGCAGCTGTCCATGTTACTCCATCCTCTGGAAGCCTCCTAGTCTCTTCATCCCTGTATAGAAACTACAGCCTGCGTACATTTGAACCTGCTTACTGTATTCAAGCATTGATCTTCCTATACAACTTTTATCTCCAAATTTTCTTCCATTACCAAATTGACGATTCCTTAATGTCTCGGAGTTTGTCCTATCAACCGATCCCTTCGTTTAGCCAAGTTTTACCATAAATTTATTTTCTATATGTTACACAATCGAGCCACCTAATACTTAACATTTTTCTCTAGCAACACATTTCAAAAGCTTGAAGTTTCCTTGCCTGAATTATTAATTACCAGCGTTTCATTCGCTGTGAGGCTAAGTCCAGACATAACTTCAGAAAAGACTTACTAAGAGTTATATTTTAACATCCAATATAAAAGTTTCTCTTTTTTTAGAATCTATTTTTTAGCTATTGCTATTATATATTTTACATTCTCTCTTCTTCCTCAATCGTCAGTTATTTTGCGGCCCAAATAAATCCAGACTCACGTGTTACAAAAGAGAGACTAAATTCATTGCTGTAGCTATGATTCCACTTCTAACAGTGGCGTAGAACTCCAGCATTTCTATTGAAATTTAATCCCCCGATGGCTCATAGAGACGTTCTATGAGCGTAAAAACAACTAAGAAATATTACTGAATTTCTGACGAACTAGCTTTTATTTTACCTGCGGCAATTTATCGAGAGTGGTGGAATTAAATTAACTTCGACGTCGCAGAGGAATTTGAGAGAGAGAGAGAGAGAGAGAGAGAGAGAGAGAGAGAGAGAGAGAGAGGTGATCTCAGAACTTTTTTCTTAAACGAAGTATAACCTTAACCGTAATAAATCATTTAAAGCATAAGAGTAATGCAAAGTAATTACCAGATGAAACGACAGCTTAATTAATCAACTGAAGAGCCACCTCTAATTGATGAGGTGGCTTTTGCAGTGAGCTGAATATTCGTCGCAATTTCACGAGTCGAAGTCCTGGAAGTAATGTATTAATTTTAGAAATTGCATTCAAAGTTCATCAGCTTAACTTGAATACATTTTGTTAAAGCCCACACGTGAAAGCCTCTGACCTGCTCATACTAACAAATGTCAATTATCACGTAACATTTTATGAAAATTGATAATCAGTTTCGGCTTGGCATGACTTCCGATATAAAAATTTTAGCAGCGACATGTCGGCGCGTACTCAGTACCTGCTACTGTAACGCTAAAATGTTTAGAGCTGACGATAGCTGCCAAGCCGATACACCCAATCAATTTTAATAAAATATTGTTTGACGAAGGCACTGACTTTTGTAGTCTCACCCGACACGAAAGTCACCGGTCTTATCAGGAGATACAAACGGCCTCAAATTGTTCAAATGGCTCTGAGCGCTATGTGACTTAACTTCCGAGGTCATCAGCCCCCTAGAACTGAGAACTACTTAAACCTAGCTAACCTAAGGACATCATACACATCCATGCCCGAGGCAGGATTCGAACCTGCGACCGTAGCGGTCGCGCGGTTCCAGACTGTAGCGCCTAGAACCGCCCGGCTACTCCACCCGGCACAAATGGCCTCATTTCCCTTTCATAATCCGCTGAAACGTATGTTGATATCATTCCTGATCAAAATATTAGACGCTCTTCATAGCTTTATGCCGATAAAATCGTTGTGGCGTCTAAAATAAGCCAATAAATTTTAGTGCACGTAAACAAACAGAAAGTAAGTCTAAATCTGTGTGCCCGTGTGTGATTTGTTGTCGACAGACAAGCGTATAGTGGTGCTAGGATGAACAGCCAGCTACTACTGTCAGCTGGTGGAAGTATCTGGTGCGAGCCTTGATGCGACTGACAACTGTAATAGATGTTACACACGTCACTGAAGTTCATGGAGGTTAACCGCTACGGCGTTGCAAATTGAAACCCAGTTGCGTCAGGGCAACGACAGTAAACACATTGTAGGCACTTAGAATTGCAGTGTGAGATTACGCAGAATAAATCTCCATAGACGTACATAAATCTGAACTCGGTCTGGAAGAGAAAGCAAGCTGCTGTTACCCCGGGAATATTATGACTGAATTCAAGCGTATGCGTAAGAAACATGGGTAATGAAGTAAAGACAGTTGAGCAGGATAGTCTTGCGAGATGAAAGTTCAAAGAAGCAGAATAGGAGTTACAAGAACAGCAAAGGTAAGGTGAAAGAAATATCGATATCGAAGCCCTTACAAGAGACTGTAAATTTATTTTATGACAAAAAATTATCTAAAATTAGACTAAAAACTAATAACGAGCATACAAATGTAGTTTGTTGATCCCTCCGTCATCACAAGGAACTCTGTTGGGTCGGTAGGAAAGGCTCCCAGAGGACATTGTTGAACCATGCTGAAGCCTGCTTCTCCGCGCCTCAGACACAGCTCGGCGAATAACCGACCAGATATTGCGGCTCAGTTAAAAACCAGGTGGCTTGATAGATATGCGCGGCGTCTTCTGTTCTTCCGTCGTAGCATTAATCTGCCATGTGTGACTCCAGCAGTCATTAGTATTAATGCCGTTGCCAACTAACATTCTTGATGTTTCCAAGGGAGGGTGGCAAGAGCGAAGCCTTGCATTACTGATGCTTGGAATGTTTGCGTGAAGGGGGATTAGGATTTCCTGTAGCTTTTTTACTACACTCATACCGGCGCGCAACCCCGCCGCATAGAATGAGGTGGTATGTGGCGCAGTATGGGTAGCCAGAAAGTGAGTGTAGGTTAGATGGTACAAGTTGAAAGACACGTGGAATCGTTGAGCTGTATGCCACAAAAACCTATTCATCCACACTGAAGAGCAATGTTCCGCAACAGGGTAAGCCAATCACAGAACTTAAGTACGGCGTGTCGATGCAGAAATGGCAAGATTATGTGGGCATTAGACGTTTCTCGAAGTAGCACAGCACGCATACTGAGAAGTTTAATTGTAGACTTCCTGCTCTTACAAGAAAAGCGCTAAAATTACACATAACAAAGACGTTTTTGTCGTCTTCAGTAGGAAGATTGGTTCTATGCAGCTCTCCACGCGGATCTATCCTGTGCAAGCCTCTCCATGCCCAAATAACTACTGCAACCTTCATCCGTATCAACCTGCTTAATGCAATCCAACCTTGGTCCCCTCATACCATTTATACCCCTCACACATGCCTCACGTTACCAAACTGACTATTCCTAGACGTTTCAGGATATATTCCATCAACCGATTCCTCCTTTTAGTTGTGATATGCCAAAAATTTCTTTTTCCCCCCTACTTCCACTCAGTACCTCTTTAATTAGTTGCTGGGTCAAGGCATTTCATTTACAGCATTGTCCTGTAGCATAACATTTGAAAGGCTTCTATTGTCTTCTTGCCCGAACTGATAGGCTACTGTCCAGAAAAGTATCCTTAGGAAAAACTTCGTAGCACTTAAATTCATATTCCAAGTCAGCAAAATTTTCATGTCCAGAAACACTTTCCTGTGTACTTCCTCTGTTTTCAGTTACTTTGCTGCCAGAATACCACACCTAGAGTACTTCCAGTGTGTTCTTTATCTGATTGCCCAAGTATCGCATGATTTAGTTTAACTACATTCCACTACCCACCTCTTAATTTCTTTGATGTTCACCTCACAATCTCTTCAAGGCGGAATCCATCTGTTAAACTGCTCTTCAGACTCCTTTTTCGTCTGACAGAATTACAGTGGCGCTGGTAAACCCCAAAATTTTTATTTCTTCTGAACTTTCATCCCCTTTCCAAATTTCTCCTTTATTTCCTTTACTACTCGCTCAATGTACTTATTGAAAGACTTCGGGGTAGGCTACATCGCTGTCCCATTCCAGTCTCAAGTCTCAACCACTGTTTCCCTTTCATGTTAGTTGACTCGTAAAACTGCCATCTGGTTTCTGAACAAGTTGTAAGTCAACTTCTTCTCTCTTTATTTTTTCCCTGATAACTTCAGAATATCAAAGAGTGCATTCCAGTCAACAATCAAAACCTTTCTCTAATCTACTAATGTCTTCAACGTACGTTTGACTTTCTCCAAGCTAGCTTATATGTCATAGGGTAAGTTTTGTCTCGTGTGTTCCTATAAATTTCTAGAACCGTAACTGATCTTCTTCGACGTCGACTTAACACCAGATTTTTCCATTCTTCTGTAAATAATTCGTGTCGTCATTTTGCAACCATCACCCATTAAACTGACGGTTCGGTCCTATTCACACTTGTAAGTAGTTGCCGTCCTTGGAATTTATGTTGTTGTTGACGTATGTGTGTGTCTTCCAGCCGTCTCATAAATCTTGCAAACCAGATGGAAATATTTTCACCAGCCAAGTTTGCCTCTCCCAAGGATTTCAATACTGCTAATGGAATGTCGTCTACCGCATGGGCTTTGTTTTGACAAACATAAGTCCAAAATATTGCGAAATACAATTTCAGGTTTTATCATCTTTTGTAACTCTGACGTTCAAGACATTCTAAATTCAAAACGTCCATAAGCTTCCTCAAGTTAGGCAGTGATGAACGAGAAACAGGTAATCAGTGTGAGAAAAAGTTTCGCGAAACAAAAGGTGTCACTTTCAACGTGACAAATGTGACCTTCCTCATTCAGCCGTAGCTTCCCCAGTTAACGTTGCTGGAACAGTGTATAGACGGTCGATTACGTTAAAAAAAATTCCACCTTAGAAATGCACAATTAGTTGCAAGGAGACAAGTTTTCTTGTTGTCTTTGGTTATAATAATCAGAAATTTATCATTTTCGATATCTCAATGTAATTAACCAGTTAACCAGACGCTTTTTCAAATATATTTCAACAGTTTAGTGAACAAACTTCTAAATTTCACAATAAGTTTCTAGTCAATCTTTGGAGGAGCCACAGAACGCAATAAGGAAGAATTGGAACAGAATTCCTTTGTTAGTACACATTTTATAAATGATGGGTTGGTTGGTTGGTCCCGAGGGGGGGGGGGGGGGGGGGGAGGAGGAAGTCGGCCGTGCCCTTTCAAAGGGATGACCTCGGCATTTTATAAATGTCGCTAGCGATGACAGAAATCATCGTGTGCTGTTTCATTGTAACTGTGGAGTCTTCGATAAGAAACGAATTATGACATATGCTGTTAAATATGTACGTAATGTGCGTAAGAAGTAAAAGGTTCACATAGTACTATAAAAAATTTTCTGTCACAGTGCGTATCATTTTTTTTGCTTGATTATAACGACCTAGGAAACTAATCGGCAGTTTTTGTTCTTTCCAGGTAAGCTTCAACCCGAGCGTGCTGATGGCGGAGTAAGTAAGAAACTTCCAACTGTTAATTGGTGGTGGCTCTATGAGCTTCCTCTGGCACGATTTCCCTGGTCTCCGAGTGATTTAAGGCTGCCGTGAACTAGTGCACCGTGATAGTTTTATTAGGTAAAGCAATACAGCAACGGAAAACTTCAGAGTCTGAATGGAACTAAATTTAATTGGTAATATGAGCATGGTGGGGTCTAGTCATTAAGAAACTTGTTACTTACGAACACAATAAACGAAACAAGTAGTTATCTTGAGGCTGAAGCTCGGTTTTCGGTGTTTGCTTTACCAATACATATGTTTTTGGGTGGGGTCCGCCTGTAGCAAAACGTAATTTTGTTCTTTATCCAAACACGTCTCACTGCAGTTGTAGCATCATCAGTGGGATTTTATTTTATGGCTTTTGAACATAAAGAATGTTCTTTACTGTTTGTTCACATATAAATATGTTTTCAAAAAAGTAATTGCATTTTTTTCCCAGAACACACAGAATTACGTATTTATACCTTTTGCCACATGGTGTGGTTTCCCAGAGGTATTATGTCTTTATAGTACCTGTCTTCAAAAAAATGGTTCAAATGGCTCTGAGCACTATGGGACTTAACTTCTGAGGCCATCAGTCCCCTAGAACGTAGAACTACTTAAACCTAACTAACCTAAGGACATCACGCACATCCATGCCCGAGGCAGGATTCGAACCTGCGACCGTAGCGGTCGCGCGGTTCCAGACTGTAGCGCCTAGAACCGCTCGGCCACTCGGGTCGGCAGTACCTGTCTTGCTACCGTATACAACCTAATGTAGACAAATTATTTAAGCAAAAATTACGATTTGGAAGCTGTTATGGCTATCCCTGAAAATTGATTAATTGTATGTGGAAGTGTGTGTGTGTGTGTGTGTGTGTGTGTGCGCGTGTGTGCGTGTGGGTGGGTGTGTATTTACTTTATGGTTCACTTACGTTTCCTTTTTCCCCCATCTTCTTCACTGTGAAGCTATCGTAATTTTTGCTTAAATAATTTGTCTTCATTATTTTGTATACGGTTTCAGATGACAGACTGAAAGAAAACAGGTACTATAAAAACACAATACCTCAGGAAAAGTGGTAAAAAGCTATGAATAAATAATTTCGTGTGTTTTGAAAAATATTGTAACTAAGATTTTAAAAACAAATATTTACATGTGTACAAAGCCCGTCTGGCTAGCCGTGCGGTCTAACGCACAGCTTCCCGAGCGCGAAGGCGTGCCGGTCCCCGACACGAATCCGGCCGGCGGATTGGTGTCGAGGTCCGGTGTGCCGGCCAGCCTGTGGATGGTTTTTAAGGCAGTTTTCCATCTGCCTCAGCGAATGCGGGCTGGTTCCCCTTATTCCGCCTCAGTTGCACTATGTCGGCGATTGCTGCGCAAACACTGTCTCCATGTATGCGTACACCATAATGTACTCTACCAGGCAGCCATTGGGGCTACACTCGTCTGGTGGATTGAGACGTTCCCGGGGAAGAGGGGGGGGGGGGGGGGGGGGGGGAAGGAGCGTCCACTGGAGGCCGAACCGCACAACCACCCTGGGTTCGGCGTGGGGCGAGTGTGGGGTGAGTGGACTGCTGTCGCCTGTTGTGGGGTTGTGAACCACTGAGGGCTACGGCGGGAACGAAGTCCCTCCGTCGTCTCTAGGCCCCCTATTCAAAACATACGTATATACATGTGTACAAACAGTAAAAAGCATTCTTTATGTTCAACAGCCATAAAATAAAAGCCCACTGATGATACTGCAACTGCAGTGAAACATATTTGGGATAAACAACAAAATTGTGTTTCGCTAAAGGCGGAACTCATCAAAAAAAAAAAAAAATGAAAGCAAGTAGCATGAACAGTAATCGTTACAAAGCAACCTTTATTACTTAAAACTGAAGGAATTTGATATTAGGAAAGAGAGACAGTAACGTTTTCGCTTTAATTAATACCATCAGGTTTCGTACGAAGGGTATTCTCTGTGTTAACCATCTCTAACACGTGCCCGCTGGTGACTGATTCATCGGAAGAATCTTAAGCTAATGGAACTCATCCACGAAGGAAGCGGCTCACAAGGCGCTTGTTCGACCCATTCTTGAGTACTGTTGATCTATCTGGGATCCCTAGCAGGTACGACTGATAAGTGATACAGAACATCCAATGAAGAGCGGCGCGTTTCGTCACGGGATCGTTTAGCTGGCGCGGGAGCGTTACGGAGATGCTACATAAACCTGTTGAAACTTTCGTTATTAATCCTTTCTCATTGATAGATACCAAAACGCTAATTAAAATTTGTTTCATTTGGCTATTAGTATCTGTTTTTCCAATTGTAGTTGTTCGAGTACTTTATTTAAGTAAATAAATATCATAATTGACTTAATTTCAAGGCGTTATTTCTGACAGGTTGCAAGATAATTATCATCTTATTAAATTATTTGTATTACACTGAAGCGGCAAAGAAACTCGTATAGGCATGGTATTCAAATACAAAGACGCGTAAACACACAGAATACCGCGCTGCGGTCGGCAAAGAGTCTCTCGCAGTTATTACATCGGTTACTGCTGCCGAAGTGGCAGGTTATCAAGATTTAAGTGAGATTGATCGTGGTATTATAGTCGGCGCACGAACGATGGGACACGCTATCTGAGAGGTAGCGATGAAGTGGGATTTTCCCGTATGACCATTTAATGAGAGTACCATGAATATCTGGAATCCGTTAAAACATCAAATCTCCGACATGGATGCGCCGGAAAAAGATAGTGCAAGAATGACATCAACAACTACTAGAGAATCGTCCAATTGTGACAGTAGTGGAACCCTTCCGCAAATTGCTCCAGATTTCAATGCTGGGCCATCAGCAAGTGTCAGCGAGCGAACCATTCCACGAAGCACACGTAACAACACTTTATGCCTCCGCTGGCCCCGTCAACACCGACGTTACACTGCTGATGACTGGAAACATGTTGCCTGGTCGGACGAGTCTCGTTTCAAATTGTATCGAGTGGATGGACGTGTACAGGTATGGAGACAACTTCATGAATCCAAGGACCCTGCATGTCTGCAAGGGACTGTTCAAGCTAGTAGAGGCTCTATAATGGTGTGGGGCGTGTGCAGTTCGAGTGATATGGGATCCCTGATACGTCTAGATACGACTGATGGGTGACACATACGTAAGCATGAAGTCTGATCACCTCCATCCAGAATGAAATTTTCTCTGTGCAGCGGAGTGTGCACTGGTTTTGAAACTTCCTAGCAGATTAAAACTGTGTGCCGGACCGAGATACGAACTCGGGACCTTTGCGTTTCGCCGCCAAGTGCTCTATCAATTGAGCTGCCTAAGCACGACTCACGACCCCTCCTCATAATTTTACTTCCGCCAACACCTCCTCTTCTACTTTAAAAACTTCACAGAAGCTCTCCTGCGAACATTTCAGGTCTAGCAGTACTGGAAGAAAGGTTATTGCGGAGACATGCTGTACCACTTGCCCGCGAAAGGCAAAGGTCCTGAGTTCGAGTCTCGGTCCGGCACACAGTTTCCGCCTCCATCCATTCATGTCCATTGTGCATTCCGACGGACTTTTGCAATTCCAGCAGGACAAAGCGACACGCACGCCTAGAATTGCTGAAGGGTGGCTCAAGGGACACACTTCCGAGTTTACAAGCCGGCCGTAGTGGCCGAGCGGTTCTAGGCGCTTCAGTCTGCAACCGTGCGACCGCTACGGTCGCAGGTTCGAATCTTGTCTCGGGCATGGATTTGTGTGATGTCCTTAGGTTAGTTAGGTTTAAGTAGTTCTAAGTTCTAGGGGACTGATGACCTCAGATGTTAAGTCCCATAGTGCTCAGAGCCATTTGAACCAATCTGAGTTTACAAACCTCCGCTAGCCACCAAACTCCCCAGACACGAACGTTACTGAGCGTGTCTGGGATGCCTTGTAACGTGCTGTTCAGAAGAGATCTTCACTCCTCGTACTTTTGCGGGTTTATGGACAGCCTTCAAGGATTCATGGTGTCAGTTCTCTCTACTACTGCGTTAGACATTAGTCGAGTCCATGCCATGTCGTCGTGCGGCACTTTAGTGTGCTCGTGCGGGCCTTTAACGATATTAGGGAGGTGTACCAGTTTCTTTGGCTCCTTAGTGTATAAAAAAATCTTTATTTTATTCACTTTTTTGCCAATCTTGAGCGGAATTTCTTGGGGCTTCGGCCGAAGGTTAGGGCGATAGTCGGTTAATCGGCTTCGGCCAGAGATCGACCTTCGGTCGGACACTGACAGCTACCGTTAATGAATGTGTAATGCCATGGAGAACCTTGAGTCCAGAGGCGCGGTAAGTGCCCGGATAGTTAGTGTATGACGTGTGGCGCGGCCCCGCCGTGACTGCTTTCGCGAGCCACCTGGCGTGTCGTTTACACCCGGGCGGCAGCTGAGTGCCAAGTGTGGATGCAGGTGCGCCGCTGACTGGCCCAGGAATGTGGAGGTGCCACCGCGCGGCGAGTGTCCTCGGGAACACCGGCCTTCTGAGGTCCTCGAGTGGGCTGCCGTCCAAGAGGGCAGCTGCTCCGTGGCGCTGCTGTGAGAGAGGAAAAAGATAACTATCACCACAGGCTGCAGTAGCGATGCGCTGATGGAGCAGATGCGTCCGATAACCTCGATTAAAATATTTAGAGCCTACAGTGATTTTGCTATATGAGCGGAGAAAGGCAGGAAGAGCAACCATTCGTTTCAAAAAATGGTTCAAATGGCTCTGAGCACTATGGGACTTAACATCTGAGGTCATCAGTCCCCTAGAATTTAGAAATACTTAAACCTAACCTAACCTAAGGACATCACACACATCCATGCCCGAGGCAGGATTCGAACCTGCGACTGTAGCAGCTGTGCGGTTCCGGACTGGAGCGCCTACAAACGCTCGTCCACAACGGCCGCCCATTCGTTTCGTATTTATCGTTCACCACTGTGTTTAAAGGCGGACCTAGGTGCAGTAATGTGACACTAAGTACATATTGAGGAGGAGAACAACTTCACTGTGTGCTGTATTTTTATTTTTCGTCTTTATTGTAACGCTTCAAGCAAATATTGCTGTTTTTGCATCAAGGCTAAGACTCCCCCTTGAATAATGTGTAGATTTTCATGGCCGGTGGCTTCATTATTTAAAACTTCGGTGCTAAGAGGCCGTGGTCGAACAGTATAAATTCTTTCTCTTGACGTTACGTTGCCATCTGCGGGCAACATCATCCGAGGTGAGTGAACGACTATTTGCAGGGCCGTGGGGGTCCGTTTACATAGAGCGCATATAAAGCGACGAAAAACCGTTTTTAAGCAAAGAAGGGAAAGCAGAAAGGTGAAAGGTGTATATAGATGGTCCATACCAGGGAGATGGCCTCGAGGGAAATTTTATCGAAGAGGACGTAGATGAAGATGAAATGAGAGATAAGATACTGCGTGAAGAGTTTCACAGAGCGCTGAAAGACCTAAGTGGAAATCAGCAGACAGCATTCCATTAGAGCTAACGATAGCCTTGGGAGAGCCAGCCACGACAAAGCTCTATCGCGTGGTGAGCAAGATGTATGAGACAGGCGACATACTCTCATCCTTCAAAAATAATATAATTCCCATCACAAAGAAAGCAGGTGCTGACAGGTGTGAAAATTTCCGAACTATCTGTTTAATAAGTCAAGGCTGCAAAGTACTGACACGAATCTTTACAGACGAATGGATAAACTTGTAGAAGCCGACCTCGGGGTAGATCAGTTTGGATTCCTTAGAAATGTTGCAACACGGAAGGCAATACTGACCGTACGACCCTAGATTAAAGAAAGGCAAATCTACTTGTCTAGCATTTGCAGACTTAGAGAAAGTTTTTCACAATGTTGACTAGAATACTCTTTAACATAGGGAGCGAAAGACTATTTTGAATTTGTACAGAAACCAGATGGCAGTTACAAGAGTCGAGGAGCATGAAAGGGAAGCAGTGGTTGTGAAAGGAGTGAGACAGGATTGTAGCCTCTCCCCGATGTTCCTCAATCTGTATATTGAGCAAGCAGTAAAGGAAACAAAAAAAAATCTGCAGTAGGAATTAAAATCCATGGAGAAGAAATAAAAACTTTGAAGTTTACCGATGACATTGTAATTCTCTCTGAGACAGCAAAGGACCTGAAAGAGCAGTTGAACGGAATGGATGGTAAATAGTTTAGATAAGAAGAGATAGAAGCTTTCGAAATTTGGTGCTACAGAAGAATGCTGAAGATTAGATGTGTAGATCATGTAACTAATGAGGAGGTACTGAATAGACTTGGGGGGGGGGGGGGAGGAGAGGAATTTGTAGCACAAATTGACTAGAAGAAGGGGGTTGGCAGGACACGTTCTGAGGCATCAAGGGATCACCAATTTAGTTTGATTGTTGTTGTATGTTTCCGGACACTTGGCTTCTACGAAGCCTTCTGAGTCCATCTATTGATAATCTTCTTAAGGAATTTTTTTGAACGGCTTGCGCTGCATTCAGCCAATAAAAGGGCTCTGAAGCGCTATCAGTATGAGGATGACATTTTTATGATAAGGAATCACGGTGAAGAGGAATTGAACGGTTTCTTCGTGCATTTAAATAGCATTAATTCAAAGATCCGATTTACTATGGAGACAGAGCGTAATGGGCAGCTTAATTTTTTTGATCTTTCAGTAATATAAGCATACAAATTGTTACCTCCATAATGATTCCAATCATCCCAGGCAGAAGAGAGATCTTATTAAACAATTGGTGAACAGGGCTAATAAAATCTGTGAGCCAGTTCATTTGCAAGAGGATCCAACCCATTTGTGAATGCTTTTAAGAAAAATGGATACGCTGATAATGAGATAAATCTAGCACTCCATCCCAGAAGTGTGTCCGGAAACAAGCCACAACTACCACCGTCGGCTGGGACACCCTTTCTTCCATTTATCCTCAATATTACTGACCGCATTGTGAAAGTTGTGGGCAAGTGTAAAGTTGAAATAATATTTAGAGTTACCAAGAAGGTCAGTGAATGTTTAAGATCGGAGGAAGGCGCACGATACCATTTCGCAACCCCTGGGGTGTACTAAATTCCGTATAGTTCTGGTAAGCTTTATATTGGAACAACGAAAAGGAGTGGTAATTTCTGCCTAGTTGAGCAGAAAAAAGGAAATGTCTGGGACTCATCGATAAATCTGCTGTAGCTTAACAATTTCTTGAAGACTTTGGTAATGACATACAATTTAGTGAGACAAGTGTACTAGTTAAGACATCGCAATATTGTGCACGTATACGAAGAAGCCATAGAACTCTATACACACCGCAATATTTTTAACCGAAAAGAAGGCTTAAATTTAGGTAAGATCTGACGGTCGACTTGATACCAATAATGTGACAATCGCCGCGCGGGATTAGCCGAGCAGCCTAAGGCGCTGCAGTCTTGGACTGTGCGGCTGGTCTCGCGCGGAGGTTTAGTTTCCCTCGGGCATAAGTGCGTGTGTTTGTCCTTAGGATAATTTAGTTTAAGTAGTGTGTACGCTTGGGGACTAATGACCTTAACAGTTAAGTCCCATAAGATTTCACACACATTGGAACATTGGAATGCGACAATCGATTACCTTTGATCGAGAGTAATGACGTTAGTCAGATGTAGTTTGTCCACAGTTGGCAACGAAAGGTCAGGACGAAGAAATTCTACTGTTCGACCACGGCTTCTTAGCCCGAAAGTTTTATTATGGGAGTATTCCCATCCTTTTCCAACTGAACTTGATTGCATTCACTAATGATGCACAGCTCATCAGTAAATAATTACTTGTCGGCAGAGTATTAATTCTTTCACTGCTGTGGACATGTGTACACGTCCTGCTGTGTCGTTCTCCAGGTGCTGTGGAGGTGTGTACGCGCGCGGATTGGGTTTTCCTACTATACGTCTGCGTCCTGAACTGCAGACAGCTCACTGGTGCGGACGAGTTACTACCATATCTCTGTGTATGGTTCAAATGGCTCTGAGCACTATGGGACTCAACTGCTGTGGTTATTAGTCCCCTAGAACTTAGAACTACTTAAACCTAACTAACCTAAGGACATCACACACATCCATGCCCGCGGCAGGATTCGAACCTGCGACCGTAGCAGTCGCACGGTCCCGGACTGCGCGCCTAGAACCGCGAGACCACCGCGGCCGGCTCTCTGTGTATAAAGACATATTTATCATACAAAATATGTGCCTTATTGTGTGGTATAATTTGCAAAAAATACCGCTTTTCGATATCCCGAATCGTTTTAAATATGACGATTGCTATGACGACATGATTCGCGAGCCGCAAAGACATGAATACACACGTCTTACGTGACCACCCTTCTCGCATAAAACCCAGAAGCTCGAAAACGTATTGAGATCGGTATGCTCTCTATCATTCACTGCACCATATGAGCTAGAATCAGGCTTACGCGAAGTCTCCGCAATGCGTTTTTACCTGTGCAAAATCCATAACATTTCGCTCAATATCTCGCTTAATTTGATGCCGTAGTTTACCGTTCTTTTATCGAGCTAAGATAGCAGACTGTACCATGTGCAAAAATATTTTTTTTTTCGTGTAATCGGAAGATCAGTATCCCATAGCAGCCGGCAAGTCCGCACTGACAGAATTGGCTCTTGGCACGCGACCGGCCGTCGGAAATAAAACCCAATAACTCGAGAACGAAATGAGATACCGTTGTGCTCTCAGTTTCAAATAAAATTTCGATATCTTATCTAAATTTGATTCACTGCAATATATGAGCTAAAATCAACCGTACGCAAAGTTTACGCAATTCGTTTTTACCTCTGCAAACTTCTTAAAATTACATGCAATGGTTTACATAATCTGATGCGGCGCAGTAATTATGGCGGATAACGAAAAGAAATACAGCTATTTGTCGAGTGAAGACATCAGACTGCAAGATGTGCAAGTATCAAACTTTTTCACGTGACATGTTTTAAAAATCGGTTAAGTATTACATATCGGCCGGAACGCCATCTTTCAGCACAGGCACCGTCATTTGGCGATCAGTACAGCCATTACTAAAGTCGCCCTATTCACGGAAAGAACACAGAGGGCACGTCTGCTCCTAGACTGCTGGACATAACATCAGAAAAAATAGCAATAAACGAAATGTTTTTTATTGCGAAAATCTGGTATATTAAGGAGAATATCTTACTAAATGTGTTAGCGACGTGGGGTTATATAGGTTGCAAGATTTACTACACAACTGCCACCTGTAGCGGCAGTTGCGCTTCCAACGCAGCAGTTCCTCTCACTAACGAAACTGAGTCGAACTGAGGTTAGATGACAAGGGTACGCCATTCCATGCTTCTTAAGCTCTACGCGAGATGTCATTAATCGTAATGGCTGGAAAGTGTTTCCTTGCCAGTCTCAGTACAACACATGACCAGACGTTCTATGTAGAGAGCGATGCTGCCCATGGTAACAGTAGAACACACACTTGTAGAGATAAGCGAGGACAGCACGAGCAACGTCCGGTCTTGCGTTATCTTGTTGAAGCACAGCGTCCTTCAGACCTCGAAGCTAGGGCACAGTTACAAGTCTTAGAGGCCGAAATTTAATGCCTGCTGTCCAAGTTCTCGGCTATGCGAACCACAGGAGATGTTGTGTGCCCAGTGTTACCTCGTACAATAACGTTAGGTTGCTCGGCTTCTATGTCGATTACGAATGGAATCTGGCATCGTTCGATTCTTTTGGATCATCCATATTCGGCTACGTTTATCGTCAAGCTGCGTACAGAACTGGGATTCGTTTGGAAAAACGACGTGGTGCCACCGCTGGAACATGTTGTCCATACATCACCATTGTCGTTGCGTCTCTGTCCGTGCTACCCCGTCAACAGAAACAGCAAAAGTCGTCGCCCTGTTTACATTCGGTGGTGCTCCACATGTCGTCGCAGTGTGTGGTGGTAGTGGTAGTGGTGGTGGTGGTGGTGGTGGTGGTGGTGGTGGTGGTGGTGGTGGAGATAGGGGGACGGGGGGATAGTTGCCTTCCCGCATACAGGTCCACTACCCGACTGACGTGGCTGTACGTTCTTGCACGGCCGAGCAAACAAGAACTGTGTCCTCTCGGGCGCTATTTGCGTGGGGCTGTCGACATCCTGCAAGGTTTCACGACCCTCCTCAGCCTCCCCGCTACAGATTCCCAAGGGAATCGCGGGATCCCGATCGACGCGAAGAACAATATCGCGGAGTTTCAGAATGAGATTTTCACTCTGCAGCGGAGTGTGCGCTGATACGAAACTTCCTGGCATATTAAAACTGCGTGCCGGACCGAGACTTGAGCTCGGGACTTTTGCCTTTTGCGGACAAGTGCTCTACCGTCTGAGCTACCCAAGCACGACTCACGCGCCGTCCTCACAGCTTTACTGCTGCCAGTATCTCGTCTCCTACCTTCCAAACTTCACAGAAGTTGTTCTGCGAACCAGCACTCCTGGAAGAAAAGTTCAGCGAGGTTCACAGAAGAGCTTCTGTGAGGTTTGCAAGACAGGAGACAAGATTCTGGCAGAAGTAAAGCTGTGAGGACGGGGACTGAGACGTGCTTGGCTAGCTCATACGGTAGAGCACTTGACCGCGAAAGGCAAAAGTCCCGAGTTCGAGTCTCGGTCCGGCACACGCTTTTAATCTGCCAGAAAGTTTCGATATCGCGGCAGCTGGTGGAGGCCATACTGCGGTTTGCATGGTCTCACGTACGATACCTGCTGTGGTATATTTGTCTGGCACCACTTATCACCTCCGGCAAAGTTTGTTGATGTGAAAAATGTCGAGATATACCGTGGTTCGTAGTGCATGTAGAACAGTAGTTCCCCTTATAATGGTCTTTTTAAATCAGTTTAAATGTCGAAGGCAGCCAACAGCAATTTTTCCCAGTCGGTTTTCTGTATGCTGTGATGCGGATCGGCGTGATTCATTCCCCTGTGCCAACTTCATTTCAGAGTACCTATAGCTTGGCACTGCAGTTGTTGCCCTCCACAGCTCCATCAAAGTACCTCGTGAGTTACTATCTCATATTTTAACAGAAGACATATCATGCAATGAGCATGTAAGGACTGGATTAGGGAAGGCGAATGGTAGACTTCGGTTTACTGGGAGAATTTTAGGAAAGTGTGGTTCACCTGTAAAGGAGACGGCATATGGGACACTAGTGCGACGCAGTTTTGAGTACTCTCCCGGCGTTTGGTGTCGGTATCAGGCCGGATTACAGGAAGACTTCGGATCAATTCAGAGACGAGCTGCTAGATTTGTTATCGGTAGATTCGAACAACTCACAAGTGTTCGGAGATGATTCGGGAACTCAAATAGGAATCATGAGGGAAGGTGACCTTCTTTTCGGTTAACACCATAAACAAAATTTAGAGAACCGGCATTTGAAACTGACTGCAGAACGATCCTACTGCCGCCATATATATATATTTCATCAAAACCACCGTCTGACTGGTTTGATGCGGCCCGCCACGAATTGCTCTCCTGTGCTTAACTCTTCATCTCAGAGTAGCACTTGCGACCTACGTCCTCAATTATTTGCTGGATGTATTCCAATCTCTGTCTTCCTCTACAGTTTTTGCCCTCTACAGCTCCCTCTAGTACCATGGAAGTCATGCCCTCGCGTCTCAACAGATGTCGTATCATCCGGTCCCTTCTCCTTATCAGTGTTTTCCACATATTCCTTTCCTCTACGATACTGCGCAGAAATTCCTCATTCTTTACCTTATCAGTCCACATAATTTTCAACAATCTCAAATGCTTCCGTTCTCTTGTGTTACGGTTTTCCCACAGTCCATGTTTCACTACCATACAATGCTCTGCTCCAAACGTACATTCTCAGAAATTTCGTCCTCAAATTAAAGCCGATATTTGATATTAATAGACGTCTCTTGGCCAGGAACGCCCTTTTTGCTATTGCTAGTCTGGTTTTGATGTCCTCACTGCCCCGTCCGTCATTGGTTATTTTACTGCCTAGCCAGCAGAATTCCTTAACTTCATCTACTTCATGACCATCAAACCTGATGTTAAGTTTCTCGGGGTTCTCATTTCTACTACCTCACATTACCTTCGCCTTTCTTGGATTTACTCTGAATCCATACTCTGTACTCATTCGACTATTCATTCCGTTCAGCAGATCATTTAATTCTTCTTCACTTTCTCTCAGGACAGCAACGTCATCAGCGAATCGTATCACTGATATCCTTTCACCTTGAATTTTAATTCCAATCCTGAACCTTTCTTTTATTTCCATCATTGCTTCGGCGATGTACAGATTGAACAGTAGGGACGAAAGGCTACATCCTTGTCTTAGACCCTTCTTAATTGAATGAAAATATGCAGAATATGTCAACTCAGTGATGTCTCTCCGAAACACATCCGTACATGGCTTCACCGCATACAGATACTTTCAGAAAAGACTTCTTGACACTTAAATCTATATTGATGTTAACAAATTTCTATTCTTCAAAAACTCTATCCTTGCCATAGCCAGTCTACATTTTATATCCTGCTCACTTCGACCATCATCAGTTATTTTGCTGCCCAAATAGCAAACATCTATTACTTTGAGTCTCATTTCGTAATTAAATTCTCTCGGCGTCACCTGATTTAATTCTACTACATTCCATTACCCTCGGTTTGCTTTTGTTGATGTTCATCTTATACCCTCTTTTCAAGACACTGTCCATTCCGTTCAGCTGCTCTTTCAGGTCCTTTGCTGTCTCTGACAGAATTACAATGTTATCACCAAACCTCAATTTTTTTATTTCTTCTCCATTGATTTTAAATTCTTCCCCATATTTTTCTTTGGTTTCCTTCACTGCTTACTGAATGTACAGATTGAATAACATTGGCGGTAGGCTACTACCCTGTCTCACTTCCTCCTCAACCATTGCTTCTTTTTCATGCCTTCTGGCTTCTGTATAAATTATGAATAGCTTTTCCTTCCCTGTATTTTACCCCTGCCAGCTTTAGAATTTGAAAGAGAGTATTCCAGTCAACATTGTCAAAAGCTTTCTCTAAGTCTACAAATGCTAGAAACGTATGTTTGTCTTTCGTTAATCTATTTTCTAAGGTAAGTCGTCGGGTCAGTATTGCTTCAGGTGTTCCGACATTTATACGGAATCCAAACTGATCTTCTCCGAGGTCGGCTTCTACCAGTTTTTCCATTCGTCTGTAAAGAATTCGTGTTAGTACTTTGCAGCCGTGACTTATTAAACTGATAGTTCGGTCATTGTCAGACCTGTCAGCACCTGCTTTCTTTGGAATTGGAATTATTACATTCTCCTTGATATCTGACGTTATCTCGCCTGTCCCATACGTCTTTCCCACCAGACGGAAGAGTTTGGTCATGGCTTGCTCTCCCAAGTTGTAACGGAATATCGGCTACTCCTGGGGCCCTGTTTCTACTTAGGTGTTCCAGTGCTCTGTCAAATGCTTCCCGCAGTATCATATCTACCATGTCATAGTCATGGTTCAAAGGGCTCTCACCACGATGGGACTTAACATCTGAGGTCATCAGTCTCCTAGACTTAGAACTACTTGAAACCTAACTAACCTAAAGACATCACACACATCAACGCCCGAGGCAGTATTCGAACCTGCAACCTAGCAGCTGCGCGATTCCGGACTGAAGTGCCCAGAACCGCTCGGCCAGAGAGATCTCATATTCATATACGCCCTCTTCTACTTCCGTAATATTGCCCTCAAGTACATCGCCGTTGTATAGACCCTGTATATACTCCTTCCACCTTTCTGCTTTCCCTTCTTTGCTTAGGACTGATTTACCATCTGAGCTCTTGATATTCATACAGGTGGTCCTCTTTTCTCCAGAGGTGTCTTTAATTTTTTTGTAGATGGCATCTACATGCTTCTACATTCTTGCTTTTGTCCTCTAGCCATTCCCGCTTAGCCGTTTTGCGCTCGCTGTCGATGTCATATTATAGGTCACATAAAATACTAGCTGGTACTGTTTTGTTATTTAGTGCTTTTCAATTCCACCAAACAACGTTGGATCTCTATGTCAGACAGGCAGAGGTACTAAAGTAATAAAACAGCGCGGGAGAGAGAAGCTGCTCGGCAGGTGGAAGATCGTGAAACCGACTGCGCTGTGATTGTGTCACGTGCTTGTGCCGTACTGCGGTGGGCGCTGATTGCAAACTGCCCACGCGGCGGGCTCTTTGATCTGCTGCGCCGGAAACTGGTGAAGCAATGACAGGGCGGTGGCGCACTGCCCGGCGTCCGAGGCGTCGAGGGCTGTCAAAGGGCAGTGTGGGGGAGCGAGGCAGTCGCCCGGTCTCGGCGGCATGGCGGAAAGGCGGGGGGGGGGGGGGGGGGGGGGGGGGTAAGCAAGAGTGGCGAACGGGGCTGACTGCAGCGCGCTCTGATGAATCCGCTCGCCGGCTAACTCGCGCCCATCGAACCGGCGGTGCCCTGCCCTGGACGGTGGCCACCTACCCTACCTCTTCCTTTGTCCTGCCGCCTCGCCGCTGGACCACCTCTGCCTGCTCCAGAGCTCGCGGCCAGGTTTTTTGTCCAACTCGAGCGGGAGGTAGGGAGGAGCAGTGTGGAGACCTGAGAGGGAGTGCCGAGAACTGCTACAATGGGAGGCCCCAGCAGAGGCGAACAGCCGCGCGTAAAATCGTGGCCACTCTGCCACGGGCAGGCGCAGAGGACGAGCACTCGTTCGCCGTCTCTCTCGCCTCCCCTCCCCTCCCCTCCCCACCTCCCACCGTCTTTCTTCGACGCGCGAGAGCAGAGGCAGCACTTCAGACGTCGATATTCACCTGCAGTGCTGATTGTGCGCCAGACATCACCGGACCTGTACACGAGATACCGTTTAGAGTTTGTGCTGAAAATACACTACTGGCCATTAAAATTGCTACACCACGAAGATGACTTGCAACAGAGACGAAATTTAACTGACAGGAAGAAGATTCTGTGGTATGCAAATGATTAGCTTTTCAGAGCATTCACACAAGGTTGGCGCCTGTGACGACACCTACAGCGTGCTGACATGAGAAAAGTTTCCAACCGATTTCTCACACACAAACAGCAGTTGACCGGCGTTGACTGGAGAAACGTTGTTGTGATGCCTCGTGTAATGAGGAGAAATGCGTACCATCACGTTTCCGTCTTTGATAAAGGTCGGATTGTAGCCTTTCGTGATTGCGGTTTATCGTATCGCGACATTGCTGCTCGCATTGGTCGAGATCCAATGACTGTTAGTAGAACATAGAATCGGTGGGTTCAGGGCGGTAATACGGAACGCAGTGCTGGATCCCAACGGCCTCGTATCACTAGCAGTCGAGATGACAGGCATCTTACCCGCATGGCTGTAACGGATCGTGCAGCCACGTCTCGATCCCTGAGTCAACAGATGGGGACGTTTGCAAGACAACAACCATCTGCACGAACAGTTCGACGACGTTTGCAGCAGCATGGACTATCAACTCGGAGACCATGGCTGCATCACAGACAGGAACGCCTGCGATGGTGTATTCAGCGACGAACCTGGGTGCACGGATGGATTTTTTCGGATGAATCCAGGTTCTGTTTACAGCATTATGATGGTCGCATCCGTGTTTGGCGACATCGCGGTGAACGCAAATTGGAAGTGTGTATTCGTCATCACCATACTGGCGTATTACCCAGCGTTATGGTATGCGGTGCCATTGGTTACACGTCTCGGTCACCTCTTGCTCGCATTGACGACACTTTGAACATTGGAGTTTACATTTCAGATGTGTTACGACCCGTGGCTCAACCCTTCTTCGATCCCTGCGAAACCCTACATTTCAGCAGGACAATGCATGTTGCAGGTCATGTACGGGTCTTTCTGGATACAGAAAATGTTCGACTGCTGCCCTGGCCAGCACAGTCTCCAAATCTCTCACCAATTGAAAACGTCTGGTCAATGGTGGCCGAGCAACTGACTCGTCACAATACGTCAGTCACTACTGTTGATGAACTGTGGTAACGTCATGAAGCTGCATGGGCAGCTGTACCTGTAGACGCCATCCAAGCTCTGTTTGACTCAATTACCAGGCGTATCAAGCCCGTTATTATGGCCAGACGTGGTTGTTCTGGGTACTGATTTCTCATGATCTATGCTCCCAAATTGCGTGAAAATATAATCACATGTCAGTTCTAGTATAATATATATGTCCAATGAATACCCACACTTGAAAGAAGATAGGTTTCCCGCGAGGGAAGTGAGTAAAAGGAAAAAAAAAACACCTTACGATTCAATTTTTTCCACATTAGCTGTAAATTCAGTAACTGCACAATAGTAAATATGGAGACGTTGAAAAAAATCTGCCAGCCAGTTACAAGCAAAGATTTATTATAATCCTTGATCTCCATTTTGGCAATTTTAAAATTGTCTTGTTCTTTATAAGGTGTAATGGACCCTGTTACGTAACATGCTGATAAGATTCATTGAATGATTCATTGAATGAACTGCTCTTGTCATATGAGACACTAATATCTAGAATACTATCAAAGGCCATGCCTTAAGACTTCAGTAACATAGTATTTCAGGTGTGTTTTTCTTAATAAACGTTTTTTCTCGGGCTTCCAGCCGCGCCAGGTGGTCTAAACCCCACGAGATTTGGATCGAGCTCTCCTCAGCCATTGTCATGTGGTAGGATTGACTTACCATTTGAGAATGACTGAGGAGAGCTCGGTCGAAATCTCGTGGGATTTTAACCACCTGGCGCGGCTGGAAGCCCGAGAAAATGTTATTAATTCATATCGCCACGAAACCATGCATTAATACATTGTTTTTCTTGTTACTCCAATATGCGTCGGCACGTCTGTGCCATCATCAGTGGGTTTTGCTTACTGGAAACTAAAAACTGATCATATTTTAAGTTGCAACTGATCTAACAAAGTGAGGCCTAAAGAAAGTTTTTGTTCGTTTTTCTTCTTACCGTGACTTTACATTATTCGGTTTTGCAGGACCATCTGTATCGTGTCCTGCACTGATAGCTTGTCATCTACAGGTCAGACGACGTAAATGTGAATTCCATCGGCGAGTTAACACATCCCTTGATTTTTTGAAAAAAAAAACAAGTTATGTAGGTGTGGCCTTTTGCATAAAAAGCGGAACCTGTATCCATTAATTTAATGCAAAAACGGAAATAAAGCAAAGACATGTAGATCCAAAAGATGGGGGGTGGGGGTCTCCTGGCGTGCTTTATTTTCCGCTACAGTTGTCTCCGTTAGATAAGACGAGAGAATGAAAATGATTCACACCCACGGACCTCGCAACCTGATAACGTCGGGGTTGACAAAAAAGAAGTTGGAAAATAGAGGCCGACAGGAAAGAAAACAAAAATGCAGGCTAAGAGTCCGTATAGCTTCCGCCCACATGGTCCCAAGAGAGGAGAACCCAAGAGTGGGCTACTGTTTTCTGATACTTCAGTTTCTTCCAGCTTATAAAACGCTCAAATAACTTCCGCGGACGTAGTCGGATGATATCTTCGGCAACCGCCGATATTTCATCAGGTCCAGAACTTGTCATTTCCGAGGTACAAATGAAACGGGAGATCGCTGTCAAGGAAATTTAAAACCTCTGTATTCGAGCCACAAGCCCCCCCCCCCCCCCCCCCCCGTCCTCCCCCATCCCCACATACACTGTAGACAAAAAATGGTTCAAATGGCTCTCAGCACTATGGAACTTAACATCTGAGGTCATCAGTCCCCTAGACGTAGAACTACTTAAACCTAACTAACCTAAGGACATCACAGGCATCTATGTCCGAGGCAGGATTTGAACCTGCGACCGTAGCAGCGCGGTTCCGGACTGAAGCGCCTAGAACCGCTCGTCCACAGCGGCCGGCTCTGTAGACAATAGCGCCATCACACATCTAAAGATAACCTACGTCAGAAGTTACGAACAGTGAAAATTTATAACCAGTGAGTGAGGTAGCATAAACTATGACCTTCCGTTTTTTTGACAGTAGACAGAGAGTATTATTCCGTGCAGAATTTAAACAAAAACCCTCACATCTACTTATCAGGTCACTTGCAAATTTCATCTCAACTGCTTCCTTAGTAACACTTGGCTGGAAATGAATGGAGAATATCCGTGTTGTTATATTCCATAGAATGACCGGTGCCAGGGCAGTGTTCTCCAATAGCGTGTGAGACACTTGTCTTCAACACAACGTTCTTTCGCGGTCATGAAGGTCTGACCACTAAATGAAATGCTCTAACTGCAAGTAATACGGCAAACATCCGCCTTATGTACAACAGGTTCATCCTTTACGGAACCTAAAAAAGATCTAATCGTAGATGATGGTGGAGTAAACCAGTTCATGTAATAATAGCGAAAACTACGGCCAGTCCTGTTAGGTATGCAACACACATAACGTATTGATAACGCCGTTACGACCAACGCTTCTAGGAAAACTACCGTAGTCAACCGTTACTTACGGTAGTGCACGATGGGCTACAGTACTTTTACAGTTCTGCTCAGTACCCTTCGGCTTAGACTCTGTTGATAATGCTGGGCGAGCAGTGATTTTATAAGTGCACCTGGTCCTCCGACCTTCACGCTAGGAAGCCGTACGACATGTTCAAATCGGACTGACCCCGATGAGTCCTCGTGACATCGTTGGTAGGTCTTCTCTCTGGCGTTTATACTGCACTCGTCCGCCGTAGTATTTGGAGTTCGGAAAAGAAATGGACGGTGGATCCGGTATTCTGGTCATTTCGTGAATAACACCTGAACAACCTGAGTATTACAACGGGTGGTAACTATCTAGCTGAACATCTTTGAATCAACTAATTTTGAAACAGTTCTTGGTCACTTACACAATGCATAGCTGCATTCCACGCAACTCGGAACAACTTTCGCCACTATAGTGGTCAAGTCGTTATCCAGCAGAATAACTTGTTCTAAACGTCGAAAAATGTAAGTTAATGCAGATGAGTTGGAACAATTCTGTAATGTTCGAATGCAGTATTAGTGGTGCTTCATACAGATGTGTCGGTTAAGTATTTAGGCGCAATGTTAAACGAAACGAGAACGTAAAATTCGGTTTCTGGGGAGAATTTTGGAAAGTGCAGTGCGAAGAAATTACTGGGCAGTGTCACGAAATTAAGCCATATCGTTCTGTTACAAAGATACGTCATGAAATGAGCCGTATGTGCAGAAAACAGTTCCCAGAGGTCTACTTTGCGTAATTTTGTTGTTGTTGTTGTTGTTGTTGTTGTTGTTGTGGTCTTCAGTCCAGAGACGGGTTCTGATGCAGCTCTCCTTGCTGCTCTATACTGTGTAAGCTTCTTCATCTCCGAGTAACTACTGCAACCTACATCCTTCTGAATCTGTTTAGTGTATTCATCTCTTGGTCTCCCTCTACGGTTTTTACTCTCCACGCTTCCCTACATCACTAAATTGGTGATCGCTTGATGCCGCAGAACGTGTCCTAGTAATCGCTCCCTTCTTCTAGTCAAGTTGTGCCACAGTGAAGCAAAAAGCAGCAGTCTTACTTCCAAGCTTAACGAAAGTAGCCACGTCACATTATGGCAAACAACACCAATAGCGCATGAAACACGAAACCTCCCTTAAATCAGTTAACAAATAAGTAAGGAAATGGATATAATTTTGTTCAGTTATAGCTGTAAGAGCCAAACAAACTTGAATTTGGTCAAGAGTCTGTCCTAATATGACGTAGTCTTGAATGTAAACACAGTTTACGTACACTGAAGCGCCAAAGAAATTGGTATTGGCACGCGTATTCAAATACAGAGATATGTAAACAGGCAGAATATGGCGCTGCGGTCGGCAACGCCTATATAAGCCTATATAAGACAACTAGTGTCTGGCGCAGTTGTTAGACCGCTTACTGCTGCTACAGTGGCAGGTTATCAAGGTTTAAGTGAGTTCGAACGTGGTGTTTTAGTCAGCGAGCGATGGGACACAGCATCTCCGAGCTAGCAATGAGTGGGGGATTTTCCCGTACGACCATTTCGCGAGTGTACCGCGAATATCCCTGACCAACGACGACTGAAGAGAATCGTTCAACGTGATAGGAGTGCAACGCTTCCGCAAATGGCTGCAGATTTCAGAGCTGGGCCATCAACAAGTGTCAGCGTGCGAACCATTCAGCGAAACATCATCGATACGGGGTCTCGTACACCTTTGACGACTGCATGACTCAAAGCTTTACGCCTCGCCTGGGCCCGTCAACACCGACACTGGACTGTTGATGACTCGAAACATGTTCCCTGGTCGGACGAGTCTCGTGTCAAATTGCATCCGGCGGATAGACGTGTACCGGTATGAAGACATCCTCATGACATGAATCCATGGACCCTGCAAGTCAGCAGGGGACTGTCGAAGCTGGTGGAGGCTGTGTAATGGTGTTGGGCGTGTGCAATTTGGGTGATATGTTTGATACGTCTAGATACGACCCTGACAGGTGACACGTACACAAGCATCCCGTCTGATCACGTGCATCCATTCATGTCCATTGTGCATTCCGACGGACTTGGGCAATTCCAGCAGAACAATGCGACACCCCACACGCCCAGAATTGCTACAGAGCGGCTCCAGGAGCACTCTTACGAACTTAAACACTTCCGCTAGCCACCAAACTCACCAGAAATGAACATTACTGAACATATCTGGGTTGCCTTGGAACGTGCTGTTCAGAAGGGATCTCCACCCCCTCGTAGTCTTATGGATTTATGGACAGCTCTGCAGGACTCACGATGTCAATGCCCTCCAGCAGTACTTCAGACATTAGTCGAGTCCATGTCATCTCTCCAAAAGAATACTGAAATTCATGCGGTAACAGTTACAGTAACATATTAAGAAAGATGGAAGCAGTAAATAATAATGACTACTCTTTGTGGTGAAATTAAAAATGTCAACACTGATTGCAAATGCACTCTACAGAAAACTACCTTTATTTAAGAAAAGGAAATATTGAGAAAAGTTCGTTACAAAGGAAAAGAACATCACGTTCGGAACTACTTAAAACGTTTATAGTTTTCGGAAAGGGCAACGCTAGGCGTTGCAGCGTATCTTTTTGGACACGTTGTGCCGTCATCGGCGGCTCGTCGACGCTGGCGGCGCAACTGAAGCAGCTCGTCGGTTGTGAAATGGCAGTAAATACGTCCTCTTGCTTGGAATGTGCTTCTCCGGGCGGTTATTCCATTCTTCGTTCCATTTCTTACGTCACGGGCGGGTGGAACGTAGAAGTTTACGTATAAATCCACGTTCATATGCGGATGATGATAACGTTCGTTATACACACGTTTCTATTTCTAACGTCCCGTACAAAGTACCAAATTCGTCCCGCTGATTGAGATGTTACAGTGTGTACATTTTTAGCAATCACGATCGCGAATTCACAATTCTGGAGAAAACAGTGCCACACGTCAGAGTCAGTTTGTAAGTCTCCACGGGGACAGTCAATGTTTCAACACTTGCAGCAATTTATTCAGTAACAAACCAGATCAGTATTCTAAAGTATAATAGTCTGCGCAACTCAGCTATGAGGAAGGAAACAAGTCAGTTCTCACAACGACAATCGCTGTCCACCCGCGTATACATTGTCAGTGCTGTTTATAGCACTCCACGAAGAGCACAATACCCACAAAGTGTAACACTTCGTTTCATAACGTCCACGTTGAACTTTAGCTTAAGCTGCGACTGAAAAATAAGAACGCGGCCATGACTCATCGTGTGCTTATGCCTAACACGATTACACAACACATAAGCCGCGCGTGCGCTATGACACCGCACTCTACCTGACTGCCTTCGCCGTCCGACTGCGACTATCGACATCACTCTCGCATCTCAGTTCTTGCAACAGTGCTACATATTACGTTTATTTCTACACAGCGGGTTAGACATAAGCATTACAAAGTAAATGAAACACGCATTGAAACTTTTGCATACTCAGTTAAAACGAGATTCATTTTGCAAAATAAAGCAAGTCATAGTAACGTTTCATATTACAGAAGAAAACAAAAAGTATTCTAGACCGTCAAAGATATACGTACAGAGTAAAAGGAAGCACAAGGAAAGAAAGAAGGAAAAAATATCCATTTAGCAATATCTTCACAGCAGCTTAAAGGAGACTGTGTACAGAATATACAGGGTGTTTCAAGAATGACCGGTATATTTGAAACGGCAATAAAAACTAAACGAGCAGCGATAGAAATACACCGTTTCTTGCAATATGCTTGGGACAACAGTACATTTTCAGGCGAACACACTTTCGAAATTGCAGTAGTTACAATTTTCAACAACAGATGGCGCTGCAAGTGATGTGAAAGATATAGAAGACAACGCAGTCTGTGGGTGCGCCGTTCTGTACATCGTCTTTCTGCTGTAAGCGTGTGCTGTTCACAACGTGCAAGTGTGCTGTGGACAACATGGTTTATTCCTTAGAACATAGGATTTTTCTCGTGTTGGAATTCCACCGCCTAGAACACAGTGTTGTTGCAACAAGACGAAGTTTTCAACGGAGGTTCAATGTAACCAAAGGACCGAAAAGCGATACAATAAAGCACCTGTGTGAAAAATTTCAACGGACTGGGAACGTGATGGATCAACGTGCTGGAAAGGTAGGGCGACCACGTACGGCAACCACAGAGGGCAACGCATAGCTAGTGCAGCAGGTGATCCAACAGCGGCCCCGGGCTTCCGTTCGCCGTGTTGCAGCTGCGGTCCAAATGACGCCAACGTCCACGTATCGTCTCATGCGCCAGAGTTTACACCTCTATCCATACAAAATTCAAACGCGGCAACCCCTCAGTTCCGCTACCATTGCTGCACGAGAGACATTCGCTAACGATATAGTACCCAGGATTAATGACGGCGATATGCGTGTGGGCAGCATTTACTGACGAAGCTTATTTTTACCTGGACGGCTTCGTCAATAAACAGAACTGGCGCATATGGGAACCGAAAAGCCCCATGTTGCAGTCCCATCGTCCTTGCATCCTCAAACAGTACTGGTCTGGGCCGCTATTTCTTCCAAAGGAATCATTGGCCCATTTTTCAGATCCAAAACGATTACTGCATCACGCTATCTGGACATTCTTCGTGAATTTGTGGCGATACAATCGTGTGATTGCTTTGGGCTATCCGAAACATACAGGAGGCGGCGTGGATTGGCCTCCCTATTCGCCAGAAATGGACGCCTATGACTTCTTTCTATGGGGACACTTGAAAGACCAGGTGTACCGCCAGAATCCAGAAACAATTGAACAGCTGAAGCAGTACATCTCATCTGCATGTGAAGCCATTCCGCCAGACACGTTGTCAAAGGTTTCGGATAATTTCATTCAGAGACTACGCCATATTATTGCTACGCATGGTGGATTTGTGGAAAATATCGTACTATAGAGTTCCCCAGACCGCAGCGCCATCTGTTGACAATTGTAACTACTGTAATTTCGAAAGTTTGCCTGAAAATGTACTGTTGTCCCAAGCATATTGCAACAAACGGTGTATTTCTATCGCTGCTCGTTTAGTTTGTATTGCCGTTTCAAATATACCGGTCATTTTTGAAACACCCTGTATGTACGGCCCATTCCTGAATAATGTTATAGTTTTTGGGATCTCCGCCAGGTCGGACGAAAGGAAGAAGTCGAAGCAATTTAGAGACGTGCTGCTGGGTTAGCTACTGGTAGGTTTCATCAAGACACAAGTATTACGTGAACTCAAATGGGAAACCCTGGAGAAAAGACGTTCTTTTCACGAAATGTTGTTGAGTTTAGAGAAGTCCTATTTGCAACAGACTCCAGAACGGAAACGTACATCTCGTTTAAGTACCGCGGAGAAAAAATGAATCAGTGCTCGTACGGAATCACAGACAGTTGTTTTTCCCTCGCTCCATTTGCGATTGTATAATAGCAGGAATAACTAGCAGTGGTGCAATGTGCCCTTCGCCATGCATCGTATGATGGGTTGCGGATTATGTATGTAGATGTAGACAGCTGTACTTAACTGGAGTTCTGAAATATTTACTGGATCTTCTTTGGCGAAGAATTGTCGGAGTACTGTTTTTAGTAACTGTGTTCTAGTCGCGCTGTCAGCAGTTAACATTAATACTCCCATCGCACAGTGAAGGCATGTATTGTACCATGCTGATGGTATAGTTTACATACGACCAGAATCTTCTTCTACTTCTTGCGTTAAGGCCTCTGTGAGACTATAGGTAACCTCCTCATGGATTGTATTTACCACTTTCCCAACCAGAACCTCTTCATCCTGTCTCTTTATTTCTCCCGCTCTTCAGTATCCGCTTCTCTTGTCTGCTCCACTGATGATTCTTTATCCATTTCCCGTATCCTTCGATATCGTCTGTCTGAGGCATCTGGTCTTGGGTACTTCATTCTCGTAATTCCTTTTCCTTCTATCTTATTTCCAGTTCCGACCAATGCGGCCGGAGTTCAACAACCCTCTTTGTTCTTTCTTTCCTCCTGTCCTCCCTGCTTTTCTCTATACGCTGTTTGTCATTACATCCATATTCATCCGGATTAGATGTTCAGACACACCTTACCCATTTCCAGTCTTTCTGCTAATATTTTCCCCATGCTCCGACACAAATCTTCGCATCTCTCTCTCTCTCACTAATAATGTTAAGACTTAGTATTTTCGTTAGCATTCTTCTGTCTTCTGTCTCTGGCTAGTATTATCGCTTCAGCTGGCTGTAATATTGCATTCCCAACAGTTGCCTTGTAGTGCCTATTTGCTTTAGTAGATATTGCCTTCTTATTGTATACATCTCTGGCTATACAGAAGCCTGGCCTCATCTTCTCCATTTGATTATTCGCTTGTTACTCCTTTTTCTTCCTGTCATACAGGGTATCCATAAAGTCCCTTTACAACATCAAAATTTTATTACAACGACAGTTGTTGAAATATTTTAACAACATTTCTTTTATTGCAATCAGTGTTTATAAAAGTTTTTTGGCAGTGTTTAATACACCTCTATATGGGCGCCTTTAGTTGCACGAAGCACATCAAGACGGTACTCGATTTCTTGCCATGTTCGCTGTAGCACAGCGTCATCAGTGGTGGCAATGGCATTACGAATCCTTCAGCAATGTCTCGTTTCTGTGTTTGATACACGATATCTTTTACATACCCCAAAAAAAGAAGTCCAAGGGAGTGATATGTAGCGAACGCGGTGGACAAGGAATTGGCCCATCCCTCCCAATCCATCTGCCTGGAAATGTTTAATTGAGGAACCGACAAACATGCAGTCTCGAATGTCGCGGTGCACATCTTGCTGGAATATACTTGGTTTCAAGCCAATCAATATTGTGGTGCTACAATACGGTCAGAAGGTTGAGGTAAATATCTGCAGTAATTGTTGAGTCGTTGCACATGATTCCACACCACACATTCACTTTTGGGCTATCCCGGTGTAGCTCCCTAGTCACATGCGGGTGTTCAGGTCCCCAGATTTTCACACTGTGTCTTTTTAATGTCCCAGAAACATGAAAAGTTGCCTCGTCACTGAAACAAACTCGCTTGAGGAATGCTTCATCCTCCGAAAGGCGTTCCAGCTTGTTGAGTGCAAACTCTGTCCATTTGGCTTGTCATTTGGCTCAAATTCTGTAGCAGTTAACAGTTGCACTTTGTAAGCGTACAACTGTAAGTTCTGGTGGAGGACCTTATGCACAGTTGAACGTGGTAGTTGCAACTGTCTGGCAGCAGTGCGGATGGACTTCGTAGGTGAACGAGCGACAACGTTTAAAAAGCGATCGATGTTTTCCACGGATGATCTCGGTCACCCGCTCCTCCCTTTACCCAATACTGTCCCTGTCTCCATAAATTTTTTGTGCCATGCGCGGATTGAAGGGCGCGATGGTGGATCTCTTCCATACTTCGTTCTAAAGTTTCGTTGAGTCTGAACATCCGATTTTGTCTCAATAAACCAGGACACACATTGTGCCTTCTCTTGAGGAGTTGCCATTTTATAGAGGTTCAGTTCCTTCCATCAACTGAGGATCTGAAACACAAAATTTTAGTATATATAAAAACTTTAGTAAACAGTGATTAAAATAAAAGAAATTTTGTTAAAATATTTAAATAACTGTGATTGTAATAAAATTGTGAAGTTGTAAAGGGACTTTGTGTATTCTAGCAAGTATTTAAATTCGTCTGCCGTTTGCAAACTGCCTTTGTCTTGTTGTACACGACGTTCACTCCCACCCTTCTTGCTATCTCTCTTGGTTGTCGAGCTGTGTTTTCGCGCCTTCTCACCGTTTCAGTCCTATCGCCATGTCGGCAATGGGTAGTCAGCCCACGTGGGCCCTGCTATACTTTTTGGGCCGCAAATGCATCTCTGGGCTTAATATTTTCTCCACTGTCTGACCTTTTTGATCGGTCTAATTTTGATACTTAGGTGTTTTCTGACACAGAATTTTTATTTAAAAGAACACGCGAGATGCAAACAGGCGTTGCTATACATAATTGGGGAGATGTTGAATATGTGTGCCCCGACCTGGGCTCGAAACCGGGATCTCCTGTTTACATGGCAGACGCTCTATCCATCTGAGCCAACGAGGGCACAGAGGATAGTGCGCCTGCAGGGACTTACCCTTGCACACTCCCCGTGAGACCTACATTGCCAACATGGCCACACCACTACATTCGTAGTGCGCGTAATAGATATAAGCAGGAGATCCCGGGTTTGAGTCCCGGTCAAGGCACACATTTTCAACATGTCCCCAATAATGTATACCAACGCCTGCTTGCAGCTAGTGTGTCGATTTAATTATAATTTCTTTCTAGAGCAGCTGCACGGTCATCTGTTCTTTCGGGCTCAAATACTACCTTCGTATGTACAGAATTTTTACTTTTTAACTTAACAGGCTGGCCACACAAACGGCACGCGTTCTTTGACCTCTCCATCCAGTCTCCTCCATCTTCATCGGTGCAGGTAGTCTTCTCCTGCTAGCCCCATCGTGCTCGCGTTCTCCCTGATCACGTCAATCCACCTCAGACATGGTCTTCCTGTTGGTCTCTTACCTCTGACGTTTTTCCAGACGTTCCCATCCTTCACTGGTCCAAAAATCTCTCTCAGAATATATTTCTCAAATGTTCTTTCTATCTTTGGGTCAGACTCTAGGTGTCTACACCGTTCAGGACCACGGTTGGCATGGCAACCTCGTAGATCCTTATCTTCATGGATCTCGATAGGAGCCGTGACTGGAGCAGCTTTCCGAGGGCAGACCTTGACCTGTTCTCTGCTTGAATTATTGCCCTTATTTCCTCGTCTGCCCCACTCCTTTTACTGCTGCCTCAAGTCACCTGAGCTGTTTCAACATTTCAGAGATTTTACCATCTAAAGGTTCTATCACCGTTCTCTCTCCTCACTCACATTAATGTTACAGCGTGCTCTCCTTCCCTCTCACAATAACACTCTCGCCATCTGAACCATATCTTGCTCATTCTGTAATGTTAACACTACAAGGTGAACCGAAAGTCTGTTAACAATTGAAATTTCAGTACTTGGCAGAATAATGTGGGTACAGGGGTAGAAATTAACACTTACTTGAAATGAAGAAGAAATGTCGTGTTACTAGGGCCTCCCGTCGTGTAGGACGTTCGCCGGGTGCAAGTTTTTCGTTTTGACGCCGCTTCGGCGACTTTAGCGTCTATGGGGATGAAATTATGATAATTGGGACAACACAACACCCAGTCCGAGAGCGGAGAAAATCTCCGACCTAGCCGGCAATCGAACCCGGGCCCTTAGGATTGACATTCTGTCGCGCTGACCACTCAACTATCGGGGGCGGACGTCCTTGAAATGATGTGAAAATGACGCGAGATTGAAACGAGAAAAATTTCACAAAATTAGTAACAGATGACTCTTCATATGATACCTAAGCAAAAATTAGAATAACTACAGACTTTTAGCAAAGAAAATGTTCTTCATGACAGTTGGTCAATAGGTGGGCTGTATTGCACCTGTAGTCAAAGGACAACGTCGTGAACAGCAGCGTAAAGCATATAGGTAGGTATGGTGAGAAATTGGTGTTGGAGCCGGCCGCGGTGGTCTCGCGGTTCTAGGCGCTCAGTCCGGAACTGCGCGACTGCTACGGTCGCAGGTTCGAATCCTGCCTCGGGCATGGGTGTGTGTGATGTCCCTACGTTAGTTAGGTTTAAGTAGTTCTAAGTTCTAGGGGACTGATGACCTCGGATGTTGAGACCCATAGTGCTCAGAGTCATTTGAACCATTTTTTTGCTGTTGGATGTTGTCTTTTACCATCCCTCACGAGGTCGGACGGTTCGGGGTAGCCATGGGACTTCAGGTAACTCCACAACCAGTAATCAGACGCACTGAGGTCCTCGGACGTGGGAAGTCACGAGCAACGGTCCTGGCGGCTGAGCACGTGATCCTTGCCAAAGGATTTGCGCGAGAGATGTTTCACACGTGTAGCAATATGGAGAGGATAATAGTCGTACCATCCATCAGGTATTTATCAGCCAGGCTAGGGACGATCTCACTGCGTATCTCACTACAGCTAATTTTACACACGATTGTCATGCGGCGTTACTGACGTCTTGCTGCCCAGCGCCATCTGTAGGACAGATATTGCACTCGTTTTTGGTTATAATAAAACCCAATGACATTTCAGGCACGTGTCTCAATTTTAAGCTCTACATACATCATTCCGCGAATTTTTGCATTTTCAAGTGTTGAAGGATTGTGGGTCACTCAGTACGTGATCCTTCTGGCCTGCTGAATTCCTGTCTCTGGGCTTGAAAACTTCCTCAGTGACCTTTCTGGAATCAGATCAAATAAAATCTTTATCTTCTTTTCTCCCGCTGTGTGTGCCAAAGTTGAGACTCGCGAGTTACAACAGACGGGTGCGCTCACACAGACGGCGGGCGTCGGTTGGCGGCGTCCCTCGGCGCCGGCCGCCAGGGCGACGCCCTGACGCGACGCCCGGCGCCGACGCCACCCCCGGCGCCGCCTCCGGAATGATATTCGCAAAAGTCTGCGGCGCCGGCGCCGCCATCTCCACCCCCCCCCCCCCCCCCCCCCCTCTGCTTCCCTCTCCACCACTCCTGTGCCCCTGGGACAGGGCATAGCCGGCGAGGAGACGGCCGGCAGGCGCACACTGCGAATTCCTGCGACGCTCTGCCACAACTTTCTGTACGTCCGCCCCGCTCTTAAAAGATTTTACATCCCGTCCGTCCTTCCCCAAAAGCAAACATCTCTCCTGTCAACCGTCTTGCAGCGTCCGCTTTTCTACTCTCGATTTTTATTTATTTCCACCAGTATGGCCCTTTTAGTATCTATTTAGTGCCGGTTAAATATTTGTGTGTGGTGTGTGTGTGTGTGTGTGTGTGTGTGTGTGTGTGTGTGTGTGTGTGTGTGTGTATGTGTGTGTCTTGGGGGGGGGGGGGGCATCGCCTCTGGAAAAGCAGCCTGTGGCAACTATAAGACAGTGCCAATAATAGTTACCCAAAATCGAACACACAATACATGCGCACATTACTGACACGATTCAACCAGATGGAGGTATGAGGCTACTTCAGGCAAAGCAGCTTTTACTGAACGCGGCACTAAACAGGTACACGACATTATTTCTCAGCATAGTCACCAGATCTATGTACACAACAGTCGAAATGCTCTGCCAGTCGATCGTTCCTAGACTTCAGAAACCCACTCCTCGGTCACGTTGGCATAATTTCGCTACTGCTGGGCGCTATATTGCATTTTGTCCGTATACCGCAAGAATTTTGCGGTGAATCTGTGTGCCGTTTAGAAGTTTCGACCAAAAGCATCACTGACGGAGGTGGCGCAGTGGTTATCACTCTGAACTCAAATTCGGGAAGGCGACGACTCAAACCTGCGTCTGGCCATCAAGATAAATGCCGGATGGTTCCTTTGAAATGGTACGGCCGATTTCCTTCCCCATCCTTGACACAATCAGAGCTTGTACTTCCTCTGACAACGGACATACCTGCTGCGCAATGATCTTAACGTGGGACGGCATCCGTACCTTACTTCACGGAGCAGAAAGATTTTCCTATTTAGCAAAAGTGACAAAAAGCAGATTACAGAGTACTTGATGGCTCAACACAAAAGTTTTGTCTCAAGTACAGATAGTGTTGAGGATCAGTGGACAAAGTTCAAAACCATCGTACAATATGCGTTAGATGAGTATGCGCCAAGCAAGATCGTAAGAGATGAAAAAGAGCCACCGTGGTACAACAACCGAGTTAGAAAACTGCTGCGGAAGCAAAGGGAACTTCACAGCAAACATAAACATAGCCAAAGCCTTGCAGACAAACAAAAATTGCCCGAAGCGAAATGTAGTGTGAGGAGGGCTATGCGAGAGGCGTTCAATGAATTCGAAAGTAAAGTTCTATGTACTGACTTGGCAGAAAATCCTAAGAAATTGTGGTCCTATGTCAAAGCGGTAGGTGGATCAAAACAAAATGTCCAGACACTCTGTGACCAAAATGGTACTGAAACAGAGGATGCCAGACTAAAGGCCGAAATACTAAATGTCTTTTTCCAAAGCTGTTTCACAGAGGAAGACTGCACTGTAGTTCCTTCTCTAGATTGTCGCACAGATGACAAAATGGTAGATATCGAAATATACGACAGGAGATAGAGAAACAATTAATATCGCTCAAAATAGGAAAGGCCGCTGGACCTGATGGGATACCAGTTCGATTTTACACAGAGTACGCGAAGGAACTTGCCCCCCTTCTTGTAGCGTAGCGTTCCAAAGGATTGGAAAAGGGCACAGGTCATCCCCGTTTTCAAGAAGGGACGTCGAACAGATGTGCAGAACTATAGAACTATATCTGTAACGTCGATCAGTTGTAGAATTTTGGAACACGTGTTACGTTCGAGTATAATGACTTTTCTGGAGACTAGAAATCTACTCTGTAGGAATTAGCATGGGTTTCGAAAACGACGGTCGTGTGAAACCCAGCGCACGCTATTCGTCCACGAGACTCAGAGGGCCATAGACACGGGTTCACAGGTAGATGCCGTGTTTCTTGATTTCCGCAAGGCGTTCGATACAGTTCCCCACAGTCGTTTAATGAACAAAGTAAGAGCATACGGACTATCAGATCAATTGTGTGATTGGATTGAGGGGTTCCTAGATAACAGAACGCAGCACGTCATTCTCAATGGAGAGAAGTCTTAGGAAGTAAGAGTGATTTCGGGTGTGCGCAGGGGAGTGTCATAGGACCGTTGCTATTCACAATATACATAAATGACCTGGTGGATGACATCGGAAGTTCACTGAGGGTTTTTGCAGATGATGCTGTGGTGTATCGAGAGGTTGTAACAATGGAAAATTGTACTGAAATGCAGGAGGATCTGCAGCGAATTGACGAATGGTGCAGGTAATGGCAATTAAATCTCAATGTAGACAAGTGTAATGTGCTGCGAATACATAGAAAGATAGATCCCTTATCATTTAGCTACAAAATAGTTCAGCAACTGGAAGCAGTTAATTCCATAAATTATCTGGGAGTACGCATTAGGAGTGATTTAAAATGGAATGATCATATAAAGTTGATCGTGGGTAAAGCAGATGTCAGACTGAGATTCATTGGAAGAATCCTAAGGAAATGCAATCCGAAAACAAAGGAAGTAGGTTACAGTACACTTGTTCGCCCACTGCTTGAATACTGCTCAGCAGTGTGGGATCCGCACCAGATAGGGTTGATAGAAGAGATAGAAGAGAAGATCCAACGGAGAGCAGCGCGCTTCGTTACAGGATCATTTAGTAATCGCGAAAGCGTTACGGAGATGATCGATAAACTCCAGTGCAAGACTCTGCAGGAGAGACGCTCAGTAGCTCTGTACGGTCTTCTGTTAAAGTTTCGAGAAGATACCTTTTCCGAAGAGTCAAGCAGTATATTGCTCCCTCCTACGTATATCTCGCGAAGAGACCATGAGGATAAATTCAGATATATTAGAGCCCACACAGAAGCATACCGACAATCCTTCTTTCCACGAACAATACGAGACTGGAATAGAAGGGAGAACTGGTAGAGGTACTCACGGTACCCTCCGCCACACTGTCAGGTGGCTTGTGGAGTATGGATGTAGATGTAGATATAGACAAATCCTCCGAAACATTGGGTGAAAAGTATTACACAATAAATTTGACTCTTTACAGCAATTCGTATTTCTGTTGATATTCATAACGGTCAGGGTCAAACCTAAACTAAAATGTTCCCATATATCTATTTATGATTCGATACTAGTATCTATGTCTACAATGTCTTCCCAGGTTTCCAGCCATGACGTGCGGTTAAAGTCCCACTAGCTTTCGAGTGAGCTCTTCTCGGCCATTGTCAAGTGCTAAATGACTGCCGTGTAGCCGTGCTGCTAGCTGTGACGTCACTGGTGTTCGCTTCCTTGCCAAATACAGCGACTTAGGAAAATTTTCATTTACTGTTCCGTTTCAGTTGCACATCTTCCATTAGATTACATGTTTCGATCACTCCGGATCATCTCCGATATGTGATTCTGAGTAGAAAAGGCGGGTTGCGGACGTGACTAATTAGATCTGAAGGTAATCCAGAGTGATAGGAACATGCGGTCTAGTTAAATATGTGCAACTGAGACAGAACAATAAATGAGAATTCTCTTAAATATGAATACAGCTGCTGACGCTCTCAAGGAAAGAACGTCGGCCATAGTGAAAAACGGTAATGTTTTCGTCCTGTCCATCGCACCCGTTTCATCCTCGGTATGGTTGGTTCCTAGGATGTTCTTAGATGCAAGACTCCGTCCTTATCGATGGTGTTTCCTAATACTTTTGTTCCTGTAGCTTCTTTCATAACGCTGTCCCAGAATACAACCCGGTGTTTATTTTCTAAAACGTGTTCTGCCACGGCTGATTTCATCGGGGCAGCGTAGGCGAAGCACCTGTCGTGTGCCATCCGCCTTTGCTCCACTGTGATCACTCTCTGGCCGACGTAGTAGGAGTCACGTCGACATGGTATCTAGTACACTCCAGGCGTTCTGAGACCTAGATAGTCCTTCATTGTCCTCGTGGGCTGTCGTGTTTTTGCTGGGGGCCTGGCCACTGGTGAAATGTTCTTTCTCTTCGGGAGCCAGCTAATCATTCACGACACTGTGCCACAGAAAGGCAACTCCAGAAAATTACCTGGCACGGCTGAGAATTTCGTTAAGGATACATTTTTATATGTCCTAGGCTGCCAATGTTAAATTATCGAATTTTGTGACCCATTATGTAGCAAAAATTTTTAAGACACCAATTTACCCAATTTTCCATAATTATTGAATTTACCTTTGTAGATGACAAATGTAAGGATGTAGAGGCTTATCTCACTAGGGGTAAGATAGATACTGCCTACAGGAAAATTAAAGAGACCTTTGGAGAGAAGAGAACCACTTGTATGAATATCAAGAGCTGAGATGGCAACCCAGTTCTAAGCAAAGAAGGGAAAGCAGAAAGTTGAAAGGAGTATATAGAGGGTCTATATAAGGGCGATGTACTTGAGAACAATATTATGGAAATGGTAGAGGATGTAGATGGAGATGAAATGGGAGATACGATACTGCGTGAAGAGTTTGACAGAGCACTGAAAGACCTGAGTCGAAACAAGGCCCCCGGAGTAGACAACATTCCATTGGAACTACTGACGGCCTGGTGAGTAAGATGTATGAGACAGGCGAAATACCCTCAGACGTCAAGAAGAATATAATAATTCCAATCCCAAAGAAAGCAGGTGTTGACAGATGTGAAAATTACCGAACTATCAGTTTAATAAGTCACAGCTGCAAAATACTAAGGCGAATTCTTTACAGACGAATGGAAAAACTAGTAGAAGCCGACCTCGAGTAAGATCAGTTTGGATTCCCTAGAAATGTTGGAACACGTGAGGCAATACTGACCCTACGACTTATCTTAGAAAATAGATTAAGGAAAGGCAAACCTACTTTTCTAGCATTTGTAGACTTAGAGAAAGTTTTTGACAATGTTGACTGGAATACTCTCTTTCTAATTCTAAAGGTGGCAGGGGTAAAATACAGGGAGCGAAAGTCTATTTACAATTTGAACAGAAACAAGATGGCAGTTATAAGAGTCGAGGGGCATGAAAGGGAAGCAGTGGTTGGGAAGGGAGTGAGACAGGGTTGTAGCCTCTCCCCGATGTTATCCAATCTGTATATTGAGCAAGCAGTAAAAGAAACAAAAGAAAAATATGGAGTAGGTATTAAAATCCATGGAGAAGAAATAAAAACATTGAGGTTCGCTGATGACATTGTAATTCTGTCAGAGACAGCAAAGGGCCTGGAGACGCAGCTGAACGGAATGGACAGTGTCTTGAAGAAGGGATATAAGTTGAACATCAACAAAAGCAAAATGAGGATAATGGAATGTAGTCGAATTAAGTCGGGTGATGCTGAGGGAATTAGATTAGGAAATGAGACACTTAAAGCAGTAAAGGAGTTTTGCTATTTGGGGAGCAAAATAACTGATGATGGTCGAAGTAGAGAGGATATAAAATGTAGACTGGCAATGGCAAGGAAAGCGTTTCTGAAGAAGAGAAATTTGTTAACAGCGAGTATAGATTTAAGTGTCAAGAAGTCTTTTCTGAAAGTATTTGTATGGAGTGTAGCTATGTATGGAAAAGAAATATGGACGATAAATCATTTGGACAAGAAGAGAATAGAAGCTTTCGAAATGTGGTGCTACAGAAGAATGCTCAAGATTAGATGGGTAGATCACATAACTAATGAGGAAGTGTTGAATAGGATTGGGGAGAACAAAAGTTTGTGGCACAACTTGACAAGAAGAAGGGATCGGTTGGCAGGACATGTTCTGAGGCATCAATGGATCACCAATTTAGTATTGGAGGGCAGCGGGGAGGGTAAAAATCGTAGAGGGAGACCAAGAGATGAATACACTAACCACATTCAGAAGGATGTAGGTTGCAGTAGGTACTGGGAGATGAAGAAGCTTGCACAGGGTAGAGTAGCATGGAGAGCTGCATCAAACCAGTCTCCGGGCTGAAGACCACAACAACAACAGCAACAACAACAACCACCTTTCTAGATAAACTGAACTAGAATTATTACTAAAATTGTGTTGCGGGGCAAGTTATCTTTCTTTTCTTTTCTTGTTTTTTTTCCTCAAGCCCCCAATTTTTTTGACAGAATTTTTAAATAAATGATTATAAAAACTAAAACCTCAGGATATTCTAATTATTCTAGTTCCATATGTATTGAATCTCACATCTGGAAAGCTGTGAAAATTTCATGGTTTTAGATAACGGGTCAGTTATTGCAAAAAATGTATTTCTGAGATACTGATGTTTTTAACTTTTTTATTAGTAATTATTATACAGACTTACATTTTTGCATCTTTTATGCACTAGAATTCCCCTGGCCCATAGTCTGTGTCTTCTTCAGTGTCAAAACAGCCCCGTGCTTGCCGCACAATAACCCTGGTTTCGGTGTGGGGCGGCGGTGGGGTGGGTGGACTGCTGTGGCCTTTTGTGGGGTTGTGAACCACTGAGGGCTACGGCGAGACGGATTAATACAATACAATACATTATCATTCAACACAGTGGAGGAGACTCGTTATGTGCGTCTTACCCATCTACCAAAGTCTAACCTCACCACCATTCCCATACACGATATTATAGTAATTTGCACACGTGGCCTTCACTGCAAATCCTTGGCCGGCGCAGTAGTCGCGAACGGGTATTATCGGCATTTCGTATTTTTATATTCACTTTCTTATGCCACACGTCGTACGTTAAGACCGTGGTTCAAATCATAGTGAAAATAGACGCCTTAGACTGGTATTCAGCTCCAGGGAGAACGGCGGCGAACGCGCACGTCATTGTCCAGCGACGTCGCGCCCTGACCCGTGTTCCGTGGTAACGCTTCGGAAACTCGTGGTCGCGGCGGTGGCAGACAAACGGTTGCCCCGGGGCCGACTCCGTTTTTAACTTCGAAAGCGGGCGAGCGATTTGAAAACCAAATTCGTGCAGAGGATCCACGAAGCCAGACGCTGTCAGACAGCGAGGGCACGGTGCGGGAAAACATTAGTCTTCAACCCCAGGCGTTTACAAAAAAAGCAGTGTGTTCGCTGGAACATGGGTTCTGGTTATCAGGTGCGTGTTCACAGAATTCTCTCAGCTACACTGCCCTCCTAAATTTCCAAGAATAAATGCGCGGGTTCAACTGAGCAGCAAGTTTGCTCTTTTCGTTTTTCGATTTACATAACAGTCGTTGGGCACACCGTGTGTCAGTTCTTATGTGGCTGCGTTTCGTCAGAGGGTACTTTGCTCTTCTGTGAGACAAGGTAGAAAACTCTTAACTGGGAATAAACTGGGTGTATCGCGGTCATTTCGTCCAGACGCTTCGTCTGTGCCACAAACAATCTGTCCGGAGCATTGTTATAGTAATTCCACGTAAAGTCGACATTAAATTTTTCTCATCGACGTCTGCGCATTAATTTACTCTGTCAATATTCTTCAGGCCTTAGAATAAAATGGAGGTAGCGGCTGTTTACGCGGAATACGTGACAAATAACGTCTCATCGCTACATTCTTAAATAGCTTTTCTTGTAAGACTTTCGCCAAAAATGCGTGTGACAATCAGCAGATAGGTTTCAGTCGTTAAATCGCGCCTCCGCGAAATTTTGAGAGACAGTAGACAAGAATGTTGTCTTTTCTCTATCGTTTAATTTCTCAGAGAACAAAAATTTGTCTAATATTTTTCTCTCTACCAACTTCTTTGTACTTATCTGGCCCCTTTTTAATTGTTCCGCATTCTTCGTCAGCGTAAAGGGTTAGAATCTGTTACACTAGAGCAATCCATTGTCTTCACACAGACTGCTGCTGTTTGATAGACGCAAATGAGCTGATGTCGTCTTCTTAAGATCCGACTAGCGCTTAGTGTATTAACCGTTTACGTTCAGAAGGTTGACACTTAAATTTAGAAGCCTTCCTTCGTAAACTTTTCTAAGGTTTAAATATCTTTTTAATTCCTTGAAGTAGCATTCCAGCAGAGCCATCCTTTGCGACTGAGCTCTTTTATTCTAAACACCAATCGTAATGACTCAGATTTCGACAGTTAGACTTCCTCTCTTTCTATTTTTTTATCAGCATTTTTATGGGCAAGGAAGGTAACTGTGAAAATCTGCGGGGCAGTCGCATCAGTAATGAAATCTGAAACTGTCGAAATTCGGTGAAGTATTGGGAACAGTAAAGGTCACTGAAACAGGAACGTGCGTTTGTAAAGTCTCCACACTCCGATCGGTTATATCAATTGATTGTGTGCTGGCGTACTTAGGGATTTCGGAAGCAACACTATCGGTTCCGAATACTCCGCGAATATTAAACTCAGTTCCAGGAATGACAGTGGCAAATCACTCAATTACAACATTCATTTTTGAAACGCTCTCCTCCTCCCCTCATGGGGAAGCAAATACTCACGCGACTCTTAACTACGCATCTTAAAATTCTCCATCATAGAATTTGCTGACCTGTAAAAGCCGTTCGACAATGTAAAATAGTCCCAGATGTTCGAAATTCTCACAAAAATATGTATAAGCTGTAGGGAAAGACGGATGATATACAGTATGTATAAGAGCCAAGAAGAAGCAGTACGAGTGGAAGATCAGGGAGAACGCTCGAATTAAGTGCAAGTCAGAGGTGCACCCTTTTTTTCTCCTGTTCAATCTGTACATGGAAAAATGAATGACGGAAACGAATAATGGCTTTAGGAGCTGGATTAAAATTGAGAGGTTGAGAGGATGCCGATAAGATCAGCTGAAGGTATTGCTATCCTCCTTCAGTCCAGAACCGCGCTGCTGCTACGGTCGCAGGTTCGGATCCTGCCTCGGGCATGGATGTGTTTAACGTCCTTAGGTTAGTTAGGTTTAAGTAGTTCTAGGGGACTGATGACCTCAGATGTTAAGTCCTACAGCGCTCAGAGACATTTGAACCAGTTGCTATGCTCAGTGGAAGCGACAAGGCGTCACAAGACATACCGAACGAAATGAACAATCCACTGAGCACAGAATACGGACTAACAGTAACGCTAAGAAAGACGAAAGTGATGTCTAGCGCAAATGAGATTTGTGATAAAATTATCGTCAAAGTTAGGGATCACCAAATGGACGTAGTGAGGAATTTTGTTTCCTGCTATTTTTTCTTCAAATGGTTCTTCAAATGGTTCAAATGGCTCTGAGCACTATGGGACTCAACTGCTGAGGTCATCAGTCCCCTAGTACTTAGAACTACTTAAACCTAACTAACCTAAGGACATCACACACATCCATGCCCGAGGCAGGATTCGAACCTGCGACCGTAGCGGTCGCGCGGTTCCAGACTGTAGCGCCTAGAACCGCTCGGCCACTTCGGCCGGTTTTCTTCGAAAATTGACCGTTTCAGACCACGGCTGTGTATTAAGAGAAAAGGAACCAGCCACTATTGACAATGCTCTTTATTTACCGTGCGGCTCTAGGCGCTACAGTCTGGAACCGAGCGACCGCTACGGTCGCAGGTTCGAATCCTGCCTCGGGCATGGATGTGTGTGATGTCCTTAGGTTAGTTAGGTTTAAGTAGTTCTAAGTTCTAGGCGACTGATGAACTCAGATGTTAAGTCCCATAGTGCTAAGAGCCAGCTCTTTATTTACACAAATAGCACAGTTCCTGAATTCGAACCGACAGGTTCATCTTCAGACGAATATTTCCGCTAGAGGGAATAGAGCCGAATGTAAACTCCAACAAATGTGAATCTGGACGTGTCCAGCCGTCTGAAAATGAACCTGTTCTGTTCGAAACCGCTATTTGAGTGACTAAAGAGCATTATCGATAGTGGCTTGGTGCTGTGTACGTCTTCGCAAGAATCATTCTGAATTTTGCCTCCTTTGTAGCTAAAAATGTATTATGGATATAGCGAGGAGGACATCAGAAGTGGATTACACACACAGAGGGTATCGATGGCGAGAAGAAGGCTACTAGTATAGTATCAAACATCCACCTTGAATTGAGAACATTTCTAGGAGTGTACGTTTGGAGTCCAACATTGTACGAGAGTAGATCATGGAATGAGGGATGAAAGAGAAGAAAATCGAAATGTTTGGGAGGCGTTGAAGGATATTGAAAATTACGTGGACTGATAAGAAATGATTCTCCGCAGAATGGGCTAGGAGCGAAATGTGGTAAAGTCTGACAAGAAGAAGGAACAGAATGATAGGACGTGTGTTACGACATCACGGAATAATTTTCACGGTTTTAGAGGGAGCTGAAGAGGGAGAAGATGGCAGGGGAAGACAGGTATTGAAATAAAAAAAAAAAATGGTTGAAATGGCTCTGAGCACTGGGACTCAACTGCTGTGGTCATTAGTCCCCTAGAACTTAGAACTACTTAAACCTAACTAACCTAAGGACATTACACACATCCATGCCCGAGGCAGGATTCGAACCTGCGACCGTAGCAGTCGCACGGTTCCGGACTGCGCGCCTAGAACCGCGAGACCACCGCTGCCGGCTATTGAAATAAAACCAACACACAATTGAGGACGGTGAGTGTACGGGCTACTCAGAGATGAAGAGGGTCGTTGGGACAAAAAAGCTGTTGTAGACAGATCAGCACGGTTTTAGAAAGCATGGCTGGTATGAAACTCGGAACAGACGGATTCCGTATTTCTAGATTTCCGAAACGCAATTGACACGGTGCCGCACTGCGGGTTGTTCACGAAGGTACGAGCATGTGGAATAAGTTCACAGATATGACAGTAGCTCGAAGACTGTAAGTACATAAAAGTGCAACCAGTCACTTTTTTAAGTAGTTATTTAAGCAAAATGCTGGGTGCTGGCTTGTGACAGAATGGGCGACTTTTTTCTGATAGTGTCCATCTGTCTGCTTAGATTTTGATGGTCAGTTCGTAGATCACTTCACAACTAGCCATCAACATGGAAGCACACAGATGGACACTAACAGAAAAAGTCGCCCGTTCTGTCGCGAGCCTGCACGCAGCTTTATGCTTAAAATAGTGATGTAACTTCCGGAAAACGATCTGGAGATGAACCTGAAAAGGTTCGAAAACCCTTTCATGGAATAATAAATAACTATTAAAAAAGTGACTGGTTGCATTTTTATGTATTTACATTCAGTTAAGTGACAGGTTCTAAAATACCGTAATGGATAAGCATTAGCTCGAAGACCTCCTAAGTAACAGAAGCCAGTACGTTGACCTGGACAGCGAGTGTGCGTCAGAGACAAGTGTATCGTCAGGAGTGCCCCAGGGAAGTGTGGCAGGAGCGCTGTTGTTTTCTGTACAGGCAAACGATCTGGAGGCAGAGTAATCAGCAATTCGCAGTTTGCTTGCTGCTGATGTTGCGGTTTACGGGAAGGCCTTCGCTGAGTGACTGTAGAAGCATACAAGGTGCCTTAGACAACATTTGTAGTTGGCGTGATAGCTAGCTCTAAATGCAGAGCAATGTAGGCTAATGTAGATGACTGAAAAAAGAGATGTTGGGAAAGAGAGTTAGTGAAATGATGTGCTGCTTTGAAATGTTTATTTCTGTCTTTTCTCTCTAATTTATTTTCATTTAATTACTGGTGTAATGATCCATATTAAGAAATAGATAGTTGATTTGTAAAAAAAAAAAACCATGTAATGAACAGTATTCATTGCAGCACCAAAAAACACCTTCTATGCCTCGATACTTACAGCAGCTGTATAGGTGGGGAATGTAGAGCCACAGAGATAAATGATAGATGTGTGTCCATTTGTCGTCGTCTTTCTATCTTGTCTCTTGTTCGTAGGAGCTGTAAACAATTACATATAAGTTAGATAACCCTGTACATTTTGCTGGCTTAATATTGCTTCTGTCAAAATAATTTATCCACTTCGTTTTTTAAACAGGACAACCATCTTTCTCCCTTACGATTTACTTGATTTACCTAGTACTGTACATGTGTTTAAGAGGAGAAACAGGCGAATTGTATGGCGAATTATTCCGAGGCATACGACCGGGCCCTGCTTTCGTTATTCTCAATTAAGATCTACAACCCATCTGAGATCTTTCATCCGGTCATTTCTCTGCTGCATTTAACTTTTTACAGTGAGAATGCCTGTCTGGCTGAACACAGCCACCCAACAATGACGTCTGCCAGCTTGCTCACTGGCCTAATGCAATTCAAATTGTAAGAAAATTTGTGAGGGTGGACTGTACCAAACCAGCCGGGAGTTAAAAATCATAGGAAGTTCCATGAACAGCACTGCATTGTGCACTGAATGTGTGTTGCCTCCATGTCACGACTACTATATCACGCTGAGTAGCATGACTGACACACTGCTAAATTAATGTCGCACCACCAAGAAACCTCTCATTGCGAGTCCAGAAGTTGCGCCACAGCGTTACACAGCAACGTCGATAAAATCTAGGCGTAACTATCCAATTGGATACGAGGTGGAACTCACGTAAGGACTGTGGCAGGGAAGGTTAATTGTCGACTTTGGTTTCTGGAAGAATTTTAGGAAAGTGTCTTTCATCTGTAAAGGAGACTACATATAGAATACTGCTCAAGTATTTGGGATCACCAATTAAAGGAAAAATCAGAGGGGTGTCTGTGTTTGTGTGTGTGTGTGGGGGGGGGGGGGGGGTAGGGGGGGGCTGTTAGAATTGTTACCGGTAGGCTCGAATATTTTCCAAGTGTTAGAGACGTAATTCGGCAGTTCAAATGGAAATCCCTGGTTGTAAGGTGACTTTCGTTTCGTGGAACACCACCGAGAAACACAGTATTAAGAAAACAGTCTTAATCGCGATTTTTTATTTATTTTTTGCCGACCGGTTTCAGCCTATCGCAGGGGGCCATCTTCAGGGCGAACATATTGTCGACTGCTGGTGGCGTCACTTCTACCGAGGTGTGGCAGTCTCCTGCACTAAATAAATAAAAAATCGCGATTATGACTGTTTTCATAATGCTGAGGTATGATATAGCAATCGCTGTTTCTCCACAGCCATATTGTCCAAACACCACCGAGAAAATTTAAACAACCGTCTAAGAATATCACCACTTGCAAAGCAGGTTAGAAATCAGATTAATAATGTTGCTCACGCAGCATATGTTCGCTTTATTGGGCAACAACAAAGTTATTGACTGTGGGTGATATCGTCAGAATGGAAATAATGAAGTAACTCTAAAAAGTCATAATTTTGGAACTTATCTTGAATGGATTGCCACGTAGTTTTCGTCGAAGTTATGTCTCATATTGATGATTATAGGGTGATTCCACTTTGGCTGCTAGAAGGTCCAGATCTGTATTCTAGCAATATTTGAAGACCTAAGAAATGCGTTTTTCAGGAAATTCTTAATGATCAAACAATCCCAGATCAGAACAATGGTATGGTAGAAACTTCTTGTAAATTCACATACACTTCTTCTTAATTGTCACATCACCAAGAAAACCATTTTTTGAACAGGAAAGGATGTGACTATAAGCGTCATGCATCTTACTGTGGCTTACATTGATCAGCCATAACCTTTCGACCAACGGCCTACTATTGATATATACGCGTCCAGTTGATAGCAGCGTCACCTGGGGAGGTCTGACTGCCATCCTCCGTTCATCATACGAATAAACCTGATGTAAACATTGCGCTATGTATTCTTCCGCGTTTGTTGGAACCTCATTGGATTTCCGTTTCACGTAGGAGTGCAGCTAAGATGTATCGGGTACTGTCAAGTATGATAATAAGGGTACGTTTCGTACTGTGCGTTATAATAAGGGCAGCCCCGCATGATAAGCCGAGCGGTCTATGGCGCTGCAGTCATAGACTGTGCGGCTGATCCCGGCGAAGGTTCGGGTCCCCCCTCGGACATGAGTGTGTGTGTTTTTGTCCTTGGGGTAATTTAGGTTAAGTAGTGTGTAAGCTTAGGGACTGATGACCTTAGCAGTTAAGTCCCATAAGATTTGACACACGTTACGCTCACATCGACTTAGCCACCGACAGCTTTACCGGCGCATTTAACTTGGACAGCACTGGCCGGTCAGCTGGTACAGCTAGCCTGCACTGACGTGGCCAGCAGCAGTTCACACGTGAAAAGAGACGAGATGAGGAGCAATACAGCTTCGAATTTAATTTATTTTTTAAGCAGAATGAAATCTCCCACAATACGCTCCTTAGGCGACTAGATGAAAACCGCAAAACGTTATCGTTTTTAGCTAACGTACTATTGCAAGTAAAAAAGAAGAATAAAGAAAATTCCTGACTCAACCTCAAGGTAATTTTCCTGCGTAAGCTGTGTGTAACGTAAGAGAGTATTGAAGGGTTTCACCGTATAGTTAAGTATTGAAGCCATTGAAGGTATTACTTACAGTCAGTCGTCTGGTAATCTCTTAACTCATTGCTTATCCGAATCCGAGAAATACATTTCAGTTCTGGAAGTTTCACCTGCTACGTTGGTATCGAGCCTATCAACAACAGAAACCATGAAGCCAAAGAGTCGCAGCGTTTTCTCTCTTATGACGAGCCGTTCTTCATCCTGCCGGCAGCGATGTGTGAAAAAGCTTCTTGCGTTAGTTCCAGTACGACTGGCTGCTTAACAATCTTGTTACTTCTTCGGCCAAATTCCGCAGCTTGGCTCCAGATCATTTCTGTTTGATTCATGCTGTAACGGTACAGTAGCAAATGTAAAAATCCGGCATTTGTATGATTTGCTTGATGCTGTGAAAAATGATTGTTTTTCATGTTTCTATGATACTTCTCTATTTCTGTGGTATAAAACGCTGGGCATAGTCCAAATAAAGAGGATTTGGTTTTCCAGTTTTGCCTTAAAAATTAAATTATAATGTTTTCTTACTTTAAACGACTTTTATGAACAGTCTTTCATAAAACATCGATAATTAAAAATTTGTATTTGAAATGAAACAGGAATTTCACATCCCATATGTATGATTAGAAACAAGACGTACATTATTCATAAAAATGATGATGAGTTTTATAATTAAGAGATGTAGCTATTTCAGATAGCAGGAGAAAAAAAAACAGATTGTGTGGATATTTTAATCAACGGACGAATTGATTCACATTCTAATACGCTCCCGACTGCACCCCACATTCGGTATGAGCCTGTTTATCAAACTGCATTATATACATCGCTGGGAGAGCACCGAGGCAGATTATCTCCGTAAATTTATGAAAAACATTCAGAACAACTCATTTCTCGGCACTTTTTAACCGTGTTCCACTACCGAACACAGAGCAGTGTCAGCCCTCTTTATACTGCGCATTAACAGCGCGAAAATCAGAGCACAACGCTGCAGAGACAGTGGCTGTGCACGATTTTTTAAATAAAAACTGCGTAGCTAAAGCGTGATCAAGAGAAACGTTGATGGCTGTTAATACATTTGAATATCTTAAAGATTCGTTTAATGTAACTTAGTAGTAAGATATTTAATACATAAGTAGGATCTACTTCCAAGGGTGTAAAGACACCAGTGCACGTGTGCTACGGCTTGTGACCAATCATCGCGTTTGTTTGTTTACAACAGGTTTATTCTATGATGAACGGATTATAGTGTGTAGAATAAGGAAAGCGCGTGGTCTATCTGAGATCGGCCGAGGGCAGATTGTGAGTCCGCAGCTCGTGGTCGTGCGGAAGCGTTCTCGCTTCCCGCGCCCGGGGTCCCGTGTTCGATTCCCGGCGGGTCCGAGATTTTCTCTGCCTCGTGATGACTGGGTGTTGTCTGCTGGTCTTAGGTTAGTTACGTTTAAGTAGTTCTAAGTCTAGGGGACTGATGGCCATAGATGTTAAGTCCCATAGTGCTCAGAGCCATTTGAACTTTTTTTCATTTATTTATTTATTTATTTTTTTTTTTTTTTTAGCAGATTGTGATGGCCCCCGGGGGCTCGGCATGAGCATTTAGAAAACTGTAAGATTCGATACGTATCCGAGGAGTGATATGGTGAGTGTCTTCAACTCGTGGCGAAACCACTGTGAAACCACGTCCAGAAGTCGTGGGGTTAGGCAGCCAACACTCACTACAGATGTCGGACGTCGTACCCTGGGTAGACTGGTGAAACGGGACGGGCGGGGAACTGTGGCTGAATTAACACCAGACTGTAATGCTAGACAGACTCCAAGTGTGTCTGAACACACAATGCACCGAAAACTCGTAACGACGGGCCTCTGCAGCCGAAGACCCATGCATGTCAATATTAACACCCGGATTTCGACATCTCGTACTGAAACTGGCACGCGGCCATGGGCAGTGGACGCTGGCGCAGTGGCAGAGCGTTTCATTGTCTGATGACTCCCTGTACCTTCTTCACTATGCCGATGGGAGGGCGCGAATCCGTCGTCTTTCAGGGGAACAGCAACTTCACACTTTACTGCGCGACGGAGAGACGTTGGCAGCGTCTCAGTTATGCTCTAGGGAACATTCACGTGGGAATCCATCAGTCCAGTGGAGCTCGTGCAATGCACCGTGACGGTCAAGAAGTATCGTACACTGGTTGTAGACCTTCGTACACCCCTTCATGACGGTTAAGTTTCCAGACGGCAGTGGCATTTTTCAACAAGATAATGCGCCAACTCACAAGGCCAAGAGTATGATGCAGTTGAAATGTTCTCGCTACCTTGGGAACCATTCCAGTTACTATCGATGTTCAAGATTGCATCGAACAGTAATATCAGCAGTTAGCGAATTAAGCACACGGTTCTTTGTTGCTGGTTAAGAAATATTTAACCTAAACTGCTTTGGATGTAGGTTTCTCCGCTAGGAAAGAGAATCCTTGGTCTTACTGCAGCTGGTCTTCCTATATGTGTATGTTGCAATAATAAAATGCAGAATTATTGAGTCATCGCCGGCCGTGGTGGCCAAGCGGTTCTAGTCGCTACAGTCTGCAACCGCGCGACCGCTATGGTCGAAGGCTCGAATCCTGCCTCGGGCATGGATGTGTGCGTTGTCCTTAGGTTAGTTAGGTTTAAGTAGTTCTAACTTCTAGGGAACTGATGACCTTAGAAGTTAAGTCCCTTAGTGCTCAGAGCCATTCGAACCATTTTTTATTGAGTCATCGATGTTTATTCACGAAAAAAAAACTTTTCCAATGTCCAATCGTCCCTTCCACACCCGCCACGTGCATTCAACTGCCATTCCAACTTCCCTCCCAAAACATCTCTTCCAAAGAACAAACAATTGACAAAACATTAACATCTTTGGAAATTGAAGATTAATGATTTAACGGAAAGGATAGAAATGGGAAGGTGGTTACATTTCACAGTGGTTCGAGGAACACAGTGGCGAGTTCAAATTGATGTGCTGGCCCCCCTCAACTCGCCATATCTGAACTCAGTCGAACACATCTGAGACGTGATCAAGCGTGGCGTCAGAGCTCATCGCCCCGTTCCGTGGAACTAACGGGAATCGGGTGTCTTGTTTGTGCAGATGTGGCACCAACTCCCTCCGGCGCGCGGCTGTTATCTGTACGAAAGGTGGACGTACCGGCTATTACATAGGTGGTCATAATATACTGGCTGAGCAGTGTGTGTAGTTGAAGACGTAAGAGAGGGAGTTTGGCAGGTGGAGAGGTCGCTGTCAGGAAGTAAACGAGACGCGGTGCGGTTATAAACGGCGCGGTGGCACAGTGGAGAGGCCGCGGACCCTGGCCGACCAATCAGAGAGCGGGCTGCGCCTTTGTTCCGCGCCGACATCGATCAGCGGCGGCCGCGTAATGACCGCCAGAGGAGCCGCCAAAGGATGCGTCGCCGGCTGCGGAGTGTCCTCTCTGCGCGCCCACCACCCACTCTTTGTCCTCGGCGACCGCTCCTGCCCTCTGCCGGATTTGGTGTTTTCGGTCCCGGTTCCAGCACGAGCTGCAGTCAGTGGGCGTCCCGTCTAGAGCGCGTTCATAAAAATATATATATAAAAAAAAACGCTCAAGCTCTCCTCTTTAGAATAGTTTCCTAGCGTTAGCATGGAGACTGACGATTCTCTAACGACCACTAAATAGACTAAGCTTTTTTCTTGAAAACTGTAAATGTAGTTCCAGTAGCAGCTCGTGCAAAATTATGCCAGTAAGCTACAATTTAATGACCTGTAGCCCCAGTAGTAGTAACTACACTGAAGCGCCAGAGAAACTGGTATAGGCATGTGTGTTCAAATTCAGAGATATGTAAAGAGGCAGAATACGGCGCTGATGTCGGCAACGCCTATATAAGAGAACAAGTGTCTGGCGCAGCTGTTAGATCGATTACTGCCGCTAAAATGGCAGGTTATCAAAATTTGCGTTCAAACGTGGTACTGTAGTCGGCGTACTAGCGAAGGACACAACATCTCCCGAGGTACCGATGAAGTGAGGATTTTCCCGTATGACCATTTCACTATTCTACCGTGAATATCAGGAATTTGGCAAAACATCAAATCCGCGACGTCGCTGCGGTCGAAAAAGATCCTGCTAGAACTGGACCAACGGCGGCTGAAGAGAATCAATTGGTTCAAATGGCTCGAAGCACTGCGGGACTGAACATCTGAGGTCATCAGTCCCCTAGACTTGTTGTTGTTGTGGTCTTCAGTCCTGAGACTGGTTTGATGCAGCTCTCCATGCTACTCCATCGTGTGCAAGGTTCTCAATCTCCCAGTACCTACTGCAACCTACATCCTTCTGTATCTGCTTAGTGTATTCATCTCTTGGTCTCCCTCTACGATTTTTACCCTCCACGCTGCCCTCCAATGCTAAATTTGTAATCCCTTGATGCCTCAGAACATGTCCTACCAACCGATTCCTTCTTCTTGTCGAGTTGTGCCACAAACTCCTCTTCTCCCCAATCCTATTCAATACGTCCTCATTAGTTATATGTTCTACCCACCTAATCTTCAGCATTCTTCTCTAGCACCACATTTCGAAAGCTTCTATTCTCTTCTTGTCCAAACTATTTTTCGTCCATGTTTCACTTCCATACATGGCTACACTCCATACAAATACTTTCAGAAACGACTTCCTGACATTTAAATCTATACTCAATGTTAACAAATTTCTCTTCTTCAGAAACGCTTTCCTTGTCATTGCCAGTCTACATTTTACATCCTCTCTGCTTCACTATCATCAGTTACTTTGCTCCCCAAATAGCAAAACTCATTTACTACTTTAAGTGTCTCATTTCCTAATCTAATTCCCTCAGTATCACCCGATTGAATTTGACTACATTCCATTATCCTCGTTTTGCTTTTGTTGATTTTCATCTTATATCCTCTTTTCAAGACACTGTCCATTCCGTTCAACTGCTCTTCCAGGTCCTTTGCTGTCTCTGACAGAATTACAATTTGATCGGCGAACCTCAAAGTTTTTACTTCTTCTCCATGAATTTTAATACCTACTCCGAATTTTTCTTTCGTTTCCTTTACTGCTTGCTCAATATACAGATTCAATAACATCGGGGAGTGTCTACAACCTTGTCTCACTCCTTTCCCAACCACTGCTTCCCTTTCATGCCCCTCGACTCTTATGACTGCCATCTGGTTTCTGTACAAATTGTAAATAGCCTTTCGCACCCTGTACGTTACCCCTGCCACCTTCAGAATTTGAAAGAGAGTATTCCAGTCAACATTGTCAAAAGCTTTCTCTAAGTCTACAAATGCTAGAAAAGTAGGTTTGCCTTTTCTTAATCTTTCTTCTAAGATAAGTCGTAAGGTCAGTATTGCCTCACGTGTTCCAACATTTCGATGGAATCCAAACTGATCCTCGCCGAGGTCCGCATCTACCGGTTTTTCCATTCGTCTGTAAAGAATTCGCGTTAGTATTTTGCAGCTGTGACTTATTAAACTGATAGTTCGGTAATTTTCACATCTGTCAGCACCTGCTTTCTTCGGGATGGAATTATTATATTCTTCTTGAAGTCTGAGGGTATTTCGCCTGTCTCATACATCTTGCTCACCAGCTGGTAGAGTTTTGTCATGACTGGCTCTCCCAAGGGCGTCAGTAGTTCCAATGGAATGTTGTCTACTCCAGGGGCCTTGTTTCGACTCAGGTCTTTCAGTGCTCTGTCAAACTCTTCACGCAGTATCGTATCTCCCATTTCATCTTCATCTACGTCCTCTTCCCTTTCAATAATATTGTCCTCAAGTACATCGCCCTTGTATAAACCCCCTTCCGCATTTCTGCTATCCCTTCTTTGCTTAGAACTAGGTTGCCATCTGAGCTCTTGATATTTATACACGTGGTTCTCTTCTCTCCAAAGGTCTCTTTAATTTTCCTGTAGGCAGTATCTATCTTACCCCTAGTGAGATAAGCTTCTATATCCTTACATTTGTCCTCTAGCCATCCCTGCTTACTTATTTTGCACTTCCTGTCGATCTCATTTTTGAGATGTTTGTATTCCTTTTTGCCTGCTTCATTTACTGCTTTTTTATATTTTCTCCTTTCATCAATTAAATTCAATATTTCTTCTGTTACCCAAGGATTTCTAGCAGCCCTTGTCTTTTTACCTACTTTATCCTCTGCTGCCTTCACTACTTCATCCCTCAGAGCTACCCATTCTTCTTCTACTGTATTTCTTTCCCCCATTCTTGTCAGATTTTTCCTTATGCTCTCCCTGAAACTCTGTACAACCTCTGGTGTAGTCAGTTTATTCAGATCCCATCTCCTTAAACTGCCACCTTTTTGCTTTTTCTTCAGTTTTAATCTACAGTTCATAACCAATAGATTGTGGTCAGAGTCCACATCTGCCCCTGGAAATGTCTTACAATTTAAAACCTGATTCCTAAATCTCTGTCTTACCATTATATAATCTATCTGATACCTTTTAGTATCTCCAGGATTCTTCCATGTATACAACCTTCTTTTATGATTCTTTAACCAAGTGTTAGCTATGATTAAGTTATGCTCTGTGCAAAATTCTAGCAGGCGGCTTCCTCTTTCAATTCTTAGCCCCAATGCATATTCACCCACTATGTTTCCTTCCCTCCCTTTTCCTACTGACGAATTCCAGTCACCCATGACTATTAAATTTTCGTCTCCCTTCACTACCTGAATAATTTCTTTTATCTCATCATACATTTCATCAATTTCTTCATCATCTCCAGAGCTAGTTGGCATATAAACTTGTACTACTGTAGTAGGCATGGGCTTTGTGTCTATCTTGGCCACAATAATGCGTTCACTATACTGTTTGTAGTAGCTTACCCGCACTCCTATTTTCTTATTCATTATTAAACCTACTACTGCATTACCCCAATTTGATTTTGTTTTTATAACCCTGTATTCACTTGACCAAAAGTCTTGTTCCTCCTGCCACCGAACCTCACTAATTCCCACTATATCTAACTTTAACCTATCCATTTCCCTTTTTAAATTTTCTAACCTACCTGCCCGATTAAGTGATCTGACATTCCGCGCTCCGATCCGTAGAACGCCAGTTTTCTTTCTCCTGATAAAGACGTCCTCCTGAGTAGTCCCCGCCCGGAGATCCGAATGGGGGACTATTTTACCTCCGGAATATTTTACCGAAGAGGACGCCATCATCATTAATCATACACCAAAGCTGGGGAAAAATTACGGCTGTAGTTTCCCTTTGCTTTCAGCCGTTCGCAGTACCAGCACAGCAAGGCCGTTTTGGTTAATGTTGCAAGGCCAGATCAGTCAATCATCCAGACTGTTGCCCCTGCAACTAAAGAAAAGGCTGCTGCCCCTCTTCAAGAACGACATGTTTGTCTGGCCTCTCAACAGATAACCCTCCGTTGTGGTTGCACCTACGGTACGGCCGTCTGTATCGCTGAGGCACGCAAGCCTCCCCACCAACGGCAAGGTCCATGGTTCATGGGGGGAGGTCAGGAACGGTACGAACGACGAATACACCCGTCTCACTACCAATGCTTTGTATTCTCAGTGGAAACAATCGGTTGGTTTGACGTTGTTAAATCATTAATGTTGATTGCACTCTGTTGTCGCCTGGTGTTACTGGCACTTTCTTTCCGACATTAGCTTTTTATTTAGTAGAAGTAAGTAATTATGTACTCAATAGTGAACTTTGCGTCTGGATCAAAATTCCGAATTGCTCAGTTGGTCTTTTTAAGAAAAACTGACACATGTTTCGGTCGCCACAATCTCCAGAAAGGAAATTCGCTTCCATGGTGTTACGGACAATTATCCAAAATGTATTTTCCAAGCTGTGGATAACTCAGTCCATGCAACCTGTGGCCGCATTAATAGTCTTCTCATTTCCTACCAGTACATCTCTTGGGTCGTGGTTATCGCCAAGTTGTTGGATGTTTTATTGTATTCCCCACACCAGCACATGGTATTCATCTCTCCAGGCAGTGCTTGCCTTGTACTTTCACACTGTTGTCAGAGAATTCAATGTAAAGTTGGTCCAGAGCTTTCTGTGCGGAAAAAGGCACGTGGAGACGTTATGTAACTCTTTCTCTTCGACCGAGAAGGAGAATTACATTGGCAAAGAAAGTTATTCATATTTGGGAACGAGAGTATGTGGACTGGTAGTCGGTTGCTGGAATAGCAGGCTCGTAGTTATAAATTCGCGACCGTGTGAATATTATTACAGTTGCGCCAACTTTATTCCCCTTGGACGTCGCACTTCGTAATGAAATAATAAGCAGAGGCTCTGTAAAAGCTGGCTATCGTTAGCAGCGATCTGCCTGAGACTTCTACATCTCATGCAGATGGCTAATGGCTGGTAATTGCTTGGCTTCTAGCCGTTATTCTGGAAAAAAGCATTACAGATTCTTATAGGAACCCGAACATATGTCAGCTGTGAAAATGGTGATGATTAGTTTTATGATAAAAACACGTACACTATTCCCATTTAATGAAATTATTATTATCGAAAAACCAAAAATGCTTACACAAGTACTGACCAAGGCAGGAGAAAGAAGTCCAGCAGCAGAAGAAGAAAAGAGTGTTTATTAAAGTCAAGCGCCCGCATCTCGTGGTCGTGCGGTAGCGTTCTCGCTTCCCACGCCCGGGTTCCCGGGTTCGATTCCCGGCGGGGTCAGGGATTTTCTCTGCCTCGTGATGGCTGGGTGTTGTGTGATGTCCTTAGGTTAGTTAGGTTTAAGTAGTTCTAAGTTCTAGGGGACTGATAACCACAGTAGTTAAGTCCCATAGTGCTCAGAGCCAACCATTAAAGTCAAGCGATGTAAAACTTACAAAAATTCGGAGATAAGATTTTGTTGATTTTATTGCAGTTACTGCTATATGCAATCAGTTCGCCTTGTGTGGCCATGTGCATAAAAAATCATTGAATTACAGATATAGCATTAATAGTACAAAAAACTTAGAACTTCAAGAATCATTAGACATACATAGGAAAAGATATATGCGTCGGCACAAGACCAGACAGTAATTCCTCTTTCGGTAAATGATGGGATGTTGATTCAACGCTCTCCATCCCTGAAGTCTTTCGGCTTATCTTTTTCCCTTTCAGTGTGGTGTTTGGACTAAGAGACTTGCGTAAAACGAAGACTGTTCAGCGATGCCCGTATAGAATGTGCCTTTGGTTTGTTCGTTTCTGTCAGTATCATCTTCTACCTTCACGACAACTGCCCGTATTAGGTGCTAAGATGACAGCGAGATGGTACACATAGGTGGTCGGCTAGGGTTGTCTAAAAAAATAGAGGCGCGTCGTTTTATTTAGGACTAAATCAACAAACAAGTTGTGACAGTCACGAAAAAATTTTCTTTATTACAGTTCAAATCTTGGATCACAATGTTTATTTGTAGTCAGGCTATTAATTTCGGTCGCTAACGAGCATCTTCAGACCTGAGTAGAAACGTGTTGCACATTTATAATGAAACACGTTCCCATTCAGGTCTGAATGAAATTCATAACCTTGCTACAAATAATCATCGTGAGCCAAGGGTGGAATTGTAACAAAGTAAATCAGCGTACCCTCTGATGCACTCGATCATAAAGAATAGAGAAGTAGAGGGCTAAGAGATAGAGTTCAGATCAGGCGGCTAAGGTGGAATGAGACAGCTAGAACCACACTTTTCAGTCAGTTTGTAAATAAAAGTACTCGCATTCTTTGTGCTCCTATAGGGGCATTCTTCCTCTGGTTATTGCACGGTTGAACCATCGCTTACAAAAATAAAGTCGATTCTTGTTGCTTTCGAAAGTTCGCTTACTCGGTAAACATGAGCGACCCTAATGCGAAAGGAAGTAGGTGTTCAATCTGTAAGCCCTGTCTTTGCTGGAAGGGTTGCTGAGGAGACTGCACAACATGTCTCCCAATCCCACGTGCGTCAGTGTGATAGCAGCCGGATGCGTCTGACGTAAAAGCACGCCGTTTCCCGGGGAACAAGACACGGTAATCCACTCAGCGCAAGCGTGACTCGAAAAGAGGTGACAAAGGTTGTCCATTGTGCGAGGAGACCGCATCTGCAGGTGGAGCATACACAGGCTGATTCCTTGATGATGTTTCAAGATTTTCGGGGATGATGGGGAGAAGGGTAAATGACTCAATTTGAGGTGAGGGTCACTGGTCCGGAAATGGCCGAGTCGAAAGCTAAAAGCCAAGTTCGTTCCGATACCTCTGAAACTGATGTGCTGCACCCATCTATCAGTCATTTACACTGATAAACCAAAACGGCTGGTCCCGGCGGAGGTTCGAGTCCTTCCTCGGGCATGGGTGTGTGTGTTTGTCTTTAGGATAATTTAGGTTAAGTAGTGTGTACGCTTAGGGACGGATGATCTTAGCAGTTAAGTCTCATAAGATTTCACACACATTTTCGAGAAGCCAAAACATTTTCACCACTGCCCACCGCGACATTGGAAGCCTTTTGGTGGTATGGTGGCGTTGCGGGGACGTGACGGTGCAACAAAAGTATGTAAGCGGGGCAGACACGAACGGGGGGTCACCCTAGCAAAGGTACGGGCTGCGAACGCGGAAATCAGTTGATCTAAGCGACTTTGCCTGTGAACGAGTATCTCGAAAAGAGCGAAGCTGATCGAATGTTCACGTGCTACTGTCGTGACATTTACAGAAAGTTTCACCGTATTTATACCTCTATCACTACGCCCTAAACGGTTGGACGGCCACAACTCTTCTTAGAATGAGGGGTTTGGAGGCTTGTCTGCTCTGTAAAATGCGATAGAGGTGGATCTGTGGCATCTCAGCCGAAAGAGCACAATGCTGGCGCACACCCAAGTGTTTCGGAAAACACCGTTCATCGTACGTTGTTGAATGTGGAGCCCCGCAGCGAGCCACCGTTAGTGTGTTCACATGTCTCCCAACGACATCGTCAGTGGGAACGGGACCATACGGATTCAACGGTCAATCAATGGAAACGTATTGGCTCTTCGGGTTAGTCACATTTTTGCTACCCAAGGTAGATTGTCGTTTTCGCAAACACCGCCATCGAGGTGAACGGCGACTCGAAATGTGTAGCGCGCCACCGACAAAGGCTGGTGGCAGCAGAGTTATACCGTGGGAGGCATTCTCCTGCGCTTTGCGGGCTTTCAAATATCGAAATGAAATGATGTTGATGTGGTGGCCCTCAACTACGTACTCACAGACTCAGAGTTGAAATACGAGGGCTATCCACAAAGTACATTACGTTTTCGTTTGTGTCCGTTAGGGGGGGGGGGGGGGGGTGCTAGCGCGGCCATCTTGGTGTCATGGCATTCCGCCGCTCAGTCGGCATCCTGCCGTGCTAGTGAGAGGTTCGTGCTGTACTCCTTTGAGTTACTGTGACAGCTTGAAATGTCAGCGTTAATTGAAAATGCCGCGAAGTGTGAAGTGCGTGCTGTAATAAGGTTTCTGACTGCAAAAAACTCTATACCGATAGAAATCTATCGGCAGCTTTGTGAAGTTTATGGGGACAACATAATCACTGAAGGTGGAGTGCGTCAATGGGTCATAAAATTTAAAAGTGGCCGAACTAACGTTCACGACGAAGAGCGAAGTGGAAGACTCAGCATAGTGACTGCCGAACTTGTTTCTAAACGCTTACAAGAAAGATGGCGACTCATTACTCGATCGCATCGCTACTGGTGACGAAACATGGGTTAAGCATGTGAACTGCGAGACAAAATTGCAGGCAATGCAGTGGGGGCACACAAATTACCCCCAAAAACCCAAGAAATGCACGCAGAAAATGTCGGCAAGGAAGGTGATGGCGACCGTCTTTTGGGACAGAAAAGGTGTGATTTTTGTGGATTTCCTGGAAAGAGGCACTACAATAAACTCTCAAAGGTATTGCCAAACTCTGCACAACCTCAGAAGAGCAATACAAAACAAGTGCAGGGAAAAGTTGGGCTCAAAAGATCTTGCTGATTCACGACAACGCCAGGGCTCACACGGCGAATGCCACTCGTGAAGTTCTCGAATCTTCTAAGTGGGAGTTGTTTCGTCATCCCGACCTGGCACCGAGACTTCCACTTATTCCCAGCAATGAAGAAGTGGTTGGCTATGCAGCCTTTTGATGACGACGCACAGCTTCAAGAAGAGGTAACCACGTGGTTGAAGGCGCAGGCGGTAGAATTTTACGACGAAGGAATTTCCAAGCTCTTCCATCGCTACGATAAGTGCCTTAATTTAAATGGCAACTATGTAGAAAAGTAGTATTTAAGTGTGTGTGTCATCTGTATATAATAAAAAATTCCAATACTTAATTTATTTTTAATTCCAAAACGTAATGTACTTTGTGGATAGCCCTCGTATTAAGAGTTTTGGCTGGTTTCGTTGTCGAGGGGCTGGGATACGTAGTTGCCGCATTACAGGCCAAATACTGGTGAGTGTACAGTATACGATAAGAATACACACATGAATCGAATGGTCGAAGCTAATATTGATAGCAATGAACGACAGTAAGGAATATATATATATATAACGCCGGGCACTGCAGCTAGTTACGGGTAAAATCCACACAGCGGTATGAATTGACAGATTTCTAACAACTGATTGAATCGATTGTTCTCATTTGTTCCTCTCAGTAGCCGTGAGTAAAATAGTGATCATGAGTGGAGCTGACAAGAGGTCCGGCATTTCACGACGCGCCCTTCGTTGGCACAGGGAAGGAAACTGAGGAGAACGTTTCGGACCCGTAGAGCGGGTCGCGTCATCAGAGAGAAGAGAGTGTGTCCGTTCGACGGTCCCGTGGGAGCGCTGCGACGCGTCGGCGGACCCGTTGTTCTTCGGCCGGAGCCGTGTGTCCCCCGGGGCAGTCGTGTGCAGGCGACACCGCACGCGCCACGCTGCCCGGCTAGCCCTGTGTGACGCAGGGCGGAGGGCTAAAAGCATTGCCCTGTCCGCCGCGAGGCGCGCGCGCTGAATAGCGGATGAGTCCGGGACGCGCCGGCCAGAGGCTGCACCACAATAGGCGTGGACATTACTACATGCACCCGGAGCGCCGTCTGCCACCATTCTACAGTACCTGAAGCGTTCAGCGCCGCGCGTTAACTCTCCGCGCGAGGCGAACGTCACAGCACGTGACACTGCAGGTCTTACGAGTGTCAGCAGCCGTGTCCGGGGAGGAACGAGTAACTACACTCATGCTTATAAATTAAGGATAAGTGTGGATGTGGTGCCACACAATGTGACACTACACAAAGCTGGCGCTAATAGCATAGGCACATAGGGAACGCACACGGCACGGATCTGTAAGACCACGGCATTGGTGATAAGTTGAGAAAACCGTCCCCAAAACACATGTGCTACAAAACTCCACTGTTTCCTGCCCATATACCCCGACATCAATATGGGATATGATCACCATGCATACGTACACAGGCCGCACAACGGGTTGACAAAAATGGTTCAAATGGCTCCGAGCACTATGCGACTTAACTACTGAGGTCATCAGTCGCCTAGAACTTAGAACGAATTTAACCTAACTAACCTAAGGGCATTGCAAACATCCACGCCCGAGGCAGGATTCGAATCTGCGACCGTAGCGGTCGCTCGGTTCCAGATTGTAGCGCCTAGGACCGCAGGGCCACTCCGGCTGGCCAACGGGTTGACATACCCTGGATCAGGTGGTCGAGCAGCTGCTGGGGTATACCCTCCCATTCTTGCACCAGTGCCTGTCGGAGCCCCTGAAGTGTCGTAGGGGTTTGAAGACGTGCAGCGATACGTCGACCGAGAGCAACCCAGATGTGCTCGATGGTGTTTAGGTCTGGAGAACAGGTAAGCCACTCCAGTCGCCTGATATCTTCTGTTTAGAGGTACTCCTCTACGATGACAGCTCTGTAGGGCCGTGCGTTATCACCCATCAGGAGGAAGGTGGGACCCAGTGCACCCCTGAAAAGGCGGACATACTTGTGCTAAATGACCTCCCGATGCACCTGACCTGTTACAGTTCCTCTGTCAAAGACATGCAGGGGTGTACGTGCACAAATCATAATCACACCCCACACCATCAAACCACGACCTCCATACAGGTCCCTTTCAAGGGCATTAACGGGTCGGTATCTGGTTCCTGGTTCACGCCAGATGAAAACCCAGTGAGAATCATTGTTCAGACAATACCTGGACTCGTCCGTGAACATAACCTGGGACCACTGTTCCAATGACCATGTGCTGTGTTCTTGACACCACACCTGTGACTAGGGGTCAGTGGAGTGAACCTTGCAGGTCCCTCGGCGAATAAACCATGTCTGTTCAGCCGTCTGTAGACTGTGTGTGTGGAAATAACTGTTCCAGTGGCTGCAGTAACGTCCCGAGCAAGGCTACCTGCAGTACTCCGTGGCCATCTGCGGGCACTGATGAGACATCGGTCTTCTTATGGTGTTGTACACTGTGGACTTCCCGTAAGGTAGCGCCTGGACACGTTTCCTGTCTGCTGGAATCGTTGCCACAATCTTGATCACACTTCGTGGCACACGGAGGTCCCGTGCTACGTTCTGCTGTGTTTGACCAGCCTCCAGTCGCCATAGTATTCTACCCCTCATAACGTCATCAATATTTGTCTTTTGAGCCGTTTCCAACAAACAGTCACCATTAGCACGTCTGAAAACGTCTGCACACTTACTCGCTACACCGTACTCTGACATGAGCAACACACCTCTGCGTATTGGACTGCTGCCAGCGCCACCATGCGACAACCGCAGGTCAGATGCACCGCATGGTCATACCCCGAGGTGATTTAAACCCGCAAACCGCCCACCAGAGCGTGTTTCACCATATATCAGCGTTATCCTTAATTTATGAGCATGAGTGTCCTTCAGACGAGTTTAATCGTTCTTGACTGCTTGTTTAATACATACGAGCTCTAGACAGCACGCGACAAAATTAAGACTTTCATTGGGTACCTTTTCGATTACATATTCCATCAGAATTTCTAAACTCATTGCGGAAATTGGCAACAAAACGACTATTCACGTTGGTATGCAGAATGTAGTTACTTGAGTCTGGCGACATACCATCTGACTTTGGGAAAAATGTCATCCACACATTTTCTAAAACTGCAAGAGCTGACAACTGCGAGAATTAGCGCTGAATCAGCTTAATAGCTCATGCATTCAAGTTGCTGACAAGAATAATATACAGAATAATGGAAAAGAAAATTGAGTATGTATTAGATGACGATAAGTTCGGCTCTAGGAAAGGTAAAGGTGCCAGAGAGGCATTTGAGGTTGATAATGGAATCAAGACTAAAGAAAAAACCAAGACACGTTCATAGAATTGGTCGACATGGAAAAAGTGTTAGACTGTGTAAAATGTTGCAAGATGTTCGAAATTCTGAGAAAAATACGAATAAGCTATAGGGAGAGATGCATAATATACGATATGTACTAGAACTAAGGAGGAGTAATAAGACTGGTCGACAAAGAACGAAATACTCGGATTAAAAAGGGTGTAAGACAGCGATGCAATTTTTTGCCACCTAGTGTTCATACTGTACATCAAAGAAGCTATGATGGAAATAAAAGAAAGGTTCAGGAGGGCAATTAAAATTGAAGGTGAAACGATGTCAATGATAAGATTCGCTGATGACACGGCTCTCCTGATGGAAGTGAAGAAGAATTACACGATCTGCTGAATGGAATGAATAGTCTGATGATTACAGAATTTGGATTGACAGTAAATCGAAGAAGGACGAAAGTAGTGACATACAGCGGAAATTACCGCAGAGAGAAACTTAACAACATCAGGATTGATCTTCACGAAGTAGATAAAGTTACGGAAGGCTACTACCAAGGCAGCAGAGTAACCAATGACGGTCGGAGCAAGGGGGACATCAAAAGCAGACTAACACTGTCAAAAAGGCCATTCATGGCCAAGAGAAGTCTACTAGTATCCAATATAGGCCTTAATTTGACGATGAAATTTCTGAGGTTGTATGTCCGAAGTACAGTATTGTATGGTACAGTGAAACAGGACTGTGGGAAAAACGGAACAGAAGACAATCGAAGCGTTTCAGATGTGACGCTACAGACGAATGTTGAAAATTAGGTGGACTGGTAAGGGAAGGAATGAGGAGGTTCTGCATAGAATCGGAGAGGAAAGGAATATGTGGAAAACACTGAGAAGGGACAGGTTGATAGGACATCTCTTAAGAAATGAGGGAATGACTTCCATGGTACTAGGGGGAACTGTAGAGGGGAAAAACTGTAGAGAAAGACAGAGATTGGAATATATCCAGCAAATAATTGAAGACATAAGGTTCCATTTGCAACTCTGAGAAGAAGAGGTTGGCACAGGAGAGGAATTTGTGGTGGGCCACATCAAATCAGTCAGAAGCCAGATGACTCACCAAAAAAAAATCGTGGTACCTGCACGGAGCTGAGCGTTCGCGAAGTGTGGCGCACAAGACCACTTGTGTGACGTCACAAGTTCGTTGCAGGGCCTGTATTTCTCGTGGGCACTGTTGCCAAGTCTACATATGACACGACACGCAGTACACTGGTGTGCAAAACTGACGGAAGAAAGGAATTCCCGCTTGATGTGCCACTGCCTAGTAACAAATCTCGATGTAACTTAAGTCGTGCACAGAAAGAACTGCTACAGTAAATATGAGCTGGTCAAAAAGTTTCCACTCTAACGCCATGCATTCCAGAACCGGTACGTGTAGCGGGCAAAACCGCCATGGGCGTTGATACAAGGATCCCTTGGTAAAACACCCATGTCCTGCTGAATGAAGGAGTCAGTAACTCCTTGCTGCTCATCCTCGCCCCATGGCAATCGTCGACCCTTTTATAAGGGAGCAAAGGCGTGATGATTGCGTAGCGAAAGAACAGTACGCTTGGGCCCGTGCTCGAGCGTCTCCCAGTTGTGTTTGTGTAACTCCCACGTTACGTCATTAGCGATAGGAGGACGTGTGTTATCATGAAGCATCAGCAGCACCCTTCTCCACATGGGCGGTTTTCGATGGACATGTTGTCCCATACACATCATTTATTCTCTGATGGATGCCTACCGGTGTTTCTGCTTTGGCTGCCAAGAAGAGAATAATACCACGTTGGTTGCGTTTGGACACATGTGGTAATAACGTCGCCATAGTTCACGTTTCCGTACTTATGGCACGCACGGCGGAAAGACAAGAGTGCCACACTAGTCCCTTGCTGAGATGTCGGTGCTTACATACCTGCATCGGCGTCGTGCTATGCTGCATATACGTTACAGAAACGCCCTCAAACGAATATTTTTTTATCGTCCCTTAAACTACAGAAGGTAACTGAAAGAAATACGTAATGAAAACAACAGTAAATGTCCTTCCTAAGCACACAGAAGTCAGTGCAATTCATGATCATCCCCTGGACATTACGTGAGGCGGGATGTGGTTTTTAACAAGGTGCGTGTTCATCACTGACAGAATACATGCTCTGTAACGTGTTCCCGTGCTGATCACAAGATTGGTAAGGAGTTCCATTCCACCACTAGCGGTGTTGACAGCTGCTGGATGCTTGTAGCTGGATGAGGATGCGCTGCAGTAAGTTTCCCAAACGCATCCCAAAGGTCTTCCATGGGATGTGAGTCGGGAGAACGGGCAGGGCAGTCCATTCGCCGAATATCCTGTCGTTCCATGAACTGCTCCTACTGCACAGTTAGATGTGGTCACGCATTATCATCCTCCAAAAAATAATCAGGGCCGAATGTAACTGAAAGAGTACAGTGTAAAAATAGCGTTGATCGGTGTGTGTACCGTGTCCAAAGATTTGCAGGTCAGTATGACAACGCAACATTATGCTTCCCTGCACCATAACACCTGGACTGTCAAACCCGATTACGTTAGTGTTGGATTTACCTCATATAGCGAAATGTGGGAAGACGTAATGCACCAAGGAAGATTGTCGATCACAACCATTTTGCGGTCGCACCAATTTTCACCGCGTCTATACCTCACAGGGGGCTCCCCAACTTGTGGCGTCTGGACACCCAATGGTTCACAAATTACACAATAATGTGTTTACATTGAGGTAAGCTTGTTTTTACAGGTGTAAGTGAGAAGCCTTGTGTGTGTGTGTGTGTGTGTGTGTGTGTGTGTGTGTGTGTGTGTGTATTATCGTAAATACAAACCTGGGAATGTGAACTGACAACCTAAATGTGCTACTGTGCCCAAACCCACATCACTTACATGAAATTGAAAAGAATCCTGTGTGTGTGAAAACCGATCTTATTCATAAGCAAGCCAATAATTTTGCGCTCACTAAACTTGGTCAGCGCAAACTGTTTCAAGAACAAAAAAAAAAAAAACTGTAATGTCGACGTGTATAAGAATGTAGCGCGAAACACACTAAAATTTCTGTACTGACATAGGGCCCTGGTAAAGTAAAGAAACTGGCAGAACCTACATTGTGCAAAGAAGCGAAACAATCACGGATTATGAATGTCACCTGTAAAATGACGTACTGGCAGAAACAGCTACACAGCTAAAAAAAATACTGCTAAAAAATAACTACACTTGGTCCAGAAAAACTGGGTTCATAATCTTGGCACAGAATGCTCAACCTTTAAGCTCTGTGATTTCAGTTAGGAAGGAAGTTACCAAAGAAAACAATTATAGACTCTAATATGAAACGTCATTTAATCTAATAACTTTCGTGGTTCAGTAAATTAACTCAGAATTTCAATCAATAGAATCATTATCAAAAATTCTACTGTGACTAGGGTGAAGTTGACCAACAATACAAGCCCACAAAAATAAAAACGAACTTATTAGCCACGCGGTTAGAGGCGTCATGTCACAGATTGCGCGGCTCCTCCCGCCGAGGTTCGAGTCCTCCCTCGGGCGTTGATGTGTGTGTGTTGTTCTTATCATAAGTTAGTTTAAGTGGTGTGTAAATTTACGGACCGATGACCTCAAAAGATTGGTCCCTTGGGAATTCTCTCACATCTCAACAATTTGCCGCGCGTTGTAGCCGCGTGGTCTTGGGCGCCTTGCTACGGTTCGCGCGGCTGCCCCCGTCGGAGGCTAGACTCATCGCTTGTGTGTGTTTGTGTGTGTTTGTGTGTGTGTGTGTGTGTGTGTGTGTGTTTGTGTGTGTGTGTGTGTTTGTGTGTGTGTGTGTGTTTGTGTGTGTGTTTGTGTGTTTGTGTGTGTGTGTGTGTTTGTGTGTGTGTTTGTGTGTTTGTGTGTGTGTGTGTTTGTGTGTTTGTGTGTTTGTGTGTGTTTGTGTGTTTGTGTGTGTGTGTGTGTGTGTGTGTGTGTGTGTGTGTGTGTGTGTTTGTGTGTTTGTGTGGTGTTTGTGTGTTTGTGTGTGTGTAATTTGTCCTTAGCGTAAGTTACTTAATGTTAAATTAAGTCGTGTATAAGCTAGGGACCGACGACCTCAGCAGTTTGGTTCCACAGGAATTTACCACCAAAATTTTTGCCTCATCAAACAATACCTTGTTCATTCCAATACCTTTATGTCCGTGTGCTAGCCAACCATTGTTCTTAGTCATCATTCCTCTTCGTAATAAATCTGCAACTCACGTAGCTCCAAAAGTGCGTCCATGCATTACACTGTACACTCAACGAAAGAAAAAAAACCGCCTGCTGCGCACCGCAGCTATCCGCTACTGAATGTGAAAGATTCTTTAACTCCACAGTGCTGTCATCGCAGACACAACAAAAATGGATCTGAGCACTATGGGACTTAACATCTGAGGTCATCAGTCAACTAGACTTAGAACTACTTAAACCTAACTAACCTAAGCACATCACACACATCGATGCCCGAGGCAGGATTCGAACCTGCGACCACAGCGGTTGCGCGGTTCCAGACTGAAGCGCCTAGAACCGCTCAACCACCCCGGCCGGCCGACTAACAACAGTTTCTCTGACCACAATTCTTCAATTATGTCATTTTCGTTTACAAATATTAACACATCCAATAGCATCATCACGAAGTAGCCATCTTACACCGGGCTCGTGGTCTCCGCTAATTTATTGCAGAGTGCAGAACAGCAAAAAACTGCTGTACTGCATCACAAGTGAATGAGTCTAAGCTTCCGAATTCCGTCGTTACCAGTAAATGACCTATGGTTCCTACACTAAATAATGTCTGCAAACAAAGACAAAAGAAAAGAAACTCAAAATAAGAAAACCTTTTGATTAGTTACAGCAAGGAAAATAGATGTGCAACTTCTACGTTTACAACAGATCACTTTTACAGAAGTAGTTAGAAATTTACCCCATTGCACGTGCGGCTAGGTGTGTAATCTGGTGTCGTCACATGTTCAATATTAATCATCTTTTGAAGTATATCCCTTCATATGCGACCCCACGTGTCTTGTCTTAAATTAAAGGTCGCGGCGGTATGTAAGCGTTGTTTAGCGTGTTTTTAAACGTTAATAAGTCACCCTGTGTAGCTCACTCCACCCCAAAACAGGCAGTCCGCATCGGCAAGCTATCAAGTAACACCTGTGCACCATACTCGCCAGAGTCAGAGTCCGTAACATTGTATAAAAATCGGCCGACAGTATTGTCCATTCAAGATATGCGTGTGGCTCAACACGTTAACTTTGTTAAAGTGTCGGACTTCGTACGAACTTCTTTTCAACATGTGCACTGTTTGTCATACGCTGTCGCTATGTACTGTCGATATTGTGTTCAAAACAAATGTGGCTTCGTAGTGTTATTATGTCGTTAATGCCACTGTCGCGTATGAAAATCACGCCCCGCCGTCTTTCGGCTCGTGGTACAGCAACCTCTTAAGATGTGTACAGAAAGTCCTGCAGTTACCTTTCTGTACACTTGCCAGTGGTCCTCGAGTATTCTACCTGATGTCTGTTGATGCTCCTGTGAGAGTGAAACGCATCACAAATTAAATAAATAAAAAAAAAAGGTAGCTGAGACTGCCTACACTTTCTTGAACTTCCGCGTACAGTTTAGTGTTGGTACCTACCTGCACATAACGTTTTACGTTAAGTTCTATCTGGTGATCACAATGTTTGTGTTGATGATAAATGTGGAGGTTCGAGTCCTCCCTCGGGCGTGTGTGTGTGTGTGTGTGTGTGTCCTTCGGATATTTAGGTTAAGTAGTGCGTAAGCTTAGGGAGTGATGACCTTAGCAGTTAAGTTCCATAAGATTTCACACACATTTGAACATTTTTGATAAATGTGGAAAAAACCACATTACTTGAAAATTTATGTAGCAGGCACCATTAGTACATTTTCTGGGAATCAGCTTCTACAAGAGTATGATCATAGAGAGACGTCGAGGGCTTAACGGACAAAGCAGGTAGGTCCGCCCCGTTGCATGCTGCGAGCTAGTCCCACGGAGTAAGATCTCCCTTCTAGTATTTACGACCAGTTCGTGACTCGCCTGGCACACTTACACTGCTGACCATACATCGACTGGACTTTCTCTTAGCTCACTGCTGCACTGCTCATACATCATCCTCGAGTGGTACAGCCAGTGTGCATACACAAGTTGAGCTCCCAACGTGGCAATTTCCAGGCGTTCGAGGGCAGCAGAGGTGAGCTAGCACTTTAATTTGTCTCTCTCCTCAGGCAGAAGTAACGTGCCCAACGATCAAATAACAATTGTGATGTTTAGCCCATTTACTTGGAGCTGTGTACTGTTTCGCTGACTTTTGGATCCTTGACTTTCCCACTTTGATAGCGTAACGGCCTTGGGGGAGTAGATCTCTCTAGATTTTCAACGAAAATTAATTGGTTCGTAATTGGCTATTTGGTGTCAAATACAAAACGATACGGCTTATTTCCTTGTAAACTGCTCGTTTTGACACTCTGAGCAACAAGGTTAAAGGAATTTGGATATTTTCTCCTTTTATTTGAAAGTACCATGATTACTGCTACTACTACGTGATCAGGCCCAGTGGACCGCACGCGTCTACCAGTTTCCTCCTCCACTGTATTCTGTCCATTGCTTCTGTCCGTCATCCGTCCACATCTATTGACCCTTGGTTTAAATCTTCATGGAGTCCATCCCTCCAACGCTTCTTGGGTCTGCCTGGCGGTCTCTTTCCTGTAGGTGTGAAATCCAGGAGCTTCCGAGGCCATCTGTGATCCCCCATCCGGGCGCACTGTATTCGTTTGGCTTTGACAGTTCCTGCTATGTTGGGCTGCTGGTATAGTTCCTCAAGCTCTTGGTTGTATTTGATCCTCCTTTCCCCTGTATGTGCATCCAGAATAGGACCGAAGATCTTCCGAAGCACTTTTCTCTCAAAAAGAAGGAGCCTATGGAAATCCTGTTTCCGGATACTCCACGTCTCACAGCCATATAGAACAACAGGCTGGATCAGGGTTTTGTACAGTCGAATCTTGAACTGTCTGGAGAGATATTTGGACTGAAACAGTTGTGCTAGGCTGTGGTAAGGTCGGTTTCCTACTTGTATTCTGGCATTGACGAGTTCTCAGTGAAAAGTGCCCCAAGGTATTTGAATTCTTGCACTCTCTTGTAGGAATGGCCCCAACCTGCAGTGATTGTAGATGATCAGCAGTCTGACAATGACCACGAGTCATAACGAGGCACTCTGTCTTGGCTTCGTTTATGTTTAGCCCAAATTTGCTGGCAGCCTCCTTTAGAGCTTTGGTCATTTGCTCCAACTCCTCTTTCGACCTGGAGAGTAAACAGATCTCGTCTCCATGGGCTAAGTATGCCAGTCTCTTACCATGACGTGAAGAATAATTTTAAAATGATAGTTTTTACAATCAAAACTAGCTTCAACACTTATCTGACTTAAGTAGCCATTTTCAATAGATCATGGGATGACTCATTCAATGGGCTGGTGAACGCTATAGAAGAGATTTTAGTTTTCCAAAAACATCATAATGCGTGAGCATAAAATGTATCCCAGTTTTACAGAAAGTTGACGACAGTGATATAGGCATCAAATTTTGGGTATATGTCAATCAAAATTTTTCAAAAATGTGCTTATTTGCGCTTCCTTTCTATCACTAGGCACCCTTCGTCGCTCCAGCAACCTACGATAAACTGCTGTCAGAAGCGGAGCTCTTCTTCAGACTCTGTGTAGAATTTGTTTGCTTTAGCTACCAAAATAACCATAGCTTAATACTGCAGGATGTGTCCCGTCAATCTGTCGTTTCATAAAGCTCTTTCCGCGACCACTTCATTCAGTACTTCATTAATCATCTGGTCTACACACCCGATCATCTTTTTTCTATAGCACTATGTTTCAAAAGCTTCTCTTGTTCCTACCAGTTATTGTCCACGTTTTCTCTATCTACAAGGATACGCTCCAGACAAATGCCTTCAAAAAGCTTGGGATGGCCCGATGCTTATCCTCTTTCAGTAGAAAAAAATCTAGAATATGCATCGTATAACACTGGCTTCTTTTATTACATAATTTAATCTAATTTTTCCAATTGAGATAATCTATCAGATACAGATTGAATAACATAGGGGATAGGCTACAATCATGTCTCACTCCCTACCCAACCACTGCTTACCTTTCATACCCCTCGACTCTTATAACTGCCATCTGGTTTCTGTACAAATTGTAAATAGCCTTTCGCTCCCTGTATTTTACCCCTGCCACCTTCAGAATTTGAAAGAGAGTATTACAACCAACATTTTCAAAAGCTTTCTCTAAGTCTACAAATGCTAGAAACGTAGATTTTCCTTTCCTTAATCTTTCTTCTAAGATAATTCGTAGGGTCAGTATTGCCTCACGTGTTCCAACATTGCTACGGAATCCAAACTGATCTTCCCCGAGGTCGGTTTCTATCAGTTTTTACATTCGTCTGTAAAGAATTTGCGTTAGTATTTTGCAGCTGTGACTTATTAAACTGATAGTTCGGTAATTTTCACATCTGACAACACCTGCTTTCTTTGGGATTGAAATTATTGTATTCTTCTTCAAGTCTGAGGGAATTTCGCCTGTCTCATACATTTTGCTCACCAGATGGTAGAGTTTTGTCAGGGCTGACTCTTCCAGGGCTGTCAGTAGTTCCAATGGAATGTTGTCTAATCCGGGGGCCTTGTTCCGCCTCAGGTCTTTCAGTGCTCGGTCAAACTCTTCACGCAGTATCGTATCTCCCATAGCATCTTCATCTATAGGCTCTTCCATTTCCATAATATTGTCCTCAAGTACATCGCCCTTGTATAGACCCTCCATATACTCCTTCCAACAGGGCAGCGTGGAGGGTAAAAATCGTAGAGGGAGACCAAGAAATGAATACACCAAGCAGATTCAGAAGGATGTAGGCTGCAGTAGGTACTGGGAGATGAGAAAGCTTGCACAGGATAGAGTAACATGGAGAGCTGCATCAAACCAGTCTCAGGACTGAAGACCACAACAACAACAACTACTACTTCAGATGCAGTTAATCAAAAATCGCCGTTAAAATACGGACAAATGTAACTCTAAAAGGTGTTTTCTAAAACAAAATGTGTTAACTTTTATCATTAAGGAAATCTTCAAATATCAGTACGCAGTCTCACGTGGTAGGCAATGATACCATGTTTTCTTGCTCAATGCGTGTATAGCGTGGGTTTATAGACTACGGATTCAACAAATTGTAGTTGAAGCTCTCTTAGCCTCAAAAATACGCACGGGAAAGCAAAAATGCAGTTACCATCTTCGAAAGAAAACATTCCTTCATAGGAGTTAGAACAGTAAAATTTTTACCTAACTGCTACTGGTTTTGTACGTTCTCCGGCCAGTGATTCCGAATATCAGATCCACTGCGTAAGTGCTTCCTGGCAGAAAATAATCGAATTGCATAGCTTCGACCCCCACCCCACGTTCGCTCTCTCTCTCTCTCTCTCTCTCTCTCTCTCTCTCTCTCTCTCTCTCTCTCTCTCTCTCTCTCTCTCTCTTTCCCTCCCTCCCTCCCTCCTTGTCCTCCACCCCTCCTTCTGTTCTCTCTACACCTCATCTGCATTGAATGCAGATTTCTCGAGGCGTGTAGAAATCTGCATTCAATTAGGCGTGAGTTATTGGCCTAAATTTGCAAATGCTCTGGGAGGCTGGGAATTACGGGGAAAGCGGGGAGGAGGGTGGGGGCGAGCGGCAAGTATTTGCCAGTACGGTGAGTTTAAATGCTGAGCATTGCTGTGCAGCGGCTGCGTCACGGGTCTCGCATTCCTGTTGAGGGTCGGTTACTTGGCAGTCCCGCCAGAGTGATTTAGGTATGCCGCGGCCTTCGCCAGTTGAGGCGAGCTTTGGACGGTCCATTCAACAAGTCCAGAATCAATCAATACCATTAACAAGCTACAAATTGTCGCCCGGTGCTGCGGTATCATTTTCAGCATCGTGCCTGTGTAGAAGCTTCCAGGGGCAACAAAAAATTGAATTATTGCAAATTGCTTGGTACATAACGAATTAATAATAACAATAAAAAAGAACAACTCAATGTAAATGACGTGTGAAATTGAAGATATGACAGTGTTATCGTATCAGGCAAATGCGTTTTTGTCAAATGTAAGTAATGACATGTTATATTGAAATGTCTCCTTTGAAAAATTATTGAATTACTGTGCTGATAAACCTCTTACATTATTTGATTTTCAAACAGCTGAGCAGAACTGCACTTACCCAGACATTTCGCTCTTTTCCTTTTCAGATCAACACTAAACTGACACACAGTATTTTTAGCGCAACGCAATCTGACTTTTAATGATATCTACAAGAGAATGGCCCTGACTAACATTAACCTATGTTTCACAAATCACTTACCTCACAAAAGTCTTCGTTACTCAAACTACTGCAATACAGCGAGCGCCAATACTGCCAGCTAAATAAAAGATTCTGACTACTGAATCACTAACTACTGATAGGCATAGTTAGCAAATGAAAGATTTTGATAAAGAACAAACAATGTATTTACCTTAATAGTGTTCAAAAGTCATATTATATATAGCAGTTCATGACATCCAGTCTTACAAATTTGCTGTCTCTGATGGACACACGTCCAGAACGTCCTCTCAAAACTCCGCCATTTCTCTCCCCACATCCACCACTGCTGGCGGCTCACCTCTAACTGCCCAACGCTACACGCTGTTCACTTCCAGCTGCCCAACACTACAATAGCAGACAACACTGCAAACCAGCTACAGACTACACACAGCACAGCCATTGATTTTCATACAGAGCGCTACGTGGCGTTACCAATACAAAAACCTAAACAGCCTACTTACAATATATCGCTCAGAGCACTATGGGACTTACCATCTGAGGTCATCAGTCCCCTAGGACTTTTAACCACTTAAAACTAACTAACCTAAGGACATCACACACATCCATGTGAGAGGCAGGATTCGAACCTGCGACCGTAACGGTCGCGCGGTTCCAGACTGTAATGCATAGAACCGCTCGGCCACAGCGGCCGGCTATATATACTACATAATTCAATTATTTTCTGCTTGGCAGTACTGAAGCAGCGGATCAAGTATCCAAAATCACTGGCTGAAACGCTTACAGACCAGTGATAGGGACGTAATAATTTTATGTATTTATGTTATTACAATTATATTATTATTATGAACTAGCGTAGCGTCCGCTGCTTCGCTCGCGTAAACTGTATAGTCTGCCTGGATTTTTTTTCTTTAATAGAATTTTTATGTCACGCCCATTTCTCATGTGTAAATATAACACTATAAGAGAGTTAGATATCCTTTACATGGCTGTCCGTCGTTGCATAGCTGAAATGTTCCAACGGGTTTAATTTAATTTCGTATAACGAGTTAGTAAAAGGAAGTGACAAATCGGATGAGCAGTTCTACAGTTGTTATCGCCACTCTTACACCGGGTATTGAATTCTCTCATCTCAAACGGATATCCTGTACATGGAATAGCATGTAACCGGACCTTTTTCGCGATCAGTTATGATTAGTTTGCGTAGTGATTGCAACAAAAATAATTCCATAAACATATATTAGGCTTACTGAAAAATTAATGTATTATAGATCAGTTTCTTTTTCTATGCAAAGCCGATTTCTCCTCATGATGGTAATTAAGGCCATGACGCTAATTAAGGCCATAGAAGAATGGTCTTCTCTGAGTGGAATGAGCAAAAAGCGAATCTGCTTCCATAATGAAACCTTTCCATAAAAATCTTGATCCCATATTTCACCACTTTAGGGGTAGAATTTTGAAAAATTCTCTTCTTACACCATCCGTACGCTATGCAATCAATATCCTCTCCAAATTTTAAGTTTCTATCCGTAGCGGTTCGGATTGACCGCTGATGAGTCGGTGAATCAATCAGGGGATTTGAAAGAAAAAGTCTTGATTGCAGTGAAATTTAAAACTTTCCCGGTGTACGAATTGTTACATAAAATTCCGGGAGGACTGCCGGATGCCTTTAACTTACTGGTACGATATTTCGTCGCAGTGTCTGCGGTCATCTTCAGGTGAATACTGACGAGCAATACACTAAGCTCCCCTGTTTAAGATCTCGCCTGTACGTTAGTAGTGTCCTAGTTGGCACTGAGCATGCGTTGCTTGAGTGCATTAGCTTCTGCTGAATCCTATGCGCTGCTCTGCGCCCCCTCCGTGGGGAGAGTTCGCCTCTTCAATATCAAAACGATTGTTTTCGCACGGCAAGATGGCAGGATTTTTCGCACGTCAAGATTGCAGGACGAAGCCGATTGCACAGACCACGAAGTTGTTGTTTAATCGGGTCCTGCGCGGAATTTAACTGGAAACCGCCGTCTCGATTCATAAGGGATTTAGACAGCCGTATTTACACGGACTCATTGATGACTGAGCTCCAGAAGTTTGACGTATCGGCGACAATTTTTGTTTTCCTGTATTTCAGCGAATGACCAATAAAAATGAGGTGCTGAGTGATAGCTGACTTACTCGCTTGGAGAAGGCGAGTACGCCGCTGATGATCTTGAAAGTATCGTAGATAAATATATCTTTAAAAATGAAAGTATCTAACCAAAATTGTTTGCTTTTTAATTAGTGAAAGTATCAATGAGAAAATTGTTCCAAATTAATTATTCAACAAACCTGCAGCTGATTGCATCTACGAACTTGTTTCTTGCACTCCTCCATTTTGCCAGTAATGAAACATTTTGACTCAGCAATCAAGTGTAAGAGACTAATGCTGTTTGTGCCATGGCATTAAGATGGTACTGAAAATATAACTTGTGGCCCTGATGTTTAATTAATGACATTATATCTTGCCTTGGATAATGCCAGTTGGGCAATGGCATAAAATTAGTTATTTGAAATAACTTTGCTCTGATAACTTTAATTACACCCAAATCGATTTCAAAGCATGAACTGCACATATATATTGCATACAGGCCTCATTTTCTTTACGTTCTTTGCTTGGTGGGTAGCTTTACTTTAATACTCATTCTCATACTCAATACAAGCAAAGGATGTGGATTATGATTAAGGCTGTTTGATTTAAATACAATATTGATCTCAATATATATATTGTTAAAAGTTTTCATACACAAAACTACCATTTCCAACGTTTTTGTTGCACGAATCACTCTTGAAACAAAATTTAAGAAAACACTGCTTCAAACCTTGGACATACAAATCCCAACTCTGAAAAATATCTAACAAAACCCATTTTGAAATCATTATATATCTCCTCTCATTTACGTGCTAAAGTTTGCTCAGTGTAAACTGCGCAGGTCTAGTCTTACCTTAAAGCTGTCACCAGCCGGCCGGAGTGGCCGAGCGGTTCTAGGCGCTTCAGTCTGGAACCGCGCGACCACTACGGTCGCAGGTTAGAATCCTGCCTCGGGCATGGATGTGTGTGATGTCCTTGGGTTAGTTAGGTTTAAGTAGTTCTAAGTTTTAGGGGACTGATGACCTCAGATGTTAAGTCCCATAGTGCTCAGAGCCATTTGAACCAAAACTGTCAACACAAGTCTCCTTCCACCGGGCACCTCGCTGCGACTCCCGAGTTTTTTATTGTTCGCGCCCGACTCTCTTAACCATCAAAGATCCTCCTACTCAAAGATATTATACTCATTCCACCTTGCGATTGGCAACTACCGACTTTATTTTCTGGATCTACCCTGATCAGACCTTAGCACATACCTTTCAATCTATAACACGATTCTGCACAGTGCGCCTTGTTTTCTCTACGTACGATTTGGGGCTTCTGCACGAAATCCTGTAAACACCTGCTGTGCGCAATTCTGAGTTGTCTTTAATAGATCGCTAAAGCGCTGATATTTTGAAAGGGAATCGAAAGATTACTTCAACTTTGTCTTCTTAATATTCTACCTATTTCAGCTGAAACATTGAAGGATATGGTAGGCAAGCACTGGCTTTGATGGCTTCCTTATCGTCGACCGGACGTTGGACATTCCAGTGATGGCTGACGGTATCTAGTGGAACTACCAACAAAGTGGTAGGGAGGCGGAATGGGGGGGGGGGGGGCGACTGAGGGATTTGAAGGGAAGGAAAATGGCAGACGAGATATGTAAGAAACAGCTCGACTCGCCTGCATACCTGGCAGGTAAGTGGACGCTTTTCGACTGCAGGTAGGTGCGGGCTTATCTGAGAACACGGGCCTCTTAAGGCCAGCAGGAAGACCCCTCAAATGGCAGCGTCGGAGGTCATAGGTGGCAGACAGGAATGCGTGACTAAGCAGTCGTTTCCCAGTTCCGGGCGGCAGAACTCACGTGCGTGATTCTGCTTCCACGCGCCGCGGCGCACAGAGGGATCGGCAGCAGGGGGTGGGTGGGTGGAGGCCACACAACACGGGCGCGGCCGACGTAGCGTGTGAAGTGGCGGTCACGCACCCACACAACAGCCCCGCCGCCGCAGGACCACAATGGCGGCTCTGTGGCGGCGGAGCCACCTGACCTGGACCACCGCTGCTGTTCTCCAGGCCACTCTCTACCAGCCTCGTCGCATTTCCAAGCACGCAAGCGGAAAAGTTCATCCGCCAGTGCTGTGGACGGCCGAAGAGCGAGCGATCGCATAGGTTACCTTGAAACCTCCCCTTAGAAAAACGGCACATGTGACGTAGCATGTGAAAATTGCTGGATTTGGACGGGTTACTCCTGTAACTGAAATATCAGATCTGAAGATGGTTCTGAATGAACCGAAACCGGTCATATGAATAAAAAAAATTTGCAATCAAGACGGTTTTTAAATAACATTATATTATCTGATTTTCAAACAGCTGAGCAGAACTGAACGTACTCAGACATTTCGCTCTTTACTTACTCCGATCATCACTAAACTGACACATAATATTTTTAGTGCAACGCAGTCTGACTTTCTATAATCCCTACAAAAGAATGGCCCTGACTAACAGTACCTGTCATGATTCACTTACCTCACAAAAATCTTCGTTACTCGAAGTACTGCAATATAGCGAGCGCCACTACTGCCAGCTAAATAAAAGATTCAAACTACTGAAGGCACTAACTACTGATAGGCATAGTTAGCAAATGAAAGATTTTGATAGAGAACAAACAATGTACTTACGTTAATAGTGTTCAAAAGTCGTAATATATATATATATATATATATATATATATCACTTCATGACATCTAGTCTTACAAATTTACTGTGTCCAGACCATCGGCTCTCAAAACTCCGCCATCTCTCTCCCCACATCCACCACTGCTGGCGGCTCACCTCCAACTGCGCAACGCTACGCGCTGTTCACATCCAGCTACCCAACACTACAAAAGAGAATGTACCAACAATGCTAACCAGCCACAGACTGCACACAGCACAGCCAGTGATACTCATACTGAGCGCTACGTGACGTTACCAACATAAAAACACAAAGAGCCTACTTACAACTTCTTGTAACTGTGCCGTAAAACTGAATTTATTGCAAATACCACAAGCTCGGCCGTATATACCGCGCATTTCCTCCGACGTTCCGACAGGTATTTGTAACTTCGCTTTTGCAACGTGTAGTTGGATTCAGCCCAAACAAATACCGCTTATGAAGTCTTTTAATGTGACGCCCAGGTATGACAGAAAGCGTCGGTATACTTCCTGTTACGAAAAAAAAATATTTTTATAGAGTAATTTTACGAACTAATTCGATGGAGCGTTCCGAAAGTAGTCTAGTGCAGCCAGAAATCCAATCTTCATTTGGATCGCACCTCCGTCACTCCTGTGCAGGAAGCCGTTCAGTGTCCTACTGCATCCAACAAGCGGTCACAAGAATTAAAAAAACAACTTAGCAGTTAGCCTCGAACTTTAAAGTCTACACTGAAAAATATCCTTATGGCTCACTCTTTTTATACTGGTGTGGAGTTCCTTAAAGAAAATCCTCCGCTATATCGTTGACATGCATAGAGGACATGTACGTTTCATTTTATCTACTATTGCCTTTTTGAGGGTAATTTTATGTGCTGACACGTTCCATGTCCAGGAATGCTGCGTGGCGCTAGCAGTCAATGCGGGCCAGGGTGGTGCTGTCGTTTGCTAGGGCATTATTTGTTATTCCCCGTGTTTTACTGTCGCTGTTCATACGTATCGATAAAACGAATACTGCATTAGTGAGCGCTATGTCCGTAGAAATGTTGGAACACGTGAGTAAATACTGACCCTACGACTTATCTTAGAAGCTATATTGAGGAAGAGCAAACCTACGTTTCTAGCATTTGTAGACTTAGAGAAAGCTTTTGACAATGTTGACTGGAATACTCTTTCAAATTCTGAAGGTGGCAGGGGTAAAATACAGGGAGCGAAAGGCTATTTACAATTTGTAGAGAAACCAGTTGGCAGTTTGTAATATTGTTGTATTAATTGGTTATGAAAGCGGTGCTGATAGACAATAAAAGCGGGTTAAAAGCTGTGAGCCGTCTGGGGAAGTTAACCTTGCATTACTGAGCAACTGTTTCACCAGGTACCCAGTCTAGCTTACCAAATTCCCAACCAGACTAACATTAATTATAATCTTTTAATAGTCATACGACAACCGGTGATATATATATATAAAGAAAAGAGAATTGAAATAAAAAGAAATAAATCAGTTTATATTTGGAAATTTATTTTAACATTGATCATTGAAATTTCAGCATATTAAACTTGATTCGTAACTAAACTGCTGCCTTATTTAGGACTGTAAAAATGTGAATTTGTAATCTTACGGAACACATCAAATATGAAGCCAAGATTGGGAGACTGCATACAACACTGCATTCATAAAATAACACACGAAGAACGTTGAAACATATGCAAGAGGAATTTAACCACAACCAACCGATTCAATTTTCACCCAAAGAAGTTACGTTCGTAGAGCAGTCCTGTCCGTCATGTAATTACTACACACTGGTATACTAAATTCATACTAACTCTCTGTGAAATCTTCCCGAAAAGAATAGCTGAGGGCTACTTTGATGATTACACCACATGCTTCACGTAGTCAACTTGGTTTGCACAAAGAGTGTAACTCCACAATAATTCTGATAATTAAAATAAATTAGATCGAAAAGCCATTTACAAAAGAAAAACCTCGAACTGGTTACTATCGTCTTACTATTAACCTGATGGGTCAAACAATTGTATAAGCACGTGGTACTGGTCTCACAAAGTACATCCCACGTGGGTTGAACATAAAGAAAAGTTGCTATATTGAAAAATATTGTTAAGATGAGACGTTATAATCTCACGCACATTCACATTTAATATTGATGATCTTAGTTAGTTACTGATCAACACGTGGTTCCACTTTACTCACAAAGTAGTGACAGAGCAAGTACTGGAAGATATTCTGAAGTTCACACTCGAAATACACTGCGTTGCAATTTAAGATAACATTAGATACTTTAGAGCTAAAACTGAAATAAAGGTGATTAAATTTTCAGTTAGGCTGAACTTAAGAAATCCATTGTCCTACGGACTTGGTAGACACGCGCTTAGCTGGAGATCATACCACTTCAGACGCTCGCCACGGACAGACTGACCTGCGCTCCTACCAAGGGTGTTTCCGTATAGAAAACGGAAGTGACCAGAGGGGCAGCTACCTATACCAACATGACAAGGGACGGACAGAACCATACTAAGGATAGAAACATCTTTGCTTTTAGAAAGCGTAGCTACCTGTTCCGACGTTGGTCCTACTGTTCTCTAGCAGACAGGCTTGTCTGCTACCATCCAGCATGCAACTAGAAATACATTTGCTCATTCATCCTCTCACACTGAATGGAAGGGGGATGACAGTATCTTATCATATACAGTATATAAGAGAAAGCGGATGTATGTTCCGTATGAGACTGTGTGACATGAATTACATATAAACTTTTTTTTAAAGTGTAGTAGTGTAAAAGACAGTTCTTGTTCATGTGTAAAAGTAACACGTTCCACTACTCAGTCTCCTCCCAGATAGTCAGAAACACCACAGTAAATTTAGAAGATGAATTTATGCCGTAAATGACAACATATTTAAGAAATTAACATGAAAGGAATCCAACAGAGACCTTTCAAGTTATAAGAGTCGAGGGACATGAAAGGGAAGAAGTGGTTGGGAAGGGAGTGAAACAGGGTTGTAGTCTCTCCCGATGTTATTCAATCTGTATATTGAGCAAGCAGTAAAGGAAACAAAAGGAAAATTTGGAGTAGGTATTAAAATCCATGGAGAAGAAATAAAAACTTTGAGGTTCGCCGATGACATCGTAATTCTGTCAGAGACAGCAAAGGACTTGGAAGAGCAGTTGAACGGAATGGATAGTGTCTTGAAAGGAGGATATAAGTGAACATCAACAAAGGCAAAACGAGGATAATGGAATGTAGTCGAATTAAATCGGGGGATGCTGCGGGAATTAGATTAGGAAACGAGACACTTAAAGTAGTGAAGGAGTTTTGCTATTTGGGGAGCAAAATAACTGATGATGCTCGAAGTAGAGAGGATATAAAATGTAGACTGGCAATGGCAAGGAAAGCGTTTCTGAAGAAGAGAAATTTGTTAACATCGAGTATAGATTTAAGTGTCAGGAAGTCATGTCTGAAAGTAGCCATGTATGTAAGTGAAACATGGACGATAAATAGTTTGGACAAGAAGAGAATAGAAGCTTTCGAAATGTGGTGCTACAGAAGAATGCTGAAGATCAGATGGGTAGATTATATAACTAATGAAGAAGTATTGAATAGGATTGGGGAGAAGAGGAGTTTGTGGCACAACTTGACCAGAAGAAGCGATCGGTTGGTAGGACATGTTTTGAGGCATCAATGGATCACCAATTTAGTATTGGAGGGCAGCGTGGAGGGTAAAAATCGTAGAGGGAGATCAAGAGATGAATACACTAAGCAGATTCAGAAGGATGTAGATTGCAGTAGGTACTGGGAGATGAAGTTTGCAAAGGATAGAGTAGCATGGAGAGCTGCATCAAACCAGTCTGAGGACTGAAGACAACAACAACAACAACAACAACAACATGTCCGAAGCACACGCAAAATTCCTTCTTGATAAACCATTTTGCTTGTGGCGGGCACCAGATAATCAACCGAAGACGGGGTTACGAAACACAGCTACATGGTGCTTACCTCATCTTGCGAAATGAAGAGGCGCTTATAGAAACGAAATTCCGTAAAGTACATCAATGTGTGTGTGTGTGTGTGTGTGTGTGTGTGTGTGTGTGTGTGTGTGTGTGTGCGCAATGCCCCAGAACGGAAGAGGAGGAAGATCAGTCACAACAAAACGTGAGAAATAACAAACACACTGAAGCGGCAAAGAAACTGCTTTAGGTATTGACATACAAAGATATGTAAACATGCTGAATACGGCGCTGCGTTCGGCAAAACCTATATAAGACAAGAGCTGTCTGGCGCAGTTGTCAGATCGGTTACTGCTGCTACAATGACAGGTTATCAAGATTTAAGTGAGTTTGATCGTGGTGTTACAGTCGGTGCAAGAGCGATGGGACACAGCTACTCCGAGGTACCGATGAAGTGCGAATTTTTCCGTACGGCCATTTCACTACTGAACATGAAATATGCGACATTGCTGCGGCCGGAAAAGGGTCCTGCAAGAACGGTACCGACAACGACTGAAAAGAATCGTTCAATGTGACAGATGTGCAACCCTTCCGCAAATTGCTACTTTATGCTTTTGTTGATTTTCATCGTATATCCTCCTTTCAAGACACTCTCCACTCCGTTCAATTATTCTTCCAAGTCCTCTGCTGTCTGTCTGTATATCTTCTCCCTGGATTTTAATTCCCACTCCAATTTTTTCTTTTGTTTCCTTTACTGCTTGTTCAACATACATACTGAATAACATCGGGGACAGGCTTCAACCTTGTCTCACTCCCTTTTTCTCATGGAGCTGAATAATTGTCACCCTGTATCAAAACCTCCGCGTTGGCAGCAAAAGACTGCAGGAGTTCTCCAGGTTAAGCGAGGAGAATTCCCTCTGGGTCTCGTCGGCTGCAAGAAGGCGTAACTGCTCCAGGCGCCGGCACGCGATCTGTTTGCCGAGCCCTCCAACGGCTGCATGGGGGGGCACTCACTCCTCCAGACTCCAGGCGGTGTCTCCTCGCCGCTCGTTAAGACCGCCACGGCTCCCTCGGCATTCACTGCGCCTTTGACACGACCGCCCCGCGGATCCGATGATCAAGCTGCTATACCACGCCACGCTGTTCCGTGTCGTTAGTCTGCGGCCGGGTAAGCGTGTTGCTGCGGTAATGAGGCCTATAGATATTTTGCGAAGCATTCCGGCAACTTTGCCTGAACCTTCAGATTCCTGGTGCTTCTTCACAAGCGCAGGTCTTCAGCGTGAACTAAGTACAGAAGCATCGGAAAGGAATAAAATGGCGGCACAGAGTCACTGACACAATAAGGCAGTTGCTCCGAATGGGTACTCTTCAAATCTGTTTAGAGCTGCCGCTGTTTCGTTATCAACATTTTATTGTGCGGCACAGTGCAGTGTAGTCGAAGCTTTAGTGAGTGGAGTATGATTGAGTTGGAAGAGAAAACGGAATACATCACAGGGGTGGACAAAAATGTGGAAACACGAGAAACACAACACATTGCCTTGCCTAATACGGCACAGGAAATATGTCTACATTCAAAACAGTTTCTAGTCGTCTCGGAACGGATAAATAGGGGTCGTGTTTGCTCTTCAAGGGAATCATATATCATACTTCCGGTTAAAACAGCCTTGGTTGCAATTTTAGTTTTTTATTTTTCAGCGACGCGTTTCGCCTTATTCAGGCATCTTCAGGTTATCTTTTCTAGATGGGCACGAGAGGCACAAAGATCTGCATAAAGCGTTCCCGTTCACTGGAGCGAGTAACAGAGTAAGATGGGGGCTCTGTTACTCGCTCCTGTGAACGGGAACGCGTTATGCAGGTCTTGGTGCCTCTCACTCCCATCTAGAAAAGATAACCTGAAGATGCCGACTGTATTGTATTGCATGTTAACCGCGACTTAGAAACGACGGAGAGGTTCCGTCCCCGCCGCAACCGCAGTGGTCCACAACCCCACAACTACCGCAGTCCACTTCACCCCTCCGACGCCCCACACCGAACTCAGGGATATTGTGCGGTTCGGCCACTGGTGGACCCCCCAAGGAACGTCTCACACCAGACGAGTGTAACCCCTATGTTTGCGTGATAAAGTAATGTTGGTGTACGCGTACGTGGAGAACTTGTTTGCACAGCAATCATCGACACAGTGTAACTGAGGCGGAATAAGGGTAACAAGCCCGCATTCGCCTAGGCAGATGGAAAACCGCCTAAAAACCATCCACAGACTGGCCGGTTCACCGGACCTCGACACAAACCCGCCGGGCGGTTTCGTGCCGGGGACCAGGCGCTCCTTCCCGCCCGGAAAGCTGTGCGTTAGACCACACGGCCAACCGGGCGGGCGTGAAGATGCCTAAATAAGGCGAAACATCCGTTGAAAAATAAAAAAAAAATAAAATTGCGACCAAGACTGTTTTTAACCAATACTGTTAAGCACTGGTTTGCTGTATGCCACATATGGATTGGAAGAATTTCTATCATGCTTCTTGCAAAACACTTGCAGGTTGCGGTAACAATGACTGAGGTGGATACCGATTATGCACACTTCTCTCCAACATGGACCCAAGTGGCTCAATAATATTGAGATCTGGTGATTCTGATGGCTAGGGGCGATGCGACGATTCGTCAACGTCCTCAGCAAAGCAGTCGCGGACGATGCGAGGAGCATTAGAGGGGGTCCTGTCGTACTGGAACACGGCATCATCATTGGAGAACCAGCACTGTGCCTTGGGATGGGCGTGGTCAGCCAGAATGGTCACTTGATCCTTGCCAGTGATACGACCGTGCAGGGTAACCATGAAATACCACAATATGGCTGCTCAAATCGCCGAACCCTCGCTTTTCACTCCCGTGACGTAAAATGGGCCAGAAACTGGAAACAGTGTAAAACAAGACTCATCCGGCCAAATGACTTTCTTCCCTTATTATTACCAATAATACCATATGGAGCAAGTCCTACACACTACATGTACACGTGTACCATCAAATAGGCGACGCCAAATGGTAACAGGTATATAACTGTCTAAGCAATGCTTTACCAATTCTTATGTCATGTATTAGTTGGTCCTTTCCGTCGGCAGTCATCAAAATGAAGACAGCTTTTCCCCATCTTCTTTGATAATGCAGTATTTCAAAGCAATGGAAATTTTACGAATAAAATTACTCGTTCCTTGTGCGCAGCTCGTTGTCGTGCGGTAGCGTTCTCGCTTCCCACGCCCGGGTTCCCGGGTTCGATTCCCGGCGGGGTCAGGGATTTTCTCTGCCTCGTGATGACTGGGTGTTGTCTGATGTCTTCAGGTTAGTTAGGTTTAAGTAGTTCTAAGTTCTAGGGGACTGATGACCATAGATGTCAAGTCCCATAGTGCTCAGAGACATTTGAACAATTTTTTTACTCGTTCCTTGAAGTTTAAAAAAGCGAAAAGTTATAGTACTGCTGCTATGGGTAATAGATATTTCGCTTTTTACCCTTTTATTAGTGAAAAATAACAAAGACTAAAGAAATGCCGAAAAATACCGGTTATTCAGAACCAAAAAACCGGTATCGGCTGTAACCGGTCAGTTTTTCCCATTCCTAGCTAGAGTACTTCTTGCTCTTAAGGTTTTACTGTCCCTGTTGACAGATATCACTAAAACAAATTTTGCACCAGATTAATTTGGGACCGCTCTATCTAATGGGTCGTAAAATTTCAGCTTCAGAAATGATTTTGTATGAGAAAAATACCACCACAGTGGTATCTTGAGAATGTTTTTGTTCCATCACACGGCTAGTTTCGGTGGCACAGTACCGCCATCCTCAGGCCCCACCACTGCCAACAGAGTATTTGATTTCCTTGGCAACCGAGCGAGGTGGCGCCGTGGTTAGCTCGCATTCTGGAGGACGGCGGTTCAATCCCGCGTCCGGCCATCCTGATTTAGGTTTTCCGTTATTTCCCTAAATCGCTTCAGTCAATTGTTGGGTTGGTTCCTTTGAAAGGGCACGGCCGACTTCCTTCCCCATCCTTCCCTAATCCGATGGGACCGATGACCTCGCTGTTTGGTCTCTTCCACCGAATCAGCCAACCAACCATCCATTTCTTTGACGCGTTTACTATTGATTCCTTGTTTCTGGCACACATGGGCTAGCTTTCATCAGGGCTCCATACTCGACATTGTGTGCTGGAAACAAGGATCGCACAGTAAGTGCTCCAAGGAAATGTAATACTCTTTTGGCTGCGGTGGTGCCTGAGGATGACTGTAATGTGCTGCCGAAACTAGTCGTGTGGCGGAAAAGACACTCTCAAAATGCAGCTGTAGTGGTACTTTTTCTAATAGATATCAGTCACCTAAGTCTCCCGTCCATGCAGTGCGATGGACATCCGTAAATTTAAAATGTGTTTTTTAAAACGGGAAACTATCGGGCGCTCTCCGTCTATACTGAAAGTGGTGTGACAAACGTGCTGAGCAGTATTTGTTTGGGCTCATTCCAGCTACACATTGCGAAAGCGAAACTGAAAATATTTGCCGAAACACCAGAGAAAATGCTGATGCCCGGGAGGGATACCCTGTGTATATTATTCATACAGTAGTGTGTATGTGTGAAATCTTGTGGGACTTAACTACTAAGGTCATCAGTCCCTAACCTTACACACTATTTAACCTAAATTATCCTAAGGACAAACACACACACACACACACACGTGAATCTTCAGGTTTTGGCGGCGCAAAGACTGTTCCATTAAGTTTCGGGTGTGCAGCCACAAGAAATCTCCTCCTAATATTTCGGCTGTATACCGCCCAGCCATCTTGCGACTCACTCTGAAGATGGCTGGACGGTATACAGCCGAAATATTAGAAGAAGGAGATTTCTTGTGGCTGCACACCCGAAACTTAATGGAACACACACACCCAAACCGGAGGGAGGACTCGAACCTCCGCTGGGATCTATTCATACAGTCCGCGTTCCATTTCTGCCGCCAATTTTAATCTCATTGAGTTAATGCATTGTTAGGATAAGAGACAGGGAAACTACAACTCCTCAGCGCAATCAATAATGCCTGTAGTTTCACCAGTAGTTTCTCGTTTTCTGTTTCGTAAGCGCTAGCGACGCTGTTACTTGAGTTGGAGAGCTAACTAAATTTTACGAACTCGAGGATGCTATACATCCAGGCGAAATTGGAGTCGACGGGGGCGGCTGGACGAGAGGTCAATCGCTTTCTGCAGTGAACAACCTCCTCTCCCTCTCCCGTTGTTTTCACGACCTCCCCGTTCTCCGCACGCAACTTCTTTTTGTTCCATAACAGGCAATCAGCCCTGCGCTTTACAGAAAAGTCACGCAACTTTCCAATTAGCCGTGGTCGTTCATCTTCCACTTTCGCTGACGGCGAACAAAACTGGCAGACGGCTTGATGCTGTTGTGAGCTCACGGACCCCGCGGACGTGTTGTCTTAACATTTACTGCTCACACGTAAATACAGAGGGGTCAAAAAAATGTATCTACTGTTTAAAAGTCCATAATTGGCAAACTAATTGACGCAGTTGTCTCATCTTTGTTAGTGTAATAGTTAGTAGTTCGAGCAATCGCCACACAAGCGTTGTATTGCGTTGTTCTGTTTTGTCAGATGACAGTCGCCAGATAGTCAGTGTTTTGTTCTTAGTTGCACCTAGTTACTTGAGTAAACATGGCTGGCGCAAGGCTTACATTCCATGAAAAGAAGTCAGTGTTGAAGTGGTATTTTAAGTAAGAAAACATTAATGAGGTTCAACGGCAATGGCGAAATGAGTATGAAACAGAGCCACCGACACGTTTAGCGACCCAGATCGTAGAATGGAGTACTGCGAGTGGTTTACTAACATGGTGCACAGCGATGAAGAGTTTGCAGAGATGATTGTGTGGTCTGATGAGCCACAGTTCAAACTCAGTGGTACAGTAAATCGCCACAATTGCATCTACAGCGCCGCCGAAAATCCGAACGTTCATGTAGACAAAGCCGTGAATTTGCCAGGTCTAAAAGTGGGGTGTGGGTTGTCTTACCGGGGCTTAATGGGCCATTCTTTGACGGCACAGTTACAGGTGAGGTGTACCTTCAGAAGCTTCAGACATGCATTCTACCTGCCATCCGAGACTTGTGTGGAGACGGAAGAGTTTCCTTTCAACAAGATGGTGCCCCAGCCCACTACCAAAATCGTGTTAGGGCGTTATCTCGACGAATGTCTACCAGGAAGATGGATAGGCCGTAGAGGTGCTGTGGAGTATCCACCACGTTCCCCAGACCTAACCCCTCTGGACTTTTACCTCTGGGGAACACTAAAGGACGTCGTTTATCGACAAAAGCCACGCACATTGGATGAACTTCGAGAATCCATCGTACATTCATGTGCAAATATCCAGCTGAACACGTTGCAGTCAGTAGTTCGTGCTGCAGTTCGGCGGCATCGTTTGTGTGTGGAAGTTAATGGTGACCATTTCGAACACCTACAGTGATATCTTTAAGTTGGACTTTAAGCTACACTTTCACCAAAATTGAGAGTTTTAAACAGTAGATACTTTTTTTGGACCCCTCTGTATTTGTCCTGAGTTAATGCGATCGCCGCTCGGTTTATACGGTTCACAGTAATATGGGAAACACACAATTTTCTAAAATTGGAGTATTTCCACCCGTGTATGGTATATATGGCAATATTTCGGTGGCCTGACCGCCGCTACCGCTGCAGTCCCCCAATCACAGGATCCCAGGTCGTACTCAGCTGCAACCCATCGTCTTTATTGAGGGCGTCGTCCAGATATTCTGATCTCTATTCCTCCATTTGTTACGCTATCCTTTATTATTACGCTGTTTGGGATAGCGAAATAAACGAAGCAATAGAGATCAAAATATTGGGTCAGCGCCCTCAATAAAGACGATGGCTAGCAACTGAGTACGTCGTGTGATTGGGGAGTTGCAGCGGTAGAGGTGGTCGCGCCACCGAAATATTGCTATATATGGTGTGGGACTGAGCACGAGTGACGTCACCGGCGACGGCAGCGGCACCCACACGACAGTCAATCACTTCACAACAGCTGAAAAGACCTCCGCCGAAAGCTCGTGGACAACCAACCACTTCACGCGGCTAGAAACCCGATGATATTTTATTAATCCCCAACTTCGTCCATTTCCACATCCCCAATTTATCACTAATCACACTGGTACTACTCCTCACTGCTTTCGTTACTCTTCGACTCAGTCTAGCGTAGTGCGTGCTGCGTGTAATCACGAGTTATTCAGAAACGTGTTCCTTCGGCAGATGAAGGAACTAGAGGGTGCGCTGGCGGTTTCCGCCTGCTGCTAGGGGGCTGCAGCGAGGGTTCGGAGCGATTATAACGAGTCGCACATCGGCGCCGATCTGCCCCCCGCTGTCAGCTGCCGGCGCAGCAATTAATGGGAGTGCTTGCGGCCGCCCTTAGCTGCGGCTTCCAGAAGGGCTGCCGGCTCCCGCCTCTCAGAGGTGGCAAAGTCTGAGCCTCCCCTTAACGAGCAAGCCACTGGCGTCTAGCCAGGCCCCCTGCCGGAGCCTCCTGCTGACCGCAGGAATTAAGTCAACATCATAGACACTAAAAGCGTAATAACAGTAATATTCAGACACAGAGATAGTATATGGATGAGGAGACAACTAAAGACTTAACCCGAACCCACAGCCACACTCACAGACGTGACCAGGAAACGCCAGACCGAGACTCAACTCGGGACCTTTACCTTAAGCGGGCAAGTGCTCTACCATCTGAGCTACCAAGCACGACTCAAGCCCCGTCCTCACAGCCTTACTTCAGCCATTATCTCGTCTCCTACCTTTCTCCTACCTTCCAAACTTCATAGAAGCTCTCCTGCGAACATGCCAGGAAGTTTCATATCAGCGCACACTCCGCTGCAGAGTAAAAATCTCATTCTGGAACCATCCCCCAGGCTGTGACTAAGCCATGTCTCCGCAATATCCTCTCTTCCAGGAGTGCTAGTTCTGCAAGGTGTCGCAGGGGAGCTTCTGTGAAGTCTGGAACGTAGGAGGCGAGATACTGTCAGAAGTAAAGCTGTGAGGACGGGGCGTGAGTCGTGCTTGGGTAGCTCAGATGGTAGAGCACTTCCCCGCGAAAGGCAAAGGTCCCGATTTCGAGTCTCGGTTCAGCACACAGTTTTAATCTGCCAGGAATTCTCATACCAGCGCACACTCCCCTGCAAAGTGAAAACCTCATTCTGGTGTTCGGGCTTGTTCTGCGCAGACACGTCACGCATTCACCGACAGCCAGTCAGGGTGCAGTAGCGTTCTGAGCGCTCAGTTGTGAACGTAGTAGCCAGTGCCAGCCTCAAACGTGATGGTTACGAGTTGTTTATTGAATTTTTACTCCATTTGTTGTGAGTTGTCGTCGCCGATAGTGGAGGTTAGCGGCAAATTCTACGTAAGCAAGCGCGAGGCATTATTTACAGTCTACTTGCCTTCTTAAAACGCAAGTCACCGGAATTCGTGGCGTACAGCAACTGCATCTTGGAACGAGCAACAATGCACTCCCTGTGGGCCGCCATGGCTTATGAATCGGACAATAAAATACTAGGGACGCGTACCTATAATGAACAAAACACGCTCATAAAGCGGGAGGGGAGGCTGTTTTGGGGGAGGAGACCAGACAGCGAAGTCATCGTCTCATCGGATTAGGGAAGGATGGGGAAGGAAGTCGGTCGTGCCCTTTCAAAGGAACCAACCCGGCATTTGCCTGGAGCGATTTAGGGAAACCAAGGAAAACCTAAATCAGGATGGCCGGATGCGGAATTGAACAGTCGTCCTCCCGAATGCGAGTCCATTGCGCCACCCTGCTCCGTCACAAACAGGATTTTTGATATAGTAAGCAGCTCAATAAGAAAAAAGTAGGTTTAGAGACATAGAAAAATGCCTAAAATAAGCAGCAATCAATAGGGAAATGATAAATGAAGGAAACGAATTCAGAATAAAAATTATGGATACGAAATGTCAAATAAAAGGAAGAAAGAAAACTGGGAAAATATGGGCAGAACGTAGGAAACAATAACACAAAGAATGAAAAGGTTTTTAGCAAAAAGGAAAAAAAATATATCAAGAAAAACTTGTATAATCATCTAATATTAAAGCCCAAACGCCAGCTTAACCAGAAAAATATGTAATAATAATAATAATAATAATAATAATAAACTACATGGCCTTCAGAAAATCTGGGAAACAGAAGCTATACTAGAGGTTGAGTAAACTGTATTAATCCACCAAATTACAAAAAAAGGAGATTAAAACCGACACCAACAACTGTAGAGTAAGAATCGCACCTTTCAGTGGCTTACAACTTTTAAGCTTGCAAAAATATTACAAATCAGACTGGAAAGTCGCTCGTAGACGCCTACATCAGCGGCTGGGCAAACTTCATGGAGCGGAAGCCTGTTTCCCATTACGAAATATAAATACGAACCAAAAAAGAACGTGTCTGCAGCTCAGCAGCAGTGGAGGCGTGAGTCGCGAGTGAATTTGTTTGAGGTGGGGATTTAGTCGAGTGGGTTTGATAGAAATTCGTTCCGTACCTTTTCAGGAAGAAGAATCGGAAGGTAACCGCGGGATTTCGAAAAGCGGATGTGAGCGGTGCGTTAAAAAGCCTTTTAAAGCGAAGCGGTGCTCTGAAAGCGGCGCGTTAATTAAACCGGACCGTGAGGGATCACGAAAGGTCGCAGAAAAACCTAAATACGCATGAAAGGGTGGAAGATTACCGCCCATATATCAAGAAGGGAAGCGGATGGCGAACGCACTTCCGTGCTGTCCACAAGAGTGCTTCGTTAACGTTGGACACAAAGTCTTTAACCTGTGGACAGCACATCAAATCCAGGTTTCGGCCTATTTTTTCTTGTTTTTTTTCTTATTTGTTTGTCCCCCTTCCCCCCTTCTCTTCTCTTTCCCTTCCTTTCTCTTCTCTTTCCCTTCCTTTCTCTTCTCTTTCCCTTCCTTTCTCTTCACTTTCCCTTCCTTTCTCTTCACTTTCCCTTCCTTTCTCTTCTCTTTCCCTTCCTTTCTCTTCTCTTTCCCTTCCTTTCTCTTCTCTTTCCCTTCCTTTCTCTTCCTTTCTCTCCTCCTCCTTTTCCTTTCTCTCCTCCTTTTCCTTTCTCTCCTCCTTTTCCTTTCTCTCCTCCTTTTCCTTTCTCTCCTCCTCCTGCGAGGTGCCGGGGCTAGCAGTGTATTTAACACTAAATTCTTCTAAAGTTTTCATATGTAAATGATGCTCTAAGCCCCCCCCCCTCCCCCTATTCTAACACCGACTTTTGCTGTTGCACATGGATTAAGAAGAAACGCGAACTGACTGCAATCGACCCTGTAAGTGGAGTAGAAAATAGTTTGGCACCTGCAATAATTTAATTTGATAGAAATTAACTAAATAAAGGAAAGTTTCATTAACGTAGAGGGGAAATGAAAGGGTTGCTCTACCGATTAACAGAATGAAAGTTCTGTCCAAAATAACAATTTGATTTATTATGACTTAAAATAAGAAACAAAACACATGAAACATTTACAATACATCAAATTGGATACTCAAGTAAATGCTGTGAAAGTGAAGTTGTCCATAAACTATATTGTGACATTTATGACGAAGTGGTATGTGGAGCCAATTCCTTGCAACTCAAATCTTAAGAGAAACACGCAGCCAACCCAACATTAATTGCTGCTACAGTACTGAGAAGTCACACAATGAACACCCAAGACAGAACAAAGTTAGAAAAGACGAACAGGCGCGCTCTGCTGAAATCTGATTATCACCTAGCAAAATTTCTTAAGCTGCCGGTGCTGCGGACATACATTACCAAGCTGTCTTCTTAACGTACCGGAGGCAATGGCAGGTTGCTTCGATGTCCCGTCGTGGTGATGATAATGTCGCGAGTATAGCCCGAAACAAATTATCCTGGTCTGGTTGTTCCAGACTAAAGCCTTCCTAGCAATACAAATGACCCTCTGAGGGAGACGAAGAAGACCTGCCACACAATCACTGACGGTACAGTGATTGATTTTAACAAGCGAAGTCACACAGTAACTCCGATACAGTCAACGTCAGCCAAAACTGCTCAAGACAGACAACATAGGCCACTTGTACACAGAACGCTCAATTACCAACTGTACTCGGAAAGTTACTTTGAAGTCGAAACTTCAGCAACTTCGTCAAACAGTTTCAATTAAATAAAAGTATATTAAACAGCCAACGGAAGGCAGATTGTCCAGAGCAGCGAGAGCTCAGACTTCTAAACTACTCCGACCGAAAGGCGAGAGCCGACCCTCACAAGAGCACCTCTACAAACCGAACACAGAACATTCCCGCCCCCCACGACAGTGGCCGTGGTTAAACGTTCCAATCAGCAACTCGAAAACCGGCGGAAAATTCCACTCTATTGCCAAAGCACCACCTTTCCACCAATGGAGATTCTTTGCGCCAATTTCTGCGCCAATTTTGCTACGTCACGGAGCTATGCCCTGAGCAAGCCAATCACAGTTACGATTTTGCAGAAAACGCGGGAATTTGCCCGCCAAGACTGCCTGGGAACACAAGTCTTTCCCACGCCTCTCTGGTAATCCGCCAGAAACGGTTTTCACTAAGTTTCTGCGAAGTAACGGAATCTCTAGCCCACCCTGTCGCTCCGTCAGGCCCCTGTCGCTCCGTCAGGCCCCTGTCGCTCCGTCAGGCCCCTGTCGCTCCGTCGCCGCCGCTCTTATGACAATGTCAGCGTCTGGAAAGCATTCACTCGACTCCCTTACACCTGTTGGCTTAACCCTTTCAAGATCAGCAGAACCCGCCTGTCACCGGACCACCCAGGTGACGAGAGACCTGCGTGGGAAATCCGCGTGTGAAGGAATAGCGACTCTTCACCGCATACAGTTAGATAGGAAGATCGAATTAGTCAGAGTAAGACAGAAATATGAGGAGGTTCATGCCACCTCTCACTTCTTTTCCTTTGTCTTCTCCTTCTTTTCCTTTGTCTTCTCCTTCTTTTCCTTTGTCTTCTCCTTCTTTTCCTTTGTCTTCTCCTTCTTTTCCTTTGTCTTCTCCTTCTTTTCCTTTGTCTTCTCCTTCTTTTCCTTTGTCTTCTCCTTCTTTTCCTTTGTCTTCTCCTTCTTTTCCTTTGTCTTCTCCTTCTTTTATCTGTCTCTCTCCCACTGCTCTCTCCCCCCCCTCCACTCTGCTGTCTCTCCTGAACACGTACTAACAGTCTTTGCTGTAACTGTTAGTAAAGATCTGTTCTTGAATTCAGTTATATGTAATTGCCTGTCCCAGGGAAATGTAACAATTTTTCTATGACTGTCAACTATTATGCAGGAAAATTTTTAGAAATAGTTTTAATAGTAGCACAAAAGCAAATATAATAATGTAATGACACCTCTGTTTTACATTTTCTTAAGTAATGTCATTTTTATTGGTGTGTGTGTGGGGAAGAATTAAAGTGTCTCTTTTTTGAAACCCCGTCAATTTCCACTACTGCAACGTGTAAGTCTGACATTAGTCTCAGCGGCTCTTACAACCTTCCTCTGTAAAGATGCAGAAGCGTGTCGATGATTCATAAGCTTGGTGTCGACATAGGCGAAAAACGCCAGTGCTCAGCAGCTCACGTGAGTTGTGGACTGGGTGAATGACGTCACACCACCACCGAACTGCCCAACAGTTCAGCGCAGTGCCACCGTGGACGTGTTAGAATGTTAAGTTCTTCACACCCGTCACCCACATTTCACCCTATCTCTTGACGCCTGGGTGATGGAGGTCACAACTGGGAAGCCCAGCGTTGGATTCAGGCAGTTTTCTTATGGGCAGCTGAGGAAAATATTTCAATCGCAACAACTCTCAGAATCGACACGTAAAGGAACAGGAGGTGGCATAATGTGCATCAGTGAAACTGACCCCTTCAATTGGGGTCCTCATTTAAATTTACACACATTTCGCAGTTGAAAACGATGATATGCAATATATATACTAAATGGTTCAAATGGCTCTGAGCACTATGGGACTCAACTGCTGTGGTCATCAGTCCCCTAGAACTTAGAACTACTTAAACCTAACTAACCTAAGGACATCACACACATCCATGCCCGAGGCAGGATTCGAACCTGTGACCGTAGCAGTCGCGCTGTTCCGGACTGAGCGCCTAGAACCACGAGACCACCGCGGCCGGCTCTTTGATTGTGTGAAGCAAAATGGCTCTGAACACTATGTGACTTAACGTGTGAAGCAAGTATAGGTGGCGCAAAGTGGTAGTGCTATCGAACTGCGTGGTGGCTCTGTGAATCCCATAACAAGATTTCCGGTGTAGAAACAGCACACCAGTTCCATTAAAAAATAGCAATTACTGTGCCATTTCTTCACATCGGCATTCAAAGAGAACAGTTGCTGAAACTAAACAAAAATATAAATGACAAGATGGGTGTTTACGGTGGACGGAGATGTGTGAGGGAAAACGCTGACGTAATCGGCGCTTGGCGCAACTAAAAAAAACTGCAACGTTTAACTTAATCGTGCAATTTTGACCTTACGGCTGCTAGGTAGCTGGTGTTTGCAGAAATTGGGAAAAAAAAACAGGGAAGTCGACGTGGAGAGCTCCGGACAAATTCGACCGATGACGAAATCGAACGGCGGGCCCATCGGACACTTTATATTGTGCCACTTACATGCAGTTACTGTCGTTAGCAAATGACGTGCATCGTTTTGCTTTCAGTTCTCTAATAGGAATAATCACGCTACTAGCTTGTTGATGTACAGAGTATTTAATAATGAATCAGTACTTAAATATACAACTCCAATACCGTCGGTATATTTGCAGTGCGCAGCCGATATTTTTATAGGCCTACCAACTCCATAAATACAGGGTGGTCCATTGATAGTGACCGGGCCAAATACCTCACGAAATCAGCATCAAAGGAAGAAAACTACAAAGAACGAAACACGTCTAGCTTGAAAGGGGAAACCAGATGACGCTATGGTTGGCCCGCTAGATGGCTTTGCCATAGGACAAACGGATATCAACTGCGTTTTTTAAATAGGAACCCCCATTTTTTATTACATATTCGTGTAGTACCTAAAGAAATATGTATGTTTTAGTTGGACCACTTTTTTCGCTTGGGGATAGATGGCGGTAATAGTCACAAACGTATAAGTACGTGGTATCACGTAACATTCCGCCAGTGCGGACGGTATTTGCTTCGTGTTAAAATGGACTGTTTACCAACAGCGGAAAAGGTCGACATCGTGTTGATGTATGGCTATTGCGATCAAAATGCCCAACGGGTGTGTGCTATGTATGCTTCTCGGTATCCTGGACGACATCATCCAAGTGACCGGGCCGTTCGCCGGATAGTTACGTTATTTAAGGAAACAGGAAGTGTTCAGCCACATGTGAAACGTCAACCACGACCTGCAACAAATGATGATGCCCAAGTAGGTGTTTTAGCTGCTGTTCCGGCTAATCCGCACATCAGTAGCAGACAAATTGCGCGAGAATCGGGAATATCAAAAACGCCGGTGTAGAGAATACTACATCAACATCGACTGCACCCGTACCATATTTCTGTGCACCAGGAATTGCATGGTGACGACTTTTGAACGTTGTGTATAGTTCTGCCATTGGGCACAAGAGCAATTACGGGATGATGCTAGATTTTTTGCTATCGTTCTATTTAGCGACAAAGCGTCATTCACCAACAGCGGTAACGTAAATCGGCATAATATGCAGAATTGGGCAACGGAAAATCCACGATGGGTCCGACAAGTGGAACATCAGCGACCTTGGCGGGTTAATGTATGGTGCGACATGGAGAGGAAGAATAATTGCCCTCCATTTTATCGATGACAATCTAAATGGTGCAATGTATGCTGATTTCCTACGTAATATTGTGCCGATTTTACTAAAAGATGTTTCACTGCATGACAGAATGGCGATGTACTTGCAACATGATGGATGTACGGCACATAGCTCGCGTGCGGTTAAAGCGGTATTGAACAGCATATTTCGTAACAGGTGGATTGGTCGCCGAATCGCCATACCATGGCGCGCACGTTCACCGGATCTGACGTTCCCGGATTTCTTTCTGAGGGGAAAGGTGCAGGGTATTTTCTATCGTGATCCACCTACAACGCCTGACAAAACGCGCCAGCGCATTGTCAATGCATGTGCGAACATTACGGAAGGCGAAGTACTCGCTGTTGAGCGGGATATTGTTACACGTATTGCCAAATGCTTTGAGATCGACGGAGATAATTTTGAGCATTTTTTGTATTAATGTGGCATTTACGGGTAATCACGCTGTAACAGTATGCGGTCTCAGAAATGATAAGTTCACAAAGGTACATGTATCGCATTGGAACAAATGGAATAAAACGTTCAAACGTACCTACGTTCTGTATTTTAATTTAAAAAACCTACGTGTTACCAACTGTTCGTCTAAAATTGTGAACGATATGTTTGTGACGATTACAGCGCTATCTATCACAAAGCGCAAAAAGTGGTCGAACTAAAACATTCATATTTCTTTACGTACTACACAAATAAGTAATAGAATATGGGAGTTCCTATTTTAAAAAAACGCAGTTGATACGTGTTTGACCTATGGCAGCGCTATCTAGCGGGCCAACGATCTGGTTTCCCCCTTCAAGCTCTGTTCGTTGTAGTTTTTTTGTTTGATGCTTATTTCGTGAGATATTTGGCCCGGCCACGATCATTGGACCACCCTGTATGTTCCGTAATGTATCGATTCTTTCCTCGATATATCGAGGACAGGTAATGACGATTGTTTTTAAATATCGATGTCTCGGATTCCAGACTTTTTTTATTAAAAAAAAAAACAGTGCTAGTGCACAAGGCAATGTTTAGGGAGGCTGTCCGCTACCGGCTACTGCATAACTCAGCCTGCACGCTGTACACACAGCCGCGCCACGTGGCCCTGCCGGCGTGCACAGCTCGGCCGCCGCCGCGGCGCTGTGCGGCGGGTCGCCGCTATTGATTACCTGCCGCTGCCGCTGCGGCGGCGGCCGCGCGTCGCCTAGCAACGCCGCCTCCCGCCTCTTTGTCGGCTCCCCTGCTGCTCGTCCGCGCCGGTGCTGTGGCGGCTTTTCAGGCAGGTGGTCGAGGGCTTCCCAGCTTTTGCAAATTGCCTCACCCTGACAGTCAGCGCGGATGCAACGTCACTGACCAGTGCGGAGTACTTTGGAAGCTACGTTTACTGTGAAGATACATAAAAAACTTACATTAACATTCAGATTATTTCCTCGAGTCAAAACCCGTACGAAAATCTTCATTATGTAACTGCACAATGACACAGTGCTAAAACAATAAATCACGTAACCATAGTGTAAAATTGTCACTTTCCTAGTAGCTGTTGACATTAAAGTACACTTCAAATTGCCCTGATAAAACATACTGTCTACGCGAAGTCAGTAAAGCCCAAACAATCTGACCGACCTGAGGAATATTTCAACACAGGCACGTGTGCGTAACGCAACTTAAATTCTGTAGGCACCTGAAATGATCTACCGTAGATTATGACCTAGCAAATTAACGTCCTCACGAAACATGATTATATGACATAACAGATGCTGCCCAGAAAAATTCTATGCAAACTTACCGTTCTTTATCTGAAAATAATTCATTAATGCTAAAGAATTCTTAATATTTGAATTAATTGCCACGAGGAGAAGTGGCTCCAATTAAACTATAGATCAAATTAAAGAACTAAAATAATTCTGTAATTACATCTGCATAGTGCATCAGTGCCATCCTCTTGGTTATTCCATACTAGGGATGGGCAAAAGCCGGCCGTGGTGTCCGAGCAGTTCTATGAGCTTCAGTCTGGAACCGCGCGACTGTTACGGTCGCAGGATCGAATCTTGCCTCGGGCATGGATGGGTGAGATGTCCTTAGGTTACTTAGGTTTAAGTAGTTCTAAGTACCATAGTGCTCATAGCCATTTGATGGGAAATATCCATACTTTTTCAGAATGATAACGGATATATATATATATACACCCAAACTGAGTGAAAATGTGATCAAATGCCAATTCTAGTACAATATATTTGTCCAATGAATACCCGTTTAGATGTTATACGGGTATTCATTGAACAGATATATTGTACTAGAACTGACATGTGATTACATTTTCACTCAGTTTGGGTGTATACATAATCCAGATGATAAACGGGTATTCATTGGACAAATATATTATACTAGAACTGACATGCGATTACACTTTCACGCAATTTGGATGCATAGATCCTGAGAAATCAGTACCCACTGGCCGTAATAACGGCTTTGATACGCCTGGGCATTGAGTCAAACAGGGCTTGCATGGCGTGTACAGGTACAGCTGCCCATGCAGCTTCAACACGATACCACAGTTCAGTGACTGGCCAGTTGCTCGACCACCATTGACCAGACGTTTTCAATTGGTGAGAGATCTGGAGAATGTGCTGGCCACGGCATCAGTCGAACATTATCTGCATCCAGAAAGGCCCGTACAGGACCTGCAACATGCGGTCGTGCATTATCCTGCTGAAATGTAGGGTTTCGCAGGGATCGAATGAAGGGTAGAGCCACGGGTTGTAACACACTCTGAAATGTAACGTCCACTGTTCAAAGTGCCGTCAATGCGAACAAAAGGTGACAGAGACGTGTGACCAATGGCACCCCCATACCATCACGCCGGGTGATACGGCAGTATGGCGATGACGAATACACACTTCCAATGTGCGTTCAGCGCGATGTCGCCAAACACGGAAGCGAACACATGATGCTCTAAACAGAACCTGGATTCATCCGAAAAAATGACGTTTTGCCATTCGTGCACTCAGGTTCGTCGTTGAGTACACCATCGCAGGCGCTCCTGTCTGTGATGCAGTGTCAAGGGTAACCGCAGCCATGGTCTCCGAGCTGATAATGCATGCTGCTGCAAACGTCGTCGAACTGTTCGTGCAGATGGTTGTTGTCTTGCAAACGTCCCTATTTGTTGACTAAGGGATCGAGACGTGGCTGCACGATCCGTTACAGCCACGCACATAAGATGCCTGTCATCTCGACTGCTAGTGATACGGGGCCGTTGGGATCCAGCACGGCGTTCCGTATTACCGTCCTGAACCCACCGATTCCATATTCTGCTAACAGTCATTGGATCTCGACCAACGCGAGCAGCAATGTCGCGATACGATAAACCGCAATCGCGGTAGACTACAATCCGACCTTTATCAAAGTCGGAAACGTGATGGTACGCATTTCTCCTCCTTAACGAGGCATCACAACAACGTTTCACCAGGCAACGCCGGTCAACTGCTGTTTGTGTATGAGAAATCGGTTGGAAACTCTGCTGATTGTATATACGGCGCTACTTAAATCATCGATGTATCAGTAAATTTATCTTGGATTGTGAATATCGGAAGCGATATTTTGCGTGTCCTGTCTTGCTTCATAGCCACTATAGTTCTCATCAGCAGATGTCTTGTCCATTCCAACTATTATCAATCTTTCCAATCCGACAGGAAATGTCGTACAATGTGTTTGATTTTATTTCATGTTCAGTACTACAATTGCATTTGAATATGAATGTATCTATACCACATGTTCATGAAAGCTTGTTGCTTGTGTGTGTCATATATAACACTGCTAATGATAGGTGCAAAATGCACACATTTGCTGACAGCACTGTATGAGGATGGAGGACGTTATTATTACTCCCTGCTCCCAACTTCTGGCAGAATGTCCGCTTCTCTTAACAGCTTGTTGCCTGGATCAAGAAAAGATACACGCAGTGTATAAGTAACGTAGTCTCGGCACTAAAGTCACACACGTTACTGGACTGTTATTTAACGGAAAATGGACTCTGTTGTCTGAAATGTTTAGTCATCATTTCACGAATGTTTTGTCAGAAGTTGCTCAATTACGTAATATGTTAAGCCTCTTCTGTTTCGTTCAAGAGTGTGGCTTCCTTAGTTAACTTGGTTGTGCTAGGCAACACAAGCAGACTGCCAGGGGACTATGTTAAACAAAGAGTTCTATTATCGTCTATCGGTGATGATTATTGGTTTCATTAATTAGTTTTTGTAAATAAGTAATTTTAGAGTACACTTTGTCTTTTATTGAACCGTATTAGATATAATAAAGTATTTGTCAATTTTTAAATGTTTGTTAATCATTGCCGGCCGCTGGTGGCCGAGCGGTTCTGGCGCTACAGTCTGGAACCGCGCGACTGCTACGGTCGCAGATTCGAATCCTGCCTCGGGCATGGATGTGTGTGTTGTCCTTAGGTTAGTTAGGTTTAAGTAGTTCTAAGTTCTAGGGGACTTATGACCTCAGCTGTTGAGTCCCATAGTGCTCAGAGCCATTTGAACCATTTTTGTTAATCATTTCTATGACTTCGACCAGTTTTTTAAAATTCCTGTGAATGTATTGAAAATATCGACCGACATATCGGATTACCAGTTTCGTTGTCTCGATGATATCGATACCGTTCATAAATACCAATACTACATATATCGGTACTTTAAGGAATTTACGCATCCCTTCTCGATACTACCTTCTTTAAAAAAATCACACTCCCTTTACATGAAATTGATGAATCGAAGGAAACAGCAATGAAAAGATCAGTTTTTGTCTTAACTTGGGGGTTATTATTTGATCCCGAAAGCACTCTGGGTCTAGACAGAACACTCAGATTAATCCATCCACCAGACGGTAAACAACGCGTCGTCAGCAGACAGTCTAAGAGGATTGCTCAAGTTGTCTCGTAAATCGATTATATAGATAATGAACAGCAGGTGGCTTGTTAAACGTCGTTGTATGATACGAGGCGTGTGTGTCTTAAGTAAGCACCGTTTTGAAATAAAAATGAAACCAATAGACTACTCATAACAATTTTATTTTTACATGACAGCCTGTACTTTAACCTGCTTTCCTACATAAATCTCAACAACAGTAAGGCACTCACCGCATCGTACAATCGGCTTTAAACAGCATCCTTGTAGAAATCGGCTGCCTGAGCAATGACTTTCGATCATTTCAACCTCATATAGCAACTACATAAAGCATGCTCTTTGACACTCGACGAAACTAGTCACCTAACGTTGAAATCGTAAGGCTTGTCTCTCGGTTTTCATCTACTTTCCGCACCAAATCTTGAGTAATGACTGTAGGTCACCCACTTCGTTCCTCATCACATACGAGGGTAGCAACAGTGAACTACGAATAAAAACTGGAACTCGATAAATAAACCCACAACAACCGGAATACCAACATGCAGAACTAAATGCTACGATGTTATGCACCAACCTAATTATTTTTATTTCAGAATGATACTTACTTGAAAGACACTACGCTTTCATTAGATGAGTTATTGTTACGAAAACCAAGGTAGCCAGTTCTTGTTACATCAGGCTGGATAATAATGTACCGAACTATGTAGCACTGTGATTACTGACATACTGTCTTTCCGATACTAAATATCTTATCCGTACCAGTGAATTTACACTTTCAACAGAAATTTTCTCAACAATACTTGAAGAGGCACAGAACGTGGTACGAAATTTTCTGAACAGGTGTCGTACCGTAGTGCAGATAGTTCGAATGTTCGGTAGGGCTTTCGGAAATGTCAGTGTGCTGTTTCTCTCATAATGAACCTGTCACGCTTGATAAAAATCCAACCGACATACGCCGTTAATAAATGGTACTTCACAAGCAAAAAAATGGAATGTCAGTTTTAGGCTGCAATGTACATCAGCTATATTTTTTGCCGGACTCTTACGATATATCAACTAATCGGCATTCTGTCTTTCTTTTCAGGTAAGATGCAGTACAAACATTTCGATGGCGCAGTAAGTAAATTAAGCGGCCACGGCGACCGTTCTCTGATATTTTTCTGCTGTTATGGTTACCATATTAGATTCAGAAAATAGTATACAGCGAGCTGCAGTCTGAAATATTTTGGTTAAAATTATTTCATTGCAATGACATGAAAGAGGTGTGGGGAGAGGGAAATTTAGTTCCGGAGGCAGATCATATGAAATTTCTTCAGTTGTGGCGAATAGAGACTTATCACACAGTGATATGTATTCATTTAGTGCTTTCTTTCCGTGGGCTATTGATTTTGGGATGTGACAGTTTTGTTCCATTTTTAATATCTGGTATAGATTTCTTGTAGTTTCAAGAATCTTTAAGACAGTTTCAATGTTTCATGGGTGCAGATTCTGTCAGGTGATTTGCAAATCTTGAATGTGAGCTATTGCTTTTCAGGGCTCTGAGACATTCTATGTACCTGGCTCTGAAATACCTACCTACCTACCTACCTACCTACCTGCATGTTTACTCCCACATCCCCCCACCTCCCCCACACACACACATGGTTCGAGCACTTCCCTTAGGTATTTAAAATTTCTTACTCTGTTGATCTTGCCATATTTTGTGTTTAAATTCAGAATGTTGAATTTCGTGCTGCAGAAGTAGATCTGTAGCCCTACTTTTTCTGCGCGCTCTTTGAACACTTCTACCCATATATATAAGAGCGTGCAGAAAAAGTAGGGCTACAGATCTCCTTCCAAAAAACAAAAATTCAACATACTGAATTTAAACACAAAATATGGCAAGATCAACAGAGTAAGACATTTTAAATACCTAGAAGAAGTGCTCGAACCTACAGAACAGGGATCACGTATAACACCACGTTATTGAAGATGAAGAGAGCCTTATACAAAACAGTGTATCTACAACAAAGAAATATCTGTCCACCCCGATCAAAATCAGTCATTACAGTACTGTAATCAAACGTGCGAGACAGTGACGCTACACACCAAGGGGAACTACAGAAGATCCTCACAGAGGATAGGAAAATTATCAGGAAAGTTACTGGACGAAACTCACAGACGACGGATACAGGCTTCATTCCAGACACGTCACAAAGAAGTTGTTCAACGTCTCAGCCGACATCAGAAAAAGGCGACTAAAATTTTACGGCAACGCCAGCAGACACCCACAGACCAGACTCACCACCAGAAAACTCGGATACAGACACGGGCTCAAAACCACTACACCTTAGATGGCGCAAAATTGATCTGGAAAAAGCTCAGATAGATTCAGCGGACATCACAGACAAAAGCGAGTACAGGCACAAAATACACAAGTGGGAAGCTATGTCAGCGAAGACAGCACCTAAAGCCGAAAGACCAAAGTGGACCGAAGAAAGGAAGATGGCTTTTAGCGAACGAATGAAAGAGCGCTGGAAGAACAGGAAAGAACAAGTAGTCATAAATTCTTCGCGTGGTCGGAAACAGGCCTGTAACGTGTATAATAATATGTTCTTAGCAAGCACGGAAATAATAACTGCAACACCAAAAATTACTTCAGCATGAATTACACAGTAGTTGTGGAGACCTGATGTTTTGCAATTTCTATTGCAGGCGTGTAGGGGATGTAGAGGAGACTTGATAGATGAAGTTGTGATAGTCGGAAATGTGCCGATTGGATGTAAAATAAGTTTGAAGGCCGCATCTCTTTCAAATCTCTCGCTGCACGGTACGCACACACTGGAGACAACTAGTTTCTGACCTGTGTGCTCTACCTGAGACCGTAGTGTGGGCAGTGTTTAGAGTTCTCGTCGTCACGTTATCTGCTTCGTGACCGAGGACGCCCACTGCAAAGTCGAGATTGCGTCGTGTCTGTGAAGCTTCACAGTCAACCTTTCTAGTAGAGAACGCAGAGGTTTCAAGAAGCCGGAGTTGTATACCAACGAAAATGGTGTTTGATATCATAATTATAACAGGGACTGTCGCAGGTGTCCTCTTCAGTCTGGGAGCGTTCCGTTAAGCAGGAGTTACGAAAGCGATGCAATCCTCATACTCATTCCACATTGAAACGGTACGTATGCCAGTGTGGGTTCCTTACCAAAACTCTAATTCCCCTCTAGAACCCATGTTACTGTTGTTGTGGTCTTCAGTCCAGAGACTGGTTTGATGCAGCTCTCCATGCTACTCTGTCCTGTGGAAGCTTCACCATCTCCCAGTACCTACTGCAACCTACATCCTTATGAATCTGCTTAGCGTATTTATCTCTTGGTCTCCCCTCTACGATTTTCACGCTTCCCTCCAATACTAAATTGGCGATCCCTTGAAGCCGAAGAACTTGTCCTAGCAAAAAACCCGTCCTTCTAGTCAAGTTGTGCCACAAATTCCTTTTCTCTTCTTCTATTCAGTACCTCCTCATTAGTTACACGATCTACCCATCTAATCTTCAGCATTCTCCTGTAGCACCACATTTCGAAAGCTTCTATTCTCTTCTTGTCTAAAGTATTAATAAAAAAAAAGTTCAAATGGCTCCCAGCATTATGGGCCTTAACATCTGAGGTCATCAGTCAACTAGACTTAGAACTACTTAAACCTAACTAACCTAACGACATCACACACATCCATGCCCGAAGCAGGAGTCGAACCTGCGACCGTAGCAGCCTCGTGGTTCCGGACTGAAGCGCCTAGAACCGCTCGACCACACCGGCCGGCAACTATTTATCGTCCATGTTTCACTTCTTGATATTTAAATCTACACTCGATGGTAGCAAATTTCTCTTCTTCAGAAACGCTTTCCTTGCCGCAGCTGGTTTACATTTTATACCCTCTCTACTTCGACCGTCATCACTTATTTTTCTCCCTAAATAGCAAAACTCATCTACTACTTTGAGTGTCTCATTTCCTAATCTAATTCCCTCGGCATCATTTGATTTAATTCGACTACATTCCATTATCTTCGTTTTACTCTTGCTGATATTCATCTCGTTTCCTCCTTTCAAGACACTGTCCATTCTGTTCAACTATTCTTCCAAGTCCTTTAATGCCTCTGACAAGATTACAAAGTTATCGCAAACCTCAGAGTTTTTATTTCGTCTCCTTGGACTTTAATTACTACTCCAAATTTTTCTTTTGTTTCCTTTACTGCTTGCTCAATATACAGATTGAATAGGCCGGCCGGTGTGGACGATCGGTTCTAGGCGCTACAGTCAGGAACCGCGCGACCGCTACGGTCGCAGGTTCGAATCCTGCCTCGGGCGTGGATGTGTGTGATGTCCTTAGGTTGGTTACGTTTAAGTAGTTCTAGGTTCTAGGGGACTGATGACCTTGGATGTTAAGTCCCATAGTGCTCAGAGCCATTTGAACCATTTACAGATTGAATAATATCAGGTAGAAGCTACAACCCTGTCTCACTCCCTTCTCAACCAGTGCTTCCCTTTCATGCCCTCGATTCATACAGGCCTGTAATATGATTTGACAACCACCCTCTATGTAGACATAGATCTCATATTAAAACTTATTTATTTGCCTGTTCCGAAAAAAAGTGTAGTGATGTAGAGGGTGGTCAGAAATTGTCTGAAAATCTCAAAAGGCTGATGCGGGGTACGTTGTGCTGAGAAATAAATGTTAAGACAATAATCTGATATTCTGCGCCGTTTCCGAGTTACTTAGCATTGAAGTTATGCAGTCTGGTCGTGCGCGCGCAAATTAAAAAAAAGTGGTTCAAATGGCTCTGAACACTATAGGACTTAACGTCTGAGGTCATCAGCCCCCTAGAACTTAGAACTACTTAAACCTAACAAACCTGAGGACATCACACACATCCATGCCCAAGGCAGGATTCGAACCTGCGACCGTAGCGGTTGCGCGGTTCCAGATTGTAGCGCCTAGAACCGCTAGGCCACCACGGCCGGCGCGCAAATTCAAGAGGCCCGCCACAGGCGACGTCGCCACACTTTTTCTTTGTTTCGTTTCCTCGAACCAAACAAGTGTATTTTTGGCTCAAGTAGCTTAAATTTATCCCATCTGTAAAAGGCTATTTTCTGCAGGTACTGAGCATTCAGACAGAATGATAACTCACGGACTCACAGATGTCCGTGCGTTTTAAGGCGTGCAAGTCCTTGAATCTGGCACCGATCTGGCTAACGTCAGATCTAATCAAATCGGGAACGGTGCAACGTATCGATTTCTTTTTCTTTTCAGCTGTTTTTCCACTTAACTTACCCTGCAACATCCTAACAAGTTTTTCTAATTGTTTCTGACCACCTTGCATAAAGCATCGTAAATACCTACGTGTTTGTACAAATAGATAACAAAAGTATGTATTATTAGGTTGATAAGGCGTATTTTGTGTTCATCACAGATTACATAGATTACGAATTCAGTTTTATGCCAAAAGTTACAGTTTGCTTGGTTCAGTGTGACACTTATAATATAAGAGCATTTTTTTCATTATCTAGAAGTTCATTTGTATTATAGAACGCTTCATCTTGTAATTATGTCTCTACCACCATTTTAAGTTCTTTTTGATGCGATCCACTTGTGTCTCATGGTTCAAATGGCACTGAGCACTATGGGACTTAACATCGATGGTCATCAGTCCCCTAGAATTTAGAACGACTTAAACCTAACTAACCTAAGGACATCACACAACACCCAGCCATCACGAGGCAGAGAAAATCCCTGACCCCGCCGGGAATCGAACCCGGGAACCCGGGCGTGGGAAGCGGAACGCTACCGCACGACCACGAGATGCGGGCGTGTCGCATGGCATACTGAAGAAAAATAGTCAACATGAAAAAAATTATGAAACTTCCTGGCAGATTAAAACTGTGTGCCGGACCGAGACTCGAACTCGGGACGTTTACCTTTCGCGGGCAAGTGCTCTACCAACTGAGCTACCCAAGCACGACTCTCTCTCCGTCCTCACAGCTTTACTTCTGCCAGTACCTCGCCTCCTTTAGTTTGGGTTAACCGTAGAACATTAAAGACGTGTAAATGTCACATTGCTACAACACCATCGTAAAGGAAGTCGTTATACATTAGTTTATTACAATTATTAAAACTCCTTTGGTATGGGTGAATAGAAAATTTCCCGTTTTATACCCTACTGCAATCGTAAATTTTGCGAGAGCATTATTTCATTTTTTATTTATTTATTTATTTAACCTGATCAGATTAGGGCCATCAGGCCCTCTCTTACATCGGACCAGTCTTTCACACATACAGCATTTCACACATCAGAGTTACGTCATGACAATAGTTTAAATAAGAAAATTAGATTACTCTAGTGACAATATGAATAAACAGTAATGCCTAAGACCCAATAAAGTAAGTGTTGGCAGTAGTTTTACAACAGGTGCTATACATAAAAATTATGATAAAAGCAATAATAATAACAGTAAAAAAAATCAAATAATAATGACAAACATCAGAAGGATTGGCAATAGTAATGAAGGTTTGTGCACATGTCCATAATATCTTGGTGTTTAAAGTAGATGTTTACTAGTATAGCGTGTTTTGGGGAATGGAGATTAAGAAGGGGGAAAGAGGGAAGTTATGAGGTGAAGTGCATTCATGTTTTTTGAAGCTGGACATGTATTTAATTCCTCTAACATAACGAGGGAGATTATTCCAGAGTCGGGTTCCCGCTACTGTAAAAGACTTGGAGAAGGTGACTGAGCGATGTAGTGGAACGGAGATTTTATTGTAATGAGAACGTGTGTTTCGGTCATGTTGTTCCGACATGAGCGTTAGGGACGAGGAGAGATATGAGGGACAGTGTACATTTATAAGGCAGTAGATGAGACAGAGTGTATGGAAATCTCTGCGTTTGTCTGCACGCAGCCAGGACAATTTTGCATATGCTGGTGAAATGTGATCAAAAAGTCGAACGTCAAAGATATATCGGACGCAGGCATTCATGACCAGTTCTAGACGTCGGGAATTTTCCTGAGAGAGGCCTTGTAGGATAATATCGCTGTAGTCAGTGATTGGGAGTATAAGCGTTTGTACTAATTTCTTTTTCAGATCGAAAGGGAAGAGTTTTTTATATTTTTGTAGGACATGAAGGGATGCTGATGCTTTTTTTGCACACTGCAGTTACGTGCTCTGTCCAATTTAGATTTTCATCTATTATTACTCCCAAACTCTTTGCTGAGGGAGAGAAGTTAATATTTATTCCCTTTAGGTGGTACGGATTCCCGATGTTTTGGGCTAATGAGGTTAGAGTGACCAACAAGTACCGCTTGAGTTTTAGATGGGTTTAGTTTTAGACCTATGTCCTGTGACCATTTTGACAGTGCATCGAGGTCAGTATTGAAATTTTCAATAGCTTTCTTGAGATTGCTTGGTTTCGCACTTAGATACAACTGAAGGTCATCAGCATACATATGGTATTTGCAATAGGTCAGAACCGCTAACTCATCATTGACATACAGAGAGAAGAGTATAGGACCTAATACTGAGCCTTGGGGAACGCCGACACTACCTGCCGCCATTGTGATTTTATATTCCCAGATAGGACGCGTTGCTGAAGAGACATCATGTATTAGCGAAACCATTGCACTGCACTTGGTGAGAAATTTAGACCGTTAAGTTTGGCCAGTAAGATGTCGAAGTCGACAGTATCAAATGCTTTGCTGAAATCTAAGAAGCAAATGATAGTCGCTTCTTGTCTGTCCATGGCAAGTTTCAGGTCATCTGTCACCTTTAATAGAGCAGATGTTGTTCTTCCATGTTTACGGAAACCTGTTTGGTATTCGTCTAGTAGGTTGTTAGTAGTTAAGTAGGTGGTGAGCTGGTCATGAACTATATATTCTAAGGCCTTTGATAGTGCAGCAAGAAGGCAGATGAGGCGGTAGTCAGAGGGTGCTGTGGCGATGTCCTTTTTAGGCAGTGGCTTAATTGTAATCTAGGGTTAATCCAGTACAAGGAGTGTTCAGTGAATGTCTGTTTCTGCTTCCATATGAGTCGACACTTGAGTTCGCCATGCGTAAGTGCTAATTATATATAGACTGGGGACTGTAAGTATTTTCTGCTCAACGAACTATTGTTAAGAAGTTAAGCTGATTAAACTGAAGATATGTGTAGTGGCTTTCTTCAAGCAGAGAAAATTTCTTTTGCGCCAGCAGATTTTCCCAGAAGAAATATTACACAGTATGTGTAAGGAAAAAAGCATAGTACACCATAAAAGTGAGCTCTTTACTCACAGAATCCTTCAGTTTCCTTAGGAGATAGAAAGAAAATGTCAAGTAAATGGAGAGATTTTGTATATTAGTATTAGAACAAAATTTACTATCGAGGCAGATACCAAATACTTTTACAGAATGCTGTAGTTCATTTTGTCCAATATTAATGGTTCTATAGGAAAAGAGATTTCTTAAATGAACGCGCCACCATTTGACTGTGCCGTTGTCTGTTTAATTATGACCCAGATTTCGGCCTTTCAAGTGACAGAGTTTATCTCATTAACATATATTGCAGGATATTAAAATCTAAATTGGCCATAAATTGAGAAAAAATATTGGCTGCCCACGAAATGCCAGATGTAAATCATGAGAATCTGTTCAGTTATTTTATTTCACGTAGACCTATTTTCCTTGAACTACTGTATTACTTAATATGTATATATAGCAAGCAGTAAAGGAAACAAAAGAAAAATTTGCAGTAGGAAGTAAAATCGATGGGGAAGAAATAAAAACTTTGGGGTTTGCCGACGACATTGTAATCCTGTCAGACAGCAGAGCGTCTGGTAGAACAAAAAATGGTCAAATGTGTGTCAAATCTTATGGGACTTAACTGCTAAGGTCATCAGTCCCTAAGCTTACACACTACTTAACTTAAATTATCCTAAGGAGAACCACACACACACCCATGCCCGAGGGAGGACTCAAATCTCCGCCGGGACCAGCCGCACAGTCCATGAGTGCAGCGCCTTAGACCGCTCGGTGGAAGACCAATTCAAGTAATGGACGGTGTCTTGAATGGAGGATAAGAAACAAACATCAACAAAAGCAAAACGAGGATAATGTGGAATGTAGTCGAAATAAATCGGGTGATGCTAAGTATTAGATTAGGAAATGAGACACTTAAAGTAGTAAATGAGTTTTTGTATTTGGGGAGTAAAATAAGAGTAATTTGTTGACATCGAGTTTAGATTTAAGTATCAGGAAAGCATTTGTATGAAGTGGTGCCATGTATGGAAGTGAAACATAGGCAGTAAATAGTTGGGACAAGAAGAGAATAGAAGCTCTCGGAAACTGGTGCTATGGAAGAATGCTGAAGATAAGATGGGTGGAGCACGTAACTAATGAGGAGGTACTGAATAGAATTGGGGAGAAGAGAGATTTGTGGCACACCTTGACTAGGAGAAGTGATCGGTTTGTAGGACATGTTCTGAGGCATCAAGGGATCACCAGGTTAGTACCAGAGGGAAGCGTGAAGGGTAAAAATTGGCGAGGGAGACCAAGACATGAATACACTAAGCAGATTCAGAAGGATGTAGTTGCTCGGAGATGAAGAGTATTGCACAGGATAGAGTAGCATGGAGAGCTGCATCAAACCAGATTCTGGACTGAAGACCGACACAGCCGGCCGCTGGGGCCTAGCGGTTTTAGGCACTTCAGTCCGGAACCACGCTGCTGCTACAGTCTCAGGTTCGAATCCTGCCTCGGGCATGGATGTGTTTGCTGTCCTTAGGTTAGTTAGGTTTAAGTAGTTCTAAGTCTCGGGGACTAATGACCTCAGATACTAAATCCCATAGTGCTCAGAGCCACTTTGAAGACCGCAACAACAACAGCAACACTAATTTTCCATCATGGAGTTGTTCATATGTTTTACGACATTCACACATCGTTATGTGATGTTACAAAACTTGTGTCATCGGCGTACATCACGGATTTATTCGGAAATCAATTGGGCAGGTCATTTAAATAACAAATAAGAAAGGTCCCAACACAGATCCTTGTGGGACTCCACATTTTTTTTTTTTTTTGCTTGGAGAAGGTCAGGCTTTTTACATTTTAACTCGTAACTGTTTCCTGAAAGTGTGGCCCGTTTCACGAGAAACTGAGTTGTACCCAGTCCGGCAGAATTATTTCCATTATCGTGCGGCACTGTCGTGTACAAGCCGCAACGCCCAACTTAACAACTTGCGGTTTCGTGTCGCGGCGGTGTCGAGGGCGGGCGTGGCGTGCACAGAAATAGCGGCGGCGGTTGTTCCCGCGGCTGCATTCCACGGCGCGACTGTGCAAGGGGGACGGGACAGGTGGTGGTGGGGGTGGCGGTGGTGGCGGCTCCGTTTATGTCCAGTGAGGTGCGGCCGGCGGACAACCGGTTTGCAACGGGCACCACCGGCTGCAGCGGCAGCAGGTGTCCCAGCGGTGCCGAGACGAGATGGCCGCACCTGGGACGCCGCGCCCAACCAACGGCGCTGCCTGCCTGGCCGGCGAACAGCGGTACCAAACCCCAGGCGGCTGCAGTTCACCTTACAGCCGCATAAACCCCACACTTCTCTCAATGCTACGCACACCTGTCCAGAACGGTAGCCAACTTAGCGCCCAGCCTTTGCAAAGGAAGTCATCGAATTGTTCACTTGCAATAAAATCCAATCAGAGACATTTATTCACTTCAGTCGTCAGACTTCTGATTGGTTTGATGCGACCCTTAAATTAAACAAGTTCACTGTTACCTGTCACCGTTTTATTTATTTCCACGACGCGTTTTGAAGGTTTAAACCTCCATCATCGGGTGGATTTACATTAGTAAGTATTACGTGTGTGTGTGTGTGTGTGTGTGTGTGTGTGTGTGTGTGTCACGATTTTTGGAGGAACTTGTGGCACTGCCTAGTGGAGAAACAAGACACTATTTCAGAATATGGTTTAGGATTACTTTTGACAAAAAATTAAACTGATATCTAATGGTAAATATTAAATAAGTAAACTAGAGTACCTTCAGTGGTCACAGGTTCATTTTGCTGTCGTAACACATCACATGTATACTGCCACATTTGTAAACAAATATGACGTCTGGAATCAGCTGGGTGCAAGGTTCTTGTAGCAGAAGAGAAGACATAATCGCAAAGTGCAAAGAATATACATCGTAACAACATTATTACTGAATAATTGTTTAAGCATTTGGCGGTGTTTGTTTTGAGGTGCCAAATATATGTGTGTACTTCAGGTGGTATATAAATCCAATTCTGACAAGTTAAAAACATTCGTACTCGTTTATACAATCAGGTGCAATGTTAAAATGTCTTAAACTTCATACTTGTTGATAACAATTAGGTGAAATGTTACAGACTTTAATTACAATTTTACTGTTGTAGCCAATATGATCATTGTAATTAAAGTCTGTAATATTTCACCTAATTGTTATCAACAAGTATGAAGTTTAAGACATTTTAACATTGCACCTGATTGTATAAACGGGTACGAATGTTTTTAACTTGTCAGAATTGGATTTATATACCACCTGAAGTACACACACATATATTTGACACCTCAAAACAAACACCGCCAAATGCTTAAAACAATTATTCTGTAATAATGTTGTTACGATGTATATTCTTTGCACTTTGCGATTATGTCTTCTCTTCTGCTACGAGTATACGAACCTTGCACCCAGCTGATTCCAGACGTCATATTTGTTTACAAATGTGGCAGTATAAATGTGATGGGTTACGACAGCAAAATGAACCTGTGACCACTGAAGGTACTCTAGTTTACTTATTTAATGTTTACCATTAGATATCAGTTTAATTTTTTGTCAAAAGTAATCCTAAACCATATTCTGAACTAGTGTCTTGTTTCTTCACTAGGCAGTGCCACAAGTTCCTCCAAAAATCGTAACACAACACACACACACAAATGTAATACTTACTAATGTAAATCCACCCGATGATGGAGGTTTAAACCTTCAAAACGCGTCGTGGAAATAAATAAAACGGTGACTGGTAACAGTGAACTTGTTGTTTCATTTAATGTCAGTAACAGTCACGGTAAAGCCTAACCTAAAAATGTTCGCATTTAAAGTTGATGCGACCCGCCAAGAATTTGTCTCCTGTACCAACCTTTTCATCTCAAAGTAGCAACTGTAACTTACATCCTCAATTACATCTACATGATTAATCTGTTATTCACAATAAAGTGCCTGGCAGAGGGTTCAATTAACCACCTTCAAGCTGTCTCTCTACCCTGTTCCACTCTCGAACGGCGCGCAGGAAAAAACGAGCACTTGAATTTTTCTACGCGAGTCTTGATTTCTCTGATTTTATCGTGATGACCATTTCTCCCGTCCGCCCCCGGTAGCTGAGTGGACTGACTTAATACATCAACGACCACCTGAAACGAGTGTCTTGGCGACGTCCGCACCGAGCAGATGAAACGAACGAAAACGAACAAAATGAGATTTTAAAAAAATAAATAAAAAAGGAGTGGTCAGCGTGGCAGACTGTCAATCCTAAGGTGCCGGTTTTGATTCCCGGCTCGGTCGGAAATTTTCTCCGCTCAGCGACTGGCTGTTGTGTTGTCCTAATCATCATCATTTCATCCCCATCGACGCGCAAGTCGCCCAAGTGGCGTCAAATCGAAAGACCTGCACCAGGCGAACGGTCTACCCGCTGAGAGGCCCTCGTCATATGGCATTATTATTATTACCATTTCTCCCTATGTAGGTGGGTGCCAACCCGATATTTTCGCAATCCGAGGAGAAAACTGACGATTGAAATTTCGTGAGAAGATCCCGTCGCAACGAAAAACGCCTTTGTAATAATGATTGCTACTCACATTCACGTATCATTTCTGTGGCACTATCTCCCCTATTTCGCGATAGTGCAAAACGAGCTGCCCTTCTTTGTACTTTTTCGATGTCATTCGTCAGTCCCACCTGATGCGGATCCCACACCGCACAGCAATACTCCAGGATAGGACGGACAAGCGTGGCGTAAGCAGTCTCTTTAGTAGCCCTGTTGCACCTTGTAAGTGTTCTGCCAGTGAATCGCACTCCTTGGTTTTCTATACCCACAACATTATATGATGGTTCCATTTTAGGTTATTTGTAATTGCAACCCGTAAGTATTTGGTTGAATTTACAGCCTCCAGTATTGTGACTTATCGCGTAATCGAAATTTAGTGGATATCTTTTACTAATCATGTGAATAACTTCACACTTTTCTCCATTCAGGGTCAATTTCCACTTTTCGCACCATACAGATATCTTATCTAAATCGTTTTGCACTTCGTTTGTATTCATATGATGACTTAACAACACGGTAAATGACAGCATCATCTGCAAACAATCTAAGACGGCTACTCAGATTGTCTCCTATGTCGTTAATATACACTCCTGGAAATTGAAATAAGAACACCGTGAATTCGTTGTCCCAGGAAGGGGAAACTTTATTGACACATTCCTTGGGTCAGATACATCACATGATCACACTGACAGAACCACAGGCACATAGACACAGGCAACAGAGCATGCACAATATCGGCACTAGTACAGTGTATATCCACCTTTCGCAGCAATGCAGGCTGCTATTCTCCCATGGAGACGATCGTAGAGATGCTGGATGTAGTCCTGTGGAACGGCTTGCCATGCCATTTCCACCTGGTGCCTCAGTTGGACCAGCGTTCGTGCTGGACGTGCAGACCGCGTGAGACGACGCTTCATCCAGTCCCTAACATGCTCAATGGGGGACAGATCCGGAGATCTTGCTGGCCAGGGTAGTTGACTTACACCTTCTAGAGCACGTTGGGTGGCACGGGATACATGCGGACGTGCATTGTCCTGTTGGAACAGCAAGTTCCCTTGCCGGTCTAGGAATGGTAGAACAATGGGTTCGATGACGGTTTGGATGTACCGTGCACTATTCAGTGTCCCCTCGACGATCACCAGAGGTGTACGGCCAGTGTAGGAGATCGCTCCCCACACCATAATGCCGTTTGTTGGCCCTGTCTGCCTCGGTCGTATGCAGTCCTGATTGTGGCGCTCACCTGCACGGCGCCAAACACGCATACGACCATCATTGGCACCAAGGCAGAAGCGACTCTCATCGCTGAAGACGACACGTCTCCATTCGTCCCTCCATTCACGCCTGCCGCGACACCACTGGAGGCGGGCTGCACGATGTTGGGGCGTGAGCGGAAGACGGCCTAACGCTGTGCGGGACCATAGTCCAGCTTCATGGAGACGGTTGCGAATGGTCCTCGCCGATACCCCAGGAGCAACAGTGTCCCTAATTTGCTGGGAAGTGGCGGTGCGGTCCCCTATGGCACAGCGTAGGATCCTACGGTCTTAGCGTGCATCCGTGCGTCGCTGCGGTCCGGTCCCAGGTCGACGGGCACGTGCACCTTCCGCCGACCACTGGCGACAATATCGATGTACTGTGGAGACCTCACGCCCCACGTGTTGAGCAATTCGGCGGTACGTCCACCCGGCTTCCCGCATGCCCACTATACGCCCTCTCTCAAAGTCCGTCAACTGCACATACGGTTCACGTCCACGCTGTCGCGGCATGCTACCAGTGTTAAAGACTGCGATGGAGCTCCGTATGCCACGGCAAACTGGCTGACACTGACGGCGGCGGTGGACAAATGCTGCGCAGCTAGCGCCATTCGACGGCCAACACCGCGGTTCCTGGTGTGTCCGCTGTGCCGTGCGTGTGATCATTGCTTGTACAGCCCTCTCGCAGTGTCCGGAGCAAGTATGGTGGGTCTGACACACCGGTGTCAATGTGTTCTTTTTTCCATTTCCAGGAGTGTAGACAAGGGAACAATAGAGGGCCTACAACACTTCCTTGGGGAACGCCGGATATTACATCTGTTTTACTCGATGACTTTCCGTCTATTACTACGAACTGTGACCTGTGTGACTGGAAATCACGAATCCAGTCGCACAACTGAGGCGATACTCCATAGGCACACAGTTTGGTTAGAAGACGCTTGTGAGGAACGTTGTCGAGAGCCTTCAGGTATCTAAAAATATAGAATCAATTTGACATCCCCTGTCGATAGCACTTACTACTTTATGAGTATAAAGAGCTAGTTGTGTATCACAAGAACGATATTTTCTGAATCCTTGTTGCCTGTGTGTCAATAAATCGTTTTCTTAGAGGTAATCCATAATGTTCGAACACGGTATATATTCCAAAACCCTACTGCAAATCGACGTTAGTGATATGGGCCTATAATTCAGCGGATTATTCCTGTTTCCAATGTTGGGTATGGTGTGACTTGAGCAATTTCCGAGTCTTCAGGTACGGAACGTTCTGTGAGCGAGCGGTTATATATAATTCCTAAATATGGAGCTCTTGCATCAGCATTCTCTGAAGGAACCTGACTGGTATACAATCTGGACCGGAGGCCTTGCCTTTATTAAGTGATTTAAGCTGCTTTGCTGCACCGAGGATATCTACTTCTATATTTCTCATCTTGGCAGTTGTTCTTGATTGGAATTCGGGAATATTTACTTCGTCTTCTTTGGTGAAGAAGTTTCGGAAAACAGTGCTTCGTAACTCTGCTTTAGTGGCACTGTCATCAGTGACTTCACCGTTGTTATCGCGCAGTGAAGGCATTGATTGCGTCTTGCCACTGGTGTGCTTTGTGTTTCACGAGAATCTCTTTGGGTTTTCTGCCAGATTCCGAGACAGAGTTTCGTTGTGGAAATTATGAAAAGCATCTCGCATTGAAGAACGCCCTATCTTCGAAGTTCTGCAAAACATTGCCAATCTTGGGGATTTTGCATTCTTTTAAATTTGTTATGCTTTTTCCGTTGCTCCTGCATCACCAATCTGACCTGTTTTGTGCACTATGGGGGTCAGTACCATCACGTATTATTAATTTATGTGGTATCTCTCTCTCTCAATTACTTGCTCGATGTGTTCCAGTCTTTCTAATTAATACAACAGCCGAGCTCGCAATAACGTTTATTTATTATGACCGGTTTCGGCTTATGTTAAAGCCATCTTCAGATTTTTTGGGCCCCCCTATGGCTGCTGTTGCCAGCTCCTCGTTTTTTCACGTGATTCCACGATCGTACACCTCATCAAATTTACGATAATGGTATCACGTGGAAAAAAAACGAGGAGCTGCCAGCACCAGGGGGCCCAAAAAACCTGGGGATGGCTTTAACATAAGCCGATACTGGTCATAATAAACAAATGTTGCTGCGATCTCCCGTGTTGTTTTAATCAAAGTCAGCACCAGATGCTGTGCTTCACGGACAACGTTGTCTTAATGTATACTCCAGTCTCTGTCTTTCTCTACAGTTCTTACCATCTGCAGCTCCCTATAACATCGTGGAAATTATTCCCTGATGTCTTAAGACACATCCTATCATATGTCAGGTTTACATGTTTATTTTTTGCCGATTCTGTGTAATGCCTCTTCGTTCCTTATCTGATTAGTCTATCCAATTTTGGTGCTTCTATAGCACGCTTCGATTCTCTTCTGTTTCGGTTTCCCACAGCCCATCTTTCAGTACCATAAAATTCTGTGCTCGAAAGGTACATTCTCACAAATTTCTCGCTGAAATTAAGACCTATGTTTGATACTAGCAGACTTTTCTTCGCAATGCAGTGCTAATCTGCTTTTGATGTCCTCATGATTTGTTTTTTGTGACTTCTAATCAGAATACCTTAACTTATCTACTTCGTGATCACCAATTATAATGTGAAGTTTGTCGGTGTTTTCATTTCTGCTACGTCCCATTACTTTCGTCTTCCTTCGATTTACTAGCAGACGGACAGGTTTGAGCGACCTTGTTGGGATGATGACAGATATCTCGACCAACAACTAGCCGTGCTTTTGTTCGCTCATTCTCTGCTTGGAGCGCACCTCCATTACAGGCGCCATTTTGAAGGCTACGTGTAGCCCCGCGATTTATCGGAACTTTATGAAACTGTAAGGGCTGAAGCAGGAATATTCCACCGTGCCCCACAAAAAAATTCTGCATTTTTCAACCGAAACTGGGCGAGAAAAAGTGTTTCATTACTTACTAAAGGTCCCTTGTACAGTGGTTTCGAAATGAGTATCTGATTTTTCTAAATGTCTTCTAGTAGCTTCCTCTGGTGTAATTATAAAATTTTGATGAAGGTAAGGCTGACAAGCGTCTACGTGTATATTCTTCCACGACACCATTTTGCAGGTTACCATGTTGGATTACACCGACAGTGTTGACAAGGAAAAGTCTTTCTAATGACAGGAAAGCCTCTCAACAGTTTTGGAGGTCAAATGGGATGTTACTCCGACGCCATTATTATAATGGCAGGCGCCGACGAAGTTTCGGAGGGAGAGAGTCTTGGCTCATTAACATCACCCAGGCTTTCGACCGTTATCTGCTGTCGTCAGTTCGATGGCTCTGGTAGGCAGCAGTGCCAGCATAGCAGAGTTCACCGTCCCGCGGAGAGAAGCAGCCTACCTTGGTTTACGGTAGGTTGTCAACACTGTTCGAGTTGTCAGCAAGTTAGCGAGGAAACACTATTGATAATCAGCACCAAACTGAGACCACTTTATGTTTATCAAGAGCAATGAAACTTTCTCTGCCGGCAGGAACAAAGTCTTACTCTAGAATTTTGTACGCTGCAGTCTTCAACCATACACACCCATGTGGCTTTTGCATGTTTTTCCCATATCATTTAGCCTCCTTTCATTATATCGTAGTCTCGGTGCTGTATCCGTATTGGATGACGACGGCGATAATGTCGATGACGACCACGACGACGACGACGACGACGACGATGACGATGATGAATGACCTTGTATTGTATGTTAAGATCTTCTAAAGGCTTTAAATGCCGATATATTATTAATTGGCATTTAATTATAACAAATCCTACCAAGAACGACGCGTTTCCGATGGATCTTCGCTGTACCGTTGACTTAAAATGGCATATTTTCATAACGCGCGAGTTATAACACGAAGATGAGTAAATCCGAAGATTGTTTACCCATCAGTATGATGTTTTCCGTCGTTTTACTACAGCAAATCGGACCAACAACGAAGCGTTTTCGAAAGATCTTCAATATGCTGGTGCTTAGGAACAGCGTATTATATTCACAGGGCGCAAGTTACAGCATTACACCCTACAAATAAGAGCTCGAACTGAAAGCAACATCTGATTTGATCCATTATAAATGGTCCTGAAGGCTTGCGACTGTGAAAACAATAGGTTTGTTAATAAGTAATCCTTCTGCTAGCAGTCACGATTTTCTTTATTTTTCACACGACGCGTTTCGGGAAATTTTGCCCATTTTCAAGCGCGTTTTTTGTGTTATGCCATTTCTATGTGATGTTGTCGATGTGTGATAGTCCGCTTATAATTTCAACATTTATGAAGAACCAGATGGCCTAGCAATGGGGTCATGTATATCTGGTACCATAGCTGACATATACATAAATCACTTAGAACATAAATTATTTAACAGCCAAGAACCTTGCCTAAACAAAATTGGATTTTATAGGAGATATGTAGATGACACACTACTGTTAGTGAAATGGGATACCAAAGGCATTCTAAATTTCTGCAGTAATCGACATGAGAAAATTAAATTTGCAGTGGAACGTGAGCAAAATAATAGCATCAACTTTCAGGAGCTAAATATTACAAGACACGACAACACATACACATTTAAAATTCGTAGGAAAAACACAATGACAGACACTACAATCCCTGCAACCTCACGTCACCTAAATATACAAAAACAGGCAGCATTCAGGTCAATGCTACATAGGGCAACTAAAATACAATTGAAGCAAGAAAATATACAAGAAATACACAGGGAAAAAGATAGCAGTTGCCAATGGTTACAGTGCTTCCACTGTTGACAAATTCCTAGACAAAGTGAAGAAAGACCCAGGTACAAACTGCACCACAGAAGAAAAAGGTAAAAATTGGGTTTTCTACATCTAATAAACTGCAACAAAAACTAATACATAATATAAAGTGTAGACATTTTGAGGCAACGTATGTTTACTCAAAAAACGAAGGTTACAGCTTCATCACACACCGCGTGGGGGACATTCATGAAAACTTCTCAGTGTGGTGACTACGCAAATCTACGCACAGCTCGTATCTCTCCTGTGTGGCACGAAACACGGTCACCATTGTATCTTGTGTTATTGCTCCAGCTGCATCGTTTATTCGCTGTATCAGCTGATCTGGGCTATTAATCCTTACCAGGTACATGTCTGCCTTTATAAAAACCCAAACAAAAAAGTCCAAGAGCGTCAGGTCAGCAGAGCGGGCAGCCAGTAGTCTAGGTGATAAGTGGACAATCCATCTACTACAAAATATTTCCTCCAAATAATGTCGAACGATGTTTGCCGAGTGCGGAGGAGCGCCATCTTGTTGGAAAAACGGTATTTTATGCCGCCCTCCATTTTGTGGTTCCAGAGACTGTCGAAGCACGTTTAGGAAAATTCTTTATTTTCTTTTCGGCAAACGTGAAAGGTACGTATACCTTTGTTTTGGTCACTCTCGTTGGTATATTCATCTTAGGATTGTCGTGTTTCCAATCTTGAACTGCTTTTGGCTGTTCAACCGCCCAGATGCGATAGTTGTGCCATATCATCTCGCCCCCACTTGTGAAACGTGGATACATCACTGAAAAGAAAGTTTCCCATAGGATTTTCGTCCTCCATTGCTCGTAGCAGGTCTGCACACGTGGCAACGCGAGCAGCAGTGCCCCCAGGGTCGAGGTGGTGTATAGTCTGGATGTGGTATGCACGTTTATTCAGCGCGAATCTCAGAGTCCGCCACACAGTCGCTTGCAGGATTTCTAGCTCCCCACTGAGCCGTCGTGTTGAGGTGTTGGACTGCGGCTGATAGCGTTCTGTATGGCGTCGATGTCTCTGGTTATGTTACTGGCCTCCCAGAACGTACTCCACCAGCAACACTTGCTGTTCTTCTGAACTTATTCACGAAATCCCTTATGGCTTGCCTAGATGGACCTGGCTTTCTAAACTTCCTCAGGAAATCCTGTTTACCTCTTGGTGGGTCATCCCTTTTAGTCGAGCCGAAACAACAGCTATTCTTTCTGCAGGCGTGAGCATTCTTCTTTATTTATTTATTCATGCATTTATTTTAGCCGGCAAGATTAGGGCCTTCAGGCCCTCTCTTGCACCTAACCAGGCATACTCAGATTGAACGAATTTCAGTTTCTACAGAACATTAAGGACATATAACGTGTCATACAGTATTAATGTTAAAGAAAAAATAGATTATAACAGTAGTACGATGATAATTATAACAATCCAAAAAGTAATTATAACAATCAATAATAATAATAGTAATAATAGTAATGACTATGTATATGAAAGTAAACATATTGTTCTTTTATGACTGTCAGTTCTACCGCTAGCTGGGAATTTTCTCGTTATGTTCTTGCTGCTTGTGAGTTATTCTCATCGAGCAGAGACATAAGACGATAGAATGGCGTGAAAGAGATATAGATGAGGTAGAAAGAAACAGAATGGTATAATTCGAAGCTATGATGGAGAGGAGAAAGAAAGAGATGAGAGGGTCATAACAATTGTGGCTATACCGTCCCTAATATGTAAGTTTTGAGTTCCCTCTTGAATGTTGAGTGGTTCTGGATAAGACGCATATCACAGGGGAGCGCGTTCCATAGTCGTATGGCTGAGATGGAGATTGACACGGAGAACGATTTTGTGTTATGTAAAGGTACAGCCAAGATGCTAGACGTATCCGATCTGGTATTGCGGTTGTGGAATGATGATAGATATTTAAAGTGAGAAGATAAGTATTGGGGGCACCAGTGGCTAAGAAATCCATGACGTAAGCTCATCGTGTGGAGATCGCGTGCCTTATGTGGGCGTATCCAACCCAGCTGGGAGTATGAAGGACTGATATGATCATACAACCGTATATTGCACACGTATCTAACGCAAGCATTCATCACTAGTTCGAGGCATCTAGAATTTTCACTTTTTGTGCCGTGTTGAACTACATCACAGTAGTAAAGATTAGGCAAGACTAGTGTTTGGACTAATTTTTGTTTAACATTTTTCTATATTTTTGAATTGCATGTAGGGAGGAGAACTATTTCCGTCAAGCTGTGACTGTTTGTTTTTCCCAGTTTAGGTGTTCATCCAAGATTATTCCAAGGTCTTTTACTGTTGTTTGGTATGGTAGTTGGGTACCATTGAGGAGTATTTGAGGGACTGTTTCGCGATAGTACCGGCTGATTAACTTTGGATGAGATATAAGTATGACCTGAGATTTATTGGGGTTTAGTTTCAGCCCATCGAGAAACAGAGCAAAGTTCTGCCTTCATACTCGCTACTGCGTCAGCAATGTTCTTGGGGCTTGCACTTATGTACAGTTGGATGTCGTCGGCAAATAGATGGTAGTTGCAGGAGTGAATCACTGAAGAAATATCATTAATGCACAGTGAGTAGAGTAATGGACCAAGGACGGAGCCGTGGGGAATTCCAGAGCGCACGTTTTTCCATGATGACTTTTCCGAACCACAAATTACTTGTTGACTTCTGTTTTTGAGGTAGCTGTCGAACCAGTGTATTGCGCTGTTTGATATATTACTAATTAAAATGAAACAGCTGAATTTCTCAAAGTCAACTGTATCAAAAACCTTGCTAAGTCAAGCAGTTTTAGGATGGTAGCTTCACGTCTGTCCATAGCATGTTTAATGTCATCAGTTACTTTGATTCATGCAGTTGCTGTACTATGGTGCTTTCGAAAGCCTGACTGATATTTGTCATGGATGTTACGAGTTTCGAGGTAATCCGTCAGCTGTACGTGGACGATGTATTCTAGGGAGTATCTGCGAAAAATAAGACATTGGTTAGCGATTTCAAGAAAATGTCAAGTTAACCACCCTGTATATTGGCACTTGTTTACTTACACGGACATTTACAGTTCTTTCCCCTTTTAATAAAGACTTGTGCTTGTTTACTCCTTTCCGGCCTGGTGCAACCATCTATAATTATCGTCATTCCCACGTCAGCAGTTGGACCAAACTGCTGCAAGTGAAATATTTAGCTATATCTGTGGTTTCCGAGAATCCACTCACCTATGGGAGAAGGTGGTGTTAGTGTCACGCTAAGATTACTCGAAAGGTGCCGCTGGACACGTATTCGTAATTTTGACATCACTTCCGAATCTACCAATCGGAGCCATGCGCTCTTAAGGGGACCACACCGTGGTTCAGGTCGAAAAAAATCGATTTTCGGTTTTTATCTTACTTCGATAGATTAAGATTTTATTTAAGTACTCTGAAAAGGATTTCGCTGAAAAATTTTCTTTTCGAGCATTGCATTGCATTTTCCTACCACGTGTTTTTGTGTCACGCCCACTTTCTGTCACCCACTGTCAACTCTTAGCTATATGAAAATGACATTATTAGCAAAATAGAATGTGTAGGCCATGTTCAAAAACGTTAGGGAACAAGGCTGAGAAAACTAACTGTTGATACGAGAGGAAAAAAAATTAGAAGATGGAAAATTGTTGACCGGACAGGGTCGGTTAACTAAAATGAAACAGAAAACTTGCAGGTATACTACGAGCAGGCAATTAGGAGAAATAAAGAAAATCTGGAGGCAATGAAGAGAGATGTTTGGGCCATATTCCTCCATAAATCCTCCACTGATGATAAGCCATGTCTTGGATTGTGTCCATCAGGAGAAAATTCGTGGTGCAAATACAATAGGGCTCAGACAACTGGAGAATCTTATTATCACCAGCATTCTCTTCCTGCAGCTGTTATTACAGCAATTATACCAATTTTCAGAGACTTGGCTCATCCTGACCTCCTAAGGAAATGTCTGCATGGGCAGTCACAGGACCCAAATGCATGTTTCAGCAGCATAATTTTGAACCATCTTCATAAAACTGTATTTGTAGGCATGCACACAATGAGACTAGGAGTTCATGATGCTGTTATTACATTCGATTGTGGTAATATTGGAAAGTGTTGGGTACTGAAGCTGGGAATTAATCCTGGTTAAAATATGATCACTGGGCTGCAACACTGTGATAAAATGAGGATAGCCGATGCAGACAGATGTGCATCTAACGTGGCCGAGAAAGCAAGACAAACATCCAGCAAGGTGAAAAAGAAGCTGGAAGACCTGCTACAGACCAAATAAGGGCCATCATATGCAGGACAGTTTTAATTAACTGTAAGTAACAAATTTCAAAAGTTTTTTTTCTTTAAAGTCAATTTCCCGCAAACTAAAATTTTCAGTACGTATGCCACATTATATCATAAACTATCATAGATAAATGAATGAAATTTTCAGACACTCTGTATAACATAAAAAGCCGCCTCTGGTAGTACATTCATTAATATTCCCCCATTAGGAAACCCACAAAAAAATATTTTCTGCAGAAAAAATTATTTTTTGTTAATAAATTAAAAAAGTATTTCTTAAAAAGTATAAAATGGATAAAGTAGATTTTAGTACAGTTGACTCTATTACCATCATGTAATATACAGTAAAAATATTGAGGTCCTGCATCAGAGAGTTTTTTCAGGAATGGTTCAAATACTTGCGTAGATTAACATGGGTTAAATAGGCAGGGTGTGGTCCCCTTAAGCTCGTCTCGTTCTGTGAGCGGTGGGTTTTTCAGGGCGTACAGGAACCACGTGTGGCGTGCTTCGTGATGAGAATCGCGCCTCGTGTGAGGACGGCTGTGGGAAGCTACGAAGAATCCACTCTGGGCAGAGTGGTTAGAATTGCTCTCGTTCTGAGCCCGTCCACTGTTGAGAGCAAACAGTGGCCGTTGACTTGTGGAGCTGAAGTGAGCGCAGCGCTCGAGTGCACGAGGTTTCCGGAGGCGCGGGGAAGAGTGGCAGCTTGATGAATGGCGTCGCGGCTGGCTCACGGCCACCGCGGCTGCGCCAGCAGAGGTCAGGGGACAAAGGCGTGGTCTGTGGCGTAGCGGCGGCAATGGCGTGGCCTGCCTGCTGCTGCAGCGGTAGGGGCTGCCGAAACACGGCGCGGTTCTCGTGCTAAATTCCGGTTTAAATGTGTCACATCTGCAACGTTGTCGCGACAAGTACTGTCCGTGGGCGTCTATAAACGTCCACATCTACAATCCGCACGCCACCTCACGGTGTGTGGCGGAGGGTACTTTGTGCACCAGTGCCAATTCCCCTGATTTTTCATTGTCTGTTCGGGAGATACAGGTAGGAGAACGTATGAGTCTGGCCATATACCGTCTGACTTTCGAAAAAATGTCATCCACACAATTACGAAGACTGCTGGGGCTGATAACTGCGAGAATTGTCGCACAATCAGCTTAACAGCTCATGTATCCAAGTTGGTGACAAGGATAATTGGCTGTGCGCTACATGACGATCAGTTTGGCTTTAGAAAAGGTAAAGGCACCAGAGAAGCAATTCTGACGTTGCGATTCATAATGGAAGCAAGATTAAGGAAATGCCAAGACACGTTCATAGAATCTGTCAACCTGCAAAAAGCGTTAGACAATGTAAAGTGGCGAAAGACGTTAGAAATCCTGAGAAAATTAAATGAAAGATATAGAGAGAGATGCGTTAATATACAATACGTACAAGAACCAAGAGGGAATAATAACAGTGGACGACCAGGAATGAAGCGCTCCGATTGAAAAGGGTGTAAGACACGGATGTAGCCTTTCGCCCCCTACTCTTCAGTTTGTACATCGAAGAAAAATGATGGAACTAGAAGAAAGGTTCAGGAGTGGAATTAAAAATCAAGGTGAACGGATATCAATGAAAAGATTCGCTGATGACACTGCCACCCTGAGTGAAAGTCAAGAAAAATTACATGATCTGCTGAATCGAATGAACAGTCTAATGAGTACAGAGTATAGATGGAGAGTAAATCGAAGAAAGGCGAAGGTAATGAGAAGTGGAAATGAGAACAGCGAGAAACTTAACATCAGGATTTATAGTCACGAATTAGATGAAGTTAAGGAGTTCTGCTACCTAGGCAGTAAAATAACCAACGACGGACGGAGCAAGGCAGACATAAAAAGCACACTAGCACTCGCAAGAAGTGCATTCCTAACCAAGAGAATGCTACTAATATGAAACATAGACTTTAATTTGAGGAAGAGAATTTGATTTTTAGAGGCACTGTCGGAAAACTAGAACAGAAGAGAATCGAAGCGTCTGAGATGTTGTGCAACAGATTAATGTTGAAAATTAGGTGGACTGATAAGGTAAGGAATGAGGAGGTTCTGCGCAGAATCGTACAGGAAAGGAATGTGTGGAAAACACTGACAAGGAGAAGGGACAGGATGATAGGACATCTGCTAAGATACGAGGGAATGACTTCCATGGCAATAGAGGGAGCTGTAGAGGGTAAAAACGTAGAGGCAGACAGAGATTGGTATGACAGTTAGTAAAATATTCTGGGCTGTTACGCCGTGGTAGAAGGGATTTCACTTTCAAACCCGACGTTTCGTCCCCATCTGCGGAGGACATTTTCAAGGGGAATCGTAAATTTGTTGAATGTCCGATTCACACCTCGGCTCGTTACTGAATACAGCAAAATTCCGCTTCCGCGATATTTTAGTAATTGTGACAATTCCAGCCGTGACAGTTTACATTTTACAATGAGATTGGAATACATCGAGCAAATAACTGAGGACGCAGGTTTCAACTGCTACTCTGAGACGAAGAGGTTGGCACAGGAGAGGAATTCGTGGCGGGCCGCATCAAACGACTCAGAAGAATTATGACCGAAAAAAAAGAAAGAATAAAAGGTGGGAGGAAGCAACGTACTGGTTGACTCTTCTGCGAACCTACGCTCTCGGAACTTTTAACACTAAACTGTGATGCAGAACGCCTCTCTTGCACCGTCAACCAATGGTGTAGGTTTGTTATATCTGTGACGCTTTCGCGCTTACTAAATGAACCTGTAACGAAACTTGCTTTTCCTCTCTCTACCTTCTCTATCAGTCGCATGTGCTACGGATCGCAGCCCGAAGAGCAATATTCAAGTACTGGTCGAACCAGTCTTTTGTGACCTATCTCCTTCGTTGATGGACTAAATTTCCTGAGTAGTTTTTGAATGAGTCAGCCTGGCATCTGCATTACTATTAATTTTATGTTACCGTTCCACTTTACATCGCTCCATACGCGTTTCCTAGATATTTTATGGAAGCAACATATTCCTAGATACTTTACGTAAGTAATTCTTCCAGTGATTGTTCTGCAATTTTGTAACCATGCAATGACGGGTCTTTCTGTCTACGTACTGGCAATACGTTACATTTATCCCCTCTGAGCGTCAAGTGCCGTTCCTCGCACAAAGAGTCAATTCTCCGCTACATTTTTCCAGGCTCGCCAATCCTCTGTATACAGCAGCATCGCCCGTGAAAAGCCTTGTGGAACTTCCGACGTCGTCTACGAGATCACTTATACATGTTGTGAAAAGTAATGGTCCTGTAACACACTCTTGAGGCACACCCGAATTTCCCTCTACGTCTTAAAGAGTTCTCTCAACTGTAGGAGGACGTACTGTGTTCTCTCTGCTAGGCGCTCTTCAGTCGAGTCACACAGGTGGTGTGATATTTCGGACGCTTGTATTTTGTTCGTTAGGCGGCAAAGCGGAACTGTGTCGAATACCTTCCGGAAGTCAAGGGACACTGCATTTACCTGGGCGTCTGTATCCACCTGCTTTCTAGATCTTGTGGACGAATGGAGCGCGCTGGGTTTCACACGTGCTTTGTTTTCGGAACCCATGCTGAATCCTACAGAGGTGACTGAGATCGACAAATGTCAAGATACGCAAGCATAGAAAAAGTGTTCCACAATTCTACAACAGACAACGTCACAGATACAGGCATATAGTTGTGTGTCTCTTTTCGACGACCCTTGTTGAAAACTGCAGCGATCTGCTCTTTTTGCCAATCATTAGGCAGCCAACAAACCGCTACGCGCACAGTAGCGGCACAAAATCATTTTAAAGGCTCTCCCACCATAACAATGTAAAAAAGATCTGAAATTCACGTATGTTATACAGGGTGTGTGAAGAAGAATAGTAAAAACTGTAAGAGACTAATTCGAATAAAACATTCCATATAATATTTGTCCAGTTTTTATTGCTTGGAGAGATACAACTGTTATAATATAACCAAAACAAATACCTTGATGATAGAGTAAACAAAAGGCAAATGATAAAGTTCATTCTTTCGTATTCTCTTGATGCCACCACGTGTAGTTGTTCTGATGTCATCTTCAAAGAACAGCACTATTCATAATCCAAACAATCAATTCGTCTTTTATGTTAACATTTTTTTGTTCACTTCGCCTTTCTACAATACCCACAGCAAAAATGCGTAGATGTCCGTCTCCCCGTCTCTAACATTCCCCTGAAGATGGATCGGCCGAAATGGTAACACTTCTAGGTCACAAAGGTCCCCGGACGTAACTCACCTCTTCACATTTTTGTCAGTGTGAAAAGTTGAAAGACATTGTCTACAAAGAGAAAGCACACACAACCGACGAAATGATTGTTCGAATAATGAAGGGTGATACGTTTATAAGTGATTCTGCTAGTCGGCACATGCACTTAAAACGGCTAACCCAAAGTTAGCACTCCTGAGGTGATAAGCAAGCCAATCATTCGGCAGACACAGCGATGATTGGCCAGGAAGACTCGTGAAAGAATAAACTGTTGATTTTTAACATTACAGCTGGCTGTATACCTATTGCTATAGCCTGCTGCAACGTTACCATTCAGAACTGACGAACAGTTTTTCTGGACTACGTTCAGAGTCGTTGGGAATGTAGCTGCCTGTTGGTAAGAACAAGATCTGCTCTTTCGGTGAGCAATAATTTGAAATGTTCTTAAGGTAATAAATCAGAGCGTTAGAGTGTCGGCAAGAGGGATAACAATAGAACCTCCCATCTGGTAATGGTAACCCATCTTTTTTCAGCAACTCACTTTCAGAAGTTTCACCGTCCTCATGGAAAAAAAAGCAACACTTGTTTGCACAATAAGCGAACCTGAACTGCCACAATTTGGTATTCATCGGCATCTTGTGTGTCCTGTAACTGAAAGTAGCATTGCCATTGAAAGAATATTTCCTCCATAAGGGACGGCACTATGCGCCTGTTCATCAATACAAATAAAACAGTTTCTGCGTCGCTCATTTGTTTATTTTGCCACTAAGCCTTTCGATGGCTCACACTATCATCTTCAGGCGGAGAACCGTCTATTTATACCGCTGGTGTTGGTGAAAAGAACAGACGTCTTTTCACAGTCGCAGACCAAGACAGTGTAGGTTAATTTGCGCCTTTTGAAGGACGGCACAGTTGTGGAAGGTCTGCATACTGTTGTCTGATATGTGTGTGTTTTGCTTTAGGGCGCAAAGAAACAACTGGGGTCATACGCGCTATGCCTGAAATATGTCTTCTCCACTGCACATTACATTTATACTGTTTCAGTGGAAATGTAATGTGCAGTGGAAAGGGCATACATCAGGTAACAGCACGCAGACCTTTTATAACTGAATCAGGTAATAGTAAGCACGCCTTTTATAACTAAGCCGTCCATATAAAGACGCAAAATAACCTACACTGCCCTTTGTCTGCGACTGTGAAAAGACGTCTGTACTCTTCACCAATACCAGCCGTGTAAGTACACAGTTCTCCACGTGAAGATGATAGTGTGAACCATCGAAACGCTTAGTGGCAAAATAAACAAGTGAATGATGCAGAAACTGTTTTATTTGTGTAACATTGGCGTGTCTTAGTTTAGTTTTAGACACCTAACTATTGCCTTTAATATCTCCAGCTTTCATGCGTGGACCATATCCGGTCCGAAATCTAATGGTTTGTTCAGGGAATTGCTATATCCTTCACCTACGTTACTGAACCAAGAAAATTGCTATCAATTAGTATTCACGAGAGACATGAAGAGATCACTCGAAGCCGTGTCAGCCACCGTTGTAATCAGATTTCTTTTCGTGAGCAGATGGTGTCGGACCAGCTGCAGAAGATAGACAGGGATGTCTAACGGTGCTGGTTACTATAGCGGCGGGACAGCATAACGTGTTCTGGCGAGCAATGGCATGAATTATTAATGCTCTTTCTTCCGGCCGTAACTCTGGCGGGGAAATTATGTAGCGTTTAATTGCGTAATAACAGCGTAGCGGCTAGCGGTAATTGGTGTACGTGGTATGGACTAAATAATTGCATGCAGCGGCTCTGCGCTTCTGCTGAGAGCATAAACAAATTGGCCACCCGCGTGAGAATTATGCTACTGCCAGCGCGCTGAAAGGACTGACTGCAGAACGTGTAATGGATGGGGATGGGCGCTAACATCAACTTCGCGTTTAATTGCGTGCCGTATGAGATGAAACAGAAACAAAGTTATTTTTATTTCGAAATGAAATTTCTTACGCACTGTAGGGAAAAGAATACAGTAGACGACGAATGGGTAGCTTTGAGAGATGAAACAGTGAAGGCAGCAGAGCATCAAATAGGTAAAATGACAAGGTCTGACGAGCAGCAAATCAAGCAGGCAAATGAGAACACAGGAAGCTAAAAATGAGATTGACTGGAAGTGCACTGTGGCTGAGCAGGATTGTATAGAGAATGAATGCACCAAATGGCATGGATAACTAATCAAGAACTAGAATGGAAAATCGGTACTAAGCAGAGAAAGAAAAGTTGAAAGGCGGAAGGAATATATAGAGTGGCGAAACAAGGGAAATAATCTTCGAGGAAGTATTATGGAAAGACAAGAAAAAGTAGACGAAGATGTGTCGGGAGATGTGATACAGAGAGAAAAAATGGTCATAGCACTGAAAGACCGAAGTCGAAACAAGGCGGACGACATACCCTTAGAACTACTGATATCCTTGGGAAAGCCTGCCATACCTAAGCCATTCCACCTGGCGAACAGGAGAAATACACTCAAACTTCAATAACAATGTAATACTTCAAATTCCAAAGAACGCATGTGCCGACAGATGTGAATATTACCGAATTATCAGTTTAATAAGTCACGGTTGCAAAACGCTAACACGAATTCTTTACAGGAGAATGGAAAAACTTGTAGGAGCTGACTTCCGGGAAGACCAGTTGGGATTCTGGAGAAATGTAGGAACGCGCAAGGCCGTACTGAAACTACGACTTCCCTTAGCAGAAAGTTTAGGGTATGACAAACCTACGTTTATAACAATTGTAGATTTCGAGAAGGCATCTGACAATGTTGACTAGAACACTCTCTTCGGAATTCTGAATGCACCGGAGGTAAAATATAGGAAGCGAATTTTTGTATACTATGTGTACAAAAACCAGTCGGTAGTTACAAGAATCGAAGGGCGCGAAAGGGAAGCAGTGATTGGCAATGAAGTGAGACACCGTTGCAGCCTATCTCCTGCGTTATTCAAACTGTACATTCAGCAAGCACTAAAGGTAAGCAAAGAAAAATTTGGAGAAAATTGAAGTTCAGGAAGAAGGAATAAATATTGTGCGTTGGTCAATGCGCAACGAACAACAAATACTATTTAAATGTTTTATTTCAGTGCCATAACCGGTTTCTGGCTACCATACTCATCTTCAGATGGCTCATATATTTCGTTACACAGATGTTTTGGTTAGCAACATGTCGTCTGTTCAGCAACACGTTCCAGTAGATTTGTTTCGTTGTGGTGTATGTGGTTTTTCACAAGATCCAACATAGATAAAATAACATTTAAACATTGTACGGTTTGCCAATTACGTTCTAATTGTTTCTGTCAGAGACAGCAAAGGACTTGGAAGATCAGTTGAACGGAATGTACAGCGTCTTTAAAGGAGGATATAACGTATAAGGTAAAAATTAACAAGAGCAGAACAAGAATAGTGGAACGTACTCCATTTAAATCAGGCGATGCTGAGGGAATTAGGTTACAAAATGAGACGCTAAAAGTAGTATATGAGTTCAGCTATTTGAGCATCAAAATAACTGACGATGGCCGAAGTTCAGAGGACTTAAAATGCAGACTGGCTGTAGCAAGAAATGCATATCTTAAAAGGAGCAACTGGATAACATAAAACTATAAATTACGTATTAGGACTGAAGAAACAACAACAATAACATAGATGTATTTAGAGAGTCGAACTCACCACGGCAGGCATCTTTCTCACGGGGATAGGTCTTCCACCATGGACTCTAGGCACATATGAAAGACTACCCCAGATATTCAGCCTACCAGTTCAGTTTTCTACCAGTCATATTGCAAGGTGCAATATTTTGTGGTCTACTAATTCTAAGATTGAAGACAACTGTTTAAGTTGACATGTTTAATGTCGTAATATTAGCACAAAAATACACGCTTTTACACAGTTTTCAATGTAACAACAGAAAACAATTATCAGGACAACGCATCTCGTCAACACCAAAAAGTGACATAATCCCAAACACAACAATATTAAATATTAACTCCCAGAAGGTAAATTTATCTTAAACACGACAATATTAAAGCTTAACTAGAAGTTTCTTTACAAAAATTGTTCCTACACTTGCGTTATGATATTGGTCAGTACTACGAAAATCTTCCGATTCCGGTTCAACGTTTGGTTTTTAGGATGACAATCAAATCTATCATGGATGGTTAGTTAAGTGACAAATTGAGCAAAATATTACCCAAAATCGCTCGAGTTTACTGTGGACGCAAGCTGGCGAACCAACAAGTTTGCCAGCATGTGTGGCCGTGCGGTTCTAGGCGCTTCAGTCCGGAACCGCGAGACTGCTACGGTCGCAGGTTCGAATCCTGCCTCGGACATGGATGTGTGTGATGTCATTAGGTTAGTTAGAATTAAGTAGTTCTAAGTTCTAGGGGACTGATGACCTCAGATGTTAAGTCCCACATGCTCAGAGCCATTTGAACCATTTTGAACCAACAAGTTTACGCCTCTGCACGCAGTATTTACCTTAAGCCGGGATGTGCTGTTGTCTGCTAGGCCGCTCTCTTCCGTAGAAATTCCTATAAAAGTAATTAAACCTTTGCTGAATTTCCCAGCAGAAACTTTCCCTATGTTTCCCGTTAGGTGAATGAACATGTAATCATCCCTAATCTTAGAATGTTGAGATATACATGCGCATGGTTGGAGCAGCGTGCATATTGTAATGGCCTCTCAGTTCTCGCAAGATCAACTGACTAATAGGCTACTTTGTTGCTCCACAGTTGGAGCTAAACGATGCTACACCTAATTTCTAGCTGAATATCAGCCGCTGTGAATGCAGTGTTCACACAAAATACTCCTCTACGTCGTACAGTGTGTTGTGCGCTCCGTTCTGCAGTTGACGCCAGTTCAGAGAAAAGTCCTCGAAAATATACATCTTATCTTACTCATAGCTGAACTGTCTCTCCACCTGGGTCCTTTCGTTTTTCACGTCACGGCTTTATTCGACCAAAAGGTGCAGCCCTCTTATTTTGTGGAAACTATCCCAACCAATTGCATGGTCCCTACCATTAAATTGCGTCGAAACTTTTCTCCTTCCTAGCGCGTTTCTGCCAATCGGACGTTTTGTACCCGTTCCAGATGCCTAAATGCGTACATTGACTCTCTCACGTGTGTACCACTCGCTGGACACACGATCGAAAATACGTCACTGATCTTGTTTCGTATCCATTTGGAATTCCGAAATGCAGTTTTCTAAAAAAAAAAAAAGGTTCAAATGGCTCTGAGCACTATGGGTAGAGGTCTGCGCGGATATGAAAAGTGCAATCCGCACCGCAACCGCAAGTTCCTTACCCGCATCCGCATATATTTAATTTTTGAATGAGTAATTAATAGTAATGGACAGCAGTACTTAGATTTATCATGTTGTTGTTGTTGTGGTCTTCAGTCCTGAAACTGGTTTGATGCAGCTCTCCATGCTACTCTATCCTGTGCAAGCTTCTTCATCTCCCAGTACCCACTGCAACCTACATCCTTCTGAATCTGCTTAGTGTATTCATCTCTTGGTCTCCCTCTACGATTTTTACCCTCCACGCTGCCCTCCAATACTAAATTGGTGATCCCTTGATGCCTCACAACATGTCCTACCTACCGATCCCTTCTTCTGGTCAAGTTGTGCCACAAATTTCTCTTCTCCCCAATCCGATTCAGTACTTCCTCATTAGTTATGTGATCTACCCATCTAATCTTCAGCATTCTTCTGTAGCACCACATTTCGAAAGCTTCTATTCTCTTCTTGTCCAAACTATTTATCGTCCATGTTTCACTTCCATGCATGGTTACACTCCATACAAATACTTTGAGAAACGACTCCTTGACACTTAAATCTGTACTCGATGTTAACAAATTTATCTTCTGCAGAAACGCTTTCTTTGCCATTGCCGGTTTACATTTAGAATTATCATATGTAATGGCATAGTTATTGTTAGGGAGCCATTTCTGCGACAACTTAACTACTTCTGACTTCTTAAATCACAGGAAATGCTCTATACCTACTCTAAAGCAGACCATTCCAAAGAGGAAAGCTACTTTGTCCAGCCTCACACGAATGTTTTAGCAAATTTGAAGTTCCAGTTTTGTGTCTGGTGTAGGAATATACTTTTTTACATGCAAAACAAGCCACTATATCTCTTATCTTTTCGTTGCCATCAAATACGTATCCGAATTTTACCAAATTGGCGATTTCAATTTGTTTTCCTTCACTAATATAAAATCACCTTTTTTCACCTTACACGAAATTGTATCCATCGATATGGTGTTCATTTGAAGAAAGAACTCTCACTCATATTTGCTACGATGCACGTTGTCACTCGTTCACTACAAAGTGCTAACTGAAGGCAGCGGAAAATTGCAACGGGCACCTGTCTGGTAGACAGTGGGCAGGTATGCCACACAGAGAGAACTTTACAGGCCACACAAAAGACACGGTCGCGGAAACGAATCAGGCGCAGGTCTCTTGGGCATAGCTACGTCGGTCGTAGCCAGGGGCTGAGGACAACAGGCATCCGCTCTACCCATGCCCTGCAAGATTCCAAGAATGTCAACAGACTTGAAGATTTCAACTAACATTGCAACATACGTACTGGGCAGATGCCTTGCTCATTATCCGCAGATGACCCGCGGATATCCGCGCCGGTCGCGATTTTATCCGCCAAATAACAAATACCGCGGATATCCGCATCCACGCGGACTTCTAACTATGGGACTTAACATCTGCGGTCATCAGTCCCCTAGAACTTACAACTACTTAAACCTAACTAACCTAAGGACATCACACACATCCATGCCCGAGGCAGGATTCGAACCTGCGACCGTAGAGGTCACGCGGTTCCAGACTCAAGCGCCTAGAATCACACGGCCACAACGGCCGCCGCAGTTTTCTAAAAGCTTTCTTTCCTGTTCTCTCTAAGTTGGGCCGTTACACTCGCTCTCCCCATCTGAGTCACCTGGTCGGTCATTGACTTTCCATCTGGAACACCACTTTAAGTGGTACCTGTGGTACCCCATGTAGCGCGGCCTTGTCTCTGTGTCGCCCTTCTCGCTTCCCGTTCCCGGGTTCGATTCCCGGCGGGGTCAGGGATTTTCTCTGCCTCGTGATGACTAGGTGTTGTGTGATGTCCTTAGGTTAGTTAGGTTTAAGTAGTTCTAAGTTCTAGGGGACTGATGACCATAGATGTCAAGTCCCATAGTTCTCAGAGCCATTTTTAGCCATCTGCGTCGCCCCTCTGAATTCCACACTAAAACGCCTCTCGCTGCTTGTTTCACCTTCCGCTCAAACATGCATTACAGGAACAGTGTATTAATTACCGTCGATTGAATGTCATCACTTTTTGCATTATATACTGCCAGGCAAATATGTTCATTACGGCCGAATTTAGATGCCGTATTCACCTTCCCATTGCGATGTATAATGCTCTCATGTAAGGTGCGAATCTGACCCTCATTCATTCTGCCACCTTACAATATTTCTTTTCCTTTGGAATTTGTCATGGGATAGCGATATTTATGTACGCTGATGGCAGGGACATCACGTAAGCGAGGTGTGAAGGGCCACTGAATTGGTGGAGTTGTCATTTATACACAGGTGATTCTCGTGAAAACGCTTCAGACTTGATTACGGCCGCACGACGTGAATTATCAGACTTTGAACGCAGAATGGTAGTCGGAGCGAGACGCGTGGGACACCCCCTTTCGGAAATCTGTAGGTAACTCAGTATTCCGAGATTATCACATTTCAGGCATTGCTCTCACCACGGACAACGCATTGGCTGACGACCTTTACTTAACGTCAGAGAGCAGTGACGTGTGCCTAGAGCTGTCATTGTTCACTGACAGGCGACACTGCGTGAATAAATGGCAGAAATCATTTTAGGACGTACGACGAACATATCCGTTTGTCCGGACAGTGCGGCGAAATTTGGCCTCTATGGGCCGTGGCAGCGGGCGAATGACGCGAGTGTCGTTGCTAACAGCACGGCATCGCCTGCAGCGCCTCTCCTGGGCCCGTGACCATGTAGGTTGAAGTCTGGACAACTGGAAAACGTTGGCCTGGTCAGATGAGTCCAAATTTCAGTCGATAAGAGCTGATGGTAGGGACCGAAACCATGGCCCAAGCTGTCAACAGGGCATTGTGTAATCTGTAGGTGAAAGAAGCTAATTTTAACATGACAACATGAGAAAGAAGAAAAGTGTAAAAGTCGGGCGAAAATAAATCACATCCTTTCATTGCAGTTTCAGAGTAACATTGCAATGCATTATGTTCATTATTTAAAAAAAGGTTACCTGTCAAGTTATTTGTCGCACTGGCAGATCTTGCTAACGTAGTGGTTGCGGACTCGCTATAGCTTTAGGTGCCAAGTTCAGCTTATGAGTAGGCTTGAGCTGTTGCACCACAGCTCCCCTGCCATCTGCAATGCCTGCCTACAGGGGAGCCCCCACCGCTGCTCTGTGCTCTCCAGTACTCCGCCATCAGTACAGGTACGGGCCAAGTTATTTTCTGTGCACTATACCCTTCTACAGTATTCGTTACACTACATAACTTTTGAAGAAAATACACACTGCTGGCAAAACTTGAACTAGCTGAAGGACAAGGCCATTTCATTGACCAGTGATCTTACGGTCAGTGCATCATTGCACGGGTGCAAGATAAATTCAGATCAAATGAAATACACCTGTCACAATAACTGGTTCCTAAACAGTCGCATCACACAGTAGGTCCCCCCCCCCTCCCCCTCCCCCCCCCCCCCCCCACACACACACACTTCTGGCTACAATGCAGTCTGATATGCGAGTGAATATAAAGGTGCCAAATGGATCCTGCTATAGACTGTAACACTCATCTCGCGTCTTTCACTAAAATTACACAATGATTCTTGCACGCTCTCCGGAGTGAGTAGGTTTGCACAGCACAATGTCTCATACATGTACATTTGGTGAGAGAAACCTGATCTTTCTTGCCAGGCCAGTTGTTTTACACCACAAAGAGCATGTAGCGTCGCAAAAGCTGTATGTGAAGATACATAGTCCTGCTAAAGAAGCAGATCAGTTTCCTGTTGAAGAGACATCACTAGGAAGGGTTTCAGTCTCTAGGAAATAAAATTAAGGAGCTACAATTTCTTTTATGCAACTGGTTGCTGATTATTTCTATATAATCCGTAGAATCTAGTGGGGACTGGTTGCTTTATGCTGCAGAAATACTAAATATGATTGCCAGGTGTGACTGATGGCCCCACACCATGAACTATTGGGTGGGACCTCTATGATGTGGGAAAATGCGCTCTGGAATCAGCAGCTCACCAGGTCTCTGTCATACCCGAGTATGCCCATCACTCGCATACAGATTGAACGTACTCTCATCACTGAAACCATTCCACTCTCCAGTCGACGCTTTCACAACACCAAACTAGCCATGCTTGGTGCTGTCATGGTGTCTAGTGGTCTGGCGAGAGGGACATGCGATCTTAGGGCTGTTGCAAGCAGATGGTTCCCAGTGTTCATTGGTGACACAGTAGGTGCTGCAACACAAGCATGGATTTCTCCCCTGCATGATGGTCGGCTAGCCATTGCACACTCACACAATTCGTCGAACCTGACACGCATTGTGTTACTTGGATGTCCAGAAGCTGGACTATGGGTGTGGGAATGTTCCACAACCACAGCTGCCAGCGGTGACAAACCACCAATACGTTGTGCTCATCATTTGCAGTAGTGCATTGATACGTCCATCCAGCTTCCCGCAGGTCTACAGTGCAATGCTGTTCAAATGGCTAAAGTTTTTCAACAGGAGTACATACTTATCTGTGTGACATGGTTGCACCCTAGAATAAATGTTGCAACCACAGTTCAGCTCCGAACTCGACACAGTTACTGCCTGCAGAGTCAAACCAGGCCTCCTAAGCGCCATCTGATCACCAATGACCGTCACCAACGAATCATGAACACTGCACCACCTGTCAGTATGCATATCTTACACACTGTGAGGCGTGCCGGGTTAGAATTGTGTCGTGTGTGTTTGTTCACTGTCTCTCGTCATACTGTTCACTACAATAGTTCTACCTACCTCAGTACGGCGTCAGATCATCAGCCCGTTTCTCTGCATACGTAGATATTCTTCAGACGATGTTGAAAGCAGCGTTGAAGAGAAACACCGTCAATACTTTCGTTTGCAAAGTCAGCATAAACTCTGGTAGCAAGTTATCCTGTTACGTCTTATCACAAATTTCGGGTGGAGGGCGATTCCTTCATGTCTTTAGAAAAATGGCAAAATTCTACCATGAGTTCTTTTATTTCTCAGCTTCAGTATTAAACACTTGCCATCAGCCCAAATTTAATTAACGAATAACATCACTGTCCTCAGCTCACAGTTCATGCAACCCAGTACACACGCTAGGCAGCCAGCAATGTACTTGAGTCCAACCAGAATTGTTTCGCGATCTACAGTCAAGACTCAGGTACAATATATGAGTTTCACTTTCGGTTCTTTTTAGTGGATTTCTATTAACAGAAATTGCTCGCCAACTATTCCATAAACTGGTATGAAACATGCCACGCGGAATTCTACAAAGGCCTAATGTTCACACGCGTTTATCTTTACAATAGATCACTTCGCAAAGCTCAGATTTTCACAATCTGCCCGTAAATGCAACTGCTTTCACGGCAATATAATCCGGACTCGAGAAACCATAACTTCGTCATTTTACTCATAATGCAGGGCCTATAACTACTTCCAATGCACGGGAAATGCTTAACGCTGATTGGTTGTTCAAAATGACCAGCCAATCAAAACAATCCTCAGAGTTCTTTCTCGCGCTAAAAGTGTTTACGCCAATCAACATTCACAGATGTATTTACGTCACTTCATCGTGCAAATATTAATAAAATGTTTAAAGAAACCAAACGAAAACAAATCTTGAAATAACTTTAGAAAACTATTACTCTGTAAACGGCTATTCTGGCTGCCTTCTTACAAAAGCAAGTACCCTTAGAACTGTGTCATTAGCAAGTTGGGGAAATTACATTTTTCATTGCAAGTTGCTTGCTTAACACTTGCCCATAATACTGTTACGTAATGTTTGACATGAGACTCAGAGGGCCATAGACACGGGTTCCCAGGTAGATGCCGTGTTTCTTGACTTCCGCAAGGCGTTCGATACAGTTCCCCACAGTCGTTTAATGAACAAAGTAAGAGCATATGGAGTATCAGACCAATTGTGTGATTGGATTGAAGAGTTCCTAGATAAGAGAACGCAGCATATCATTCTCAATGGAGAGAAGTCTTCCGAAGTAAGAGTGATTTCAGCTTTGCCGCAGGGGAGTCTCGTAGGACCGTTGCTATTCACAGTATACATAAATGACCTTGTGGATGACATCGGAAGTTCACTGAGGCTTTTTGCAGATGATGCTGTGGTATATCGAGAGGTTGTAACAATAGAAAATTGTACTGAAATGCAGGGGGATCTGCAGCGAATTGACGCATGGTGCAGGGAATGGCAATTGAATCTCAATGTAGACGAGTGTAATGTGCTGCGAATACATAGAAAGAAATATCCCTTATCATTTAGGTACAATATAGCAGGTCAGCAACTGGAAGCAGTTAATACCATAAATTATCTGGGAGTACGCATTAGGAGTGATTTAAAATGGAATGATCATATAAAGTTGATCGTCGGAAAATCAGATCCCAGACTGAGATTCATTGGAAGAATCCTAAGGAAATGCAATCCGAAAACAAAGGAAGTAGGTTACTGTACGCTTGTTCGCCCACTGCTTGAGTAGTGCTCAGCAGTGTGGGATCCGTACCAGATAGGGTTGATGCAAGAGATAGAGAAGATCCAACGGAGAGCAGCGCGCTTCGTTACAGGATCATTCAGTAATCGCGAAAGCGTTGCGGAGATGATAGATCAGTGGAAGACTCTGCAGGAGAGACGCTCCATAGCTCGGTACGGGCTTTTGTTGAAGTTTCGAGAACATACCTTCACCGAGGAGTCAAGCAGTATATTGCTCCCTCCTACGTATATCTCCCGAAGAGACCATGAGAATAAAATCAGAGAGATTAGAGCCCACACAGAGGCATACCGACAATCCTTCTTTCCACAAACAATACGAGACTGGATTAGAAGGGAGAACCGATAGAGGTACTCAAGGTACCCTCCGCCACACATCGTCAAGTGGCTTGTGGAGTATGGATGTAGATGTAGATAATACTGAATTTTCGTATGTCCCACATACACGCTCTAACTCCTTCTCATTTATTCACACATCAACACATTAAATAAATACTGATCTTTTTATGAATTTTAAATTATGAAAATGAAAAATAGTCAGTGTTTTTAATTGTAAATATTCAAACAAATTGAACTAACATTTTGGGAACTTCAGTAATGACTCAAAATGAAAATAAAAAACTAACTTATGAATCCTAACGGATGTTTTAGTTAATTTTCTCTAAGCCTGAAAGTATGCCAGCTAGAAAGCAGAGTTTTTTACACACTCATCTTTTTAATAACAAGGGCAGTATATTGACTTTTAACTAAATCGAATAATATTTAATATAGCTTTCCAGGCTAGGGTAGCAACAGGTGCGAATGAGTCACGCGAAGAGACAAGCTGCTATTATTGTCACCGCCAACGGCTACAAAGCTATGAGCCGTGCTGCGAAGTAGTGCAATGAATGCTATTGCGTATTGACTCGCGACGTTACAATTGCTACCACACAGTCCTATTTTCCCGGCAGTGTATTACGTCAAACTATAGCAGTAACTCACACGCTGAGAAAGACTGTTCCAGGCAGACGCATCGGCCAGAAGTCTGGTGTTCCAATGCGTATTTAATATTCATCGTTGGCGAGCTGCAGCACACGCAATGGCGTTGTCTGGCGAGCATCAGTAAGAGAGGCAGCAAAGACGGTCGAGAAATTTCTGTAGTTCGGCGGATGATGAAGAGGTTAAGCCGGCGGGCGACGTTAATGCTGCGCATCGGCCCTTAATGGCGGCCGTTTGGAAGACGAAGCGCGCCGGGGGTTCCCCGGATGATCGGGCCGCGCGTAAATAAGAGGCGCGGCCGCGCGCCGCGAGTAATAACGGGACTTCCCCGCACTCGGGGGAATCAAGCACTCGTTTCCATAATGCGCGACATTATTTTTTTCCCCCCGTTCTCTTCGCAAGGCGGGGCGGAAGCTCATTCCAGAGTTGGCGCTCGCGTATCGGTTTGCGCCGCAACCAGAGGCAGGGCGCTTCGGTCGCTTGCGATAAATAACATGGCGGCTGAATGGGCCTCGCTTTTTACTGCCGGCGTCTTCGCCTCTCGTTGAGCGCCGCCGCTGCTTCCTGCGACTTTTGTGCTCGTCCGCTGCAGACAGACGCAGTGAAAATTCCGTACGGAGAGGGCGCCGTGCTCCGGGGTACTCAATGTAAATTCGATAACTGATGGCCAGAGGCGGTACGCTGCCGCTACGAGGATTGACTGTCGGAACAAAGGAAGTAAAGTTTTCGAATCGTGAAGAACAGCTGCGTTATTACTTCAGCAGCTCTAGCTCTCTTCACGACCAGCCTTATTCGGTCGTGTTTTTTTTTGTCCGCATCATGTAATCAAAGCGACGCCGAAGGGATCCTACGCCCAAGGCAAAACGGATAAAGGTGCCCCCCGCCGTCCTGTATAAAACAACATGACAGCATTTTTTGCTAAGTATATTTGGGTACTTTTATAATGTTTTATGTAGTTTTAAGATAAAACATAGAAGAACCGAGGGTTTAGTGCTGCTTGATACAACTACATGAGTGAAACATTCGTCATAGTTATCAGCAAAGAAACTGAAGGCTTCTGATGCCTTTGCTTGTGTCGGAGTTTCGTTCCTGCTAGAATGACAACAAAATACCTTATGTGGCCGAGTGTTTCGGATATTTATGTCAATAGTACCTTGTCTACAGATTCTTAAATGGACAGTCCGTCATTTGACTGTATTGTTGTTTATTTAATTACGCCCAGGCTTATGATTGAGTTTATGATTAACGTGTATTGTAGGACATCGAACTCAAAATTGGGCAAACCAAGAAAAATATTCGCTTCTCACGAAATGTCTGATGTAAAATCATCCTCTAGTAAAAAGATCGCCGGCCGCTGTGGCCGAGCGGGTCTAGGCGCTTCAGTCCGGAACCGCGGGACTGCTACGGTCGCAGGTTCGAATCCTGCCACGGGCATGGATGTGCGTGATGTCCTTAGGTTAGTTACGTTTCAGTAGTTCTAAGTCTAGGGGCCTGATGACCTCAGATGTGAAGTCCCCTAGTGCTGAGAGCCATTTGAACTTTTTTTTTTCTAACTAAAACAGGTTTACTTTGATATATAAAAGGTGAACACATGTCCTTGAATCGTGGGGAACGAATATTTATCTTAATTTATGGCCAATTTTGAGCTAGATGTCCTGCAGTATATGTTAATGACATAAACTCAGTCACTTGAAAATGACATAAAAGGCCGAAACCTGGATCTTAATTAATTAAATAAACAACAACACACTCAAACGGCGGTGTGTTCGTTTAAAAATTATTTTATGACTGTTGCTCGGCAACATAAAAAACTGTCTACAGATTGTTTGGCTACCACATGGCGGGTAAGACATAGAAACCATGCTTAGTTAGATTTTGTATCAGGTTGTTTCATCCTCAGTGCTTAAGATAACTAAAAGAATTCTGTTTGTGGTTAACGCGTTTTTGGAATTCTAAATTTCCAGATTTTTGACGAAATTAGTACTTGACTCTCTGTTCCAGCCATGTTTTCGTGTGACACTATAGTAGGATTGGTATATTTTGTTACCATAGTGTTTCAGAAGCATCTCCACCTTCAGTGTTTGTCTTGAATGTGGATAATTTTTCATTTAGACGTGGTTTTGTGGCTAAGTAATCGGGTTTTGTACTTTATATGTTCGCCAGTCTTCTACCCCATGCTTACTAAATCATATTGAGGTGCCTATTCATATTCCATGTTCACTAAATCATACTGAGATGCCCTTTCGTATTCGCTATCCAATTGTGTTAACATTTGTTCATAGAATGAATAATTATACGTGTAGCTAAATTTTGCCCGTTTTCTGATTTCTAGTTTGTCCTTTGGTGATTTTATGACGTGATTATTTCTGTCTGCCTATATAATCACCACACTATGAAATCGAACGCTGTCTTTCTTTCATGCAGAAAGAGTTCCTATATGGGTAGCAGGGTGCTATTATTTTTATTTTTCGTAGTTTAACGAATTTTCATGATGTGCGTACCTGTTCTTTGTGATGATGTGCGGACTGCGGTAGTTTCAGTAGATTTCAAATGGCTCTGAGCACTATGGGACTTAATATCTGTGGTCATCTGTCCCCTAGAACTTAGAACTACGTAAACCTAACTAACCTAACTAACCTAAGGACACCACACACATCCATGCCCGAGGCAAGATTCGAACCTGCGACCGTAGCGGTCGCGCGGTTCCAGACTGAAGCGCCTAGAACCGATCGGCCACACGGCCGGCACATTTTCACGAATCAGTGACTTTCCGTTTCTCTTAGACTGATACGTGAGACGGTCGCGCATTTGGAAGACATTTTGGTTTTAGTGGGGGCTAGAATCGGCGTGCAGGGTTTCTAAGAGACGTTTGACGGTCCCGTGAGTGCCCGCGTTTATCTGCAAGCGGGTGCTGATGGCTTGATCTTCCCTGAACAGCTTATTGTTAGTGTAAGCTGTCAGAGAAATTTACAATGCATACTGAACTTTCTTTTCAGTTCGCTCACTTAAGGCCAGGTTGTCATTCAAATGAGCCAAAAATAGGCAAAGTTTTTTTGTGACAATGAAAAGACATACAAAGTATCATTTTGGGGACCATGATTGATCATGCATTGAATTTTATTTTGGATACAAAAGAAAAACAATATCGCGCCCGTAGTTATGGTTCGACCAAGGGCCTGCGAGTTTGAAGTACGCAGACTGCGTGCAGTGTAGCCCCTCAGGAGCTATCTGAATCACACAAATTATATGGAAGAATATGACGATTCCGAATTTATATAAAAATTTCGTACTACTATGATGGTCGAAGTAGAGAGGATATAAAATGTAGACTGGCAATGACAAGGAAAGCGTTTCTGAAGAAGAGAAATTTGTTAACATCGAGTATAGATTTAAATGTCAGGAAGTCGTTTCTGTAAGTATTTGTCTGGAGTGTAGCCATGTATGGAAGTGAATCCATGGACGATAAATAGTTTAGACAAGAAGAGAATAGAAGCTTTCGAAATGTGGTGCTACAGAAGAATGCTTAAGATTAGATGGGTAGATCACATTACTAATGAGGAGGTATTGAATAGAATCGGGGAGAAGAGAAGTTTGTGGCACACCTTGAGTAGAAGAAGGGATCGGTTGGTAGGACATATTCTGAGACATCGAGGGATCACCAATTTAGTATTGGAGGGCAGCGTGGAGGGTAAAAATCGTAGAGGGAGACAAAGAGATGAATACACTAAGCAGATTCAGAAGGTTGTAGGTTGCAGTACGTATTGGGAGATGAAGCAGCCTGCACAGGATAGAGTAGCATGGAGAGCTGCATCAAACCAGTCTCAGGAGTGAAGACCACAACAACAACAACAACAACAACAACAACAACAACTATTATTACTACTTGTCGATCTCGTGCTTGAGAAGATGGAGCATATGAATGTAACGTGAAACTATTTCCTAACGTAAAACTTTTTACTTGCGATAGGCCTAATGGGCTTCGTGAAATATTTTCTTACGTAAATGAAGTACATGAAGTGACTGAAATTGTTCTTGCACATAATTATTGTGCGTATATTGCAATTGCTGCAATATTAGAAAGGCCTATTTCATTTTATCTAGCACACAGTGACAAAGTAGACGTAATCAAATCGAGGTCCCGCACCATTCTTGGGTACTATTCGAATTAAGAGCTTTTTCAGTATTAGACAAAGACATTTTGATTTTTGATCCAGCAAAAAGTTTGACGAATTTCGATGAGATAATAGACTCTTACGCAGAAAGGAAGGCACGCCGTGTAAAGCTTTAGCAAGATTAGACAGGAAAAAGTGCTGGGATCTAAGTATTGAAGGAATGTGTACTGCCTTGATTGTCTTTTGTATTTACTGGTTTTATATTTCCTATATTTAATTGTATGTCAAACAAAAGTTTTTAGCTAATAGGCAGATCTTCTGATAAGTTCTTACTCTCTCGGTCACCTATAATCCCACGCACCATTAATTGTAAGTTTTTCGTATGGAGTGTAGGATGTGAGACCGGACGACTGGTAGCAGGGAGAGGCACTACAAGACATTTTAATTTGCGCTTTGCTCGACATAGGTTTGATGGATTCCACTAGAAAACGTACACGTTTCAATTCCACATAGTGAAGTACAGTGACGTACGATAGAACAATAGTGTGTGGAGAGGCGTGGCGCGTCCTATCTCAAACGTTAGTGGGGGAGGCGCCACTATCAAGCTTTTGCCCCCGGTTCGGAAATGTCGTAGATCCGGGGCTAGAGAGAGAGAGAGAGAGAGAGAGAGAGAGAAAGACCATGCACTCGGCGCTGCTGGGACGGCGCTGATGTGTCTGACACGGGGATAGGTCGGCCGCCATAAATTCGCGGGTCGGGAGGTCCACCTCGGACCCCACCGGCGGCGGCGGCAGCAGCAGCAGATGGCTGCAGTGGCAGCGGCCATAAAGCAAGAGCCGGGCCGGCGTGGCCTCAGATAAAACACGGACGCCGCGGCTGGAGTCGTAACTCTACAGCGTCTGCCCTCCGGCTCTGATGGAATACCAAGTGGCTGAGCCACTGGCCGCCGGGCGCTAGCAGCTTGATGTGCGGGGACAATGTGTCTGCCGCCAGCAAATGCCTCTCTCGGGGTGTTACACGAAGAATACGCACTCGCCGCCGTGGTGTTCCTGCTGCTGTAGGAGCGATCAACAACGTGGCGTGTTTCAAAACTGTCTGTTTGCTCAAGCATTCCCAATCTTTGTGGCGTCCAGGAATGAAACTTTTGACTAGTGTTATGTGTAACGATATTGGTCAAAGTTACGTTCGAAAATATAAGATGTTTACTGAATTAATTAAACTTTGCTCTCACGGAGTTCAGTAATAACATACCCTATGTGATCAAAAGTATTCGGACACCTTGCAGAAACTGACTTAAAAGTTCGTGGCGCCCTCCATCGGTAATGGTGTTGGCCCACCCTTAGCCTCGACGACAGCTTACACTCTCGTAGGGATACGTTTAATCATGTGCTGGAACTTTCCTCGGAGCATGACAGTCCATTCTTCACGGAGTGCTGCACTGAGGAGAGGTATCGGTGTCGGTCGGTGAGACTTGGCACGAAGTCGGCGTTCCAAAACACCCGAAAGGTCTTATATAGGATTTAGGTCAGGACTCTGTGCAGGCCAGTCCATTACAGGGATGTTACTGTCGTGTAACGACTCCTCCACACTCTGTGCATTACGCACAGGTGGTCGATCGTGTTGAAAGATGTAATCGCCAAACAACCAGGGGTCCCAGCCCCCTCCATGAAAAACACGAACGCACCATTACACCACCGCCTCCGAATTTTACTGTTGGCACTACACACGCTGCAAGATGACGTTCACCGGTTATCCGCCATACCACACCCTGGCGTCGGACCGAAACACTGTGTACCGTTATTCGTCGCTCCATGCAACGTTTGATCCAAAAAGTTTGATCCAAATATGTTTAAAATTGACGGAAAAGATGCATTATTTCGCTTCGACCATTCTGAATTTTTCTAAGATGAAGTATTCTGCCCTTTTTAACTCTATATAAAAATGAAAAGTGCAGCTAAATTGTAAAAAAAAAAAAACTATACGTGACATGAATGTAGCGTAAAATAGAATTTCTACGACATTGTACAATGTTTGCCCCACTCTGGAGCAAAAATAAATAAGACGATTCAATATGTCACTTGTCAAGTGTCAGGGGCAACTGAAGGACATTACAATAAAAAAACGTGCAAATTTACGGAAATGCAATATACAGGCATAAAGGTGATGTAAAAGTACGTATAGACATACCTTTCGATGCAACTGACACTTCACAGCTGTAGTATTGTCAATAATTTATTATTTACAGAATATGAAAGATACAGTATATGCAACAATACATCTCAGCGTTCTTCCTACCCGAAAGGAGAGTGATGACAATGTTCTTATCAGTCAGCATTGGCAAAAGAAATTGAATTTGTATCTCATTCTTGTAGTATAAAACACCAATAAATCAATTTGTGTTAGATACAACACTGCCTCTTTTTACTTTTTTAACTGATGATTTACTACTAACACGATGAACTCGATGCCTAACTCAAAATGTTAGAGTTTTACACAGTACTGTATGGAATAGGTGTCCCAAAGAGATCTACGTTTTTGCAATGAGAGTAAAAGTAGCGCTATCTATCACTGTTTGGGAATATCATGCTGTCCCTCACAGAGTTACTTAAGAAATCATGACAAAATTAAGACGCGAATATGCTTATGGAACAGAAAAAGCATCAGCAAAAAAAAGACAGAATAGCCCTTCAACTAGCTGAAATGAAAAATTGGAAAAATGCAAAGACGTTCATCGAAAAATTGATTTTCTCATACATCAAATAAAAGAAGCTATGTTTGAACGTGATGGTGTAACCTGCGACGCCGGAGTGTTTTGATGTAAATGCGTATTATTCATACGCATTCGTTGGGCACGTGATGTGATGTATAAACTGAAAATAAAGTATACATTCATCGTTATGATTTGCAACTCCTTCTGTTGGCCGTGTTTGCAGTTAAAATTGTTGGATGTGAGGTCCACAGGTACACACAACAAACCACAATCGCTGTGTTTTGGAGAAGTGAAAAGTGTTTTACTACGTTACTTATGGAAAATACCTGTTATAGTTAAGTGTGCATCAAAGCACGTCAACATGATGCGGAGAATGAAAGTGCTTGCCACACGAAGAAGTGCGGAAAAACGCATATAGGCGTGAAAACATCGCGACGAACTAAATTACGCTCTAGAAGGTAGGTTAACTCCCAGCAAAAACGTTCTCATTGACATCGTTTGGGTGGAGATGGCAAGCTACCTGTAGTAATTAACGCACAAGTTATCCGGAAAATTCATGCACACAAAATGTAAAGGTTGTAAGTAGGCTGTTTAGGTTCTTATATTGGTAACGCCACGGCCACGTAGCGCTCTGTATGAAAATCACTGGCTGCGCTGCGTGCAGTCGGTGGCTGGTTTGCATTGTTGTTGGCTATTGTAGTGTTCAGCAGTTGGCTGTTAACAGCGCGTAGCGTTGCGCAGTTGGAGGTGAGCCGCCAGCAGTGGTGGATGTGGGGAGAGAAATGGCGGAGTTTGAGAGCGGATGATCTGGACGTGTGTCCATCAGAAACAGTACATTTGTAAGACTGGATGTCATGAACTGCTATATATAATATGACTTTTGAACACTATTAAGGTAAATACATTGTTTGTTCTTTATCAAAATCTTTTATTTGCTAACTATGCCTATCAGTAGTTAGTGCCTTCAGTAGTTTGAATCTTTTATTTAGCTGGCAGTATTGGCGCTCGCTGTATTGCAGTAGTTTGAATAACGAAGATTTTTGTGAGGTAAGTGATTTGTGCACCATTCAATCTTTCGACCAACTTTGTTGTATGGGAGCGAAAGCTGGGTCGATCAGGTTACCTTATCAACAAGGTTGAGGTTACGGATATGAAAGTAGCTAGGATGATTGCGGGTACTAGTAGATAGGAACAATGGCAGGAGGGTGTCCACAATGAGGAAATCAAAGAAAAACTGGGAATGAACTCTATAGATGTAGGATGAACAGGCTTAGATGGTGGGGTCATGTTACACGCAGGGGAGGAGCAACGTTACCCAAGAGACTCATGGGTTCAGCAGTAGAGGGTAGGAGGAGTCGGGGCAGACCAAGGAGAAGGTACCTGGATTCGGTTAAGAATGATTTTGAAGTAATAGGTTTAACATTCTGATGTTAAACCTATTACTTCAAAATCATTCTTAACCAATGTTATCACTGAATAGGGTATCATGGAGGAATTTTATAAGGGGGCTATGCTTCAGACTGAACGCTGAAAGGCATAATCAGTCTTAAATGATGATGATGATGATAAGTGATTTGTGAAAGGTATAGGTTAATGTTTGTCAGGGCCATTCTTTTGTAGGGATAATTGAAAGTCAGATTGCGTTGCGCTAAAAATATTGTGTGCCATTTTAGTGTTGATCAGAGTAGGTAAAGAGCGAAATGCGAAATGTCTGAGTACGTTCAGTTCTGCTCAGCTGTTTGAAAATCGAATAACGTAAGGGGTTTACCAGTACAATCATTCACAAATTTTTCTAAGGGGACGTTTCATAAGGTATTTACAAAAAGAAACGATCGGTTGTTTGAACTAAAGATGCACATAATATTACACTCCTGGAAATGGAAAAAAGAACACATTGACACCGGTGTGTCAGACCCACCATACTTGCTCCGGACACTGCGAGAGGGCTGTACAAGCAATGATCACACGCACGGCACAGCGGACACACCAGGAACCGCGGTGTTGGCCGTCGAATGGCGCTAGCTGCGCAGCATTTGTGCACCGCCGCCATCAGTGTCAGCCAGTTTGCCGTGGCATACGGAGCTCCATCGCAGTCTTGAACACTGGTAGCATGCCGCGACAGCGTGGACGTGAACCGTATGTGCAGTTGACGGACTTTGAGCGAGGGCGTATAGTGGGCATGCGGGAGGCCGGGTGGACGTACCGCCGAATTGCTCAAAACGTGGGGCGTGAGGTCTCCACAGTACATCGATGTTGTCGCCAGTGGTCGGCGGAAGGTGCACGTGCCCGTCGACCTGGGACCGGACCGCAGCGACGCACGGATGCACGCCGAGACCGTAGGATCCTACACAGTGCCGTAGGGGACCGCACCGCCACTTCCCAGCAAATTAGGGACACTGTTGCTCCTGGGGTATCGGCGAGGACCATTCGCAACCGTCTCCATGAAGCTGGGCTACGGTCCATCACACTGTTAGGCCGTCTTCCGCTCACGCCCCAACATCGTGCAGCCCGCCTCCAGTGGTGTCGCGACAGGCGTGAATGGAGGGACGAATGGAGACGTGTCGTCTTCAGCGATGAGAGTCGCTTCTGCCTTGGTGCCAATGATGGTCGTATGCGTGTTTGGCGCCGTGCAGGTGAGCGCCACAATCAGGACTGCATACGACCGAGGCACACAGGGCCAACACCCGGCATCATGGTGTGGGGAGCGATCTCCTACACTGGCCGTACACCTCTGGTGATCGTCGAGGGGACTCTGAATAGTGCACGGTACATCCAAACCGTCATCGAACCCATCGTTCTACCATTCCTAGACCGGCAAGGGAACTTGCTTTTCCAACAGGACAATGCACGTCCGCATGTATCCCGCGCTACCCAACGTGCTTTAGAAGGTGTAAGTCAACTACCATGGCCAGCAAGATCTCCGGATCTGTCCCCCATTGAGCATGTTTGGGACTGGATGAAGCGTCGTCTCACGCGGTCTGCACGTCCAGCACGAACGCTGGTCCAACTGAGGCGCCAGGTGGAAATGACATGGCAAGCCGTTCCGCAGGACTACATCCAGCATCTCTACGATCGTCTCCATGGGAGAATAGCAGCCTGCATTGCTGCGAAAGGTGGATATACACTGTACTAGTGCCGACATTGTGCATGCTCTGTTGCCTGTGTCTATGTGCCTGTGTTTCTGTCAGTGTGATCATATGATGTATCTGACCCCAGGAATGTGTCAATAAAGTTTCCTCTTCCTGGGACAATGAATTCACGGTGTTCTTATTCCAGGAGCGTATAATCACTTAACAAAAATGTTCACATTGCAGAATAAATAGAAACGAAAACCCACTGATGATGGCACAGTGGTACTGAAACATGTGTGAGTACTGAGAAAAACGGTGTTTTGCATAACTGGCCGACTTCACATCCAACAATAAAAAATACAGTTTTCAAACGTATCGCGTCGTCTGTTATTTATTTTTCCGTCTTACTGGGCCAAACGTTGTATAATGTAGCAGTAATTCTATTTTTCGCTAAATTCTTGTCATGTATTATAAAAGCAAAAAACATTATAATTTATCTACACTTTTCGTTTCTATATTGTGTTAAAAAGTCACAATATTTCAGTTCCTTAGAATAACATCAAAATGGCCGAAACGAAAAAAATGCTACTCCTTCGTCAATTTTAAACATTATTGGCTCAAACCTTTTTTTGTGAATACAGTCCGCGATAACAAACAACTCCACGTAACGGTTGGAAAACATAATTTGTTTCATAATTCAAAAATCCAAATGTATGAAAAAAATTGTTTAGTGAATTGGATTCATTCACCTAATTCAGAATTCCAAGATACGTTATGAAACAAGTTCACCCCCTTATGATCGATATACGATCGGGTTGAAATTTGATCGTTACCTCCTCCTAACATCGCAAGACACACACACACACACACACACACACACACGAAACGAAAGTTTAAGACTGGGGAGCCAGTTAAGTTTACAACAACAACACAAAAGGCAAAAGAACAACATAAAAACATGACAGTTGAATTCGGAGAGTTATTATTGTGTGCAAGAACCTGGTTAACTGTAAAATCGTTGGTTTCGTTAACCTCTTTGCGATGTGCTACTAACAATTTAAAGGACTTCGGCGCATGTCGTCCAGGTTAGACCTTGTAACCAGTACATAACCGAGGGGAACAGCTGCAGTCTCTGACGTAAGAAGCGGGTGAAATCCTTGTAGCGTGCGGCGGACGTTGTTTGCGACGGCACGCTCGGCGCCCAAATTTCCGGCATCGTTCCCTTTGCAAGTAGGTCAGCGGTGTAATAGCGCACCCCCGAGTCACCTGCTGCCTCGTGTCAGATTCAGTTTATCGCGCGAGATGGATGGAAGTAACAGCCAAATACATTAGGGCCTGGGACTGTAGGGGCGGTGCACACCGAGGCGCACACGTCATTCTTCCTCCGGTCGGCGAGTTGAGTGATGGAACAGCATTGCTAATGGCCGCGGAATTATTCTTGTGGACTGTTTCGGGGTTATGCTGCGTAAGCCAGGTCACCGAGCAGCTTCGCGGAGGCGTGCACCCATCCATTATCCTGTCTGGCTGCTGCCAGCGACGTGGGCGTATAACGTACCTACAGTCCGTGGTGTTTTATTGTGGCACGTGTACCTAATGTTCTGCCATTAATGGAAACAAAGCATCGAATCCGAGGATCAATGCTTACCAATGGGATATAGATAGTTACAACGTGATCGCTGTCGCAAGATTGTTTGTTACTACGTACAACACCGATCGAAATATAAAAAAAATGGTAATAAATTAAAATATCTCTGTAATTAGTCGTTTTCTGAATACCCATAATGTAGTTTAAATGAATTTACATTGCAGAAAAGATGGTCGCCAGCTCCAAAAGCAACAACAAATAAATTTCAGTTAAGGACTGTAATCACTTCGAAATTGTGTAAATGCCACGTGAGAAAACGAAACAGCAAATACACGAAAAGCACACGCGCTAATTTACATGTAAAAGATAGCTCTTCCATGAATAGAAAAGACACCAATTTGGAAAGCAATGATGTTAGTTACCACTACACTACTGGGCATTAAAATTACTACACCACGAATATGACGTGCACTAGACGCGAAATTTAACCGACAGGAAGAAGACGCAGTGATATGCAAATGATTAGCTTTTCAGAGCATTCACACAAGGTTGGCGCCGGTGACGACACCTACAACGTGCTGACACTAGGAGAGTTTCCAACCGATTTCTCATGCACAAAGTGCAGTTGACCCGGGATGCCTGGTGAAACGTTGTTGTGATGCCTCGTGCAAGGAGGAGAAATGCGTACCATTACGTTTCCGACTTTGATAAAGGTTGGATTGTAGCCTTTCGCTAACGGATCGTACAGCCACGTCTCGATCGCTGAGTCAACAGAAAAGGACGTTTGTAAGACAACAACCACCTACACGAACAGTTAGACGACGTTTGCAGCAGCATGGAGTATCAGCTCGGAGACCATGACTGCGGTTACCCTTGACGCAGCATCACAGACAGGAGCGCCTGCGATGGTGTATTCAACGACGAACCTGGGTGCACGAATGGCAAATCGTCATTTTATCGGATGTATCCAGGTTCTGTTTACCGCATCATGCTCGTCGCATCCGTGTTTGACGACATCGCGGTGAACGCACATTGGAAGCCTGTATTCGTCATCGCCACACTGGCGTATCACTCGGCGTGATGGTATGAGGTGTCATTGGTTACACGTCCCGGTCACCTCTTGTTCGCACTGACGGCACTTTGAACAGTGGACGTTACATTTCAGACGTGTTACGACCCGTAGCTCTATCCTTAATTCGATCCCTTCGAAACCCTACATTTCAGCAGGATAATGCACGACCGCATGTTGCAGGTCGTGTACGGGCCTTTCTGGATACAGAAAATGTTCGACTGCTGCCCTGGCCAGCACATTCTCCAGATCTCTCACCAATTGAAAACGTCTGGTCAATGGTGGTCAAGCAACTGGCTCGTCACAATACGCCAGTCACTACTTTTGATGAGCTGCGGTATCATGTTGAAGCTGCATGGACAGCTTTACCTGTACACGCCATCCAAGCTCTGTGTGACTCAATGCCCGGGCGTATAAAGGGCGTTATTACGGCCAGAGGTGGTTGTTCTGGTTACTGATTTCTCAGGATCCATGCACCCAAATTGGGTGAAAATGTAATCACATGTCAGTTCCAGTATAATATATTTGTCCAATGAATACCCGTTTATCATCTGCATTTCTTCTTCGTGTAGCAATTTTAATGGCCAGTAGTGTAATAAGCCATGACTGGCAGCACTTTATGGAAACTGCACTGAGACATCTAACTCATAATTACGCATGTCTGAAAACCTGCTCAATCGTGAACAAAACTGACTGATATTCTTTACATGCTAGTCTGCATATGGCCGTTTTCAAAATAATGCAAAAAACCATTCTTTCATAACAGTTCTGTGTTTAGTACTAAGTACTGAAATTTCTCATAATTCGAGATCCGTAATTGCATTAGACAAAATCTGATAGCAAATATCGCATTCAGTACCATTTATTCCTGAATGGTATTAAATGCGATCCTGGCTATTAAATTTTCCCCAAAATAATGTTACGTTGGCTTATGCACATACTATGATTTACAAAATACAGCACAAAACTTTAAAACTACTTTGAACACAAGAAAGTCATCATACATTTGCTGTAGAAAATGAATTTCAATTGAATCATTTTTAATTTAAGCCGATTGTCTGCAGCAGTAGTGCCATACTATCTGAACCACTGCAGTTACTACAACTTTTGAACACAATAAGTACCCGATTGAAATTAAACTGTAAGTTTAGCTATATTTGGCTTCTTCAGGCTGCTTCGTTCACTTGTGGCCTTCTGGAAGTTTATGAGCGGAGAGTGTAGGACGCTAGTCAAGACAAACGACTCCGCTCAACGAAGTTTCTCTCGATACATTTGTTCTTTGACAGATCACGCCATAATGTTCCAAAATGTTGCTAAGAATCGGGCATCCCAAGGAGACAGCTACAAAAATACTGGCTGGATCTTCCTCTGCGATGCGTTGCTTGTCGTGTGAAGTAATGCTCACTATGAAACCCATTACTGGCGACAGGTTCTTCTTGCCTGCGTGAGCAGCTTGAATAAATTTGGGCCACACAGTGTTCCTCATTAATTCTAATTTCCTCTTGCGACCACGTAATGTGCCCACGTACTTCTTCGCCCACTTATAATTTGCCTGGCCAAATACTGTAGCATTTTCGACGTAAACACTCTGGAATTTTCGCGCCAACACATACGTCTGTCCCGCACCACATACGCTTTGCATCTACATACATCAAAGAAAGGTTTGCATGACCTCGGTTCCGAGACTTCCTGAACCTGTACAGGAAATTGGAACAGAGATCAACATAAACATCTGTGATGCACAGACAGTAGCAGAGCCAGGATGGGGACGGTGTAGGCACATTTATTTGGTCCAAGCCTTGTTGACACAAGTTTATTTAAAAAAATGGCTCTGAGCACTATGGGACTCAACTGCTGTGGTTATCAGTCCCCTAGAACTTAGAACTACTTAAAGCTAACTAACCTAAGTACATCACACACATCAATGCCCGAGGCAGGATTCGAACCTGCGGCCGTAGCAGTCGCACGGTTCCGGACTGCGCCCCTAGAACCACAAATTTATTATTTAACAATAATGGGTTATACATCCAAGTTAATACAATTAACAGTTTAAAAGGAAAATTTTAGCAATAAAAATTTATTAAAAGAAAACACTCTAGAAGAACATGCAGCCCCATTCTGAAACATTACATAAAGGTACTGTTAGTAAAGGGTATATTATATCGTACAATAGTGCAACATGTACAGATAATAATTACACCAGAAAAAATAATGAACTTGTGATTTGTACTACATGTAAATCAAGCCTTAAAAAAAATCCAATTTGGCAAGAGTGCAACAAATTCCCTACTAACTGCTTAAAAAAAATGTGGCAATGATAGCTTTTTTTTTTTTTTTTTTTTTTTTTTACCTCCTGATTTCACTTAAGCTTACGTAAACCCTACACAAATGTCACTTATTTTTCTCTCACGTGACATCAGTTCACCTTTCGTGACAAATACACAAAATTTCTAAATTATTTTATATCAGTTAAGTAAACTACAAGACAGAAATAACATTAACGACTGCTGACATAAGTAAACACTGTCAAGTTTTCAATTTCACGACGGTTGTGTTATCTAGCAAATTTTTATTTAAATACTCCCCCCATGTGTTCCAAAATCAATTCAGTCAGTCTCGAGAAGAAACACAACTTAATACACAAATATGGCAATATCAAGAAATAGATGGGTTTATCCGAAGCAATATTAGTAGAATTAAGAAATATGCAATTTAAACTCACCAATTTTAACAAAGTCTAATGTAATAACAATTGGGGCAGAACCTTCATAAAATGATCGATGATAGTGGATACCGTGCTATACACTACGAAACAAATTAAGCAATATTCACAGTAGACACCTGGCACCTGATGATATTCTCTGAAGTATTTGAAATCACGAAAATGGCCACAAGTACCAACCACATACTAAAGTAATAATCATTAAGTATAATAAAAGTATATGAAAATTTCGGCCTTAGCCAGGTGACGAGAACCACACCGATGCAGTTTCCTGTTGCACTCGAGTGCTAGGGCCCAACAAACAGCAGCTGGTCATGGAGAACCTCGCTAAGCAAGCGAGCATTCCGTCCTCCCCACATGCTCGCAAACAGCCACACTCATCGCAGTCCTTAATCGGCAGGCACCAGTTGACTTCCCCGGCGCTTCCGTCCTGTCGTCATATCCTGACCGAGCCGTCCTCCACAAAACTGTGGCTTCGCGCACCAGCGCCAACAGCGCTCAGCGATCACGCCCCCTATCGCTGCGGCGAAAACAAGTGAATAATCTCGCGGGTAAATCAAATGAAGCTGAGCCTTGACAAGGCTCAACAACATATCCGCCCTTTCCCAGGTAGGGAATCACTTCTTTAAACCCATCGTCAACATCAAAGTAGAGCAGAGAGAGAGACAGAGAGAGAGAGACAGAGAGAGAGAGACAGAGAGAGAGACAGACAGAGAGAGAGAGAGAGACAGACAGAGAGAGAGAGACAGACAGAGAGAGAGACAGACAGAGAGAGAGACAGACAGAGAGAGAGACAGACAGAGAGAGAGACAGACAGAGAGAGAGACAGACAGAGAGAGAGACAGACAGAGAGAGAGACAGACAGAGAGAGAGACAGACAGAGAGAGAGACAGACAGAGAGAGAGACAGACAGAGAGAGAGACAGACAGAGAGAGAGACAGACAGAGAGAGAGACAGACAGAGAGAGAGACAGAGAGAGAGAGAGAGAGACAGAGAGAGAGAGAGAGACAGAGAGAGAGAGAGAGAGACAGAGAGAGAGACAGAGACAGAGAGAGAGACAGAGACAGAGACAGAGACAGAGAGAGAGAGAGAGAGAGAGAGAGAGAGAGAGAGAGAGATCACTGTCTCCCCTACGCTCGACGACGTTGGCTGAACTGGAGTCGATGGTGGTGGTAGTGGTGGTGGTGGTGGTGGTGGTGGTGGTGGTATAGTCTGGCTGTAAACTCAAGGGCGAGCAGCGCTTCTGGTGGAGGAAGTGCCTTTACCCGGAAGAACTCTGCCACTGGCCTATAGGGCCACCCAAAATCAGTTGCCCGTTACCTGTCTAGCGGTGTAGTTCGGCGTGCAGTGATATACGTCGTTTCTGTTCGTGGGATCTTAGTTGCCAGTGTCAGTCAGTTGACTTTGTGTGCTCACTGATACACTCTTGGAAATGGAAAAAAGAACACATTGACACCGGTGTGTCAGACCCACCATACTTGCTCCGGACACTGCGAGAGGGCTGTACAAGCAATGATCACACGCACGGCACAGCGGACACACCAGGAACCGCGGTGTTGGCCGTCGAATGGCGCTAGCTGCGCAGCATTTGTGCACCGCCGCCGTCAGTGTCAGCCAGTTTGCCGTGGCATACGGAGCTCCATCGCAGTCTTGAACACTGGTAGCATGCCGCGACAGCGTGGACGTGAACCGTATGTGCAGTTGACGGACTTCGAGCGAGGGCGTATAGTGGGCATGCTGGAGGCCGGGTGGACGTACCGCCGAATTGCTCAACACGTGGGGCGTGAGGTCTCCACAGTACATCGATGTTGTCGCCAGTGGTCGGCGGAAGGTGCACGTGCCCGTCGACCTGGGACCGGACCGCAGCGACGCACGGATGCACGCCGAGACCGTAGGATCCTACACAGTGCCGTAGGGGACCGCACCGCCACTTCCCAGCAAATTAGGGACACTGTTGCTCCTGGGGTATCGGCGAGGACCATTCGCAACCGTCTCCATGAAGCTGGGCTACGGTCCCGCACACCGTTAGGCCGTCTTCCGCTCACGCCCCAACATCGTGCAGCCCGCCTCCAGTGGTGTCGCGACAGGCGTGAATGGAGGGACGAATGGAGACGTGTCGTCTTCAGCGATGAGAGTCGCTTCTGCCTTGGTGCCAATGATGGTCGTATGCGTGTTTGGCGCCGTGCAGGTGAGCGCCACAATCAGGACTGCATACGACAGAGGCACACAGGGCCAACACCCGGCATCATGGTGTGGGGAGCGATCTCCTACACTGGCCGTACACCTCTGGTGATCGTCGAGGGGACACTGAATAGTGCACGGTACATCCAAACCGTCATCGAACCCATCGTTCTACCATTCCTAGACCGGCAAGGGAACTTGCTGTTCCAACAGGACAATGCACGTCCGCATGTATCCCGTGCCACCCAACGTGCTCTAGAAGGTGTAAGTCAACTACCCTGGCCAGCAAGATCTCCGGATCTGTCCCCCATTGAGCATGTTTGGGACTGGATGAAGCGTCGTCTCACGCGGTCTGCACGTCCAGCACGAACGCTGGTCCAACTGAGGCGCCAGGTGGAAATGGCATGGCAAGCCGTTCCACAGGACCACATCCAGCATCTCTACGATCGTCTCCATGGGAGAATAGTAGCCTGCATTGCTGCGAAAGGTGGATATACACTGTACTAGTACCGACATTGTGCATGCTCTGTTGCCTGTGTCTATGTGCCTGTGGTTCTGTCAGTGTGATCATGTGATGTATCTGACCCCAGCATTGTGTCAAAGTTTCCCCTTCCTGGGACAATGAATTCATGGTGTTCTTATTTCAATTTCCAGGAGTGTATAATTCAGTATGCGGAAGTGATGGATAATAAAAAAAAAAAAACGGCTCTGAGCACTATGGGACTTGACATCTGAGGCCATCAGATTCGAACCTGTGACGGTAGCGGTCGTGTGGTTCAGACTGTAGCGCCTAGAACCGCTCGGCCAGATGGATAATCGCCCTGCATTGCAAGAAAATGTGCAGAATACGAAGAAGAGGAGGTATTTGCGGAGTAACGCGCGTTCGATCGTCTCTAACGTTATTACAGCGTGTGTTAAGGAGGCGACACAAAAGGAACTGTTGGCTAATATTACCAATCCCAATCAAAGTACTGCAGTTTATGCAAACGTCAGCCTTGCCACAATAGGATGCATACGGAAGGAACGAGAAAACAAGGCGCATGGCTTACTGGAATCACTGCAAAGGAAAACTAACATTTTAGGGAAGAAACCCATCGTTATACAGTTTCACAAAATCGGTCATTCGACAAACGATGAAGGACTTTTACATAACCAAAAAATAGTGCCCACACTACGGAAATTACTACCGCCGTGAAACAAACAATACATTTTCCTTGATAGAAAGATGTTTTACACAAGATATTGCATGAAATGGGATTTACCTGGAAATACTTTTCAGACATGTTTACGAAGACAGTGCCAATCGAACTAGTGCGAATCGAACTAATACAACACACGAAATTATAAATTTCTGATTACTTTTTAAACACTTTTCGTGTTGCTAGAATTGTTAAGTTTCAATGCAGCCCTTGAAAGAAAACTTCTGCCTTCAAGCAGAAACACAAAGTAAGAACAAGTCTTAAATTCTACAGATTGATTGAACTATATCTGTTTCGTCTTACGAATAGAGGAACATACATTCACGTGAATAGGCATTTGGTTTTATGTTTGTAGTAGAATCCTGACTTCCGTTCTTATGTTAATATTATCTACTTTATAACATTGTGTTTCGAAAGAATCTATCGTATTTTGTTTTCCTTACACTCTTAACGCAGTTGTCAAAAATAAACACAGCCGGGACGTATCTGTACACGGCCTCGCCACAGATTTAAAGCGCGCGCCTACGTTGTGAAACAGCCTGTAGAAGCGCCCTGTGACGTAGCAGGGTAGGCAGCGTGGGGACTCGCTCGCTCGCTCTTCAGTTTACCGACAGACTATGCGTTGCAGCGGTAGCGGGTGTGTCCCGCTCCGGGCCCAATACGGTAGGGTACGCCTCACCCCCACCTTCCTCCATCCGGCTGGCTGCCTGACGTGGTCACGTCTGGCCCGGGCCGGCCATTTCCATGGCGACGCGTCGCGGGGCACCGCCCGTGCAGCCGGTAGGCGCCGGGTCAAAGGTCAGCCGGGGGCGGTGGCGCACAGTGGCGCGGTCTAGAATAGAGGCGGGAGGGGGCAGGGAGGGAGAGCGGCGCACTGCACCCCCCGCCCTCTACACCCCCCCCCCCCCCCCCCGAGTTGTCCGAATCCAGGTCACACGGGGCGGGGGTGGGAGGTTCGCTGTGTGACTCACACATCGCGCCCTGGCGAGCTGCCCAGTCTTCCATCTCCATCTCTCCTGCTCTAGGGACGGAGTGTAAGACTGCAATTTACACCTGTGCGTGGAAGCGACTGTGCTCGCCCCCACACGCGGGCAGAGGCACGTGTGTTGATGTTACCTCGTCGACAAAATGTGCATACGAGTTAGTGCACTTACACGTAAATTCAATCACGCGCGCCACTCCAGTGTCTAACATTCTGCGTGGTGTCTGTTTCTTCTAAGTCGTGTCTCCCTACCACTTTAGCCCAACGACGCTCTGAGCGAGTTTTTTAGGGAATTGACTAGTTTGAACCTGGGACCTGTTGAGGGTAAGGAGACGCCAGACCACACATGACGCATAGAGTTCAGAAGAGTTCAGTGAGACTAGCGATGTTATAATCAAATACTTAATGATTTCAGCGACAGCTCTACTGCACTCCCTGTACAAGAATCTTACTACTAACTAAATTTAGTGGAAGGGGATCAAGGCTTTCCTATTTTTAGTTAGCTGGTAAAATAACGCCATGAAAGTAGTTAAGTTTACCATTGGAAAATATATTCTACTCACAAAACCATTGTTTACAAACTGTACTATTGATAAAAGGAAATATTTTAATACAGGATGATAGAAACCAACTGCGTTCAACAAAAATGTTCAAAAATGGCTCTGAGCACTACGGGACTCAACTGCTGTGGTCATCAGTCCCCTAGAACTTAGAACTACTTAAACCTAACCAACCTAAGGACATCACACACATCCATGCCCGAGGCAGGATTCGAACCTGACCGTAGCAGTCGCACGGTTCCGGACTGCGCGCCTAGAACCGTGAGACCACCGCGGCCGGCAACAAAAATGTGAACGAATATTCCTTGAATGGGTTTCCAAGTTCTACAATGGATCGAAGGATGACCTATGCCATATCACTTCTATAATCTAGGTTTAAATGAAGTTTCATAAAAAAGAAAACTATCAAAAATGGTCTACAGTGACCCTCAATTATCTTTAATTACTTATGTAACTTGTAAATTACAGTGGTTGATGTGGCTTGTCAATAAGTATAGCAGAAAAATCATCGCGTTTCAGATTTTTAACTTCTAATAACAAATGTGAATACCACGAAGTTTAATTGACGATCGACACTAGTATTACGTAAAAAGGGGATGTAACAGATGAGACTTCTGCAGTTCTGAGTGAAGCCTTATGACTTGTGCGGCATCGCGTGCGTTCAGTACCTTGTCGTATGTTAGGCAGCGTTAGGGGGCGGCAGGCGGCTCAGCTCCACACACCTCGCCGTCTCGGAAGCAACTCTTTCTAACTTCTCCTTACTACAATTTAGAAATTGGTTTTAGAAAAGCTATCTGGCTGTGTTTTCAAATGACCAATCAGGGTCTCAATGTTAACCTTAAGCTCCACCTACAAAACTTCTGTCTGTCCAATGAGAAACGTTATACTTTTCGTGGTGGGTCAATGTTTTCAATATTTGCAACGTAACAGAGACGCGTATAGTCTCACGCGAAAACTTTCAGCTGGTGTGGCCCTTTTAATGTTATCATAAGATCTATACTGTTCTTCTGGAGGGCTCCATCTTTTAACGTGGACAGGGGGGTGGTCTTGGCGGTCGCCTACCGACGTGGGCGTCCTTCCTTTATCGTAGGGCCTCCTAGCCTACACGATTCTGCTCTCGGCTTCTGTTCTCGTTTCTCCCCTCGGAACTGCGTCTGTTTCACGCTGGGAAGGTATAACATGCATTTAGGCGTTCTTGTGTTAGTCTGAGGTATTCCATTTGCTCAATCGTTGATCGTATTATTTTGGTTGATTTAATGTCAGGATTTATTCGGAACTATGTGAGACACTGTCGGATTTGCTATGTCAGGGTTTTCATGGAAGGTGTTGGATTTGCCTGATACCTTACAAGTGATGAAGCTGCAGTTGCAGGTTAATTGCGCTTTTGTGGCTGGTCAGCGTACAATGGGTTTATCGGAGCCAGCCACGTGTGCTAGCCATGTGCAGTAGCGAGGCTGCATCGTAGACATACGCCCACTATTACTTATGAGGCTTACAGTAAGGAACGAAAGACTTGAAAGTAAATTTTATTTATCTCGCAAAGATGATACTTCCAATGTTGGATGATAAATACCAGAGAGGTTTGTGAATATGTATATAACAAATCAACCAGCTTTTAAGCTCCTTCAGCTTATACAGCGCGCGTGGTGTGAGGCGCCATGTCACGGACTGCGCGGCCCCTCCCGCCGGAGGTTCGAATGCTTCTTCGGGCGTGTGTGTGTGTGTGTGTGTGTGTGTGTGTGTGTGTGTGTGTGTGTGTTGTTCTTAGCATAAGTTAGTTTAAGCAGTGTGTAAGTCCAGGGACCGATGACCTCAGCAGTTTGGTCCTTTAACAATTCACAGCCGGTCATTGTGGCCGAACGGTTCTAGGCAGTCTGGAACCTGGCGACCGCTACGGTCGCAGGTTCGAATCCTGCCTCGGGCATGGATGTGTGTGATGTCCGTAGGTTAGTTAGGTTTAAGTAGTTCTACGTTCTAGGCGACTATTGACATCAGATGTTAAGTCCCATAGTGCTCAGAGCCATTTGAACCATTTTTAAGAGATCACACACATTCGCACAGCTTATACAGGGCGTTCGGAAATTCGCGTGACAAACTTGTAGAGGTGGGTGAGTACATAATATTTCGATTAGGAACACATGTCCCAAACGTAACATTTTCGTTCGACGACAGTTTCAGTTCAGATGTTTAACTATTACACCTTTTCGTTTTGTAAATAAAAACCACCTTTTCTCGCTGCACTGTAATCTGTTTGTCCCAGATGCGTTAGCCATATTTACTTTTTCTTTTTTTTTTGCTCTAAGGCATTTTCAGTGGGATAGTTTGTTGCTTCAAATGGCTCTGAGCACTATGGGACTTAGCATCTGAGGTCATCAGTCCCCTAGAACTTAGAACTACTTAAACCTAACTAACCTAAGGACATCACACACATCCATGCCCGAGGCAGGAATCGAAACTGCGACCGTAGCGTTCGCGCGGTTCCAGACTTAGGTGCCTTGAACCGCTCGGCGATAGTTCGTTGGCATCTGCGTTTCCTCTCATCTCTCATCTGATCTGGAAGATCCCTTAGAGTAAGAAATAAGTAGAAAAGGCGAAACGCGTCTTGGACAAATAAATTATAGTGATGCAAGAAAAGGCGGTATTCATTTACAAAACAGAATGTTTCTGAGCTTACTGCTGAGGATGGCCATGAAAACAAATGTCTCACGCGCTTTTGCTTGAGGAATTGAAGTAGGTGGGTCGCAGTACAATTAATAGATAACAGTTCGAAAGGAAACATAACGAAACATCGATTTATCGCTTAAGCACATTTATTCGTATGAACACGTGAACATTACGAGCTTACATTATTTCAAAACATAAAAGAAGCCAGCATTCTGAATGTACAGAACAGTACTAATGGTCAAGTGACCATCTGACGTAGTACACGTCATCCTGTCAATCCTCTTACTTACGAGGACAAGAAATCCTACAGATTTCTTTTTCCTCCAGTAGACGTAGACACATTACACACCTGAAGGTGAAACCGTCGCAGAACTGAAACGGGCGTTCCCGGACATAGGTTCCTTTCAAAATATTTTGTAGTCTCTCCCCTCTACAACTCCTAGAAGCTTTTTGCGCTTATTTCCGAACACCTTGTATTACCTGTATATGCTCGTATGTTTGCTTCACTAGGAAAGCTCGTAGACAGAAGCATTGAAAGTCTTAAATGACTCGACATTCTGTTGTTGCTCTGATAAGGTCAATTCGCTAGCTAGGTCGCTTGCGTTGGGAGCTGAAATTTGTGTAGCATAGCGGGGGCAGTTTCTATATTATGTGGATCTGCAGCATTTGAGGATAGGTCCTAAAGTTATCGAAATTGAATAGAAATAAAAGACCTACCTCAGTGAAAATATTTTTATTTTTCAGTATAGTCTCCTTGTACACCAGTGCCCTTTGACCATCCATGTTCTAATATCTCGATTCTATCTCAAAAATTACATTCCTTCAGGCCTGCAAAATATCAATAAACTTCCGCTGTCATTTCGTCCGTTCGAATAGAATCTCCGTCTACCGAGTAAAGTTCTGAATTTGGGAAACATCCGGAAGTCTGAAGAACCCAATTTAGGCGAATGAAGCTGATGTGGCAACAATTTTTGTCATAGTTCACGTATTTTTGCCATGGCAACGACTCTTCTGTGTGTGTGGAGGGGGGGGGGGGAGGGTGTTGCAGTTTCTTGATGAATGACGACTTTCTTCCTTGCCAAATCTGGCCTTTTCGCGTACCTTGTTGTGAACTTGGGCGTTCACTTTCATAAAAATATCTCTACCGCTGAAAAGGATTAACAAAAGGTGTCCTGGTAAGGCAGATGCATGGGTTCTAGGGTAGTATTTGCTCAAAAGCGTTAAAGCAGGCTTTTTTGTTTGTTAAATTTCCGCCCATAAACAAAAACAGAGAAGTGTGGTTTAGTGATATTGAAGTGACTTACTATTTCCCGTACTGTTTGAGTACTTAAGATGGCAAACGTAACTTTCTACAGCGCTCATGCAAATGTGGAAGCAGGCAGTTGAATTATAAGCGCGATTTCACTGTTCTTCCATCTGCTCTCGTCGGCGAAAACTGTTTGTGATGAAAAGCGGCTCGTAAAGGAACCATGACGATTTCGCCACATCAAGGGCCTCAGAACCAATCCTCTTCTTCAACATGTGTACTTTGGAAGCGCGAACGAAGGCTTTTTATTTTGTTGATGTTGCCTTTGCTCTCTCCGGGTCGTTCTTATTCGTGAAGAACTGTGGACAGTCCTGTCGTTTTATTCTTCCTCAACCTGAGGAATTAAACAACCAGAAAAATACTATTCTAATTCCGTGTGTTTTTGGTCAGACAGATAATCCAAACGGTTTACGGAAAGCCATATTTAAATGCGTTCGAAAACTGAATCTTTTAAGTGGGAGACATGGTATAACGAAACCGTCAACCGCATACGGACGCATCACAGTTGCACGTGGGGAGACTCCTGCGGGTTAGCCGGTTCGAATTCTGGTGGTGGAAGAATTTTCACTGCCCATATCTGGCCGGCAAGGGAAGGACGAGACGAGCGTCCTGGATTAAATTCCAAACCTGTCCGCGCTGTCCCATGGAGTGTGGTCACATCACACTGTTGGTGGTGATCCGTCCACAGGGCAGGAACTTAAACCTGGCCGCACCCTTGTAAATCAGTTAAAGCTCAGAAGTGCCCCGTAATACTACACAAGGCATTTGTTGTAACAGAACAGCCTGTGGAAATGATAGCCTTGAGATGCTTGAGAGTATTTTAGAAGACATAAACAAAACTCCACTGCTAATGGCAAAGCGTAGCACAGTATTTATGGGTAATCGTAATTTCCCGTTCCCCTGTGTTGGGTGAACTGAATTCCAAACTAATGTTTTGTTGTTGTTTTTGTCTTCCGTTTGAAGGCTTTTTTGATGCGGGTCTTTAGGCGTAGCGCCGTATAACGATCCTGCCTTGGAGGCGATTAAGTGGGAGATGTGTCTCAGAGCTGGAGAGTGACAGATGGTGACGCGAGACTGGACGCGCACGTAGTTTACGTATCAGCCGATAGAGGACAATATTGGATAGGGGGACTGTGACTTTAGTTTCGTTTGTGCCCACTAGGGTGCACTAAAGTAATAGAATGTTTTTCTTAAACTGTTCTAGTATTTTCACAAAGTGTTATTTCTTTTTGTGTATGCAAAATGTTATAAATGTGTTTTAGCAGTATGAATGATGCGTGGGTGTGGTTTAAGGTTAATATGAACATAATTGTTTAACGAATTATGTAGTAGGATTTAGTGTGGGAACATTTCGAAGAAGTATGGATGTGGACAAAGGGGATTTTTGTAGAATAGATTTGTAAAGTAAGTTTATGGTAAAGGAAAAGTTAATTCAGGTATAAATAACAATAGTAAATAACTTTATACATAAACAAAAAATTAAATAATTACGTCGGTAAAAAGTGCAGTAGTTAGGTTTACTATTTTGCAATTGGTTATTGATGAAAAGCGCGGATTGACGCGGGAGAATGTTTTCTTATTGGCTGTAGAGTAAACTAATCATTGGTAAAGCAATATTTTTCGCGCGCCTTTATCTGCTGACAGAAAAGTCTTTGAGTATTGTAGAGGAGGGTCGAATCCTAGCCATGAAAGAGATCGGACGTGTGTAGTAGTAGTAGTTCCGATGGAAATGGTAAATTGCCGGATGTAGCAGTGTTTCATTCATCAAAAGTGTTGGAAAGTGACGGCATAATTATTCCGGTGTGTGTGTAGAAATTTCGGAATTTTTAAGTGAATTTTGTGACGAGAAAAGACATATTCCGCGTGGCGTATTGAGCAGGTCGGTGGCTAAAAACTGTGACTGTATTGGGTACCGACAGACTTAATATTTGGCGAGCATTCTCAATCAAAGCTATTACGTTTTCGGGAAATGCAACACCATAAACTTGCTAACGTGAGTGAAAGGAATTGTGAGTGACTGTGTTAAGTCTAGCACGGGCTTGGCAGTGATACTTGTTCACCTAAGTTTCAGAATATATTAAATGAGGACAAAATTTCCAAACTTTCATTTCGTGTTTCTCCCGAAACGTAGATTAGTGACTTTAATTGCAGCCTGGTTCGCGTCGAAGTGCAGTAGGTTTCGCTCGGCTTTCCTACTGATGATCTGCTGAGACACTGTTCACAGGTAGGTGCAGGTTCGTCGTAAAAGGACGGAAAGAACCGCGTCGCCGCAGTCTCAACACTAACCTATCCTGTGCAAGCCTCTTCATCTTTTCCTAACTATTGCAATCCATTTTCATTTGAAGGTGTATTAAAGCCTTGATCTCCTCCTGCTGTTTCAGCACCCTACCTTCCCCCTCTCCCCTCCATTATCAAACTGACGGATTTCCTGATGCCTCAGAATGCGTCCTATCAACCAATTGCTTTACTCAAGGTGCACCACAAATTTCTTTCTTCCTCGAATTCGGTTCATTACGTCTTCGTTAGTTAGTGGATCCCCTCTATTTTTCAACATTCCCCTGTAGCACCACACTTAGAAAAATATTCTCTTCTTGTCTAAACTGCTTACCTTCCAGTTTCGTTCAACGCTGCACTCCTGCCAATAATATTCATAAAAGACTTCCTAACGCTTAAATTTATATTCGAAGATAACAAATTTTTCATTGCGTTCTTGTTAACGCCGGTTTACATTTTATATCTTCTCTATTTCGGTCGTCTTCAGTTATTTACACACCAAACTAACAAAACTGAGATACTTAAACTAATCTGACTCCCTCAACATTACTTGAGTTTGACTACAATCCATTATCAAATGTTCCAACGTATGTGAAATCTTATGGGACGTAACTGCTAAGGCCATCAGTCCCTAAGCTTACACACTACTTAACCTAAATTATCCTAAGGAGAAACACACACACCCATGCCCGAGGGAAGACTCGAACCTCCGCCGGGACCAGCCGCACAGTCCATGACTGGAGCGCCTGAGACCGCTCGGTTAATCCAGCGCGGCAATCCATTATCATTTGTTTTACTTACGTTGGTGTTCGTATTATAACCTGTATTCAAGACGCAATCTGTTACGTTAACTATTCTCCGGTGGGCTTTGAAGTCCACAGTGAGATTTGCACTCTGCAGCGGAGTGTGCGCTACTCTTAAACTTGCTGGCAGATTAAAACGTTCTGTCGACGGAGGGTCGAACTCGGGACCTCTGCCTTTCGCGGGCAAATGCACTACCGACTGATTTACCCAAGCACGACTCACGACTCGTCCTCACAGCTTTGCTTCTGCGATTACCTAATTTCCTACCTTCCAGGAGAACTTCCATGAAGTTTGGAATGTAGAAAAGTTGGTACTAGTGGAAGTAAAGTGGGTCGTGAGTCCTGCTTGGGTAGCTGTGTCTTCGGCACTCATCCCACCTCCGAAGTCGCACATCGGTCGTTTCTTTTTGGAATACAGCCAAAATGCACCGAGCTCCCCGGGGCCACGAAGACGACCACCAGCGACATTTACCGCCTTCTCCGAGCGTACCCACCCCAAAACCCCTTCGAAGCACATCACCCCCATATTTCATGACCTACAGTTTCGAAAACGATCCAGCAACCATACCACACCACATATACCACCGCGACGTGGTGCCTTCTCGCCAACGGCAAATACCTTAAAAGACACGAACTGCATCACATCGCGCTGTGCCTCAAATGCAATGTCGAAGATACAGATTTACACCGTTTTGAGTGTGGGACAGAAGGAGCTGTATGGACCCTCGTACAGGAGATTGTGGCCTTCTACCTCCGAGTACCCCCACATGACGTCTCTCCTACCATGCTGATAGACACTGGCAGAACCTCCTTCCCGTTGTCTAAGTGGCACACCATCACGTGGATGAGTGGCACGGCTATCAACTACCTGTTCCGGGACGACATAGTTGATCTGGTGGACTTCTGGACACGTCTCCAAGTACACCGCCACACCCTTCGCCGGTATCGAAAGTATCGGGCCACTTCCGCGAACTATTTACAGAGTATTTTCGCCAAGCCACCTCGCAGCTGGAACATCGACGAAGAGTGCCAACCAAGACTGTACAATCCCACGATCCCCTTCCAATGATAGAATGTACGCCCCCCTCCCAACGACAGAATGTACCTTGTCCTTACGGCGCGACAGGTGGAGCATGGCGCAGCGTCTTTTCCTTATCTCTTTCACTTCCCTTGTCTGTTCGTCTTCTTTTCCTTACACACCTGTTTATTAACGGATGGCTCTATGTCTGCAGCCTGTTTGTTTTTCTTCTCTCATGCGCCCTGTTTAAAATAAACAAACAAATAAAAAAATAAAAAAATGTGATGTTGAGAAAGTATATTTATGTTTTCAAGAAATATTGTTCATTTTATGAAGAAAATCGTCTTTATTTTCAGACAATACGGATTTTAAAAAATATATACAATTAGGGAAAGGTCCCGAGTTCGAATCTCGGTACGGCACACAGTTTTAATCTGCCAGGAAGTTTCGTTCAAATGGCTCTGAGCGCTATGGGACTTAACATCTGAGGTAATTAGTCCCCTAGAACTTGTTGTTGTTGTTGTCTTCAGTCCTGAGACTGGTTTGATGCAGCTCTCCATGCTACTCTATCCTGTGCAAGCTGCTTCATCTCCCAGTACCTACTGCAACCTACATCCTTCTGAATCTGTTTAGTGTACTCATCTCTCGGTCTCCCTCTACGATTTTTACCCTCCACGCTGCCCTCCAATGCTAAATTTGTGATCCCTTGATGCCTCAAAACATGTCCTACCAACCGATCCCTTCTTCTAGTCAAGTTGTGCCACAAACTTCTCTTCTCCCCAATCCTATTCAATACCTCCTCATTAGTTACGTGATCTATCCACCTTATCTTCAGTATTCTTCTGTAGCACCACATTTCGAAAGCTTCTATTCTCTTCTTGTCCAAACTAGTTATCGTCCATGTTTCACTTCCATACATGGCTACACTCCAAACAAATACTTTCAGAAACGACTTCCTAATACATAAATCTATACTCGATGTTAACAAATTTCTCTTCTTCAGAAACGCTTTCCTTGCCATTGCCAGTCTACATTTTATGTCCTCTCTACTTCGACCATCATCAGTTATTTTACTTCCTAAATAGCAAAACTCCTTTACTACTTTAAGTGTCTCATTTCCTAATCTAATTCCCTCAGCATCACCCGATTTAATTTGACTACATTCCATTATCCTCGTTTTGCTTTTGTTAATGTTCATCTTATATCCTCCTTTCAAGACACTGTCCATTCCGTTCAACTGCTCTTCCAAGTCCTTTGCCGTCTCTGACAGAATTACAATGTCATCGGCGAACGTCAAAGTTTCTACTTCGTCTCCATGAATTTTAATACCTACTCCAAATTTTTCTTTTGTTTCCTTTACTGCTTGCTCAATATACAGATTGAATAACATCGGGGAGAGGGTACAACCCTGTCTCACTCCTTTCCCAACCACTGCTTCCCTTTCATGCCCCTCGACTCTTATTACTGCCATCTGGTTTCTGTACAAAGAACTTAGAACTACTTAAACCTAAGTAACCTAAGGTCGCGCGGTTCCACATTTCGAAAGCTTCTATTCTCTTCTTGTCTAAAGTATTAATTAAAAAAAAAGTTCAAGTGGCTCCCAGCATTATGGGACTTAAAATCTGAGGTCATCAGTCAACTAGACTTAGAACTACTTAAACCTAACTAACCTAACGACATCACACACATCCATGCCCGAAGCAGGAGTCGAACCTGCGACCATAGCAGCCTCGTGGTTCCGGACTGAAGCGCCTAGAACCGCTCGGCCACACTGGCCGGCGCCAGAAAGTTCCTCAGATGTCATTTCACGTCTCTATCAGAATTACGATGTTCTTGGGAAACCTTCAAACTTTTTATTTTTTTCTTCCCTGAACGTTAACTCCATTTCGAAATTTCCCCCTATTTTTCCTTTACACCTAGCTCAGTGTGCCATTGTGCACATTGATGGCAACCATTCAGCCATCTCCAGACGAATGTTTCACGCAGCGTAAAACACACCAGCCGAAATATACGAGATGTCGACACCACCCGGACGCTACCCCGAAACCTCGTGGAGTACTCGTTTACGCCAGAAAAACTGCGAGAATCGCGTGAGGAAATGCTGAGGTAGGGCAGTGGCCGGGTGTCGCATCTGGAGCTCGCCGGCTGACGGGGCCAGGAGCGGCTGTGGCGGCGGCGGCTGTGGCGGCGGCGGCGGCGCGCCGGGAATGTGCGGCTGTCGACCGTGATTTACACGCTGCGCTGCGCCGCGGCCGGCCGAGATAGCATCGGCCGGAATCCGGTGCCATTGTGCGGAGCGGCCAGCGTCCAGCGCCGCATCCGCCGTCCGCGGCAACAGCGCCACCCCGGCCCGCATCCCTGTCCCCGGGCAAACTCGTTCATCCTTGGGAACTAGTTCACTGCTGATCGTTCCTCTTTGGGAGCCGTTCATTTTTACTCGTTCACCCTTCATTTGTGCTTGATATATGGTTCTTATGAAAAACTGAAAACTAATAGTGCAGGTGACTGAAGGATGGACTGCTCCAACAGGGGGCACTTGCCTCCCCCGTGGAGTATAGAGTTTTTATTCATTACAGAATTCTTACACACTTTTAGAAGTAATTTCTGTGGTTCTGCAGAACCTCTCGTTTAGCCAACTGTAGCGTTGTGTGGCTGACCGCAGGGAAATACGAGTAATGTAGGGTGGCGCACGGAAAACCGGCCGCGAGTACAGACTGCTCGCCAATTACGGACGATGTGTTGCCCGTTACGAGCAGATACAACAAACAGACAAATATGTAATAATTAGGCATTGAAGAAATAACAGGCTAATGCAAGCAACAATGGCGAAACAATCGATGATGTGTAGAGAGCTGGAGGAGAGAACATGAAAATCTCACGCGACGCGCATGGCCTATAGCACATGTAGTCTTGTAAACCTGTTTGTGGCTGTTTCCCACGTAATAGACCACAAGTGTCTTGTATAAAATTCTTCGTCTTGACTTTCACTACATAGCTATGCTACGTTGTAAACAATAATCGTTTACACCCTATATATATACTTCACGTTGTCTCTGAATTCGTAGGCGAAGTAGACTTTATGGAAGCATAAAATAAAATGTGGTTTCCTTCTGAACAAATGTTTTTGAGTTAATAAGTAAATACGATTTTATGGCAATCTATGTCTTTTCAAATGCAGAGGCAACTCTTTTGCTACTGAGCCAAAATGACCCACAACCCACTTTTTTTTTCCTTCAAAGAAAGCAAACTAGCAGGTAATACAAAAAGTGGAAACAACCAAACTTAAAAATAATTAGAGCCTTCCTAAATGTAATGTTTTGTATATCAAAGATACACGAAAATCGTTTTATATGAATTTTTTTACAGTAAAAATTAAGCAAATCATTGAAAGTTAGTTACTAAATCAAGTCGATGAAACCAAAAAATGTATGAATAACAAAAAAAAACTTACCTTGTTATGTCTTGTGCTGTTCATCGATATAATGAAGTGAGCTGGTATGCCCTTTTGTTACCTGAAAAGACGTACCTATTACATACAACGTAATGTTTATGTAATTTACGTAAGTATAAAATACTTTTTGATTACTGGTTGTGGACGCTGAGTAGCCAGAACCAAGTGCAAGAACAGTTTGGAACGCATGTAAAATAGGCGAGCGCAGTGAACGAAACGAACAACTAGATACTGAACTAACAAGGAGCAGTCGACAGTGGAACTGAGACAGGTGGTCGTGCGAAGAACGACGAGTGAGGCCGAGGGAGACCGAGACTGAGACGAGCACACGACCGAGGCTGGAACGAGAACTGCCGAAGTGACCGCGGCGACCGAAGTGAACTAGCGAACTATGAACCGATCGTTCCTCGTTCCCAAGAACTATAAGTAGACCGCTACGACCGAAGTGAACTATGAACCGATCGTTCCTTGGTATTCATTCCACGGTCCTTTCGTTCATCTTCGTGAACCGTTCCTTTGCACCCGTTCGTTCGCGAACTACCCATCTCTTGTCCAAAGCAGTTCTTTGTGTGGTTACGTAGCTCTGCAGTTTCGAATCGCCAGATGAGAAACGGCGGCTAATTACTGCTTTTCCCTCGAGCTCTATCTTGTATACTGCCCTTCTGTTGAGGCTTAACTCGAAGGGCAGACGTTGTTAATGGGGCACGAAGGCTTTGCCCGATAGGCAGGCGGTTTTGATACTACACAAACGATTAGATGGTCTTGTTAGGGGCATGAAGGACTAGCCAAATGGGTAGACAATATTGATGGGCCACAAAGACTTAGTCCAGGCGGCAGACGATCCTCATGGGGCACAGATGCTTAGCTCGGTGGGCAGATGATCTTCATGGTACGCAAACGTTTTGCCCAATGGTCAGACAATTTTGATGAAGCACAAAGCTTTGCCCAGTGGGCAGACGATATTGCTGAGGCACGCAGGTGTTGTCCAATGGGCAGACGATCTTGATGAGACACAGAGGCTTTTTCCTGATAGGCAAGAAATCTTAATGAGGCGTGAACGATTTGCCCAATGGGCAGATGATCTTGATGAGGCATGAAGGTCTTGCCCAATAGGCAGGCGATGTTGCTGATGCACAAAGGCTTTTCCCAATAGATAGACAGTATTGATGATGCATGAAGGTTTTGGCTGATGGGCTTACGAGCGTGGTGATGTATGAAAGCTTACACTGATGGTAAGACGATCGCAATCAAACACAAAGGCTTACACTGGTGGACAGATGACCTTCACGTGACAGGATGGACAGATGTTATTCATGTGACAGGAAAGTTAAACCCCTTTGACGGACGACCTTGATGAGGCACGCTACCTTTTCTGTGGTATAGTCAATGCCCACACAGTGGCCGTCATAAATTATGCAACCGTAACTGGCATAAGAATTACTGAGAATGTGCAGATTACATCCTTCTCTTGTTCCTGCAGTTATCTTGTTGATGACAGTTGCGTACTTTATGAGGCCATTTTGTGCAGGAGGATGGAGAATTTTAAGGACATCATGTACTGAAATGCTAACGGCCTTGCCGCAGTGGTAACACCGGCTCTCTTTAGACCACCAAAATTAAGCGCTGCCGGTATTGGTTGACATTTGGATCGACACTTTATGATCGACACTTGGATCGGTGACCGTCCAGTCCACTAAGGGCTGTTGGCAAGCTGGGTGCACTCCGCCCTTGTGAGGCAAACTGAGGACCTACCTGATTCAGAAGTTGTGGCCCTGGTCTCGGTAACCGACAGACGGCCGGGAGAGCGGTGTGCTGACCACATGCCCCTCCCTCCATATCCGCATCCAGTGGCGCCTATAGGCTGAGGATGACATAGCGGTCGGTCAGTCCCGTTGGGCATTCCGAGACCTGTTCGGACGGAGTTTAGTGTAGTATTATCTATTGGAATGTCAACATTTTGTCACCTCAGAATGTGACTTCAATGGCTTGAAACTAGTCGTGATTAATGAATAATTCTGACGCACTTTTTGCCATTTTTATCAATTGAAACCCATTATTACGGCTGTGATTGCCGACCTATCCCAAGTAATTTACATAGCCGTAGATGGTGTCTAAGCGTACGTAGTTACATTAACGTCCGACCAAGTATTCTGAATTCTTCAGTCTCTTTCGTCACGGGCTGTATTTTTTAACTTATATACCGCCTAGGTAGGGTACTGTGACGCGATGGTTCGTGTCCGTAAAATAACTGGAGATATGTCCCTGAAAGTAAACAAAAATTGTTTATATTTTACGGGCGATTTTGCTTCTTCTCAGATATTGTTGAAAGGAAAGTGCTAATATTAGTTGAGGACAAATTGGATGAAAATCAGTGTGGGTTTAGGCCTCTTGGAGGTTGTCAGAACCAGATGTAATGCTTACGGCTAATAATGGAGAAGTGTTAAAAGTGGAACAGGGAATTGTATCTCTGCTTTATTGATCTAGAAAAGGCATATGACCGAGATCCTAGGAGGAACTTACTGTCTGTTCTACGAGATTATGGAATAGGAGGCAAACTTTTGCAAGCAATTAAAGGTCTTTACACAGATAGTCAGGCAGCAGTTAGAATTGACGGTAAATTGAGTTCATGGTTCAGAGTAGTTTCAGGGGTAAGACAAGGTTGCAACTTGTCTCCACTGTTGTTCATATTATTTATGGCTCATATGTTGAAAACAATAGACTGGCTGGGTGAAATTAAGATACGAGAACACAAAATAAGCAGTCTTGCATATGCGGATGACTTAGTTGTGATGGCAGATTCGATTGAAAGTCTGCAAAGTAATGTTTCAGAGCTAGATCAGAAATGTAAGGACTTTGCTATGAAGATTAGCATCTCCAAACGAAAGTAATGTCAGTGGGAAAGAAATATAAACGGATTGAGTGCCAAATAGGAGGAACAAAGTTAGAACAGGTGGACGGTTTCAAGTACTTAGGATGCATATTCTCACAGGATAGCAACATAGTGAAAGAACTGGAAGCGAGGTGTAGCAAAGCTAATGCAGTGAGCGCTCAGCTACGATCTACTCTCTTCTGCAAGAAGTAAGTCAGTACCAAGACTAAGTTATCTGTGCACCGTTCAATCTTTCGACCAACATTGTTGTATGGGAGCGAAAGCTGGGTGGAATCAGGTTACCTTATCAACAAGGTTGAAGTTACGGATATGAAAGTAGCTAGGATGATTGCAGGTACCAGTAGATGGGAACAATGGCAGGAGGGTGTCGACAATGAGTAAATCAAAGAAAAACTGGGAATGAACTCTATAGATGTAGCAGTCAGGATGAACAGGCTTAGATGGTGGGGTCATGTTACACGCATGGGAGAAGCAAGTTTACCCAAGAGACTGATGGGTTCAGCAGTAGAGGGTAAGAGGAGTCTGGGTAGACCAAGCAGAAGGTTCCTGGATTCGGTTAAAAATGATTTTGAAGTAACAGGCTTAACATCAGAAGAGACACCAATGTTAGCACTGAATAGGGGATCGTGGGGGATTTTTATGAGGGGGAGTATGCTCCAGACTGAACGCTGAAAGGCACACAAAGTCTTAAATGATGATGAAGATGATTTTTCTACCGCCTGTAGGATGTGGACGTACGGTCAGAGTGCCCCTTGCAGACCACTTTGCTCGCCACAGCCTGGGGCGACACGTCGTCCTGAACTGCCCTGGACGGTCTCGCTTAGCCCCAGGCGTAATTTTATTCGCCGGGCCGGCCGCACACTGGACGGAAGAGGAACAGAACAGAACAGGAGCCCAGAGGGGTAGGCGAGGCGAGTTTGGAGAGCGCCGGGGCGCGCCTAATACGAAAAGTTGGGCCCGACGCGTAATGAGGGCGGAGCGGCGCGCTTTAATAAAGCAATTATAGACCGGCCCTTAACCCCGGTGCCCTCCCGTCTAAAAGGAAACACCGCCGCCGACCAGTAAAATGCACGTAATTACTTACATCTCCGTCCCACTGTCCTCCCTCTCCCCGGTTTTTCCTGTCTATCGTCTCCTTCTGGCGTCTCGTATACTGTGCGTAAATTCGTAACTACAGCTATATTCACGTAGAGTGTCAGGCATAAAGATCTAATCGTGAAACGTAGATCGTATGAAACCGAAGACATGCTCCCGTAAAAAGTACTCTAAATTTTATAATGAAACGAATCACTACCGGCTTGATCGTGCAGCTTCTTCGTGTTGTTCCACTTCAAGGGGTGAATGTTGTTCTACCCCGAAACCAAAAGAATTTAACACAACTGATGTCTCCATATCTTCATTGGCCGTCCTATAGACCCTTCCTCCAGTTTTAACATATAACGCTTGCCACGGTGGGCGCTCAGGTGGCAACAAACACTGGTAGCAGTTACTTCTGTAAAATATCTGGGAGTATGCGTACGGAACGATTTGAAGCGGAATGATCATATAAAATTAATTGTTGGTAAGGCGGGTGCCAGGTTGAGATTAATTGAAGAGTCCTTAGAAAATGTAGTCCATCAACAAAGGAGGTGGCTTACAAAACTCTCGTTCGACCTATACTTGAGTATTGCTCATCAGTGTGGGATCCGTACCAGACCGGGTTGACAGAGGAGATAGAGAAGATCCAAAGAAGAGCGGCACGTTTCGTCAGAAGGTTATTTGGTAAGCGTGAGAGTGTTACGTAGATGTTTAGCAAACTGAAGTGGCAGACTCTGCAAGACAGGCGCTCTGCATCGCGGTGTAGTTTGCTGTCCAAGTTTCGAGAGGGTGCGTTTCTGGATGAGGTATCGAATATATTGCTTCCCCCTACTTATACGTACCGAAGAGATCACGAATGTAAAATTAGAGATATACGAGCGCGCACGGAGGCTTTCCGGCAGTCGTTCTTCCCGCGAACCATACGCAACTGGAACAGGAAAGGGAGGTAATGACAGTGGCACGTAAAGTGCCCTCCGCCACACACCGTTGGGTGGCTTGCGTAGTATAAATGTAGATGTAGATGTAGATGAACCTTTTTATGTGGTAGTACATAATCTCTTCTGTTACTCGTTTCCTTCTGGCTGGGTCCTAGAGCCTTAATAAATCCGAAAAAAGGACATTATAGCACCAAGATGAGCTTAAAATATTTTCATTTCCACTGCTAGTTGCCGGTCGTGTTGGCCGAGCGGTTCTAGGCGCTTCAGTCAGACCGCTACGGTCGCAGGCTCGAATCCTGTCTTGGGCATGGATGTGTGTGATGTCCTTAGGTTAGTTAGGTTTAAGTAGTTCTAAGTTCTAGGGGACTGATGACGACAGATGTTAAGTCCCATAGTGGTGAGAGCCATTTGAACCATTTGAGCCACTGCTAGTTTTTGGCACTCCGTATCCTCAAGTGCATCTAAAAAAACGTAACCCATCAGAGCGTGAAAGGCGTACAACTTGACTGAATGTAGCCTTAAAGAAACATAATAGTTTTCTATAGTAACAGTGTGAATACATCGTTGTCGTTTCGTTAAAAAATCCTATGGCACGCGCAACTCTGCACAGAACGGTGGTCAATTATGACCATCCGACATACGCTGCTGGAAAAAAAATTGGTACTCCTTTTTAGAGGTTGCCAGTTTCTTCAAGATTTATTGTTGCAATTGTCCATGTGGGATACATGAAATGATTGCAGATCAATGGCAGAAGTGGTTTTGAGGTACCAGTTATCGACTCATGCTGAAACACCCATGTTAGTACATGGTGTAGCCTTCAAGGGGGGCAATGCAGGTGCTGACTCAGACATCCAGTCGATTCTACAGATGGCGAATACTATCCTGGGATATATTATGCCAGGCGTGCTCGACCTGTTCACGTAGTTCTGTAAGAGTTGTTGGTTGACGATTCGCACGAGTCACTTTTCGTCCGATCATATCCCACATGTGCTCGATCTGAGAAAGTTGGGAGAACGTGCAGGCCAGGGAAGTTGTTGCACGTCTTCCCCATAGCACTTTGACTTTCACGGGCAATATGTGGGTGTGCCTTATCCTGTTAGAACAACACATCATGTTGCTGTTGCAAGGACGGCAAAACAACGGGGCTAACAAGAATATGCACATACGCAGCGCTGGTTAGCGTCCCGTCCAGAAAGAACAAAGTGAACGAGAGTTGGAGCTTGTCAAACTCCAGAGCGTAAGACCTGGGACGGGCCCAGTGTGTCTTGGACGAATGCACTCAACGAGACAGCGCTCACCAGGTCTGCGTCGTACGCTCAAAACGACCGTCACTTGCCTGCTTTCATCACTGAAGACCACAGCGCGCCATTCCGTCTCCCAAGAGATCCCCTAACAAAATGAATCAAATGGCTCTGAGCACTATGGGACTTCAACTTCTGAGGTCATCAGTCCCCTAGAACTTAGAACTACTTAAACCTAACTAACCTAAGGACATCACACACATCCACGCCCGAGGCAGGATTCGAACCTGCGACTGTAGCGGTCGCGCGGTTCCAGACTGTAGCGCCCAGAACCTCTCGGCCACTCCGGCCGGCGATCCCCTAACATCTACATCTACATGGTAACTCTGCAATTCACATTTAAGTGTCTGGCAGAGGGTTCATCGAACCTTTTCATACTACTTCTCTACCATTCCACTCTCGAATGGCGCGTGTGAATAAGGAACATCTAAATACTTCCTTTCGAGCTCTGATTTATCTTATTTTATTATGATGATCATTTCTCCCTACGTAGGTAGGTGTCAACAAAATATTTACGCATTCGGATGAGAAAGTTGGTGATAGAAATTTTGCAAATAGATCTCGCCGCAAAGAAAACCGCCTTTTGTTTTTGTTTTTTTGCCTTTTTATTTCGCCTTCCCCACGATATTATCTGTGTGGTCTTTCCAATTTCAGTGACTGCCACCCCAACTCTCGTATCATATCAGTGACACTCTCACCCCTGTTGCGCGATAACACGAAACGAGCTGCCCTCCTTTGCACTTTCTCGACGTCCTCCGTCAATACTACCTGGTAAGGATCCCACACCGCGCAGCAATATTCCAGCAGAGGACGGACAAGTGTAATGTAGGCTGTCTCTTTAGTGGGTTTGTCGCGTCTTCTAAGCGTTCTTCCAACAAAGAGTAGTTTTTGTTTCGCCTTCCCCACAATATTATCTATGTGGTCTTTCCAATTTATGTTGCTCGTAATTGTAATTCCTAGGTATTTAGTCGAATTGACAGCCCTTACATTTGTACGATTTACTGTATACCCAAAATTTATCGGATTTCTTTTAGTAGCAGTGTGGATGACCTCTAACTTTTCTTTGTTTAGTGCCAATTGCCACTTCTCGCACCATACAGTAATTCTCTCTAGATCATTTTGTAATTGGAATTGATCGTCTAATGATTTGAGTAGACGATAAATTACAGCGTCATCTGCAAACAATCTAAGGGGCTGCTAGATCATTTACATAAATCAGGAACAGCAGAGAGCCTATGAAACTACCTTGCGGAACGCCAGATATCACTTCTGTTCCACTCGATGGTTTACCGTCTATCACTACGAACTGTGAGCGCTCTGAGAGGAAATCACGAATCCAGTCACACAACTGAGACGATACTCTATATAGACTCAGTTTGATTAATAGTCGCTTGTGAGGAACGGTATTAAAAGCCTTCTGGTAATCTAGGAATATGGAATCGATCTGAGGTCCCTTGTCGACAGCACTTATCACTTCATGGGAATAAAGAGCTAGCTGTGTTGAACAAGAACGATATTTTCTGAATCCGTGTTGGTTATGTATCAATAAGTCATTTTCTTCAAGGTGATTGATAATGTTCGAGTACAGTACATGCTCCAAAATCCTACGGCAATTTGAGGTCAGCAGTCGAGCCGTGCACGTCGATGCTGTAGCGTAAGCGGAAGTCGGGATAGAGATGTGCGTACGCGTAGTACCACAGCTAATAATCGGTTCACAACAGTTCGTGCTGACTTCTGTGCTCACAAGCCTTCTTATCTGTGCTTTGGTGGCTGTGTGATCTCCCATATGTACAATACGACCATCCTGACGGGCGTCCGTGCTGCCTGGACATACAGAACCTCGTCTACAGGTGTGAGAATTTTCACGTGATCATTCATGCCAGTATAGTTGAACAACACACACAGGATGTCCACGTTATGTAGCAATTCTCCGAAAGGACTATCCCACCACTCGGAAGGTCAAAATTTGATCCCTTTCAAACTCGTTCAGTTGGCTATGGGAAGCACGAGTGCATCTCTGTGGAATGATTGCCTGGTTGCTCCACACGTTTGCACTATACTGAGTCTTCTGACTGTGTTCCAGAACCCTTCGGGCTGTCCGCAGCTTGTGGACTAGTGGCTACCTCTGGAAAGCAGAGTCCTGGGTTCGATTCCCGATCGGGTTGGGGATTTTATCTGCGCGGGGACTGAGAGTTTGTGTTCTCGTCATCATTTCATCATCATCATTCACGACAGTGGCTACATTGGATCGTGTAAAAAAAGCCGAACTGTGTAAAAATTGGGACTTTGTTCTGGCGCTGATGACCGCGTAGTCGAGCACGCCACAAACGAAACTCTTGGGGCTTTTCAAGTCCAGGAGGCCATACGACGAAGGTGTCGTCGACGTACTGATAAAAACAAACTAGGCATTCAGGATCCGTGCCCAAGGTGATGTCCTCAAAACGCTCCATAAAGAGGTTCGCCACAACTGGAGTTAATGCCCCTCCCCCCTTTCGCGACTCCGTCCGTCTAGTTGAAATATCCTCCACCATGTACAAAATACGATGACGTAGTGATATGTTTACGTGAATGGGAAGTTGAAGCGGACGCGGCGGTCGCACCATCTAAATTTTGCGATCTATGGTGCGGAACTGGGTACCAGTGACGTCACTGGTGGTGACCGGAGTATATACACTGAAGCGCCGAAGAAAGTGGTATAGGCATGCATACGTAGAGAGACATGTAAACAGGCGGAATACGGCGCTGCGGTCGGCAACGCCTATATAAGACCACAAGTGTCTGGCGCAGTTGTTAGATCGATTACTGCTGCTACAATGGCAATTCATCAACATGAGTTTGAACGTGGTGTTAAGACCAAGGAAGATTTAAAATACTCGTTCAGCATGATAGAGAAGAAACCCTTCTGCAATTTGCTGCAGATTTCAGTGCTGGCCCTTCAACAAGTGTCAGCGTGAGAGCCATTGAACGAAACATTACCGATATGGGCTTTCGGGGCCGAAAGCCCCCTCTTGTACCCTTGATGACTGCACGACATAAAGTTTTAGACCTCTCCTAGGCCCTTCAACACCGACATTGGATTGTTGATGACTGGAAACATGTTGCCTGGTCAGATGAATCTCCTTTCAAAGTGTATCGAGCGGATGGACGTATACGGGTATGGAGACACTCATGAATCCATGGAGCCTGCATGTCAACAAGGTAGCGTTGAAGTTGGAGGATGCAGTGGTGTGGCGAGTGTGCAGTTGGAGTGAGATGGGAGCCGTGATACCTCTAGATACGACGCTGACAGGTGACACAAACGTAAGCGTCCTGTCTGATCACCTGCATCCATTAATGTCCATTGTGCAATCTGACGGACTTGGGCAATTCCAGCAGAACAATGCGACACCCTATACGTGCATAATTGCTACAGAGTGTGTCCAGGAACACCCTTCTGATTTTAAACACTTCTGCTAGCCACCAAACTCCCCAGACAAGAGCATTATTGAGCATATCTGGGATGCCTCGCAACGTGCTGTTCACAAGAAATCTCCTCTCTCTCTCGTAATCTTACGGGTTTACAGACAGTCCTGCACGATTCGTGGTGTCGATTCCCTCGAGCACTACTTCAGACAGTAGTTGAGTCCACGCCACGTCGTACAGCGCCACTTCTGCGTGCTCGCAGCGGCCCTACAAGATATTAGGCAGGTGTACTAGTTTCTTTGGCTCTTCAGCGGCGTTCGAACGACAGTCAGATTTGACCGTGGCAGTAGAAAATGGAAGTGATTGTATGGGGTCAGTGGCCGGGAGTTCCCAGGCGGGAAGTTCGGCCGCCAAGTGCAAGTCTTATTGAGTGCGGCGCCACATTAGGCGACTTACGAGTCGACAGTGGGGATGAAATCATGATGACAGCACACCACCCAGTCCCTGAGGGGAGAAAATCACCCACCCCAGCCGGGAATCGAACTCGGGCCCCCGTGCGTAGCATTCAAACGCCCTGACCGTTCACCTAATGGGGCGGACGATGGCAGAAGAGATCTCTGACTAAAGCTCGTGGGCAGTTGACGCGGCTTGAAACTCCAGGATATTTGAATCAACGTCCAATTTATTAATCACGGAAAACTTGGTGTCTTGAAAACTTTCGGAGAAGATGGGTCGCAACGTTTGATAATTAAAGATTGGCAGCGTAGGACATACAGCCTCCCCTTAACGAAGCCGCTTTGGCTGTTGGCTTCGGCGGTTGCGCACTGTTTGCACTGCGTGAGGCGCCCAGACCAAGACTCGGTGTGATCCGGAAGCGGGAGCAGGTAGGCTAAACGCTGAACAGGGCTGTGCCTTGACGTGGGACGTAGCAGGCGAAGGAGCGCGGAAAGCTATAAGTCAATAAACTGCGGCGCTAAGTGCAGGCGGAAGGACGAGGATACAAAATAAGCGGCGCGGGGTGTAGGGAGGAGGGTGGTGTTGGCAGAAGAGGAGAGCGCAGAGTGGGGGCGCCTCGGCCGGGCTGCCGTAACCAAACAGGCGGGTTGTGCCAGGCCGGGCGTGTTTGCCGCGGAGAGAGCCGCTCCTTCAGGCTGTATGGTTTGCTTTCGGCCGGCGCAGCTGGCCGGCTGGCCAGCTATATGCGGACCGCCGGCGCACTTTAAGCGGAATCATCAAGGCCGGGCGTAGCGCCGCATCGCATCACTTGTCGACTCGGCCGTGTTTTGTCAGCCAGGTCACCTGAGAAGCGTCAGGTGTCACTTTGCTTTCGGTGCGTGTTAAACGTCTGGCGGAAGTACGTAATTTTAGACATTTTTATACAACGACGTCACAAAATTCGTGGGATACCTCCTAATGCCAGTCTCCGATGATCCATGAAGTGGCACTTCAGCCGGACACTCGAATAATGACGACGGAGCTAGCGCCTGTATTCGGCTCTAACGTCGTTTACTCTATTGTTAAAACATGCCAAGAGTTTCGACACCACATGGCACCATCGTCAGGCCCCGAACGTAACCTGCTGTCCACAACCGTTTCCATGTGAAATGAACAGAATCGTACGCAGGGGGGCAAAATTTATTGGATTCCGTACCTTCCGTGGCAATAACAAATCCAGCATGGTCAGATGTATGCTGGGCTTGTTACTACCACAGCAGGTACAGAATCCAGTTAATTTTGGCCCGCTGCACACTATTCTGTAAATTGCACATGAGAGCGATTGTGGATGGCAGTTTACGCTCGGGACCTGAAGATGGCGCGATGCGGTGTCGAAACTCGTAGCGTGCTATAGAAATAATAAATGACGTTAGACCCGATTACAGCCGCTGCTTTTGTCGTCATTATTCAGCTACTGTTAATATTTGTCGGACCTCCTTAGCCCGTCATAGTCGGCAGCTAGTGGTCGTGCGTAGAGTTCTCGCTTCCCGTTCCCGCGCCCGGGTTCGATTCCCGGCGAGGTCAGGGATTTTCTGTGCCTCGTGATGACTGGGTGTTGTGTGATGTGCTTAGGTTAGTTAGTTTTAAAAAGTTCTAAGTTTTAGGGGACTGGTGACCATAGATGTTAAGACCCATAGTGCTCAGAGCCATTTGAACCATTTTTTTTTCTACTCGCTGACTTTCCACCTATTACCACTAACTGTGACTTTGCTGACAAGAAATCACTAATCGGCTGCGACCGAGGAAACCATGCCGTGGTACCTGCTGTTGAAGGTTTTGATTAAAACAACAGTCGAATTTGCAGTAACATTTGTCTATTATACCCAGTTTCGGGTTATGTTAAAGCCGTCCTCAGATTTTTTTGGGCCCCCTGTGGCTGTTGCTGACGTGATACGGCGATCGTAAATTGTCACGTGAAGAGCCGGGAAGCCGCCAGTAACAGCCATAGCTGCACCAAAAGTATCTGAACATAACCTTAACTTAAGCCGAAACCGGTAATAATAAACAAATGTTACTGGGGTCTCGACTGTTGTTTTGATCAAAGCTAGCATCAGATCTGTGTATTCCACAGACAATGTTGTTTATATTTATGTACCTGCTAGTGTTGGTCATCCTGCCACTTCACCATGATTTGCATTTGTGTCCGTAACCAGCAGCGAGGTCTGCCACTTTAAAGATTAGAAATAAAATATCAACTGACACACAGCGTTAGCTACAAGCAAACGTATTGTCCAAAAGTTCCCGAGACACGTTAAAATTATTACGTCTCATCTAGATCCTACCCTGGGAGAGAATATTCAGATGCTAACTCTCCTACCACTTATGAAGTGCATGCTCAAGTCTCTTTTTGTTACGAGGGTTAGTACTCTTTGTAATTTCCCTTGAATCTGCTCCCCTGTATCAAATTTTCACCCCTTCAACTTTATTTTTGTGAATAGAGGAAGAAATCACATGAACGAAGTCTGGTGAGTACGGAGAATGGTTAATAGAGCAATCCTGTTATTAATATAAAATTACTCAAAAACGATGTAGGACGATCTGGTCACGTAGTGTCACAGCGGAATACTCGGTCATACATGCGCCGCTTCTGTGGACGTTTTCTATTCTGTTCGGTTCTGTTCCGTTCCCCATCTTCACTGTCAGCTGCTTCGCACCGCTGGAATTCCCGCTGATTGTGCAGTCGTAAAGCGGAGAAAGCCGGCCGGAATCCTGTCTTAGTCATACGACTGCTTTGTTCGCTCGATTGTTAAGAGCCACAGACACGTCTTCCGGCGAGCGTATTTCTGTTCGTCTTTCTGGTCAACAGTTGGTAGGGAAAAGAAAACTCAGGCTCTCTCAGGTGAAGCGCAGTTAGACTTTAGAAAAAGGAAAATAGACACGTTCATAGGTGTTGCCGACCTAGAGAAAGCGTCCAAGAATAACCTTCATCTCTCAACAGCAGTGGTCCGGATTCCACGCTAAACTGTAGGTCCACTCTATCCGACTGGATAACGGGTAGTCGCGCAATTGGCGTCCAATTGAATGGCTTGAACCAGGCTGTTTGTTACATTAACTTAAAAGTGATGTAAATTCTATCAAATGCCGAGAAAAACAAGTGTACACTACTGGGAAAGGTGTAAATATCAAACCACAACAGGATGTCAAATTAAACACCTTCCAGCCGCCCAGTTTCCAACCTTATTTTATTTGGCAATCAGTTTCAGCGTTTTACCACGCCATCATCAGGCCTCCACCGAGGTTCTACCTCGGTTGTGATCAAAACATGGGCCAGCAACACCGGTATCACTAGATTTTTACAATAGCGATCACTTCAACATCATGAACGCCTGAAGCTGGAGTAGTAAAGCGCTGAAACTGATTGCCAACTGAAACAAGGTTGGAAACGAGGCGTGTGCAAGCTGTTTAATCTGACACCCTGTATGGATGCATCGAACAGCCGAGTTCCGCAACCGTCTCTAAAAAGATGGACGTACAGAAAAGAACACAACACTTTACCTTGCTTAATACGATGTAGGAAACCTTTTGACATTCAAAACAGCTTCCACTCGCTTCAGAATCGGTATATACCTTCTCAAAAGAATCTTATACCATTCTTCTAGCAAAATAGCGCCGTGTACAGGTAACGATGACCAAGATGCACAGCGATCACTTGTCCCTTCTCTGCAAAGTAGATTACGAAGGCTCAATAACCTTGAAATCTGGTCACAGCGGTGGCCAGTGGACATGTACGAGGGTAAGTTATTATTTTCCGCAAAATAGTAATAAAATTTTATTCTAATGAAGTAGGAAACTTACAAGAACATCATTTTTCGGCGTAGTCTTCTTCCGTTTCAACGCACTTGGTCCATCGTTGTATAAGCTTCCTGATGCCCTCTTAAAAGAAGGTTCTCGGTTGACCTGTGAGCCGGAAATGCACCGCTTCTTTCAGTGCTTCGTCCGAGGCAAACGACGGCACCTTAATGCCAGTTTGAGTGGACCAAACAAGTGATAGTGAGAAGGGGCAAGATCAGGACTATATGGAGGTTGATCTAGTACTCGGCGTTTGCTTCGACTTGCAGGCTTTAGCCTGGCAGTAATCATCTCACTGTAACGTACACGTTTTATAACCCATAATGTTCCAGTACTGGAGCTTGTGAGTTCCAAAAAACCGTAAACATCAGTTTTCCTGCGGACGGTTGGGTCTTGAACTTTTTCTTGCACGGCGAATTTGGATGTTTCCACTCCATACCCTGCCTCTTACTCTCCGGCTAGTAATGATGAATCCATGTTTCCTCACCAGTAATGACCCTGTCTAGTTTATGCAACTGTGTGAGTTGTTTTGGGCCCGATCTTGCATAAACTTTATGTAACCCAAGTTTGTTGTGGATGATTTCCTAGGCAGAACCGTGACTAATTTGCTGACGATGCGCCACTTCGTCAATAGTTAATCTTCTGCCTAACAGAATAGTTTCACGTGAACGTTCAATGGTTTCTGCATTTGTGGTAACAGTCGTAGACACTCCATTGTGGCAAAACACTGTTCCCGTACTGTACTGAAAGTCGTCGACGAATTTTGACCCCTGATACGCCTTCCGACCACAAAAACGGATCACTGAACATTGCTCTTCTTTGGTGCAAATATATAGCGGTGCAGCCATGATTAACAGCACGGCAGCGATAGCGAAACTAAACTAGCAGCTTAAAAATTGCAAAGATATAACAAAAAAGGATATCGTGATATAAAGAACTTTCTTGTATTTCGTAAGTCACAGGGTAATCATATCTGTACTACTGCATAAAGCCAAGACGTTCTTGCCAAAAACCGATATACCAAAAACTGATATGCTGCTATAGGATCCTCAAATAAACATTTGGAAGGACGTAGGCAACATCTTGTTCGTTATAAGTTGTATTTATATATAGGGGAAATGTTATTCGCAAAAACTTTTTCTGATTTACTTCAAATTCTTATACGACACACTAATAAATGTAGGTTTATTTCAAGATTTTGCATGATACTCCAGTCAAATACACATTTACGTGAACATGTACTGAATGTTATTTTCAAACTACCGCTCCTTACATACTATAAGACGCACTTTTTTTTCTTAGAAAAATTGCCCCCGAAATTCAAGAGCATCTTACAGAGGAAATTAATACAATAATATCCAGTGTGTGATACAAATTCTCGTGAGTCTTAAAAACGGCCACCTATTCGGTGCCTCGTGAAAACTCTGTCTGGCAAAATTGGATTCAACTGGCAGCAATAGTGCACGGATGCGACGAACGTGAATTGCGGGGATTCACAATCTTGCTGACCTTATCTCCCTCCCTCCCTGCCTTTACAACCCCGAAAAAATTGTCTAACCTGTGATGAATCATTGCCGTCTACGGTGGCAGTGAACTTAAAATTGATTTGTGTTATCGGTAACAGTAAAATATAGTTGTCAGTAACTGTTAATGGAAAAGAATAAAACGCGTTCATATGATGCGGGCTGTAAATTGGAAGAAATAGCATATTCAGAAGAACATGGAAACAGAGCAGCTGAACGGCATTTAGGCCCTCCGCCATGCGTAATTGCCGGGCTAGTAAAGAAGACATGAGAAAATTGAGCAGGTCTAATTGTACCAGCAGGCCTGAATGCAAAGTGACCTAAAATAGAAGATAAGTATTCATGGACATAGTCAAAATGGAATTGGAAATAATAGAAAAATGATTCAAATACACGCCGGTATGTTAGTGCTATAGTGGAACTTAAAAGATTTTAAGAGTAGAGTTGGTTAGTACTAAAAGTTTCTCAAGCACTATGGGCTTAGCATGCGAACCAAAACCAAATTATCGCAGAAAATGCCGCAAGAGAATGGGAAGCGAAAATATTATCTTTCCATCGCCTTATTACTCAGCATCGAAAGGAAAGCAGCGTGGAACCAAGCAAAGTAGCGAATATGGACGAAACTCCTTTGAAATTTGATGTGCCGAGTAACAGAACTGTTACCATTAAAGTTGCTGAAACTGTAACTGTAAGAACAAGTGCACATGAAAAAATGCGCTACACTGTTGTTCTTTCATGTTGTGCTGACGCTACTAAACCCAATGAACATTTTAAAGAGTAACACAATGCCAAAGGCTTCTGAAATACAGCCAGGTTGTGGTGTTCACGTATATGACAAGGATTGGATGGACGAGGCTAGTACGTATTCATATAGTGTGGGGGAGATGGAAGGGTGATTCTTCAAGAAGAATTTTCTTCTAATGCTAGATCATTTTAAAAGTCAATTTGATCAATTCTGTAAAATAGAAAATCAAGACACTGAAATGCAGCGTTTGTCGTTAAAACGAGAGTAATTGTGTGACATACGGTTAAATGTACAGGTTTTGCGAGAAAGGAAGTGCTGTGCTGTGAAAATGTCAAGTTTAGTTTTCTTTCTTGCAGTCAGTTTTAGTTAGTACCATTACACAAACAGTTTCTCGCATAGAAATTATTACTCCTTTTATACAAATATTGTATTTAAATACGCCATATCTTGTTTGTTTTCCTTGCACTTGAATTCAAAAGTGAACAGTAAAGTCGTACCTGTAGAGTATCGGCAACGGTTGGAATACCATAGTGGAATCTCAATCGTACGAGACTTTGTATTCTACTGGTTCACAGATTAAATTCACTGAAACTGCTCTCTGTGTCATCCACAATACACCAGTGATCCCCGCGGTTTTACCCTTTCATTTTAAGTGATTTCAGTATACAAATTAAGGTTTAGTTTGCAGGCTGAAAGTCAGAGAGGGGAGGAGATGGAGGGAGAGAGAGAGAGAGAGAGAGAGAGAGAGAGAGAGAGAGCGGGGTATGGGGGCGGTAGGGCGGACAAAGGGGAGGGGGGAGAGAGAGGGGAGGGGAAGGGAGCATATTAGGACGTACATCCAATTCCCATATATATTCAGCAATTGCGAAGCGCTGCCGGGTTCCCTGGTGATGACATGATCTCAGATCGTCTAATAAAAAAGGTAGCATCTATATTCCTATTAATAAATCATAAGATAGAAGGAAGTAGGCTGCAGTAAGTACTGGGAGATGCAGAAGCTTGCACAGGATAGAGTAGCGTGGAGAGCTGCATCAAACCAGTCTCCAGACAAAGACCACAACAACAGCAAGATTCCACAATGAGATTTTCACTCTGCAGCGGAGTGTGCGCTGATATGAAACTTCCTGGCAGATTAAAACTGTGTGCCGGACCGAGACTCGAACTCGGGACCTTCGCCTTACGCAGGCAGTGCTCTACCAACTGAGCTACCCAAGCACGACTCACGCCCCGTCCTCGCAGCTTTACTTCTGGCAGTATCTCGACTCCTACCTTCCAAACTTCACAGAAGCTCTCCTGCGAACCTTGCAGAACTAGCACTCCTGAAAGAAAGGATATTGCTCAGACATGGCTTAGCCACAGCCTGGGAGGATGTTTCCAGAATGAGATTTTCACTCTACAGCGGAGGCAGGAGGAGAACTTCTGCAAAGTTTGGAAGGTCCCCAGTTCGAGTTTCGGTCCGGCACACAGCTTTAATCTGCCAGCAAGTTTCAACAACAAGTTTGTATACACTATTGAAATATGCATACTGTTTAGGTGTAAAAGTAATATCTTACAAGTACTAAGTGGATAATTATCAGTCGTTCCAGATACAATTATCTTCGTATACCGCTTGTCAAAATTAGTGTTAGGAGCACAAGCTTTCAAAGCCGCCGAATCCACAAAGACAATGATACATGTTTACCTTTCCCCTCTTGGGTGAATTTCTGCAGACGCCCGTGGTACTTCGCGCCCGCTGAGGCGTGCGGCTCTGCCCGCGGCTGTCAGACAATCGAGCGTCGGGTTATGCGCGTCGGCGAAGAAGCCGTAAAAGCGGCGATAAGCCCTTCCTCGCACACGTGGCCGGCGCCCTGGTACGGCTGCCGGGGCACGTGTTGCCTCGCGCCCCTCCCTGAAAGGAGCCGGCCTTCCTGTGCTGTCCTATCTCGTCCTCGTCCTAATGCGACGCACCCACGCCGCCCGCTAATGGCTGCGTATCGCGCGAAATCAGTGGGGCCCTGAACACATCCGCTCTGTGACGTGGCTCAAATGGCTCTGAGCATTATAACTACTTAAACCTAACTACGTATATCACACACATCCATGCCCAAGGCAGAATTTGAACCTGCGACCTTAGCAGTCGCGCGGTTCCGGACTGAAGCGCCTAGAACCGCTCGGCTTTTATCTGTGGGCTGGGGAAACTTTCTGTGTTTCATTTGTACGGATTCGGGCATTTTCTTTGTTGAGCTTTGGCTGGAGTTCTGCTGGAGATTCTTCTGTAAAGTGACTTTTTTCCCACAAAATGATGACATGCAAAACGAAGTACTAAATTTTCGCTGTCCATGTACTAAAACTTAAGCATCACGCGTGACATTTTAATGTATTCCTCTTGGCTACTAACTCTATTCGCAACACGTTTTGCAGACAATATCTACGTATATCTCTGAATTTACCTGGAAAGTTATATCACTATACGACACACAAAGATATGACGTAAACAAACAATGAGACCGTCATTTGTTATGTCTTCCGTCTTTCCTCAGTTGCTTCAAAATCCGTGGAGGTATATTCTGTCTACGCAACTAATTGACGGCAGTTTGATTATGCCTTACGTGTTTCGCCTCTTTTATTTGTGAAGTTACTTCAGTAGCGATTTCCACCGCTGTTAGCCCATGTGTGTGGTCCTGGAGATGCGTTAATTAGTCTCCATGCTCCAGTTCGTAAAGTGATTTATGCGGAGACTAATGAACACATCTCCAGGACCACACACATGGGCTAACAGCGCTGGAAGTCGCCACTGAAGATGGTTCACAAATAAAAGAAGCGAAACTCGTATGGCATAATCAGACTAAATACACCTCCATGAAACGTTGAGATGTGTGAAAAACTAGTTTTTGCTTAAAATCTAGTGCAAATTACTCAGAATATAGTCATACAGTGATTCATAATTAGAGCATTTAGCAACTTCTAACAAAGTTTAACCTCAGTTTCACATCTTACCTAAAATTTTTCGCGCTTACATTGCTTCTACATCTACACCCATACGCCGCAAGCCATCTGACGGTGTGTGGCGGCGGGTGCCTTGAGTACCTCTATCGGTTCTCCCTTCTGTTCCAGTCTCGTATTGTTCGTGGAAAGGAGGATTGTCAGTATGCCTCTGTGTGGGCTCTAATCTCTCTGATTTTATTCTCATGGTCTCTTCGCGAGATATACGTAGGAGGAAGCAATATACTGCTTGACTCCTCGGTGAAGGTATGTTCTCGAAACTTCAGTGAACGTACGTTCTCGAAACTTCAACAAAAGCCCGTATCGAACAACTGAGCTTCTGTCTTGCAGAGTCTTGCATTGGAGTTTATCTATCATCTCCGTAACGCTTTCGCGATTACTAAATGATCCTGTAACGAAGCTCACTGCTGTCCGTTGCATCTTCTCTATTTCTTCTATCAACCTTATCTGGTACGGATCCCACACCGTTAAGCAGTATTCAAGCAGTGGGCGAACAAGCGTACTGTAACCTACTTCCTTTATTTTCGGATTGCATTTCCTTAGGAGTCTTCCAATAAGTCTCAGAGTGGCATCTACTTGGCCGACGATTAATTTTATATGGTCATTCCATTTTAAATCACTCCTAATGCCTACTCCCTGATAATTTATGGAATTAACTGCTTCTAGTTGTTCACCTGCTATATTGTAGCTAAATGGTAAAGGATATTTCTTTCTATGTATTCGCAGCACATTACACTTGTCTACATTGAGATTCAATTGCCATTCCCTGCACCATGCGTCAATTCGCTGCAGATCCTCCTGCATTTCAGTACAATTTTCCATTGTTACAACCTCTCGATATACCACAGCATCATCCGCAAAAAGCCTCAGTGAACTTCCGATGTTATCTACAAGGTTATTTATGTATATTGTGAACAGCAACGGTTCTACGAGACTCCCCTGCGGCACAGCTGAAATCACTCTTACTTCGGAAGACTTCTCTCCATTGAGAATGACATGCTGCGTTCTGTTATCTAGGAACTATTCAATCCAATCACACAATTGGTCTGATAGTCCATATGCTCTTTGTTCATTAAACGACTGTGGGGAGCTGTATCGAACGCCTTGCGGAAGTCAAGAAACACGGCATCTACCTGTGAACCCGTGTCTATGGCCCTCTGAGTCTCGTGGACGAATAGCGCTAGCTAGGTTTCAAATGATCGTCTTTTCCGAAACCCATGTTGATTCCTACAGAGTAGATTTCTAGTCTCCAGAAAAGTCATTATACTCAAACATAATACGTGTTCCAATACGCTCCTCAAATATTTAACACGTTAATTCATTTGTTACCTGATCGGACGTTTGAAGCTGTTTTGCACATACGAGTTCGATCGGGGGTTACTGGTAATAAAATAACACGAATAATTTGGGCTAATGAGGACAGATTAGAACATATTCACTTAGGAGTTCGACAAGGTTGCACACTTTCGCCACTGCTACTTGAAAAATTTAAAGAAAATAGGCAAAAATGAATAACCCATCTGTAGAGAATACAAGAGTCAAGATTACTACTACAATTTTGGCAATATGTTCTGCTATGTGAAAGAGGCATTCCAAGACCAGCAAAAAGATGGACCATGTGTAACTGCAACAAACCGAGGAAGCCCGAACGCATGAAAGAAGAAGAAGAAGAAGAAGAAGAAGAAGATCAGTCGTCTGGCTGGCCTAGAGACAGAGCGTTACGAATGGTGGCTGCTACTCCTGAAATTTTGATTTTATTAGTCAGTGAGCATCCTATATTGGATCATTGATTCAGTACTTGATCTCCCAGATGCCAACGTGACTGCAATAATTCCTCCCATCAAATTATTTGAAAACATCCTTTGTGTATTCCCGAAATCATTTTCTGGTTCATTGCTATTCTGTTCTCAAAATGGATCGCATACAGTAAGCTGAAATGCATTAAATCTTGCTGAAAAGTCGACTTTTAAGGTACTACCAAGTTAAATGCATTATCACATGCACTGCATGTTTGCGACATGGGGCGGCAACTTAAATGGTGACAGTCAATGCTACACTTCGTCTACGAAACATGAAACATATGAAAATTTATTTCGCTTTAAATTGACAGGTAGACAGAGAAAGTTATGTTGAAGAAAGAAACAAAGCCAAACAGATAATTGCAGCATCCAAGAAGAAATCTTGGGAAGACTTTAGAAACAGGTTAGAGACTATGGGTCAAGCTGCTGGAAAACCATTCTGGAGTGTAATTAGCAGTCTTCGAAAGGGAGGTAAAAAGGAAATGACAAGTATTTTGGACAGGTCAGGAAAACTGCTGGTGAATCCTGTAGATGCCTTGGGCAGATGGAGGGAATATTTTGAAGAGTTGCTCAATGTAGGTGAAAATACGATCAGCAATGTTTCAGATTTCGAGGTAGAATGGGATAGGAATGAGGATGGAAATAAAATCACATTTGAGGAAGTGGAGAAAATGGTCAATAGATTGCAGTGCAATAAAGCAGCTGGGGTGGATGAAATTAAGTCGGAACTCATCAAATACAGTGGAACGTCGGGTCTTAAATGGCTACGCAAGATAATTGAAATGGCCTGGGAGTCGGGACAGGTTCCATCAGACTGGACAAAAGCAGTAATCACACCAATCTTTAAACATGGAAACAGAAAAGATTGTAACAACTACAGAGGTATCTCTTTAATCAGCGTTGTGGGTAAAATCTTCTCAGGTATTGTTGAAAGGAAAGTGCGAGCATTAGTTGAGGACCAATTGGATGAAAATCAGTGTGGGTTTAGGCCTCTTAGAGGTTGTCAGGACCAGATCTTTAGCTTACGGCAAATAATGGAGAAGGATTGTGAGTGGAACAGGAAATGTATCTAGGCTTTATAGATCTAGAAAAGGCATATGACCGGGTTCCTAGGAGAAAGTTATTGTCTGTTCTACGAGATTATGGAATAGGAGGCAACCTTTTGCAAGCAATTAAAGGTCTTTACACATATAGTCAGGCAGCAGTTAGAGTTGACGGTAAATTAAGTTCATGGTTCAGAGTAGTTTCAGGGCTAAGAGAAGGCTGCAACCTGTCGCCACTGTTGTTCATGTTATTTATGGATCATATGTTGAAAACAATAGACTGGCTGGGTGAGATCAAGATATGTGAACACAAAATAAGCAGTCTTGCATATGCGGATGACTTAGTTGTGATGGCAGATTCGATTGAAAGTTTGCAAAGTAATATTTCAGAGCTAGATCAGAAATGTAAGGACTATGGTATGAAGATTAGCATCTCCAAACCGAAAGTAATGTCAGTGGGAAAGAAATATAAACGGACTGAGTGCCAAATAGGAGGAACAAAGTTAGAACAGGTGGACGGTTTCAAGTACTTACGATGCATATTCTCACAGGTTGGCAACATAGTGAAAGAACTGGAAGCGAGGGGTAGCAAAGCTAATGCAGTGAGCGCTACGATCTACGATCTACTCTCTTCTCCAAGAAGGAAGTCAGCACCAAGACTAAGTTATATGTGCACCGTTCAATCATTCGACCAAGTTTGTTGTATGGGAGCGAAAGCTGGGAGGATTCAGGTTACCTTATCAACAAGGCTGAGGTTACGGATATGAAAGTAGCTAGGATGATTGCAGGTACTAGTAGATGGGAACAACGGCAGGAAGGTGTCGACAATGAGTAAATCAAAGAAAAACTGAGAATGAACTCTATAGATGTAGCAGTCAGGGCGAGCGGGCTCAGATGGTGGGGTCATGTTACACGCATGGGAGAAGCAAGGTTACCCAAGAGACTCATGGGTTCAGCAGTAGAGGGTAGGAGGAGTCGGGGCAGACCAAGGAGAAGGTACCTGGATTCGGTTAAGAAAGATTTTGAAGTAATAGATTTAACATCAGAAGAGGCACCAATGTTAGCACTGAATAGGGGATCAAGGAGGAATTTTATAAGGGGGCTATGCTCCAGACTCAACGCTGAAAGGCATAATCAGTCTTAGATGATGATGATGATGATGATGATGATGATGATGATGATGATGATGATGATGTTGATTAAATTGAGAAGTTCATGCTTTTGGACTATTTGATATTTATTTACACTGAATATATAATTGCTCGGTTCGTTCATAATTTTTATCTTCATTAAAGACATGACTGAGAAAATGGTGACAATATTGTTCTAGAGACAGCCGTATTTTCTAAGGGACATGTTACTACAAATTACATGTACGTACCTCAAGATTCGGCTACTTTATCGGTGTGTACACCATCTCATGGCGTAGTTTTCCACGACAACGACGCTTTAAAGCATAACTGAAATGAAAGCGGAATGAATTTTGTAGCAAGCCTGTCGACGTTCGGATCACACTAGTCTTGAAATGGCCCAGCAAAACTGTCACAGATGTTTGCACTAGGAGGATGGGGTGGGACGAATCTCGAATCCCAATATTTCTTCGCTTCTGCCTGATTTCGTGTTAACGGTCCAAAACTCTGCTATACCGTTGTTCCTTGTTCTCTGTGAATTAGCAAACTCAGTGTATAGTGTTTTGGTTGGATATGTAGCAGATTTCTCCAGCACAAAGCAGTCAGGGTCGAATGGACGCACAACGTGATCAACGCTGACCCCCTTGTGACGAAGCAAGCTGGTATATTTTTACTTCCCCTCTTGTTTTGCCATCTCGCTACTTAAATTTCATTTTTTCGATTTTAATTAATTACCTTTAACATACGCATTTTCATAAAAGAGAAAGAATATAACACCAGATCTAATTTTGTGCTTAGTTTTATGTAGGTGATCGATCTTCTAATTTATTGTGACTATTCCTAGTTAATACTTTCATTGTAAGGCGAAATCAGTAATTGTTTCGTAACTTAAATTATGTTGTTGACGTGTAAAGAAATATAAATTCTTTGCTAATGATAAACATTTAGAGGGACAACAAATAGTAATTTTGAAGAGTCTGTTTGAATCTTTTCGAAAACATGTTAGCAAAGCCAGCCCTTGATTAATTCCAAAGTAATTAACAGTTTTGTCAAAAGTATTGTTTGCGTAAACGTATCTGCTAATTTCATGATTTAAACAAACAATTCGGCCTAACTCTTGCAGTAGAGGAAACTGTTAAAAACAACTGTTACAAACAATCATTTTTTCGATGTATTCAGTTAATTTTACGAGTTAAAACTTAACTGTAATTTGTGTAAATTAAACTTTGAACAATGTGTAGTTTCAGCACCTATTGTTGTGAGGATATATAAGGGCCCGATTTTTGGTCCTGAGACAGTCCACAGCCGAATTTCAGACAAGAAACCTCTGTTGGTTAGAACAACAACAATGCTTCAACTTAACTGTGAAATAGGTGTAACACAATTAGACCGTGTGTTAAAACGACGACAGTGACTCTTCTATAGGTACCTTTCTATTCTTCAAGAACTGTGAACTCTGTGGATAGATTTTTACTGCTAGTAAAATGGCTCTGAGCACTATGGGACTTAACATCTGAGGTCATCAGTCCCCTAGAACTTAGAACTAGGTAAACCTAACTAACCTAAGGACATCACACACATCCATGCCCGAGGCGGTCGCATGGTTCCAGACTGACGTGCCTAGAACCGCTCGGCCACACTGGCCGGCTTTATTGCTAGTAGATGTACAACAGTAAACTATTGAAGCAGTATGTGGATGTTCGCCTGCAAACTATTAATGAGGCTTAAGGCAACTTCAAATAATAGTGCACTGGCCATATACAACTGTTCATTATTGGAATGGGGGGTTGTGATCAGTGAAAGTAAAAGACTGTGGAACGCAACTGTGCATCTGTCGGCTACATCATGTACAGTAGGTAGTAGCACTTACACCCCCTATTTTTTCAGCCAGTACGTCGACACCGGGGACAGCAAGCGAGGAAATAAAGCAAGGAACGTCGTCACAGCTTCAGGGGTTACTATGGTGCGGTGGTTGTAATCAGTGTGTTTATTTGTGCTTACCACAAATTCTCATCCATGGACAATGTACAGAGTCCAAGATGCTTATATTTAGCTATTTCCGAAGCTCCCGTGTAGTAAATAAGTACGTACATAGTGTCGGTGTCCTTACACAATATTGTCGGGCGTGGTGATCTAGCGATAAAGCGTGTGCCTGGAAACTGAAACGTCGCGGTATCGCATTTTGGTCGGACAATTGTTTTTTTTGTCTCCTTTTTAACCTAGCTTCCCGCTCTCAATGATGAGTCGCCAGAAACGATACCTGGTTGGAATTTCGCGTTAAACTGTAGACCCCCTTTCCCGGGTTGGATAGGTTACAGACACTCAAGTCGCCGACGTGGTGTCCAGTAGAAAGACATGCTCGAGGACATTGAACCAAACGAAATAGTAATAGTAATAATATTAATAATAATAATAGTATTGTACTATCAACTACAGGAGTCATACCACGCAATATCCACCAGTAGATCAACGCAGTACAGCTACATCCAAACGTATATATACAACTACAGAAATCTGTAATTATTGATACATGTTCAATTACCCGAAATTTCCTAAATGCAATATAACATATAGTGTACAGTTAAATGGAAGTGACGCTTGATCAAGGTCTGCGTCACTTTCCATTTTTAACCAGACTTTCTTAGAAAGTAAAGATAATAATAATAATAATAATAATAATAATAATAATAATAATATACCAGAAGCGATTACCGTTTGTACTGTGCTAAACTATTAAGTTTGTGTACAATGCAATGGCAAGACTTTTTGAGTTGTGTTGAAATAAAATTAAATTTGTTTTAATTTATTACAAAAATACCTTACAGGTATATTTGAAGTACTTTCGAATTAAGCCCATGTCGGAATCGTGATTACCTTATTACCACTTAATTGTTATAGGTGTAATGCAAATACTGAAACGCGAAACCCACTCAAATATTCTCCCAAGCGTACTTTTTCCCAATATGAAGTTGCTGGATCGAAAATTAACACGATACCTCAATTTCAGCTAAGAATAGAGAGTTGTAAATTTGATCAAAAGAAAGCCTTTCATATTGCGTTCGATTTGTAACTGGCTCCCCGCGCTATGTTTCAGAGCTAAAAACGACTTGTGCTCGAACAGTTCAAGTTCCATTGGCCTGTCAAATATTGGCATTCACACTTGTCTCACCCTCCACTCACTGTGGAGACACCGAAATCGGAAGCCTGCCGTTGCTGCCTCTGGCCTTGCATTTATTCCACTGCTATTTTCGCGAGATATTTCGCTGCACATATAGACTAGTGGGGAAACCCACTGGAGACAGATACGCCTGTGGAATGCTCTGGCTAACGTCCAGGGGCGCCTGTTGTGAGTTCGGTTGCAGGCACACGGGGAGCTTTTCAGTCTTGGCCAGTGCCAATATGGCTTCTGAAAGGTCAGACGTATTGACGGCGAAATGAACCGAGCCTTTGAAACTGCCGATGGCTCCAGAAACATGTACGTAATGCTTTTGTTGTGGTCTACAGTTCAGAGGCTCGTTTGATACAGCTCTCCATGCTGCTCTATCCTGTGCAAGCTTCTCCCAGTACCTACTGCAACGTACATCCTTCTGAATCTGTTTAGTGTATTCATCTCTTGGTCTCCCTCTACGATTTTTACACTCCACGCTGCTCTCCAATACTAAATTGATGATCCCTTGAACGCACTCCGTCGTCAGACCACAAGTGGCCCATCGGGACCATCCGACCGCCGTGTCATCCTCAGCTGAGGATGCGAATAGGAGGGGCGTGTGGTCACCACACCGCTCTCCCGGTCGTTACGATGGTTGTCTTTGACCGGAGCCGCTACTGTTCGGTCGAGTAGCTCCTCAATTGGCATCACGAGGCTGAGTGCACCCCGAAAAATGGCAACAGCACATGGCGGCTCGGATGGTCACCCATCCAAGTGCCCACCACGCCCGACAGCGCTTAACTTCGGTGATCTGACGGGAACCGGAGTATCCACTGCGGCAAGGCTGTTACCTGGTGATCTCTTGACGCCTCAGAAGATGTCCTACCAACCGATACCTTCTTCTGGTCAAGTTGTGCCACAAATTTCTCTTCTCCCCAATTCTGTTCAATACCTCCTCATTAGTTATGCGATCTACCAATCTTCTAACGTTCAGCATTCTTCTGTAGCACCACATATCGAAAGCTTCTCTTCTCTTCTTGTCTAAACTATTTATCGTCCACGTTTCACTTCCATACATGGCTACACTCCATACAAATACTTTCAGAAACGACTTCCTGACACTTAAATCTATACTCGATGTTAACGAATTTCTCGTCTTCAGAAACGCTTTCCTTGCCATTGCCAGTCTACGTTTTATACCCTCTCTACTTCGACCATCGTGAGTTAGTTTTGCTCCCCAAATAGCAAAACTCATTTGCACGTACGTAATAGCAATCTTGATTGATATCAGTGCGGTAATCGACAATGTCTGGTGGCCTGCGATACTAGAGCGTCTCCAGGTATGAAGATCCGAGCTTAAGGATTAGGTTCGAACATACGTGACTCGACGCCCTCTTAAGCGATGGGACCCAGTACGTTATCCTCGACGGCGGGTATTCGAGACGAGGGTATCGTCAGGAATGCCCCAGGGAAGTTTTGATAGGGCCTCTCTTGTTCTCTATGTACATAAATGATTTGGCTGACAGGTTGGGCAGCAATCTGAGGTTGTTTGCTGATGATGCCGTGGTGTGCGGCAAGGTGTCGAAGTTGGGCAGATACAAGACGACTTAGACGGAATTTCCAGTTGGTGTGATGAATGGGAGCTAGCCCTAAATGTAGAAAAACGTAAGCTAATGCCGGTAAGTTGGAATATCGAACCTGTAATGTCTGGATACAGTATTACCAGTGTCCTGCTTGACACATCAAAGTCGTTTTAAATATCTGGTCATAACGTAGCAAAGCGATATGAAATGGAGTGATCACGTAAGGACGGTAGTAAGGAAGGGGAATGGTGGTCTTTGGTTTATTGGGAGAGTATAGGAATGTGTAGTTCATATGTAAAGGAGATCACACACAACACTAGTGCGATCGATTTTTGAGTACTGCTCGAGTGTTTAAGACCGATAGCACGTCGGATTGAATGAAGACATCGAAGCAATTCAGAGGCGCGCTGCTAGATTTGTTAGCGGTAGGTGTGACCTACACGTGTTACGGAGACGCTTCTAGAACTGAAATGGGAATTGCTGGATGGAATGTGACTTTATTTTCGAGGAGCGCTGTGTAGCTAATTATAGAACCGCCATTTCAAGCTGACTACAGAAAGATTCACTGACTCCAGAGTACATCTCGCGTAACGACTATGAACATAAGAGAAATTTGGGCTCGTTAAGAGACATAAATGCAGTATTTTTCCTTCCCTGTATTTGAGTGTAAAACAGGAAGGAAAATGAGTAGCCTCCGCCACGAACCGTACGGTGGCCTGTAGAGTGAATGCAGATTACTGATCTTCGGGTCCCAAGGTGCTTATAAAACAGCTTCCAAGGCTATTGTTATGGACTAACGACACTGTTGAATGGTGCACAAAGAAAGTAGTAGTTTCAAAGAGGCTGCCCACAAGGCTCTGTAACTGGTGCTGTCTTCTTAACCATTGAACCTTCCCTAAGTGTCAGTAGGGTAGTGGCATACCCTACGACTTCCTAGTGAAAGTACCTGCTGACTCGCGGTCGAAGCTGGAGGAAAGGTCTGGTGATTTGATAGCTGGTGATGTTTCGAACGTATGCAGTGATGGTGTTTAAATAACAAACCAGCCATAGAAGCACACACAGCTACATACCTCTTTACATACCACTCACTTGTCGGAGGCCGTATACCAGACGAGAGACACCGCGATTAAAACTCATATCAAGCAACAACGCCTGCAAATACTAAGAAGTCGAGATGCATAAAAGGAAGAATTTTATGCATACCTTTTACCGGTAGGTGTACTGTGAACTGAAGTAGAAAGCTACAGTACGCGATCAAAAGTATTCGGACACCTGGCTGAAAATGACTAACAAGTTCGTGGCACCATCCATCGGTAATGCTGGTATTCAGTATGGTGTTGACCCACCCTTAGCCTGGATGACAGTTTCCGCTCTCGCAGGCATACGCTCAATAAGGAGCTGGAAGGCTTCTTGGGGAATGGCAGCCTATTCTTCACGGAGTGCTGCACTGAGGAGTGGTATCGATCTCCGTCAGTGAGGCCTGGCACGAAGTCGGCACTCCAAAACATCCCAAACGTGTTCTGTAGGATTCACGTCAGGACTCTGCAGGCCAATCTATTACAGGGATGTTATTGTCGTGTAACCACTCCGCCACAGGCTGAAAATTATGAACAGGAGTTCGATCGTGTTGACAGATGCAGTCGCCATCCCCGAAATGCTCTTCAACAGTGCGAAGCAAGAAGATGCTTAAAACATCACAGTAGGTCTGTGGTGTGATAGTGCCAAGCAAAACAAGAAGAGGTGCAGGCGCCCTCCGTGAAGAACACGACCACTCCATAAAACCACTGTCTCCGAATATTACTGTTGGCACTACATATGCTAGCAGGTGACGTTCACCGGGCACTCGCCATACACACACCCTTCCATCGGATCGCCACATTGTGTACCATGATTCGTCATTCCACACAACTTATTTCGACTGTTCAATCGTCCAATGTTTACGCTCCTTACACCAAGCGAGGCGTCGTTTGGCATTTACGGGCTTCATGTTTGGCTTATGAGCAGCCGCTAGACCATGAAATCCAAGTTTTCTCACTTCCCGCCTGTCATAGTACTTGCAGTGGGTCCTGATGCAGTTTGGAATTCCTGTGTGATGGTCTGGACAAACGTCTTCCTATCACAAACTAGGATCCTCTTTAACTGCCGGCGGTCTCTGTCAGTCAACAGACGAGGTCGACCTGTACACTTTTGTGTTGTACGTACCCCTTCACGTTTCCATTTCACTATCACAGCGGAAACAGTGGACCTAGGGGTATTTAGGAGTGTAGAAATCTCGCCTACATATGTATCACACAAGTGACACCCAATCACCGGACCACGTTCGAAGTCCGTGAGTTCCGCGGAGCGCCATATTCTGCTCTCTCACGATGTATAATGGCTACTGAGGTCGCTGATATGGAGTACCTGGCAGTAGGTGGTAGCGCAATGCGCCTAATACCAAAAACGTATGTTTTTGGAGATGTCTGGATACTTTTGATCACATAGTGTATAAGGGGACCTACAGTTTCTCGTCTTGAACCACTGTGCTACTTGGAGTTTTTCACATGTAGATACTACTGCTGCAGTTGACTGCATTCTGCAGCTAATTTGAGATTCCCACCAAGTCAGGTTAAAGGAAGACATCGAAGCAGATCTAGAGGCGTGATCTATATTCATTACCGATAATCTCTCGGTCAACACTCCCGTACTAGGGGTCTACAGAAACGCTGTGTGAACTCAAACGGGAGTACCTGGAGGGAAGGAAACGTTCTTTTCGCGAAACGCTACTGAGAAAGATGAGAGAAACAGCTATTTTGGAGTGACATTTGAACGATCCTACTGCCACGAACTTATATCTCAGTAGCGCTAAGACAAGCTGAGAGAAGTTAAGGCTCGTCCGGAGGGAAATATACCATCGTTTTTTGCGTCATTTCCGAGTGGGACAGCAAAGGCAAGGACCAGCAATAGCACGACGTATCAGACAAAACAGCGCTAATAATATCATCTGAGAAAATACACGTTTCATGACAAATATAGGTGATGCCCCTCCACATCTTAAAATACCTAAAACAACTGTTTTAAATACCTAGAAGAATGGATAACAAGTAACACAAAAGAAAAGATAGTCATGGAAAATACAGCACATACGATGGAAAGGGTATTCCAAATCACAAAAAACATATAAAAAACTAAGAAGGTATTGAACAGTGGTGAGGTCCGCAACACTGTATGCGACAGAAACACTTAAAGTGAATGAAGTTTGGGGGTTGGAAAAAGTTAAAAGAAGAGTTCTAAGAAAAATACTGGGACCTGGAAGTAATAGTAACGTCGAATAGAAATTAATATCAAACAAGGGAGCTCTATTTGAAAGTAGGAAAGCTGACTGATGTTATGATGAAAAGAAGACTACAGTTTTATAGAGACACATACCTAATGTATAACAACTGAATAACCAAGCAGATCTTCAGCTTACTAAACAGCTACAAGTCCAAACCCAAATAGTTCACCGAAATTGACGAAGACGTGAGACACACAGTAATTGGAATAGACTTAATAGCTGACAGACTACTTTTTACAGGAACATCACTAAGACAGTGTTTCAGGAAAGAACTAGGTCTGCAAAAGGAAGAAGTGGACCCGGGAAGAAAATAAGCGACACTCTCGAAGGTGTGGTGTGGTGCTGGGACGCCGTGGAGCTGTTACTGCTACAGTGCGGTCGGTGGAGTCGGGACGCGATGCGCGATGATGGATGTCTCCGTCGGTTAACGAGAGACAAAATCTCAAAAAGCTCTTAAGAAATCGTTCCTCCTGTAATGATTAAAGTTTGATTGCGAGTCAGCACAGTTTACTTATTAATGCGAACTGCGCACTCTGATTGTCTCTTACGGTTTGAAGTTGAATTATTATGTGCCTGGTTAACACTTTAATGCAGTAATTGATGAATCTTCCCTCATGTGCATCGCCTGCATCACTAAAAGCCAGGAAAAAGTTCAATTGCAGATCGTACTGGTCGTTGTTTGTTCGTTGCTAAGTAAAATTGTTCGCTCTATACGATGCGAGATCTACAGATACTCTTTAACAATGTCTTAATTATCTTGCGTCGTAGTATTATGTCTGTACAAACCTTTCTTGTCACACCTAAGAGTCCACGAATTCACTTCCAAGTTAAATGGTCACTGTTCATTAACTTTTGATGAGCAATTACCAAATATTCATAGAATGATGGAGGAGATACGTTGTATTTCAACTTTTGATGAGCAATTTTATTGTTCCTTTTCGCTAAATACTTTATAAACATCACGCCACACGCACACACGGTTAATTAGCACTGGCGATTCTGTTAGTTTCAAGTATCGTGACAACTGCGACAGCTTTAACCCTCGGCGTAATTGTATCTTCTTCATGTATTCGTGCCAGTGTCTCCTGCTCGAGACTAAACGTGTATTATAGTCTTTTGAAACTTTGTCCATTCCTTTCTACAACACTGGACTCGCATTCGGGAGGACGACGGTTCAATCCCGTCTCCGGCCATCCTGATTTAGGTTTTCCGTGATTTCCCTAAATCGTTTCAGGCAAATGCCGGGATGGTTCCTTTGAAAGGGCACGGCGGATTTCCTTCACAATCCTTCCCTAACCCGAGCTTGCGCTCCGTCTCTAATGACCTCGTTGTCGACGGGACGTTAAACACTAACCACCACCATCACCTTTCTACAAGTTCACTTATATGAATTTTGAGTCCAATATTGCCTACTTCCGTTAATAAAGTCCAACAACTCGGTATACACAGTCAGCGTACTATCTCGGTTCAAGTCTCTAGTCTGAATATCAGTTCACAAAATCTGTGCGTCTACGTCACACAGCAACGACTCTCGAAAGTAAAACAATCTCGTCGCGCTCCGTTCGCTCAACTATGCCAGGAACTGCTCTAGTATGACTTGATAGCACGATAGCTATCAAGTGACTCAGTTTTTCCGTGAATGAGTACTGTAGACGCATTGAATTTCTTCGTTGCGTTTACAACTCTCTTCCACATGAAAGTTGTCTCTGACCGACATTTCTTTGGACTTAACTTTCATGGTATTCATTTGCAATTATTACTTAAATGTTTGGCAAATAACTAAAGATGACATTTGTTTCTTCTTCCTTTCTAGCAAAACACACTCTGCAGTGCTTGATGTTGGTGTTTATCAAGACTATCTGGTGTTATATCATCGGCAAAGTTGTCGTACCTGTCAGGATAACTTTTCCCTTCTTTACATCATGATGGTCTTTCCTAATTGGGTTTTGGGGTTCATTAGGGTGTTACAAAGGGTAAAGGAAGTATGGGAGCAACGTAAATTAAACACAAAGAAGCAGAACTATAAGTAATTTGCCGTACCCTCCTAAAGGATTATTGTAATAAATAAATACAGTGATTTGCAGAGTATGTCTGTATGGTTAATAAAAACGTTAAAATGTTACCCGTTTAACGAAATGTGTCTTCCTTCAGTGGTTTGGCGCGTAGTTATTGATCACTCGAATCGTTAAGGAGATCACGAGTCACTCGTCCGTGGCTGCTTGGTAAAGGAATATTTCGGTTCATAACGGAAAACTTGCAGTTGTTGTTGTTGTTGTTGTCTTCAGTCCTGAGACTGGTTTGATGCATCTCTCCACGCTACTCTATCCTGTGCAAGCTTCTTCATCTCACAATACCTACTGCAACCTACATCCTTCTGAATCTGCTTAGTGTATTCATCTCTTGGTCTCCCTCTACGATTTTTACCCTCCACGCTGCCCTCCAGCACTAAATTGGTGATCCTTTGATGCCTCAGAACATGTCCTACCAACCGATCCCTTCTTCTAGTCAAGTTTTGCCACAAACTCCTCTTCTCCCCAATCCTATTAAGTACCTCCTCATTAGTCATGTGAGCTACCCATCTAATCTTCAGCATTCTTCTGTCGCACCACATTTCGAAAGCTTCTATTCTCTTCTTGTCCAAACTATTTATCGTCCATGTTTCACTTCCATACGTGGCTACACTCCATACATATACTTTCAGAAACGACTTGGTTCATAGTGGCTCTGAGCACTATGGGACTCAACTGCTGAGGTCATTAGTCCCCTAGAACTCAGAACTAGTTAAACCTAACTAACCTAAGGAAATCACACACATCCATGCCCGAGGCAGGATTCGAACCTGCGATCGCAGCGGTCTCGCGGTTCCAGACTGCAGCGCCTAGAACCGCACGGCCACTTCGGCCGGCCAGAAACGACTTCCTGACACTTAAATCTATACCCAATGTTAACAAATTTCTCTTCGTCAGAAATGCTTTCCTGGCCATGCCAGTCTACATTTTATATCCCCTCTACTTCGACCATCATCAGTTATTTTCCTCCCCAAATAGCAAAACTCGTTTACTACTTTAAGTGTCTCACTTCCTAATCTAATTCCTTCAGCATCACCCGACTTAATTCGACTACATTCCATTATCCTCGTTTTGCTTTTGTTGATGTTCATCTTATATCCTCCTTTTAAGACATTGTCCATCCGTTCAACTGACATTTCTTCAATTTCTTTGTCATCTGCAGAGCTAGTTGGCATACAGACTTGTAGGCGTGGGCTTCGTGTCTATCTTGGCCACAATAATGCGTTCGCTGTGCTGTTTGTAGTAGCTTACCCGCATTCCTATTGTTTTATTCATTATTAAACCTACTCCTGCATTACCCCTATTTGATTTTGTTTTTATAACCCTGTATTCACCTGACCAAAAGTCTTGTTCCTCCTGCCACCGAACCTCACTAATTCCCACTATATCTAACTTTAACCTATCCATTTCCCTTTTTAAATTTTCTAACCTACCTGTCCGATTAAGGGATCTGACATTCCACACTCCGATCCGTAGAACGCCAGTTCTTTCTCCTGATAACGACGTCCTCTTGTGTAGTCCCCGCCCGGAGATGCGAATGGGGGACTATTTTACCTCCGGAATATTGTACCCATGAGGACGCCATCATCATTTATCCATACAGTAAAGCTGCATGCCCTCGGGAAAAATTACGGCTGTAGTTTCCCCTTGCTTTCAGCCGTTCGCAGTACCAGCACAGCAAGGCCGTTTTGGTTAGTGTTACAAGGCCAGATCAGTCAGTCATCCAGACTGTTGCCCCTGCAACTACTGAAAAGGCTGCTGCCCCTCTTCAGGAACGACACGTCTTTCTGGCCTCTCAACAGATACCCCTCCTTTGTGGTTGCACCTACGGTACGGCTATCTGTACCGCTGAGGCACCAAGCCTCCCCGCCACGGCAAAGTCCATGGTTCATGGGGGTAAGAATAGAATATCCCTGGTTTCGGTGTTTCATTTTTTAAACGAGGTTGATGGATTTTGTATTTATGCCCTCGAGATCATCCCCGGGTGAGCGCCAGGCTTTTTACTACTGTACACGTTGCTTGTGCGAAAATATAAACTCTTATGAGCCGTAAAATGTGCGAATAAACTGCTGTGGTGAAAGCGGGCGCGGATATCCTGCCAGCTGCCAGCCACGGCCACGTATCTGTGTGTGACGAGGTGGAAGCCGGCTGAATGGGGCTCGTTATCTCGACTTGCAGCGCGTACTCCGGACAGGGGCGCAGCGAGGCGCAGCGCATGAATAGCCCCGGCTGGCGCTAGCTGCAGGCGGCGGGCGTGCCTAACAAGGCCGCGACCCAGTTAACGTTATGCGCTGGGCACTGCCCGACCCGCGGGCCGCTGGGCAACGGTTGGGTGGCCGGCTGGCTAGCTGGCTGGGCCCACAGCTTCCCGCCTACCGCTGCGGCACCACTGTCAGGTAGCCGCCCAGCCACTTGCCTTGGCAGGACTTCTCACCCAGTCTAAAGCCGGATCACGTATCAGCGCCACACCAAACCTTTTCGCTTCGTTGTTGATCGACATTGCGTCTGAGCGACCGAGAAAGCGTAGTGGTTAGTCGGGAGACGCAAGGCCGGACTCCCGACTGTCCATTCGAACTGACGTTTTCATTAGCTCCTTAAACATTTCAAGCCGATTTCTGCAATATTTCTTTCTTAAATGAGTCACGAATGTCTGCCCCTCGTCACGCAGCTGATTTAGGTCTATTTCTGTAGACATCAACATCTATGCGACATTAATACTGTACCCTTCCATCCATTCATCCGTTTTTACTTTGTCCCCTTTTCTAATTGCAATTTTCTTTTTCCTCCCTTCACTTTCCTTTTAGCTCCTTTTATTTTTCAGTCGTCTTTCATCTTCATGCAATTTTTTCTCATTTTAATTCCCCTTTCTTTTTCTGTCCCCTTCTTTCTTTTTCATTTACCTTTCTCTTTTTTTCTTTTTCATTTAGCTTTCCCTTTTTTCTTTTTCATTTACCTTTCCCTTTTTTTCTTTTTCATTTACCTTTCCCTTTTTTTCTTTTTCATTTACCTTTCCCTTTTTTTCTTTTTCATTTACCTTTCCCTTTTTCTTTTTCTTTTCCCTTTTTTTCCTTTTTCATTTACCTTTTCTCTTTTTCATTTCCTTTTTTTACTTTATTAGTTCCCTTTTTTCTTTTTCAGTTCCTTTTTTTTTCAGATCCTTTTTTTTTCTTTTTCAGTTCCCTATTCTTTCCTTTTGCAGTCGCTATTTTTTACAATTCATTTCTTTTTTCCCTTCTTCTTCAGTCCCCTTTTTCCTATGTCTCCCATATTTTTCTTGCATTTCCGACTTTTGCATTCACCCTGTTTTTTCCATTCACCCTGTGCTCGCATATGCTGGCGCCGGCACACGATGTGTCATAGAGGTTATGAGTCTGCTGCTCGTGGTCTAGTGGCTAGCATAGCTACCCTGGGTTCGGTTCCCAGTTGGTTTGGGGATTTGCTCTGCCCAGGGATTGGACGGGTTTGTGTTGTCCTCGTCCTTCCATCATCACCACCCATGAAAGTGGCTGTACTGGACTGTGTACAGGTTCGATGTGTACAGGCGCTGATGACCGCGTAGTTGAGCGACCCA